>NC_138768.1:338446147-339046147 GCF_965119305.1 Pelophylax lessonae
TCCCACGCTCCAGCTTCTGGGAACAGGCCGCACTCTGCCTTCTCAGGATGTCTGGTCAACCTTCAGCCTCTTCCTCTATACTGTGACAGCCTCCACTGTATAGCTATCAGCATCCCCTCTGTTGAGGCTTGGTTCTGTGAGCAGATCAGGCCTCGAGCACTAGGCCGCAGCTACAGCCGGTCCTTAACACACAGCAGGCAGATGTGCATTCGCTGGGTCCCGGAAGTAAAAGAGAGTTCAAGCTGTGGAGCAGATAGGTTTACACCCTCTCCCATGGTCCTCTGCTTTCCCATTGCGTCTTGGGAAAATAGTCCCCCAGCAATCCAGACAATGATCTGCTATCTGTCCAGAACTATATCTCCCACAATCCTGTTCTTCCACTTCCTGTGAGAGGCCGATCTCTTCTGAAATCAGTCTTAAAGGGGCACAGAGACAGTCTGGTAAATCTGCATTATCAAAGAATGGCAGTCAGCTACAAGTGAATACAGGATCCTGGGTTTAGTAACACTAAATATTCTGAGCCATTTTTACTTTTGGGTTCAAATCTTCTTAAAATTAGGATGCGCTTTTCTGTTGAGAACAATGCTTTTTTATTTAAGCTAACACCAAATGGTGTATCAAAATTAGCAGACAATTTCCAGTATTGTTGGTATCTCCAAGAATGATGTTACATTACTGATTTTTTGATTTTATTGCTTTTGCTTTTCTCTCCAGTTCAGCATATCTAAAAACAATAGCCAAAGTTATCTGATTTCACAAGTATCATTTAAATAATGAATAACCATTTTTTCACTTTATGTTGTTAGTTAGTTGTATGCCATGTTAGCTTTATATGGTTATCGGTGATTTGTCCTTAATTACGCATTCCTTATTAGGAAAAAACGTCTGGGAAATACCAGAGCTGTTGAACTATATAAGAAGATAAAATGCAGCATACAACAGACCTGGTATAGTTCAGAATTGGTGATTTCAAAGATTTTTCAGCACAGCATGGTAGCACAATGCCAAAAACCTGCCTTTGGAAGTTATATCCTAATACTTTTTTTTTGTAAGCACATCCTGTTCCCATGCTTGTTGGAAATGCTGTATCTGGATGTTGGCCAAGAGCCTGCGAGTCTGTTTATACACTTATATATGCACATGGTAAGTGTATGATGGGGGTGATAGAGAATAAAAATTCTAGTGTATGCTTTGGTGATATTTTTTCAAAATTCTGTGTTTCCTCCTGGGTCTTTTTTTTTTTTTTTAACTCACTGTACTTAAAGAGACTAATGATATCCTTACTAAAAAAACGTCACTCCCTTGGAATTGGGGACATTGCCTTTTAAAGATGTTATCATACTTATAGGACTAATTTCTAATCTTCACTGGTTCCTTATACTCTTCCATACCCTTCCCTATCCCAGGAATTCAGTCTGTGGTTCAGCACTTTATTCTGTCTACACAGGCCCCTTTCACACTGTCTTTCCGATCAGGCCCTCCTATTAGTTTTTCAGGCAGACCTGATCGGACCCTCCATTCACTCCTATGATCTGCTATCTGATCTGATCCTGTCAGTGAAATCCAGATGGATGGTAACCCTATTGTCCATCCATTTGGCAGATCGAATTAGATGGGATCGGATGAAAATGGACCGCCTATCTCCCCATAGAGGAGAGCGGAGCTCTGACAGGTCCATCTCTGCACAGTGAGTGGAGATGGACTGGTTATTCACCTGCTCAGTGGGGATCAACAGATCGATCTCTGCTTAGCAAAGCAGAGTCTGTCATGCGGAGCACCAGTGTGAGAGGACCCAAAGACATTGGCAAATTGATATTTTCCTTTGACCTTCAACACCTTATCCCCCACAACCAACTGACCTATCTCCCAATGTATTAAGAATAATTTGAAATTGCCTCTCAGATGGCCTATCACCGGGTTTTAGGGAACAGGTTCTGAATGCTTGGTAGTTAAGACTTATATTTTATTTACTTTGTATTAACTTTTGTGGTACAAGTTCTATTCTCGATGCCCTCTCCTTTACCCACTTTACCCTACCCACACCCTGCTGACTTCTTCCTTTAACTTTTTTTTTTTTTTTTATTTCCCCCCACAGCCATGTTCTGAATACCTTCTCAAAATCTTAATATCTCAGAATATCATATTAATAATTCTACCTTTTTCTTTTGTTCTTTTTGTGCAAACTTCACTATACAGTATAACATTTATAATACTTCTGTAACAATAACAGTATTTCCACTTCTGTTTTTGTTTTGTAACTTGCTTTATGGCTGTTTTATAAAACTCAATAAAAGTATTGAACGAGAAATTGCCTCTCAGATATTTTCCCATCTCAAACTTAAACTAAAGAAAACTGAACGAGTTATCTTCCCTCCATCACGTTTCACAGCTCTTCCTAACTTCTCCTCTGTAAATGATCTTGTCATTATACTTATCTCACAAGACTACTGCCTTGATTCTCATTCTTTATTCCTTATATCCAGAACATTTTTAAGTTCTTCCATTTTAAAAAAAACTTACCTTACTTATCACAACTATACTAAATAAATACCCTACATGAATACAAATAAAAAGTGCAGAGCAACAGCACTGTGTCTGTTTGTATTATTACTATATGTTTCTATAAATATGTTTCCCTCTCAAATCTATGTTTCCCTCTCCCTCTCTTTCTATCTACCAAGCCCTCTTTGGATGTACTTTGTTCTGTCCATGCAAGAAAGGCAGCAAGTGCACCACCATAAAGTCATCAAAAGTCTGAAGGGTCCTGTCTACATTTTGGACTCTAGTCATTATATGAGTGGGTTCAAATTGTGGGTTAATTCAGAGCACTAAATCAGGTATTGTGTTTAAGCTGATCGTTTGGGACTGTGATGCTGGGGTGAAGAAGGGAGAGAACTGACATAGAAAACAAGGTCATTCCTCTGTTCTCTTCCTTCCTGGACTTACATAGCCCAATCCAAATAGAATTGGCAGGTAATTCACTGTATAAGTAATATCCACCATATAATTTCTTACTTCTGCTCTCTGGGTCATTTCACTTAAAGGAGTCCCTCGAAAGCAGTCAGATTTGATCTTTGAGGTTCTTTTAATAGCCCTTCATTCCTTGTTCACCCATACATATCTGCCTACTATTCAATATTATTATTACTGTTGTTTTCTTTCCTTCCTTAAGCAAGTTCATAGTAAAGATAAATTCTGTGTTCACTCAGCCTGTGTCCATTTTCTTTTGTATTTGCCTTAACAAGTGTCGCCAGGTGTGCCAGTGGGGTTGAGTCTGTTCTTGAGGTTGAAAAGGCAGAGTAAGGAACCAACAATATTCAAGCGGCTCTAGCAAGGGTAGCGCTACATATTTACTACAAATTTTTAAAGTTGTATATTTGGTTTATATCGGCCTAACAGAAAGAAATGATTAACCCCATTGAGGGTAATGATGGGATTAATTACCATTGCCAGTAATGAAAAGTTTTTTTTTAACACTGCCACTGTTCATCGCTGTATTAGTGACCAGTGGCCGTGTTTATTAACCCCCTGCATTAATAGCTAGTGAAAATGTTGTTTAACCACTTCCATACAGGGCAGTTACACCCCCTTCCTGCCCAGACCAATTTTCAGCTTTCAGCGCCCTCACACTTTGAATCATAATTACTCAATTATACAACGCTGTACCCAATCAATTTTTTTATCATTTTTTTTCACACAAATACAGCTTTCTTTTGGTAGTATTTAATCACCACTGGGCTTTTTATTTTTTGTGATATAAGTGAAAAAAGAGCGCAAATTTTGAAAAAAAAAACATTTTGTTTTAATTTCTATTATAACATTTTGCAAATAAGTAATTTTTTCCATAAATTTGGGCCAAAATTTATACTGCTACATATCTTTGGTAAAAAAAACAATCCAAATTAGTGGATATTATTTAGGCCCTGATAAATAAAAAAAGGGAAGCAGCCATTTTATTTATCAGCCCCTTCCACACATACGGTTCGTTTGTCAGTTTTTTATCCATCCGTTGACGGATGAAAAACGGACATCAATGTATCTCTATGTAAAAATGGATGACAACGGATGATCATCCGTTAACATCTGTTTTCATCCGCTTCTGTCAATGTCCGTTTTTTGAACGGATGAATGCCCTATTTTTCATCCGTCAAAAAAACGGATCAGACGAAAAACGGATGACAACAGATGAAAAATGGATTACAACGGATGAAAGCAGATGACAACGGATGACAACAGATGAAAAACGGATAACAACTGATGAAAATGGATGAAAAACAATTGACAACTGACGAAAAACGGATGAAAAACGGATATGAACTGAGATGAAAACGGACGTTGACTGAAGACAAAAAACGTGACTGAACTGATGAACTGAACGGACCATATGTGTGAAAGGGGCCTTACTCTGTTTGAAAGTTATAGAGTCTACAAGCTATGGTGCCAATCATTGAAAATTGATCACACCTAATAACACCTGATGTACCGACTGCCTATCTCATTTCTTGAGGCCCTGAAATGCCAGAACAGTACAAATACCCCCCAAATGACCCCCTTTTGGAAAGTAGACATTCCAGGGTATTTAGTAAAAGGCATGGTGAGTTTTTTGAAGTTGTAATTTTTTCCCACAATTCTTGGGAAAATGAAGAAATTATTATAATTTTTTTTTTTACACAAAATTGTCATAGTAACAAGTTATTTCTGACACACAGTATATGCATACTTGCAATTACACCCTAAAATACATTCTACTACTCCTCCTGAGTATGGCAATACCACATGTGTGAGACTTTTACACAGCCTGGCCACATACAGAGGCCCAACATGCAAGGAGCACCGCCAGGTGTTCTAAGAGCATAAATTACACATATATCTTCCTAACGCCCTATCACATTTTTGAAGGCCCTGGAGCACCAGGACAACAGAATTACCCACAAAAGTAATATATTTTGGAAAGAAAACACCCCAACGTATATATTCTATGAGGCATAATGAGTCTTTTGAACATGTCATTTTTTTCAACAAGTTTTTGGAAAATGTGGAAAGAAAATGAAAATGATATTTCTAACACATAGCATGTACAAAGCAAAAATTACACCCCATAATACATTCTGCTACTCCTCCTGAGTATGGCGATACCACATATGTGAGATTTTGTCACAGCATAGCCACATACAGAGACCCAACATGCAAGGAGCACCGTCAGGCCCTGGAGCACCAGGACAATGGAAACCCCCACAAAATGACCCCATTTTGGAAAGCAAACACCCCAACACATAATCTAGGAGGCATGGGCTGCAAATAGGTACTCAGGTACTCTGATTAGCTGCAGATAGGTACTCAGGTACTCTGATGGGCTGCAGACAGGTACTCAGGTACACTGATCAGCTTTAGAAAGGTACCCGAGTACTCTGATGAGCTTCAGATAGGTACTTGGGTATTTTGATGGGCTGGAGACAGGTATTCGGATAATCTGATGGGCTGCAGATAGGTACTTGGGTATTCTGATGGGCTAGAGACAGGTGCTCGAGTAATCTGAAGGACTGCAGATAGGTACTCGGGCACTCTGGGCTGAAGACAAGTACTTTGGTACTCTGGGCTGGAGATAGGTACTCGGGTACTCTGGGATGGAGACAGGTACTCTGGTAGTCTGATGGGCTACAGAGAGGTACTCCGGTACTATGATGGGCTGCAGAGAGCTATTCGGGTACACTGATGGGCTGGAGATAGGTACCCGGATAATTTGATGGGCAGGAGACAGGTACTCATGTACTCTATTGGGCTGCAGATAGGTACTCAGATGCCCTGATTGGCTGGAAACAGGTACTCAGGTACTCTGAAGGGGTGGAGACAGGTACTCGGGTACTCTGATAACAGGTACTTGGGTACTCTGATGGGCTGGTGACAGGTACTTGGGTATGCTGATGACATGTTCTCAGGTACTCTGATGGGCTGCAGAGAGGTACTTGGGTACTCTGATGGACTGGAGACAGGTATTTGGGAACTCTGGGCTGGAGACAGGTACTCGGGTACTCTGGTCGGGAGACAGGTACTCAGGTACTCTGGGCTGGGCACAGGTACTCGGGTACTCTGATTGGATACAGAGAGGTACTCGGGTACTCTGATGGGCTGGTGACAGGTGTTCAGGTACTCTGATGACAGGTACTCGGGTACTCTGATGACAGGTACTCAGAGTACCCTAGTACCTGTCATCACAGTACCCCAATACCTGTCACCAGCCCATCAGATTAACCAAGTACCTGTCACCAGCCTATCAGAGTACCTGAGTACCTGTCATCAGAGTACCTGATGGGCTGGTGACAGGTACTCGGGTACTCTTATGGACTGGTGACAGGTACTGGGATGGGGTAGGGACAGGTACTTTGATGGGCTAGAGCCAGGTACTTTGATGGGCTAGTGACTGGTCCTCTTTATTGAGGGGGCAATCCGTGTGTTTTGGTGTGGACTGTAATCGGTAACTAGCTTAACCTTCTATGATGAAGTGAGCTGCCACCTAGATAAAGGTAAGCCTGTGGATGTGGTGTACCTGGACTTCGCAAAGACCTTTGACACTGTTCCCCAAAAATGCTTACTGTTCAAACTAAGGAAGGTAGGTATGGACCATAAGGTGAGTACCTGGATAGAGAACTGGCTCCAGGGGAGGTTGCAAAGGGTGGTGATGAATGGGGAGTATTCAGATTGGGCAGGTGTGGAAAGCGGGGTCCCCCAGGGTTCTGTCCTGGGGCCAATCCTGTTTAATTTATTCATAAATGATCTAGAGGAGGGGATATCGAGCAAAATCTCAGTATTTGCGGATGATACTAAACTAAGCATGCCAATATCTTCTGGGCAGGATGTGGAAACCTTACAAGCGGACCTAAACAAAATTATGGGGTGGGCAACTACATGGCAGATGAGGTTTAATGTTGAAAAATGTAAAGTAATGCACCTGGGTGCCGGAAACCAGAAAGCAAGCTACTGACTGGGGGGGGGGGACCTCTGGGTGAGTCTAGGATGGAAAAGGACCTGGGGGTACTGGTAGACAACAGGCTTGGAAGTGGCATGCAATGCCAAGCCGCTGCAAACAAAGTCATAAGAATACTGGGATGTATAAAAAAGGGGATTTACTCCAGAAATAAAGAGATTATTCTTCCACTCTACAAGACTCTGGTCCGGCCACATCTGGAGTATGCTGTCCAGTTCTGGGCACCGGTCCTCAGGAAGGATATGCTGGAACTGGAGAAAGTCCAGAGAAGGGCAACAAAAATAATTAGGGGAATGGAGGACATCAGCTATGAGGAAAGGCTGCAAGCACTGAACTTATTCTCTCAGGGGAGAAGAGATGATTGAGGGGGGATATGATATCAATGTACAAATATTGTACTGGCAACCCTAGCATATGGAAAAACCTATTCAGAGAAAGGAAATACAATAAGACACGTGGCCACTCACTAAAACTAGAGGAAAGGCGGTTTAACCTTAAAATACGCAGGGGGTTCTTCACTGTAAGAGCAGTAAGGATGTGGAATTCTCTTCCGCAAACAGTCGTATCAGCAGGGAGCATTGATAGTTTCAAAAAACTATTAGATGGGCACCTTAAAGACCACAAAATACAGGGGTATGCAATGTGCGGTTAACAGATGATGTCTTTTTTCAACCTCACTAACTATGTAACTATGCAACTAGCTGTTACCGCCATCTCCTCCTCACACAGGATCGATGTGTGAGGAGGAGAAATCGGTAACAGCTAGTTACCATGGTTTCTGTTGACATTCTGTGACTGGCTGTGATTGGACACAGCCGGTCACGTGGTAAAGAGCCAATTTCATTGGCTCTTTACTCTGATCGAGGATGGACTGTGTCAGAGTGACACTCTCCATCCCCGATCGCCACTCTGCACGCCCCTGGGGGCATGCACGAGTGGTGTGCACGAGCGGCGTGCACGAGGACAGTACATGTGACCGGCTGTGATCGAGTGGTAAACGGTGTCACATGGTAAAGAGCCATTTTTTTAATGGCTCTTTACACCGATAGGGGATAGGCTGTGTCCCGAGGGACACGCCGCATCCCCGATCGCCATGCTGCGAGCCCCCAGGGGGGCGGGAGAGCAGCGGGAATGGGCGGAGGCCATATGACGCCCACCCAGAGGGAGGGAGTGTTCCTGCCGGTGTCATTTTATAATGCGCCGCTAGGGAAGTGGTTAACCCGCTCACTCCCCCAAGGGGTTAATCACTTATTTGTACAAAGCTGCAATAGTGACAATTGTCAATAATCCCTTGCATTACTGGCTAGTGGCCCCCTCACTTTCCCAAGGGGTCACAATTTGTACAAAGCCGCAGTGGCCAGAAACAAAGTTTATTAACCCCGGTTTCAGGCAGTTAATACTGCGTAAACTGGCACCAATACTAGGGGCTATTAGTATGTAAACTGGCACCAATACTATGGACTATTACTATATGAACTGCCACCAATACTAGGGACTATTACTACATAAACTGTCACCAATAATAGGGACTATTACTGTGTAAACTGTCAGCAATGTTAGGGGTTATTACTGCGTAACAAAAAGACCAACCTGATATATGTGGAATCCAAGTGTGTCTCAGTCCCAAAAATGTACACAAAGACAGAAACTAGAGGTCCATGGGACTTTAGGAAGACACACAACGGGCATTAAAAGTACCGTACATAAATTTCTTGCATGAAAAATTATACATATAAAAATAGATCATGAAAAAATCTTAACAATATAAATTCATCAAATAAAAATGGAATATAGGTACATACAAAATATAACTTCATTTATTTCTGACATTCTAATACTATGTCATTATCAATCTTTGCCGCGTCGATCTCAAGGCGTTTTCTGAAATCTGTAGTTCACTTCATCAGGAGAAACACAGATGTAAGTAGTTGATGCTATAATCAAAATCTTCTCATATAACCTCTAGATATTTTACTACGTTCATTCGACTGTTTCAATGGATAACATAACATAGTATGAAAGAAAAATCCTTCCTCCTCTTGGGAGTGCAACTCTTCCCACCAGGAGTTGGGGAGAGAAGGGGAGTCAGACTACGGACAGACAGACGGTGCCTCCAGATGTATAAGCCACAAAACGGAATCCTAGGGCTGAAATTCCCGGGAATGTGAAGTAGTCTGGCAGGGATGACCGCACTGATAGAGATGTAAAAATGTATTTACTGCATAACCTGGAACCAATACTAGGGACTATTACTGCATAAACTGGCACCAATACAAGGGCTATTATTGCGTATACTGGCACCAATACTAGGGGTTATTATTGCATAAACTGGCACCAATACTAAGGGTTATTACTGCATAAACTGGCACCAATACTAGGGACTATTACTGAATAAACTGGCACCAATACTAGGGACTATTACTGCATAAACTGGCACCAATACTAGGGACTATTACTGCATAAACTGGCACCAATACTAGGGATTATTAATGCGTAAACTAGCACCAATACTGGGGACTATTACTGTGAAAACTGGCGCCAATACTAAGAGTTTTTTACTGCGTAAACTGGCACCAATACTAGGGACTATTACTGAGGAAACTGGCACCAATACTAGGGACTATTATTGCGTAAACTTGCACCAGTACTAGGGATTATTACTGCATAAATTGTTTTAAACTATAAAGAAAAGTTTTCTTCTCTTTCTCAGTTCTGAAGCAATCCCAGAGGAAGAAAGGAAAACTCTTGAAAGCTTGTCTTTTAGGTGTTAGGTTAGTACAATAAATAAATAAAAAACTATCATTGCATACCGCATTGCTCTTGTATTTTGTAATCTTATTTATATATACAGTATCTCACAAAAGTGAGTACACCCTTCACATTTTTGTAAATATTTTATTCTATCTTTTCATGTGACAACACTGAAGAAATGACACTTTGCTACAATGTAAAGTAGTGAGTGTACAGCTTGTATAACAGTGTAAATTTGCTGTCCCCTCAAAATAACTCAACACAGCCAATAATGTTTAAACCGCTGGCAATAAACTTGAGTACACCCCTAAGTGACAATGTCCAAATTGGGCCCAATTAGCCATTTTCCCTCCCTGGTATCATGTGACTCGTTAGTGTTACAAGGCCTTAGGTGTGAATGGGAAGTAGGTCGGTTAAATTTGGTGTTATCGCTCTCACTTTCTTATACAAATTTAAATAAAAAAAATAGACATTTTATTCATGAAATATATTTTTAAAAAGACAAACAACAATCGAAAGATGAAAGCACAGAATATACATGTAAGATATCAACATGAATAACATAAAAATGATCACAGATAGAATAGGATGGCAAAATGGCATTCCCAAGCTAAGCTGAAAATTCCAAAAGGATGAACGGCTAGAATGTTATCACATCAGGGTAAAATCCAACGCGTTTTGAAATATCAAATAATATAGATTCTTCCTCAGGGATTTTTTTGCCACTTCTGCAATGTAATGATTATATTTCAGATAAAGTGCTACACAAATATATATATTAAATGCCATTTCAAAAAGAAAACAAACACAACTTACATTTTAGATTAAACCATTTAGTGTGAGTGCGTCACTGAATCAAAAGACCTCCTAGCTAAGATCAGCAAATGACATTGCAAATATATACATGTTGATAAATATTATGAGGGGCATCCAAGTCAAAATGGGACTTTTGAGTTTATATAATAAAAGAACAAATTTCAAGGAGTGGAACCCTATTTATTTTTTGACATATTACTAGCTACATTTATTTCCTTATCCCAGCGTTAAACTGAAACCTGGAAAGCTTTGGCATAGAAAGATTTGCCAGTACACCTGAACCATGCTAGGACAGCCTGCTTCACTTCGTCATCAGAAAGATTTGTCTCTCGAAGAATTTCATGACAGATTATGCGTCGATTATCCAGGATCAGGCCTTCCATGCACTGAATGTTCACAGGAATGACTGATGTGGACTGGGAACCACCACAGCCGGGAACATCATTGATGGACGTACGGCCATCTATGAAACGTTCACACGATTCAAATGTCTTACTGCGATTGAGCATCTCATCACCGTACTGTGCTTAAGGGCTTCTGTAGATATCGTCGGGTTTTAAGTCTTTGTTTACAAGAAACTTCACCACAAACTGTTCCATTCAGGCACTAACACTGTTGTCCGCCATCTTGATTAACGGTCTCTGGACTGGCCAGTGACATTTATGCGGCCTATAAGTAATAGGACATGCTTGCCACTTACTACTGTGTGTATTACCGCCAAGCCAGCATCCCTTTTTATACCTATAAAATTAAAGGTCCCAGTTTGACTTGAACACCCCTCGTATAAAAACCTTTGATATGTAATTCATGACAACAATGTGAAATGGCCTGCGAAGTAGCAGCATCTGATAAATCTGTGGTAGACTTTTCGTAACTGAAGACAATACACATTACAGATTGCTTCCAGATTTTACCTGCATGTAAAAAAGAAAAAAAAAAAGATTTCAGGATGAAAGCCACTTTGAAAAATTGGACATAATGAGGAGAGGATTTTGGACAAAAGTTATGTGGCCTTTTGAATGAATTCCTATTTGCAGAGCCAAAAGCATTAGTGATACTGTATGTGTACTGCTGATTTACACCCCAATCAGAGGCAACAGGTAAGTCTACTTAAAGCATTTGTTACCCCAACACTTCATATTCCTGATATGTGCCTGCTGTACTATGTACTAGTATAAGAAAGTATCCTGTTCTCTTTGTATTTCTTCCTGTATGTGAAATCCCTGGTGTTCCTGCCAGTCCCCTTCCTTTCCTATTAAAAACTGACCACACTAAGCAGGAGAACACACCGTGGTCAGTTCTCTAGCTATGCTGGGAACTCAGTGTACTCTCCTCCAATGATCAGACTTGTCCTGACACCCCCAACCCCCTTTGCTGCACGGCTATTCACTGGGAAGCTCAGGGTGCTGCTGGTCCTCCCCCCAGCTATTATGCAGAAACTGAATGAGTTGTTTTACAAGGTGATCGTTTATAATCACTTTAATTATATTTGGGAACAGTATTAAAGGATAAATGTGGGATTCAAAAAAACAAACATACATACTCACCTTAATGCTGCAGCATCAATGTAATGCTGCAGCTGTCCCATGTTGGCTCTAAGACCAAGAACTGAGTGATCACATGACTTCTGATTGCTCAGCTCTTAGAGCGGAGGGCAGTGACTGTCAGTCACCGCTCACTGCTATGGCCTTCCAGTGCTCACTGAAGTCCCGGACTGAAGAGGGGGTTAGCACAGCTGCACTCTGAGAGCTAGAGCCAGCTGTCAAAGAGGCAACAATATGGTTGGGATCCTTTCAAAGCCTGGATTGGCTCTGTGACATCAGCTGATAGCAGGCACTGGTCTCAGTGCGTCACAGAGGAGCAAAAATAAGTGCACTCCTGATACTCACAAGAGACGCTTGACCAAAAAGCTTAGGCAATACTTCTCTTTTAACCAGTTAAGCCCCGGAGGATTTGGCTGCTCAATGACCAGGCTCTATTTTGCGATTTGGCACTGTGTGATTTTAACGGACAATTGCGCGGTCATGCGACGCTGTACCCAAACGAAATTGACGTCCTTTTTTCTCCATAAACAGAGCTTTCTTTTGGTGGTATTTGATCACCTGTGCAATTTTTATTTTTTGCGCTATAAACAAACAAAAAGCAACAATTTTGAAAAAATAACAATATTTTTCACATTTTTTTTATATGAAATTTCCCAAAAAATGTAAAAATCTAAATTTTTTAACATTTTAGACTAGTTTGTTTTCTGCTACATATTTTTGGTAAAAAAAAAATCGCAATAAGCGTATTTTGATTGGTTTGCACAAAAGTTTTACTAGTAATGGCGGCGATCTGCGATTTTTTTTGCGGGACTGTGACATTGCGGCGGACATATCGGACCCCTAACTGACCCCTAACTGACATTTTTGACACTTTTGGCGGTACCAGTGACATTACTACAGTAGTCAGTGCTAAAAATATGCACTATTACCTATAAAAATGACACTGGCAGGGAAATGGTTAATTGTACTGGTGATCAAGGGGTTAAATGTGTCCCTAGGGGCATGATTCTAACTGTCAGGGGATGTGGCTTGTGAAGTAATCACAGAGACATGCGATCCTATATAGCAGGATCACATAGCCTCTGTGATCACTTCAGGGAGAATGACAGACGGCTGTGTTTACATCAGACATCTGTCCTTCTCTCTCAGCTGCGGAAGATCGCGAGTGGCCGGTGGCCATCGGAGCCGCCAGTCACACGCACTTGCTCCCCGGCTGACAAACGGTGCGGGAGAGCGCCGCCGGAGGTGCGTGCTTGCCCTCTAGAGTCTCCTGAGCGAGCAACGTAGTACTACGTCACTTTGACCAGGAGCGGCTGCATGCCGCAGTAAAACTGCGGTGGGCGGAGCTCAAGTGGTTAACAATTTTGTCCTTGACTAGCATTTCTTTAACTCTTAGGCCTCATGTACACTGTAGCTGGAAAACGCACGTTTAGGACCATTTGGGCATTTTTTTCAGCAGCCCCTGAACTCTCCTCAATGGGGTTGATTTACTAAAGGCAAATCCACTGTGCACTACAAGTACACTGCAAGTGAAATTGGAAGTGCAGTAGCTGTAGATCTGCGGGGAAGATCTCAAATGAGGGGAAGCTCTGCTGATTTCTATCATCCAATCATCTGCAAGCAAAAATGCTGTTTTTATTTTCCTTGCATGTCCCCCTCAGATCTACATAGACTGCACTTCCAAGTGCACTTGCAGTGCACTTGTAATGCAGAGTGGATTTACCTTTAGTAAATAACCCCCAATATTATCTTATGTGTACATGTACCCTTAGGCGTTTGTAGTAGTTTAGAAGCAGTTGAGTCAAGGCGGTAGGTTAGTGTCATTTGAAATGCCAAATGCTTATAACATCGTGTACACTTTTGAAAAGTTTGGTTTGGCCAGAACACCCGAATTTCACGAAAGTTCGGTTCGGATTCCAGAACCCCATTGAAATCAATGGAACCCGAACTTCTGGAATCAAAAAACACAATTTTGAAGCCCTAAAACCCAATAAATGCCCCTAAAAGTGCCTAGGGTTCTGGGTCATGCCCCAGGGACTATTAATCACACAAAAAAAAGTTCTTAAAAATTGTCGTTTTTGATAGAGAGCCAATTATTGAAAAAATTATTGAAAAAAAAAATTAGATTTCTTTGGATTTAGTGTCTGTGGGAAATTGTGCCACTGGAATTCTAAGAAAAATGATCTTTTTTTTCTGGTTCTGGACATACTACAGAGCTGAAACTTCACAGGTACACTTTTTAGACCCCCCAGACACTAAATCCAAAAAAGTCATGCCTGCCTCCAAAAATGCACCAATAAATGCCTGCAACAAAAACGCCCAGGTGGAGCGGAGCCCTATGCCTGTGCTACTAAAAATTCTAAGAAAAATTATCTTTTCTTTCTGGTTCTGGACATGCTACAGAGCTGAAACCTCACAGTTACACTTTTTAGATGACCCAGACACTAAATCCAAAGAAATCTCTCTTTTTTTTTTTTCAATCATTTTTTCAATAATTGGCTCTCTATCAAAAACGACAATTTTTAAGGACTTTTTTTTGTGTGATTAATAGTCCCTGGGGCATGACCCAGAACCCTAGGCACATTTTAGGGGCAATTATTGGGTGTTAGGGCTTCGAAATTGTGTTTTTTGATTCCATATATATATACACACATATATTTATATATATATATCTCTATCAAAAACGACAATTTTTAAGAACTTTTTTTTGTGTGATTAATAGTCCCTGGGGCATGACCCAAAACCCTAGGCACTTTTTAGGGGCATTTATTGGGTTTTAGGGCTTCAAAATTGTGTTTTTTGATTCCATAGTGGGGTCACCCTGGCATAGCAGAGTCAGTTCACCCTAAACTACATTTTCGGTCACCCTGGCATGGAAGAGTTCGGTCACCCTGGCATAGCAGAGTCAGTTCACCCTATACTACATTACGGTCACCCTGGCATAGCAGAGTCAGTTCACCCTAAACTACATTACGGTCACCCTGACATGGAAGAGTTCGGTCACCCTGGCATAGCAAAGTCAGTTCAACCTAAACTACACTACAGTCACCCTGACACTTAAAACTTTCCCTACAGAAACTAGATTATTGAATCTAACTATAGTGGTATATAATACCCTAACTACACTGCATATCCCTTTCCTCACACTAATAATTGCAAAATGACACTGGAGCAACACAAATGCTTCCACTCTCTTCCACAGCCCCTGTATTACAGTGCTAGAGTTTTGGCGGGGCTATGTTATATACTGGGGGGCGTATGGGGGGCGTATTCACTCCTCATTGGGCTCTGGACCCCGTAGTCACTCCAATCACATTTTACTAATGTTTCTGGGCCAATCATGGGCTTTTAAAGCCCAGTTCCTGTCCCATTGCATTTTGGGCGGTTCTGGTGGCCGAATTCCGAACTTTTACCGCAAGAAGTTCGGAATTCGGACGAATTTCGAACAGCGAATGTTCGGGTCGAACCGATGGTCGACCCGAACCGTTCGATCATCCCTAGTGTACACGCATCTTAACATGGGTTAGTTTATAGGCGTTTTGAATGGGGAAAATTTTCCGGCCTATTTACAATGGGAAAAACAGGAGAGAGAGAGGGAATGAGATTTTACCTGCATTGTGGGCATTTGAGAGGGTCTACTGAGGTTATCTGTAAAAAACACTTCTAAACGAAAACGCTCAACGCGAAATGTAAAAGTGGCAAAACTGAAGTTTTTAACCGTCTGTTACTTGCTGTCAATTTCCACTGTTCAGAAGAGGTTTTCAAACATCCTGTTTACAGGAAGCCTTAAGATAAATGTACCAAAGCATTAATACGACGAGAACATTCTATAAGCTTGATTATAATAGCTTCATATTTTTAATAAATGAATACACACACTTACACACACATATACGCATCAATCAGGTATAGAGTGGTGATTAGAGAATTCTGTCAGTATGTGAATTTGTGTGAGGATCCAAGTATGAGTTAAAACAAGATGCATTGTGCATCCAGTGAAACCCATGAAGTTCCTTTCAGCTACATGTCATTGCCAGTTAGTAGCATCTGCTAAATACACGTTAGGAAATGCTTCAGAGCAACAAAACTCTTCACCACACATCTACCCTAACATAAACTGCTGAGTAAGGCAAGCTGGCCCTGCTTGAGCAGAAAGACAGACAGACAGACAGACAGACTGTATTCCTGGTTTCTCAGGAGAGGAGACTACTGGTAGTTGATATATATATATATTTCTTAAAGTGTATGAAAACTCGAATAATAAATTTCTCTTATTTGCTCCGTTTTGGTCTCCTTTGGCTGCCCCTTGACACACTGACCACAGGGAATCACTTGCTTGGGACTGCTGCCATTCACAGAATGCATTGTATTTCTTTTTTAATTAAAGGCTTTTTCTGACTGGACAAGGTACATAGGAGGGGTGTCAAGATTATGACATCTACCTTGTCCTATCAGAGATTGCCTTCTATTTGAAAATAGAATAGGGTCAGTGTGGAGCACGCGACCCCCTGTGGTCAGTGTGCAGTGGAGCAGCCACTTGGCACAGTAGCCTAAAGATCATGCCAATCACTGTAGCAGCATCAACTACTACAGTGAAAGTCAGCTTCTGTAAAGGTCCCTTGGGTATGAGATATGCATACTTACATTGGTTGAAGTTTAATTGCAAGCATGGATTTCAGCTTTAACTTCCTGCAAACGGGACACTGATGCACACTGCATTTCCATTACAAAATTACAACCTCTTAAGAAAAAATAGGCATGTGAGTTTCCCTCTTGATATCAAACATGTTTTTTCTTTGTGCAGGCCATGCACGTCTTTTTTTTTTTGTGCAGATTAATTCAGTCAGCCATAAACATAGACATGCAACCTGTCAGCCAATTACTTACAGGTTATGACAAATCCCCAGATTTCTAGTAGAATGCACTGTAAATTTATTTGCAAATGAACTCATGGATTACAGACAGTGGAAAATAAAAAAAGAAAGGGACAGTACACAAATAAAACCAAACACAAATACAATAGCACACTCTTTAGATTGGGGTCTCTAACAATTCAGTACAAGGGCCACATTTTACATTTTACAAATATTTGCAGTAAAAAAAAAATGTATGTTTTTTAAAGAGTTCTCTTTTACATCCAGGAGTGACCATTAGGGAGAGGGTCATGGCTGGCTGGCAGTGGGTGTTTCAGTCTCTATGTTATGTCAGATAAAGTCTTGCAGCGGGCCAGATGTGGCCAGTAGGCCATAGTTTGAAGACCCCTTCTATGGACCCTCTCTTTTTTTCAACAAAATTTTGCTGATTGTAAAATCAATTTTATTGAAATAGCTCGACTCATCCTCAACCTATAAACTGAACCTGTACTTTGCCAATACATTAAAACCTTGGATTGAAAGCATAATTCGTTCCGGAAACATGCTTGTAATCTACAGCACTCACATATAAAAGCAAATTTCCCTTTAGGAAATAATGGAAACTCAGATGATTCATTCCACAACCATTTATTCATAAGTCCTTCAGTTTATAGTCCATATAAAAAGATTATAGCAATGTGATAGGATGTGTACCTATAAAATGTTCATCCACAAATGGCAGCCTCCACAAACAGAGTAGAAGCAAAATCCAGCAGGAGCTACAGAGTATAAAAGAGAAGAAAGGCGCCTCTAAGTGTAGTAATATGGTTACATTTAATGAAGGCTTATTGTCTGGGCGGAAATAGTCTCTTTCTGGCCCCCGGGGTTTCTTTGCATTCTACCGTAAGTTCTTCACCCCATCCACTTAAGAGCAACGTCAGTGACAGCGCGCGCTACACTCCATTGCCAGTTGACGCCTGTAAGAGGGGAAAATGCGTCAGATAGAGTAGCCATTCTCGTCGGCCGTGTATGCCGTTTTCATGAATGTCCCATGACTCTGTAAAGCAGTGGTTCTCAACTCCTGTCCTCAGGACCCACTAAAAGGCCAGGTTTGCAAAATAACTGAAATACATTACAGGTGATATACTTTGCAACTCAGTGATTCCAGTATTCTAGTCTGCATCTCCCCAAGGTAATACTTAAAATCTGGCCTGTTAGTGGGTCCTGAAGACAGGAGTTGAGAACCACTTCTGTAAAGGATGAAAGTGCAATATTTTAGCAATACATTTCCTTGTAGATAATGCACTATTAGCTCCTTTTTCCTTTACATAATAATGCACTATAAGCTCCTTTTTCCTTTGCATTTGACTTTACCCCCTATTGAGTGTACCTGCTGTCCTGCATACCTACCTTTTGTTCTGGATCCTGGATATATATTGGAGCTTCATCCTGAGCCTTAAGAGGTGGATTTTATATCATGCTGCTTGTCTGCAGTCTTTTTGGTAAGCGGACATTATCTTATTAACAAAGAAATCTGTTCTTCATATTATCTTATTAACACCTGGGACGCTCAGTGAGCACCTGGAGGAGTATTCATTTCAGCAAGGATCACGTTGTGCCACTGGCTGTCGTATCTCTCTTTCACTTATGACACTAAACTTACTTCTACCTTTATACTTCTGCTACTTTTTAAACCTTTTGGTGTTTTTCATAGAGGACATTTTGTATCACAATTTTTGATTTGTAAGCAGATTCACATTTATGATTCATTGGATTTGTTTTTTACAGCTCCATGTTTTTTTTTTTTAATTCACTTTGTGTCCGCATGTATATAGATACATTGTAACCTGTTCTAGAGATACATTTATATAGCATCTGATTATGCTTATGTAGCACCCTCCTAGGTAGGTGCTAGGAAAACCATAAGGGAGGCCCTGTATGCTTATCAGGGGGGCTTAATTGTTCAGCTAGGCTGTCAAGTGTTTCCAGGTGTGACTGTTGAGCTTGGGGAGTCTCCCCACTGTATCCAATAAGGGCTCTCATTGGACAGTGGGGGAAATCTGGCCAATAGCACACCAGGGCTTGTATCTACCCCAGAGTGCAGAATCTGCCGCAGTGCATCCTGGGAGAGGATATAAGTCTGAGGGGAGCACATGACAGGGTGTCTTTGGTGGGAAACAGAGTCCCAGGAGGAGGGTGATGGCTGTCTCTCCTCCTGTTAGCGTCAGGAAAGGTGTCCTTGGCGATCGGCCTAGAGGACAGAAGGTTGAGCTGGGCTGCAGAGAGGGATCCAGTGTGCTGTGGACCGAGTGGAGCTGCTGGGGCAGAAGTTTCCAGGAAAGCAGTGTCGGGAGTACTGTAAACTGCCCAGGGGTCTGCCTAGGATAGGGGACCACTCCAGAAGGTCAGAGGGATCCAGGAGCCAGCTAACCAGGAGGAGGCTTAGAAAGGGGGTGCCTGAGTCTAAGACCTGAAGAGAAGTGTGTGTGTGTCAAGAGGGTGCCGGTGAAGTGTTAAGTGTTGCAGCAGATGTACAAGTAGCTACCTCAAAGGAAAGTGTTAAGGGAGCATCCACAAGGACTTTGTGCCACAGGAAAGTGACAGGAGTCGGTTCAGTGCTAACAGACCGCAAGTCAGCATTCATTAGCGCCAACTGGCGTTTACCGGTATGCAGCCAGCGTCAAGTCAGCATCAGCAGGCATTTTTTCAGTTGTCCCCCCTAATATTGTGCATAGTTGAGCCAGAAGAGTATCCCACTCATCCCTTCTCCCATCCAAGTTCTCAATAAACCAAAAAACCCAAAGATACTGGACTGATTTTTGTCTCAGTGCTCACACTTGGAGAATGTGCGTAATTGTGCTACAAAATGGTTGGGAATCCTGCTACACTTATCATATGCAATATTTGTTCTATTCCAAGATAGCGCACTTTATTTAATTTTTTTCAAATGAAGGTACAGCATTTAGAAACTCACATGGTTGATGAATAAAAGATGCACATCTAAGTATGCAAGTGCACGGGGGAAAGCTGTCCACATTATGACCAGGAAGACTACCCTACAGTAGAGCGATCTGAAAGCGAGGCTTGAAGCGCTCGTGGAGTGAAGCGTGGGAGGAATGACGTTGATGGCGGTGTAGAGGATGGTCTATGTGGACAGCTTTACCCCAGATGTCTGCATACTTAGATGTGCCTGTTTTATTCATCAACCATGGGATTTGCTAAATGTTGAACCTTCATTAAATGTAACCATATTGCTACACTTAGAGGCACCTCTCCAAGACCCTCTCCAGACCAAGTTACTCTCAATCCAAGGTTTACTGTACCATGCAAAGTAACAGGTTCACTTTAATAAAAGGACCACAGGAGGATGTACAGTAATAACCAGTGGTGGGCAATGTTATCCAGGACCCAGAGCAAAGATGGCAAGCAGCGCCACCCCCACCCCCCCCCCCCATTTGCACTCAAAGGTCACACTTCAGTCTCAGCATGGTGCCCACTGGAAATGAAGACAGCTTCTCTGTTTTCTTCTTTCCAGTCATGTGATATATCACATGACAAGGGGAGACAGGAAGAATCCTTAACCGCTTGCCGACCGCAGCACGACTATTTACTGCGGCGGTCAGCCCCTCACAGGCAAAGCGGCATAGCACTACGTCGCTAGCCTGTGAGGGTCTAGGGAGCGAGCGTGCGCCGCCGGAGGCGGGCTCCCGCTCCCGCGCGGTCACGGACCCCCCCCCCCGCGCGTGTGCTTGGCGGACCCGATGTCCGCCGGTCACTCGCAATCGTCCGTTAGAGCAGGAGAAAGGCAGGCGGCTAATGTAAACAAGCCGCCTGTCATTCTCCCCTGTGTATGAATAGTGATCATACGGTTCTACTATGTAGGACCGTTGATCACTGTTCCTACACCTCAAGCCACAGCCAATCACAGTTAGAATCACGCCCCTAGGGACACACATAACCGCTCCCTCTCAAAAAAAGTTAACCCTTTCACTGCCAGTGTCTTTTTACAGTAACAGTGCATATGTATAGCACTGATTACTGCAGTAATGTCACTGGTAACCCCAAAAGTGTCAAAAATGTCAGTCAAGGGTCCGATCTGTCCGCCGCAATGTCGCAGTACCGCAAAATTGCAGATCGCCGCCATTACGTGTTAAAAAAAAACAACAAAAATGACAAAAATCTTTCCCTTTGTTAGTAACTTTTGCGCAAAGCAATCAAAATACGCTTTTTGTGATTTTTTTTTACCAAACATAGGTAGCATAAAACAAATTGGCCTAAAATGTTAAACATTTATATATATATATATATATATATATATATATATTTCTTTGATGTTATTCACGTGCACATCTATGGAATTTTTTCACTCATTTATTATGGTTTTGTATTAAGAAGATTTATACATATATATTCTTACATTTATCCATCTGTACATTCATTTTTATATATTCATTTTTTTCACACTAGTTTTTGGATCTACTCATCCACATTCTTTATCAGCACTTTGGACACATAACATTTTTTATTGAGTCACACTCATTTATCCATCTGTACCGTTCACCCACATCAGGATAATAGAGAGTATTGCGCGTATACACTTTTTCATACTAGATTCTGTATTCATAAGATACACTTCCTTTATTTATATCCAATTGTACAGATTTATCCACCTGTACCGATTTTTAGACTTTTTTACATCTTTTCATATTTTTACATCGTGTTTTTTATCTTTTTGGATCAAGAATTTTACATGAATTAGCGCCAATTTTTTATGTATTTATTAGAAGAAGAAGACGACATCGCCGGGAGGAGAAGACAGCGGAGGGAGAAGACTGGAAGAAGAGGACATCAGAAGGAGAAGGCCAGAGAAAGAAGACTCATTGGAGCTACGATGGGGGATATTCTTCAATTAATAAAGGAATTGTAAAAACCGTCTCTTTGGTTTTTGTAACACTACACTTCTTTTTTTTGGGTGAATGGGTAGGGGTTCAATATACCCCATACTCATTCACATGGGGGGGGCCCAGGATCTGGGGACCCCCTTGTAAAAGGGGGCTTCCATATCCTGTTAAGCCCCTGCCTGCAGACCCCCACAACCACCGACAAGGGTTGTCAGGAAGAGGCCCTTGTCCCCATCAATTTGGACCATGGGGACAAGGTGCTTTGGGGTGGGGGGCACAGAGACTCCCTGCCCTAAAGCACCCCCCCATGTTGAGGGCATGTAGCCTGGTATGGTCTGGGGGGGCGCTCGCTCACCCCCCCTATTTTTTACCTGCCAGGCTGCTTGCTCGAATAGGGGTCTAGTATGGATTTTGGGGGGACCATACACAGTTTTTTTGGCATGGGGTTTCCCCTCAATATCTATATCAGACTGAAAGGTCTGGTATGGTCTTGAAGGGGACCCCTTGCTGTCTTTTAAAAAATTGTTGGCGTGGAGTTCCTCCCCCCTGTATATACCAAACTCAAAGGGCCTGGTATGGAACCCCACATCGTTTTTTTGTTTTTTTTTCGGCATTTTCTTTCTTTCAGCTGTCAGCGAGGAACCTACTGACAGCTGGTAACTCATTGGTTATTAAGGATGCGGCAGCCACTCCTTAATAACTAGATAAAATTCTAATTGTACTATTGCGCCGAAAACACGCTACAAATGCGCCACACCTGTATGCCAGTGTGGTTGCGACGCATTTCCATAGACTTGAAAAGGAGGCGTTGAAAAGCTTTAAATGCCTCCTGACTCAAAATGAGGCTTACATTTTGAAGTGACGCAAAGCTTTATGTTTTTATAATATGGGGCTTTGGTTTGTGCTGGTAATTTGGAGCTACATAGATGCAACATTTAGCAACGACCATGTACTTTTTTTACTGAATATATCTTACTATTATAACAATGTTTTTACTATATGCATTTTTTGTCAGCCTTTTCTGTATACATGTCTGCATCATATTCGTTACTGATGTCAACATTTGTATCAATGACTGAATGTACAATAAATTATTACGTTTATAATCTAATTATTACGTTTATAATCTAATTATTACGTTTATAATCTAATTTTGTATATCTTAGTTTGTGCCCTGCCTTATTTAGACTCCATTCACACCAGGGACTTGTCAGGCGACTTGTCTTGTCTTAGACTCCATTTACACCAGCGCGACTTGTCAGGCAACTTGTGAACCGAGTCTTAACCACTTTACCACCGGAGGATTTTCCTGCTAAAAGACCAGGGGTTTTTTTGCGATTTTTTACTGCGTGACTTTAACGGACAATCGCGCGGTCGTGCGACGCTGTACCTAAACGAATTTCACGTCCTTTTTTTCCCACAAACAGAGCTTTCTTTTGGTGGTATTTGATCACCTGTGCGATTTTTTGATCACGCGCTATAAACAAAAAAAGAGCGTAATTTTTGCAAAAACAACAATATTTTTCACTTTTTTTTATATGAAATTCCCCCCAAAAAAAATGTAAAAATCAAAATTTTTTAAAATTTTCGGCCAATTTGTTTTACGCTACCTATGTTTGGTAAAAAAAATCGCAAAAAGCGTATTTTGATTGGTTTGCGCAAAAGTTATCGCGTTTACTAACAAAGGGAAAGATTTTTGTCATTTTTGGTGTTTTTTTTTTTAACGAGTAATGGCGGCGATCTGCGATTTTTTTTGCGGTACTGCGACATTGCGGCGGTCAGATCGGACCCTTGACTGACATTTTTGACACTTTTGGGGGTACCAGTGACATTACTGCAGTAATCAGTGCTATATATATGCACTGTTACTGCAAAAATGACACTGGCAGGGAAGGGGTTAACAGTATTGGACAGGGAGGGGTTAAGTGTGTCCTAGGGGCGTGTTTCTAACTGTGCAGGGACAGGTCTACTAGTGTAAAAACAAAGATCAACAGTTCTACATAGTAGAACTGTTTGATCTTCACTTTTACACAGGGAGAACTGACAGGCGGCTTGTTTACATAAGCCGCTCTGTCTTTCTCCCGCTGTACCGGCGATCGTAGTGTGACCGGCGGACATCGGGTCCGCCAGTCACACTCCCGCACTCCTCCGTGAACGAGCCGAGGCGGGCGCGCGCCTCAGCGGGCGCGGGCCCGCCCGCTATTGGCTCTGGAAGGAGTGACAGGCGAGCGACGTAGACCTACGTCACTCTGCCTGGCCGGGGCCGACTGCCGCAGTAAATATACTGTGCGCAGTCGGCAAGCGGTTAAAGTCCCACAACCTTTGTTTTCTGTTTGCATTAACCAATAGTTAATGCAAACAGGGAGGAGGCACGTCACTGTGATGGAGGCACGTCACAGTGTTTGCTTTGGATCATATTCCTCTATTTTTATGTTTTTTTTAATGTGAACACTGTGTGCTGTTTATTGTATCATTTGCATAGGCGTTTGAGGGGTGTTCAATCACCCCTGATGTTTAACCCCTTCCCAGCTAGTGTTATTAGTACTGTGACAGTGCATATTTTTAGCACTGATCACTGTAGTTTTTGGTGTCACTGGTCCTCAAAAAGTGCCAGTTAGTGTCCGACTGTCTGCCGTAATATTGCAGTCCCGCTATAAGTCACTGATCGCTGCCATTGCTAGTAAAAAAAAAAAGAAAGAAATATAAATACCACATAGTTTGTAGACGTTATAACATTTACGGAAACCAATCAATATACGCTTATTGGGATTTTTGTTACTAAAAAATATGTAGCGGAATACATATTGGCCTAAATTTATGAAGAAATTACATTTTTACATTTTTTTTATTGGATATGTTTTATAGCAAAAAGTAAAGAATATTGTTTGTTTGTTTTTTTTTTCAAAATTGTCGCTCTTTTTTTATTTATGGCACATAAAATAAAGGTGATCAAATACCAACAAAAAAAATCTCCATTTGTGGGAAAAAAAAGGGACATAAATTTTATTTGGGTACAGCGTTGCACGACCGCAAAATTGTCAGTTAAAATAATGCCTTATCACAAAAAACGGCCTGGTCATGAATCGGGGTAAATCTTCCAGAGCTGATAACTAAAGCAAAACTTTTTTTTTTTTTTGGATAAATTGAAGAAGAATGAGAACACCAGAGTTTTCTTTTTTTTTTTTTAATTGTAGTCTATTCCTCTGTCTCATCCTCTTTATTGTCCTGTTTACTGTTATTACTGAAAGTAAAAGTAAAATGAATTTCAAAATTCAGGGTTTTTACTGATAAAGAGTACTAGTTTTGGTGACCCTGGGGGACAACCAGGGATTCCCTCTCTTTGAAGGGATCTCTTCATACCTTCTGTTTTGGCTATGGGACAAGAAAGATAGGGAAATCTACCCAATGAGGACACAAATGGCAAAATAAAATTGACAGGTTTTATAATTCTCCCTTACTCTATCCAAAATAAAAAACATTGCTTTTCGTTCTACTTTAACCACTTGCTGACCAGTCACTGGGACTGTACTGCGGCAAAGTGGCTCGATTCCATCCAGCGACTTAGACCTACGTCGCTGGACTCCCCTTGCTGCTCTTCCCCGATCGTCGGGGAATCGAGTTTGGAGATCCGACCGCTTGTGTAAACAAAGCGGGCGGATCTCCTAAGTGACAAACAGTGACAGATTGCAGGGTTCAGCATAGCTGAACATGCGATCTGTCCCTGTGTCACTCAGTCACCTCCCCCCACACACGTTAGTAAGCACCAGGCATACATTAACCCCTCCCAGTGTAATTTTTACAGTAACAGTGCATATTTATAGCACTGATTACTGTAGAAATGTCACTGGTACCCCCAAAAGTGACAAAAATGTCAGTCAAGGGTCCGATCTGTCCACCGCAATGTCGCAGTCCCGCAAAAAAAATCGCAGATCGCCGCCATTACTCGTTAAAAAAAAAACACCAAAAATGACAGAAATCTTTCCCTTAGTTAGTAAACGCAATAAATTTTGCGCAAACCAATCAAAATACGCTTATTGTGATTTTTTTTACCAAACATAGGTAGCAGAAAACAAATTGGCCAAAAATTTTAAAAAAATTTGATTTTTACATTTTTGGGGGGGGGGGGGGGGGATTTCATATAAAAAAATGTGAAAAATATTGTTATTTTTTCAAAATTTACGCTCATTTTTTGTTTATAGCGCAAAAAGTAAAAATCTCACAGGTGATCAAATACCACCAAAAGAAAGCTCAGTTTGTGGGAAAAAAAGAACGTAAATTTCGTTTGGGTACGGCGTCGCATGACCACGCAATTGTCAGTTAAAGTCGCACAGTGCCGAATCACAAAAAGTGGCCTGGGCGTAAGACAGCAAAATCCTCCGGTGGTAAAGTGGTTAAAAGCCCCCACCTTAAAGTTAAAGTAAAATGTTATACTTTAGCCACCAACTTACCCATATCTTATTTTTTTTTTTTTTTTTTAGGAAAAACAATATGAGAAAGAGTCCAAATCACAAGATTGTCAAGTCTTTCCAATTTTTGTTTTTCTGTCAGTCAATTAAATCTATAAATAAGCCATTGTAGAACAGTCTACTTCTTGGCAAATCATGTTACAGATGGCCTTTTGTCTACCAGCACAAAACATCAGACAGGAAATAAATGCAGCAGCCAGCTTAGTTTTTCTTTTTTAATCTAGTTCAGTGAGCAGTAAAAACGAGATGAGACAGCAGATCGGGTTAGTCATTCTGTATTCTCCACAAGGCCATTTGTATCGTGTAAAGCAATTTAAACTTCAGCCGGTTGCCCTAAATTTGATCTGTTTTTCTTCTGTCAGCAAAGGTTACTGGACCGTACAGAAGAATCCTTATATGCTAGTTACCTCCTATCAGGTAACTAGCTCCCCTAAAGTAAATATAAAGCTTCTTAAAATATTGAACACATAAATCCTACAAATAAATAACTTGCAGAATTGGATGCTTGCCTTCACTTTACTCTAGTAAATCATCTCCATTATATTTATTTTGGCTTACTACTTCATATAGCTTTTTAACCTATTTATGGCCTTGGGCAGCTTATCATTTTCCACTTCAGATGGCCAAGCCTATTTTTTTCTGTTTCATGTTCACTGATCAAATGTACATTACAGATGTAAAAGCTGGACAAAAATCTCCCTCCAACCCATATATTACTAAAAGCACAGAAAGAAAAAATGGTACTGCTGACTTTGTACATCCTATGAGTTTTGCATCAATGATTTTCTGAAAAAATATAGACTTGAAAAAATATGCTAAAAGTGCTTTTATAATGCATAACCATAGAACAAGCTCTGAATTTCCCAGTAAATAAAAAAGAAAGGACTATGCTGAGTCAATGAAAAAGAAAGAGTGTAAATAAATTGAAGGTGCACACGTTCGTAATTAGCTAACATTAAAAACCATTTCTACTTCAACTTATAAGAATATCACTAAAATTTTGACCCTGAAATTATTCCTATGCATCTAAAAAGTAGAGGCATTCCTAATGGGTATGGTGTTGTAAGGGCGCACTTGTACATTCTAATTGTGCATATGTGTATTCTATATGTGTGCAGGCTGTTGTGTGAGTGTGGTTGTTGACAAAGTATTACATATGTGGGCGCGACTTGCGTATGCGTTCGCTTCTGCGCAGGAGTTAACGGGGACGGAGCACTTTAATTTTATTTTTTCCTATTTATTTTATCTTTTATTTTTACACTGTCCTTTTAAAGAAAAAAAATGTGATTACTTTTATTCCTATTACAAGGAATGTAAACATCCCTTGTTATAGAAATAGACATGACATGTCCTCTTTAACCTTCCTAGCGGTATTCCCGAGTGTGACTCGGGGTAAGATTTTAGTGCCAAAAGCGGTAACCCCGAGTCACACTCGGGGTAGCGCTAGGAAGATCGCTCGATGCTGGAGGAGGTTTTACTTACCTTTTCTCCGGGATCCAGCGAAGACTGCGAGCGGTGTGCGGCGGCGGAGCTCTCTCCCGATCGTCTGCGAACCCCGGCTTCCGTCTCCGGCGACGTGACGTCCGCCGGGGGGTGGAACCGGCGGCAAATTCGAATGTAAAATGCACCAAACACACTGATATCGTTCAAAATAAAATAAAATCACATTACATTACCCCCCAGTGCCCTTTCCTGCAGTTTTACTGAACTTTTTATGTAAATATATGTATATATATATATATATATACATATATATACAGTATATATATATATATATATATACGTATATATATGTACACACATATATATATATATATATATATATATACACACATATTATATATATATATATATATATATATATATATATATATATACACATATATATGTATATATATATATATATATATATATATATACGTAATTCTTGTGAATGAGCAGCCCAAACCAACTGTATACATTATATATATATATATATATATATATATATACGTATATATATATATATATATATATATATATATATATATATATATATATATATATAATATATATATAATATATGTATACATACATATATATATATATATATATAATATGTATAATAAATGTATACAGTTGGTTTGGGCTGCTCATTCACAAGAATTACATGCTTTCAGCACCTAAAATAATGGTACCGCTTTCAGCACCTAAAATCCAAAAGAATCATACCGCCAGGGAGGTTAATGTGAGATCTGGGTTCAAAAAGGCCTCAGATCTCACATCATGATGAAAAAAAAAAAAGGCTCTATAAAATCGTTGTTAGGAAGTGACGTATGACATTGCCCTGGTCCCCCAAGGCCATAGAGTGGAGTGAGGACCATCTTGGCCTCACTCGACTTCCTGCTGACCGGATGGCTTTCCCCGCTACCGACAGCTTCGGTAAGCGGGGAAAACAACCAGGAAGCGGCAGGAGGGGGTGCACCTCTTCTGCCACCTATAAAGGTGATCCCGTGGCAAATCCCCCACTGGGACAACCCTTATGTTAAAGTGGACCACCTGCCGTTTAAAAAAATACAGCGGTTATGGCAGCTATCTGCTGCCATAACCCCGGTATTTAACGTTAAAGTACCAACGTAAATACACAGCGGGCAGTCCGTAAGGGGTAATATTGTTACAGTTTACTTCTTTCTCTTCAATTTACTTTTTTTTAACTTCACTACTGTCACACTGGGGGAGATTAACTAAAATGGGTGCTCTCAGAATCTGGTGCAGCTGTGCAAAGGAGCCAATCAGTTTCTAACTTTAGCTTGTTCAATTAGGTTTTGACAATAAAACATGGAAGCTGATTGGTTTCTATGTAGAGCTGAACCAGATTTAGCACTCTCCAGGTTTAGTAAATAACCCCCATTGGGGCTGTAATGCATCATGTGTGCCAGTATAAATCATTTTATGCACACATCAGAGTGGTTGAGACTGGGGTCACTGGGTTTGATTTAATAAAGACAAATAGTCTGCTTACTTTGCAACTAAAGTTACATACATACATACATAGTTTGTGAGGTTGAAAAAAGACATCAGTCCATCCAGTTTAACCTATGATGTGTGTGTGTGTTTGCTGTTAACCGTACATTGTATACCCCTGTATGTTGTGGTCTTTAACATGCCCATCTAATAGTTTTTTAAACTATCAATGCTCCCTGCTGATACGACTGCTTGTGGAAGAGAATTCCACATCCTTACTGCTCTGCCAGTGAAGAACCCCTTACGTATTTTAAGGTTAAACCGTTTTTCCGTTTTAGTGAGTGGCCACGGGTCTTATTGTATTCCCTTTCTCTAAAAAGTTTGTTCCTTATGCTAGGGTCACCAGTACAGTATTTGTACATGGATATCATATCGAATAGAGAATTCGGATGCGGTGGTTACCCTGGAAATTGCCAGCATCCCTGAGTAAAGACTATTGCAAAAGGATCCCCTGGGGGTGGGACTTTGAATGGCAAAAACCAGAGTTTGAGTAAGTTTGAACAGCTTTATTTGTACAATCTAGAACATTCATAGACAAAACGTGGAAGTAGTTGTGTACATAAATGAAAAACATATAGTGATTAAAAACAAGTGGCCGAACAATTCTTATCTGTGATGTATTGTTCGGCCACTTGTTTTTAATCACTATATGTTTTTCATTTATGTACACAACTACTTCCACGTTTTGTCTATGAATGTTCTAGATTGTACAAATAAAGCTGTTCAAACTTACTCAAACTCTGTTTTTTGCCATTCAAAGTCCCACCCCCAGGGGATCCTTTTGCAATAGTGGATATCATAAGTTCAGTGCTTGTAGTCTTTCCTCACATCCGATGCCCTCCATTCCCCTAATTATTTTTGTTGCCCTTCTCTGGACTTTCTCCAGTTCTAGCATGTCCTTCCTGAGGACCGGTGTCCAAAACTGGGCAGCATACTCCAGATGTGGCCGGACCAGAGTCTTGTAGAGTGGTAGAATAATTTCTTTATTTCTGGAGTAAATCCCCTTTTTTATACATGCCAGTGGCATGTAAATCCCCTTTTTTATACATGCCAGCGGCTTGGCATTGCATGCCACTGCCAAGCCTGGTTTCCACCAGAATCCCAAGGTCCTTTTCCATCTTAGATTCACCCAGAGGTTTCCCCCCTAGTGAATAGCTTGCTTTCGTGTTTCTGACACCCAAGTGCATTACTTTACATTTCTCAACATTAAACCTCATCTGCCATGTTGTTGCCCACCCCATTATTTTGTTCAGGTCCGCTTGTAAGGTTTCCACATCCTGTATAGAAGATATTGGCATGCTTAGTTTAGTATCATCCGCAAATACTGAGATTGTACTAGATATCCCCTCCTCTAGATCATTTATGAATAAATTAAACAGGATTGGTCCCAGGACAGAACCTTTGGGGACCACACTTTCCACAACCGCCCAATCCGAGTACTCCCCGTTAATTGCCACCCTCTGGACTCTCCCCTGGAGCCAGTTCTCTATCCAGGTACTCACCCTATGGTCCATACCTACATTTCCTTAGTTTGTACAGTAAGCGTTTGTGGGGAACGGTGTCAAAGGCCTTTGGAAAGTCCAGATACACCACATCCACCGGCTTACCTTCATCTAGGTGGCAGCTCACTTCGTAGAAGGTTAATAGATTGGTTTGGCAAGAATGATTTTTCATGAATCCGTGCTGATTACTACTAATAATACCATTTTCATTACTAAAGTCTTATATAGTCTCTTAACATCCCCTCCAAAATCTTGCAGACTACTGATGTTAGGCTGACCGGCCTATAGTTACCCAGGATATATCTCAGTCCTTTTTTAAATATTGGTGCCACGTTGGCTTTTTTCCAATCAGCTGGCATCATACCCGTCAGTAGACTATCCTTAAAGATCAAGAATAATGGTCTGGCAATCGCCTGGCTGAGCTCTTTAAGAACCCTCGGGTGCAAGCCATCTGGTCCTGGTGATTTATTGATGTTAAGTTTCTCTAGTTTACTTCTAAGTCTATCTTCTGTTAGTCATGGGGGTACTTCCTGAGGTGTATTATTTAGTTTAGCATTACAAGCTGGGTTAGTGTAGCCCCCGATTCTTTTCTGAAGACTTAAGAGAAGAAATTATTTAACACTTTTGCCTTTTCCCTGTCCTCTGTGGCCAAATTTCCTTTGTCGTCTTTTATGGGGCCAATGTGTTCTGGCCTTGCTTTCTTACTGTTTATATACTTAAATAATTTTTTGGAGTTCTTTTTACTCTCGTCCGCTATATGTCTCTCATGTTCTATTTTAGCCGCCCTGATTTCGCCTTTACATTTCTTTACACTCTTTGTAATGCTTGAATTCTGCCAATGACCTCTGCCTGATCTTTTTCGCACCTGACGTGACCCGGAGCCTGAAGTCAGAAGTGCTTGGGACTGAAACCGTGTTCATTCACTGCAATGAGGAGAAGGGGGGGTTAAGGAACTTCAATTTTATCTTCACTAAATATCCTTGCTTTATTATTATTATTTTTTTTTTTTTAATGAGGCAGGAATCTGTGGAGGATATAAGACTGGAATGAGGAGGGGTTAAAACCCAAAACAAGAGGTAAGACAGTCAACAGAGCTTATTTATAAGGTTGTGGAAGTCATTTGGTGAGTTTTAGCTACACAGAACATGTAGGGGCTTTACTTGCTAGTAGGCAGACTGCCATGGTGTTTGGGGTACTTCCTTGGCATTTTATGTATATGTAGGGTACTCTAGTCAGAATGTATTTTTTCTTTTTTTAAATGGATAAGATTCCTCACAAACGAGCTTTGGAGAGTACTTATGTGCAGATATAGGGCCTTTGTCACTCATACTGTGCAGAAGACATACAATGCTTCCAGGAAAATGCACAGAGAGTGGATTGGGAGAGTGAATAGTCACAACTTGCATTACTTTTATTAAGTGGCCCTGCAGCATGAATAATAAGGTATAAAATCCAAAAAATTGTGTAGCGCTAATCATAAAGTAAATAAAACATTATTGAAGCATAAACATGAATCAAATTAATTTCAAATTGTAAAAATAGAAAAAAATGTGCACAAAAAATAAATAGAGTCCCAAAGGTGATTGAGTCCAAGGGTTCCAAAACACAGGTATAATAGTCGAAATAAATTCTTCAAATAAACCACCACAGGGGAAGTGCAGGTAGAGGGACACCACCGCAACTGATGGGAGGCAGCTTACCAGAACACTGTGGTCATTCAAATTAATGAAATGACCTCACCAAGCTTTTTGTATCAATATGATGGACTCCAGCCCAAACAGGAAAAGCAGGCAGTAATAAGGAAGCTCCAGTCTCATCAACAGGTATGTTCATTATAGGTCACATATGCATGAAAATATATGATAAAGGAACATAGTGTAATACTGTATGATGTATAAAACGAATTTATTAGAAAACTACTCACAAAGACAGGCGAAAAAAGAGGCACATCAAACGTATGAGCTGCAGTAGGTCCGATCGCGGCGTGTAATAATAAGGTATACACTGCCCCCGATCTTTCAGTGTTACTTTGATGGGTTTGTTTGAGACTCCCTGACATGGATAATTCCTAGCTCAGGAACACAGGGGTTAATTTACTAAAGCCAACTACACTGTTCACATTGCAAGAGAAGTTAAAATTTCCCCTATAACATGAGATGATGCTCCATTGACTTCAATCACTCAATCATGTGCAACATAAAAAATAAATAAATAAACAGTTTTTCTTTTATTTTCTTTTCACATGATTTGGCATTCTTTTCAGAAGGAAATTTCACCACATTCAAACAGGTCTGGGGAAATTTCCCTTGCAAAGTGCAACCTCCCTTGCAAATTGAACAGCCTATTTAGCTTTAGTAGATGAACCCACAACGTCTGCTTACCAGCAACCATAAGAATTTTGCTGAGTGGGTAAGCCTGGTATACACATATACAAAAAGGAATTGGCATATTTCTTAGAAGAATAGCTATTTTATTAAATAGCTACTCTAGAGTTGATTTTTATGTTCCAGAGAAATAATGATAATAATACTTGTTTGGTTCAAATAAATAAAACATAACCAACCCTATTACATGTCGGCTGTTTCTCCATTATAATAAAAACACACCTATGCTGTACCTATCATTTCGAAACTCATCAGCCAGTGTGAATTTTTTTTTTTTTCTATCACAGTATATGTAATTTGGATGACAAACTTAAAGCAAAGCCTTACATGTTCAATTCTTGAGAAAGGGCATTTGGTTTAATGTAGTAAGGGGGCCTCCCATTATTCTCTTGCTGTCTTCATGTGTAATGTGATCATTACTAACCTTTACATTTAACAACACTCTCCCCCCCACACATCATGAACATACTGTTGTGTCTGGAATGCATTTATTCCCAGGGCTGCAGGCCTTGACCTTACTCACACATTGACTTGAAATCTTTAAAAAAGGGTGAATGTGCAAAAAAGCGTTGCATTTATAACACAAGACCTGCATATCTGAAAATGTATTTTTGTTACATTCTGGCCATGAACTTAGAATTAAATACAGAATATACAAAATAACCAAATAAGCAACAACTACAACTGCTAGACAACCTGGTAGCTACACAGTTATCACTCCTGCTTTGCTTTCTTGGGTTTAATCCCACTTGAGATCTGTAGGGTGGATTTGCTAAAACTGGAGAGTGCAAAATCTGGTGAAGCAGTCCATGGTAGCCAATCAGCTTCTGACTTCAGCTTGTTCAATTTAGCTTTGACAAAAAACCTGGAAGCTGATTGGTTTCTGTGCAGAGGTGCACCGGATTTTGGACTCAAGTTTTAGTAAATCAACCCTAATGTGTAGTTTGTAGGTTCTTCTCCTGTGTGCTTGAGTTTCTTTCTAGAATTCAGAAACATACTGGCTTAGGCCCCTTTCACACAGGCGGACCGTTCAGATCCGCCTGTCCGTTTTTTTGGCGGATCTGAACGGATGCCCCATGCATCTCCAGTGGAGACATGTCCTCTGACATCCAATCCTATCCGTCAAATCTGGATGGATGGAAACCCTATTTTCCATCCGTCCATCGGATCAGATCGGATGGGATCGGATGAGAATGGACCGGCGGTCCGTTCTCAACCGATTCCCCCATAGAGAACAGCGGGGACCTGACAGATGTGTCTCCGCACACAGCGCCGAGACAGAGCTGCCATCTGCCTGCTCAGCGGGGGATCGGCGGATTGATCCCCCGCTTAGAAAAACGGAGTCCGCCGATGGATTCTACAGTGTATTAAAGTGGTATTAGCCTCCCTGGTGGTATGATTGTTTCTGATTTTAGGTGCTGAAAGTGGTACCATTATTTTGCTAGTAATTTTTAAGGAAGAGCAGCCCAAACCAACTATTTACATATGATTTTTTTTTTATTGTGCGTTCTTCTTTATAACATCTCGGGTATGATAAAGTTTGAAACACAAAATCATACATTTTAATATAATAAATAACTATAAATAAGTTAAAGTATATATATATATATATATATATATATATATATACACACACACACACACATATATATATATATATATATATACATACAGTAAAACCTTGGTTTGAGAGTAACTTGGTTTGAGAGCGCTTTGCAAGACAAGCACATTTTTAAAATAAATTTTGACTTGATATACAAGCGATGTCTTGATATACAAGTAGCGTCATGTAAAAAAAAAAAACTGAAGGACTTGTGGAACGAATCATCTGAGTTTCCATTATTTCTTATGGGGAAATTTGCTTTAATATAAGAGTGCTTTGGATTACAAGCATGTTTCCGGAACAAATTATGCTCGCAATCCAAGGTTTTACTGTATATATATAGTACAGTAAAACTACAGGAAAAGGCACTGGGGGGCAAACTAATGTCAAGTTATTTTATTTTGTAATGCAATCCAATAGGATTACAATATATCAGTGTGTTTGTGTGTTTTACTATTTGAATTTGCCGCCGGTTCCACCCCTGGCTGCCGTATGCTGCAGGGACACGGTAAGTAACCCCTTCCAGGATCCAGCGATGCTCCCTGGCGGTACCCCGAGTGTGGCTCGGGGTTACCGCTAATGGCACTAAACCCCGAACCACACTAGGGAATTCCGCTAAGGAGGTTAAACCCAAAAGCAAACATTTATTATATTGCAGCTTACCAATTCTTAGATGTGATGGCTGCATTCGTTTATTTTCTTTTAGGTGTTCTTAACATTTTCACCTGCCCAATACATCTGTTGTTTTTTCTCAACAGAACAAGCTATCCTGCAGATGTAGCAGGCAGAAGTTTGAGACAAAACCATTTAACACTGACAGGGGTGCTTACAGTGGTCAACTTTTATTAATTTATGTAAAGCATATATTTCAAAAGAAAACCAAGATGTAAATGTTGCTTATAGTGTTAGCTGGAGTTTAGGTTCAATTTGTTTGTGTACTCCCCTCCCACCAAACTTACATTACTGCTGTCCAAAGGTGTCTCTGTTGCTCCTTCATCCAAAGTAGGGGCACTCTAATACAGAAAGTATGTTAGTAGCCAGATCATCAGGTGAAAACATAGGGGAAAATCTTGAAAAAAAAAGAAAACAAATGCAGTCAGTACATATTATGATTGGTAAGCTGCGATAGATCACATTTTTGGTTTTGGGATTAATACCGCTTTAATCCAAGCTTGAAGCCCATGAGTGTGCTAGGGACTTGCACACTCATTTTTACAGTACAGTATGATTGTAAACTCCTTTAGCAGAAAGGGTCTGATGTCAATGGATCTGTGCAATAGGTTCCTGCCACTAAAATGCTTGACATATTCTATGTAGATAACAAAAGGCCTTATAAAATTAATGATGATTTTTCACAGTTCCTGTTTTTATACATTCTGCTATACAAACATCTGTAAAATTGCAATGCAGGCCGTATTACAATCATCTACGACAGAGTCTATTTCCTGTGAGAATTGCAACAGAGACTTCCCTATAAATAATAGTGTCTCATAGTAAAATATATGCAGTACTGTATATAGGACACACACTTTAATTTGCATCTTAAAATGTATGTCAGAAGAAAATAATAAAACCATATGCTGTACATTTCTGCAATACATGCACATTTCTCCAGATTTTATATTTTAGAGGGTCAACAAAATATCTGCTGATCTGCTGGAAATCTACCTAACTTCCTGTTGTGGCTGACATCACAGCGGACTGAAATCACATGAAATGGTGTCAGCCCTGCCTATATTTTTCTTGGCAAACTACAGAATCACCCCCCCCCCGTTCTTCTTTTCCACAACACAGGGAGTACTTGTTCTGTAGTTCAAAATCCTATACTATCTCCTTAGGGTAACACAGGAAGCATGAACAGGACACAGAACAGATTTACATTTCTGATGAGGCCAAAGGATATTTTGCGCAGTTATATCAAAATGTTTTCAATTGTTTATTTAACAATAGACATGTGCAGAACTGAAAAATTAGTTTAGTGTCGTTTTGGATAGATTTGTTATGTTACCTAGTCTATTATTTTTCCAACAAATTCCAAATTTTCAGAACAATTCTTACTCAGATCGGATTCTGTGTGAAGAATCCCCCCCCCCCTTCCCCCACACACACACTTTCCTGGTCTGCCGGGCTGCATGCTCTGATAAGGGTCTGGTATAGATTTTTGGGGGGACCCAATGCCATTTTTTTAAAAAAAGATTTGACGTGGGGTTCTCACTGTTTTTTTTTTTTTTTTTTTGCATATTTCATTGCCGGCTGATGAGTCATTGGTTGTTAAGGACACAGAGGCTCCTTAACAACAAGCTCATTAACAACCAGCTATTCTTTACAAAGAATTTAAATTGGTCGATAATTTTTCAAACAATTCAAATTCGGATTGTTCTGAAAATTTTGAATTCTTTACAAAATGAATGTAAAAAACAAAGTTCAGTGGAATTCATTACTATTTCATTCAGAGATTGGGATACATCCAAATCTTTGAATAACCAAAAATTTGTTCGAATTTATATTCGGACTGAAAATAATTGCATAGATCTGTCTATTTAACAGAGCAAAAGAGATAAAATATGTAAAGATAATATATTAAATATCAGGGTTTACATACACTTTAATGGCAAACTTAGAAACACAGCTTTGGCTTACAGGTTTCTTGAAAAAAAAAAAAACTTAAAAAAACATGAACTTTAAGGTCATTGATCTCATTGTGGCTTTCAGCCACTACTCCCACACTGGGCTTCCAATCAGGAAAATGTATCCCACATATTACCAATATCCAAGATTTTGTTTTTTTAGAATGATGTAAATTAACTAAGCAATCCAATATGTGCAGTCCCAAGGTTTCCACAATTAGCAATGACATTCACACTTTTTAATTGGTGAGCGTGATCTGGCCATGGAAAAAAATAAGAGTCATTTTGGATTACCAGATTGCTTGCATGATATTGTTCCCTAACATCGCATTTATACATTGATGCCACAAAGCAACAGAGAAAGTCAATAAAATAATATCTATAACAGGTCAATAAAGAAAAGCAGAAATTACTGTCTTAAGAGGAATGTTAGGTACTTTTATTACCAGGTATTGTAAGCAGGCAGTTCATGCACCCAATCATAAAAAAAAAACGTTATTTAGGTTTCAGGGACTATTTGTTCTACACCGCTATTTCATTGCATCTGTAACAGGCTATGCAGATAATGTAAAATGTTTCAGGGGTATATTGTCATAGGTTATATGTTTGACACTGCTGAAAGTTTTTACTTGTTTTTGAGTAAACAGTCAGATGAAACATTAAAAGCAAAAAATTACTAATTCTCAGCGGGACAGATTAAATCTGAGGAACAAATTAAAATCCCCACATAGCCTACTAGCCCCATTACTTAAGAATTCTGATTTTTTTTCCCATGTCCCACCCCAATTTATTATGTAGAGTGGACTAACACAGGACTGTGAAGTGATAAGGGAATTCTGTTGAGACAGATATTAAATAATACATTCCAAATCCCAAATTTGGAATCATAGCATTATACTCAAATAATTTATTTTTAAAAAATTCTAGAATGGCATTTAGATCTTACAATAATTACTTAGAAGTGGTTCTAAAGATAGAAGTTTTTTTTTTTTTTTTAACGTACTGCACTCTATGCATTAGGAAAAAAAACCTTCTGGGTGCGCCCCCCCCCCCCAGCCCTTCTGTATACTTACCTGAGCCCCATCTCGATCCAGCAATGTGCATGAGAGCAGAGGCTCTCCGAGGTCTCTCTCTCCCCATTGGCTTACACAACAGCGGGATGGCTCCTGCTGTTGTTGATCACAGCCAGTGAGCCAATGAGGAGAGAGTGAGGGGTGGGGTCAAGTGCACTCTCTGTGTGAATGGACAATGTCCATTCAGAGGAGCGCGGCTTGAGAGCGAGCCTGTTTGAGTGTCCCCAAGCAAGAGGCTTGCTGTTGGGGCACACGGCAGGAGGGAGGAGCCAGGATCGCAGACAGGGGACCAAAAAAAAAAAAATAGGATCGGGCTGCTCTGTGCAAAATCAATGCATAGACCATGTAAGTATATCATGCTTTTTTTTTCTTTTTTTTTTAATAACCTTTAGAATCATTTGAAATAGAATTTTAATGCAAAAATCTTGACAGGATCTCTAAGCATATATATCTAAGATATACACCATATGTAATTCCAAGGCTGGGAAATTAACCTACATGCTCAAAAGGGAAAAGGACCAGGATAAAGAACTGGACCTTGATGATTGGTATAAATTGGTAGCTTGCATATGCAGATTGTATACAAACACCTCAGTCATTAAAGCCCATTGGAAAGTTTTATTACACTGTTATATGGTCCTGACAAGATTAGATTCATACATCCCAGATGTTCCCTCAATTTGCTTTAAATAAGGAAACAGCATGCCACATTTGGTGGACATGCCCGAAAATTTAAAGATTTTGGATACGTATACATATTTGTATATACAGTATTTCCTCACTCAAATCAACCCAAAAAAAATCTCCATTATATGCTTTACTAAACAAACAGACTGAGGAGGCCCCTGGACATGCTAACAAAACTGACCTTATTCACTTTTATAGCAGCGAAAACAGTGATCACAAGATCATGGAAATTATTACCCATACCGTTTGAACTGGTAAACGCCAAATTAGCATGGTTAATGGTAAAGAAAAAGCTATTGGCCACCCTAAATGATAAAGTGAAAACATTTTAAAAGTATTGGACCCATAGATAAATAATGCCACTGTTGGAACGTAACAGGACTTCAGATTTTGACCCCCGTTGGGGCAGATAATGGATAATGAATAATGAATAATGGATAGGCGATAGCCAATTTATTCTTGTTTAGACTCCCTTAGTACCATTCCTAATGGTTATTTTGATCCCTTTAAATGATGGGCCTAACACAGTGCCTAACTTTACACAGTGTTTCCACAGCATATGATTTACCAACAATATAAGTGGAAAATGTAGCCTATTAAACTGCCAATTGTTGAACCCATTGTGTACAATGTTTTTATTATGTATGAGCACTGTGAAAATTGTATTTGACCCTAGGATAATATGTTTGTAGCCCCTTTGGATAAAACAAAAAAAAAATATTTGAAAGGGGAAAAAAAAACATTTTTTATATTTTTTTTATTTGCTGATGCAATATCTTATGGTTTTTTTTCAGTGGCATCTTGAGAACTGTTGAAATTCACAAATAATACTCTACTGAAAATAAATCAGTCAAAAACCTGGATTTGCACGTTCATAAGCAGAGACTTAACAGCATATCCAGAGATGTACATGGGTAAAACTTTACAAGAGTCTTATTTTTCCTGTAAAAGTCAAGCTTGGTGTTTCCAATTATGAGTCCTCACTATTGGTCCTTTAATGTAAGGTGTGGTCTCTGTAACCAATATGCAAACAATGTGTTGGAAAAGGTTCCTGCAAAGGTGGTGCTTTACTTAAAAAGTCAACGTTTTCTAATGATGTCACTTACCTTTATCCCTGGATCTACCAAATGTTCATACACACAATTTTGTGAAGGTAACCTCTGGTTTGTATTTGTATCTTACGCTTAATTGGAATAGCTCTGACATGTGACAGTCAACAGCACTAGTTAAAGTAGTAGTAAAGAACTGTAGGCAAAACCTTTTTTTTCATCTTGGATAGAGTAAGGGAGGGTTATAACCCCTATCAGATTTTTTTTTTCGCCATCTGTGTCATATTGTGAAGATTTCCCCTCACTTCCTATCCTATAGCCAAACAGGAAGTGAGAGGAAATCCCTCCAGATTAAGGGAATTCCTTGGGGACCTCAAGGTCACTAGAACTAGTGTCCTCATTTGAAGATTTCCACTCTATTACTTTTCTGGAGTGGAGACAACCTAAAATTTAGGACTTTCTTTTACTATCACTTTTAATGATAATGGTAAACAGGGTAAATAGAGAGGGAATCTCCTTAATGGGGGCACAGACAGCAAAAAAACTGACACAGAATCTAATCCCTCTCCACTCTATCCAAAACTTCAAAAAAATGCTGCCTTTAGTTATACTTTAAAGTCTAAAAGTACCTTTAGTATAAATATTGTCAATACAACATCCGTACCACCTCCTCTAAAGCCCCGTACACACGATCAGATTATCGAACGATCTGTCGTCTGTTTTTTGTGGCATGCTTGTCTGATATGAAAAGTGAAGAGGTTATTTTCATACGAATTTTCCCGTACGACAGAATTCTACTTCAGAAGTGATGTCATGTGTTGGATTGTTTTGTATGTGTTCTTTCGTCTCTGAGCATGCCTAGTCTTGCTCTTAAGATTTTTTTCCGTCAAAATCTGTACTAATGAGACGAAAATCAGACGTTGTATTATGGACAACAAAAATTTTATAGCCTGCACTTCAGGATTTTGTCAGCCGAAAAGTCAGAGTCGGCTGTCGAAAGCAACATACTAACAATCCGAAAATCGGCAGATCGGTCGTTGGACGAAATTTCCCTTCAGATTTTCTTATCGTGTGTATGGGCCTAATCGATTTTGTGCCCATCTGCTGGCTCTTCTTCACCTGAAAAGGAATTGGATAGATAGGTATATATTTTTTTTTTACTCACCTTGTAATTGTAGATAGAAAATACTCACCTATTCTCCACTTCCTCCCTCTGTGCCGCGGCTCCGCCGTCACTTCCTCTTTGCGATGATTCCTGGGAGCTGAACATCATCGCTCCCAGGAATCAATGCAACGACACCGGCCCCGCTCGTCACTTCCGGGGCGACGCCGCATTCCCTGCTAAACAGCTTCTGGGCATGCCCAGAAGCTGTGGAGGAATGCGGCGCCGCACCGGAAGTGACGAGAGGGGCCAGGCGCATTCTGGGAGAAGAAGACACGGAAGAGGACGCAGAAGAGGATCACGCCGGCTTCAGCTGCCCACAACAGAGATGGCAACGCTGGAGAAGAAATTTTATAAGTAAGTATTTCTTCTTGCAGGTAAGTGCGAACCGGGACAGATCAGAGGCAAGCCATTGTGGAATGTACTAGCCCTGACTGTCCCGGGGGTATGTTTATTGAAAAACTGTTTTTGTGCCCGGAACTCCGCTTTAAGTCTTGTACCTGCCTGTCCCTGTTCCACTAAGCTCTTCATTGTGTGGCCCACTCAATGTTACACAATCTTTTTTTTAAAATTCTTCCAGCTTGATTTTGCTTCTCCTGTGCAAGAGAGACAAGCATTGGGGTGCATGCATGTGGGCCTAATAAGGTTCATTTTTCCAAAAGTATACATACTTTTCCCTTTCAGTGATAGATGTAACTAATTTAATCAGTTACAGATACCTTCTAATTGCTGTGAGAACTGATCACATAAGAAGTGTACTGTTGCTGTTTAATATAAAATGTACAAGGGAAATAAGAGTTTATCTCACAGAGAGCCACATATAAAGAAACCTGGAAATGAAATCCCTAGGTGCTCCTATGTTGAATGTTTCCTCATAAATGTTTATTGAGTGTTTTAAGGCATTTCCCATAATGTGATTATTTGCCTGAGTCAGCTCCAGTCATGTTCAGCACTCCACCTCAGACTGGATACGTGAAAACGAACAGGCTTGAGAAATAAGAGGCAGAAACAAAAAGACCACAAATCCCAAGAAGCTAAAAGCTAAAACAATTCTGGGAAAACTGAAGCCAACTCTTTATTCAATGCACACTTTTGGGAATATTTTATTAGCCTGTGTTAAAATTTTGGCAATTTTCTACACCATATAGTTGTCTTTTGTTGCTACATTAATAAGGAGATTTGAACATAATAACTATATTTGTACAATATACAGCCTGAACACAATCTGTGAAATATATTGGTATTTAACACGTGTGTTTAGTTAAAATAATAACAAAAGATATCTTTTTTCCATTTTGGAACATCTTTCAGGTTTTGATTGCTGCCTGTGTCCCCGTTATGGGACAACCCTATATGTCACGTTTATCATTATAACTTAAAGTATGAGAAAATCACACTTTTTGAGTTGTCCCCAGAACAGTAACAGAAAGGTTATTCTACAATGGAGACATCATTTCTGGTGACCTTGGTGACAACCATCGTTTCCTTCAGCTTGGAGGGATCTCCTCTCACTTCCTCTTTTGGCTATGAGGCAGGAAGTGGGGGGGATCTCTTCAAGCAGATGCAGATTGGAAAAAAGCCTGACAAGGGTTATAGCCAGGACTGGTGCTAGACTATTTTGCGCCAAAGGCAAGGCCAGCTATTTGCAACCCCCCTCAAAAAAAAACTTCAAAATGTTTTAAAAATAGTAGAAAACATTAAAACAGCAAAACATGAAACTGCTAAATTTCTCCAGCTAACATTATCTGATTCTGCAGCCCTCAGCAGTATGCAGAATGTCAACACAGTGAGTGGGAAACAGGCCTAGACTGGGAAATGGGATATGTGTGTGTGTGTGTATATATACCCCTATACAGAAGGTCAGATGCCATGCCTGCCTCCAAAGAAGCCCAAAAAATGCCCAATAAACGCCTGCAACAAAAATGCCCAGGTGTGAAAGGAGCAGAACCCCATCCCTGCGCTACTAAAAATTCTAAGAAAAATTATCTTTTTTTCTGGTTCTGGTCCATCCTCTGGATGAGGACTCCAGTGGCAATCTATGAAGCACTGGTGAACTCCATGCCCAAGAGGGTTAAGGCAATGCTGGAAAATAATGGTGGCCACACAAAATATTGACACTTTGGGCCCAATTTGGACATATTTCATTTATGGGTGTACTCACTTTTGTTGCAAGCGGTTTAGACATTAATGGCTGTGCGTGGAGTTATTTTGAGAGGACAGCAAATTTACACTGTTATACAAGCTGTACACTCACTACTTTACATTGCAGCAAAGTGTCATTTCTTCAGTGTTGTCACATGAAAAGGTATTATAAAATATTTACAAAAATGTGAGGGGTGTACTCACTTTTGTGAGATACTGTATATGAGGTGCCTGCTCCCTTCTAGTCCTTCTGGGAATTGGCTGGGGCCCTCATTAATACTCCAGGCAGCTCCTAATACCTTCCCTCCCATTCTTCTTATCCAAGGTTCCATGAAGTAGAGGGAGGTTATAGAGATGCTACTTGATGAGTCATCCAGCCTCCCTGAGTCACTCACCCTGACCCAAATTCAGAGCACAGGCTTGGCTGCCAGCCAAGCAAAACAATTTAACTACAGAAAAAAAACCTATTGCACTGGCACACTAAGCTAGAGGGTGCCACATACATATATATATATATATATATATATATATATATATACACACACTTTATATTACCAAAAGGTATTGGAACGCCTGCCTTTACACGCACATGAACTTTAATGGCATCCCAGTCCTAGTCCGTAGGGTTCAATATTAAGTTTGTCCACCATTCTTCCATAAAAGCATTTGTGAGGTCAGGCTCTGATGTTGCAGAGAAGGCCTGGCTCATAGTCTGCGCTCTAATTCATCCCAAAGGTGTTCTCTGCAGGCTATGCAGACTCTGTGCAGGCCAGTCCAGTTCCTCCACCCCAGACATGCTCCTCCATGTCTTTATGGACCTTGTTTTGTGCACTGGTCCAAATCATTTGGTGTAGGGGGGGGGGGATTATGGTGTGGAGTTGTTTATCAAGGGTTGGGCTTGGCCCCTTAGTTCCAGTGAAGGGAACCCCTAAGGCGTCAGCATACCAAGACATTTTGGACAATTTCATGCTCCCCACCTTGTGGGAACAGTTTGGGGTTGGCCTTTCCTTTTCCAACATGACTGGGCACCAGTGCACAAAGCAAGGTCCATAAAGACATAGATGAGCAAGCTTTAGATAGAGGAACATGACTGGCCTGCACAGAATCCTGATCTCAACCCAAAAAAATACCTTTGGGATAAATTAGAGTGGAGATTACGAGCCAGACCTTCTCTCCAACAACAGTGCTCGACCTCACAAATGTGCTTCTGGAAGAATGGCCAAACATTCCCATAGACACACTCCTAAACCTTGTGGACAGTTGAAGCTGTTATATACATTCCTAAATGTTTTGCAGGACAATTTCATGGGTCAGATGGTGAATGCACCGACAAGAAACAATGCAGTACTTGACCTACTGATTACCAACAATACAGACCTGCTCACGGATATGGAAATACGGGGCAACCTAGGAAACAGAGACCATAGGTCAATTAGTTTCAGTATTAATCATAGCAATAGGAAACATAAGGGTAATATAAGAACACTGAATTTCAAAAGAGCCCATTTCCCAAAACTGCGCTCTCTGCTAAAAAATATCAAATGGGATAGAACCCTGGGAACAAAGAACACGGAGGAAAAATGGGAGTGCTTCAAGAGCATACTAAACAAAGGGATTGACCAGTGCATTCCAAAGGGAAATACATTTAAAAGAGCAAAACTAAACCCTGGGTGGCTAAACTCCAACTTAAAAATGCATATTAATGCTAAAGAAAAGGCCTTCAAAAAAATACAAGACTGAGGGGTCATTGGCAGCATTCAGGCATTACAAAGAGTGTAATAAGAAATGTAAATATGAAATCAGGGCGGCTAAAATAGAACACGAGAGACATATAGCGGAAGAGAGTAAAAAGAACCACAAAAAATTCTTTAAGTATATAAATAGTAAGAAAGCGAGGCCAGAACACATTGGCCCCATAAAAGACGACAAGGGAGATTTGGCTACAGAGGACAGGGAAAAGGCGGTAGTGATAAATAATTTCTTCTCTTCAGTCTTCACAAAAGAATCGGTGGGCTACACTAACCCAGCTTGTAAGGCCAAACTAAATAATACACCTCAGAATGTACCGCCATGGCTAACAAAAGATAGACTTACAACTAAACTAGAGAAACTTAACATAAATAAATCACCGGGACCGGATGGCTTGCACCTCAGGGTTTCCTAAAGAGCTCAGCCAGGTGATTGCCAGACCATTATTCATGATTTTTAAGGATAGTTTACAGATGGGTATGGTGCCAGCTGATTGGAAAAAAGCCAACGAGGTACCAATATTTAAAAAAGGGCCGAGATATATCCCGGGTAACTATAGGCCGGTCAGCCTAACATCCCCCTGCAAGATTTTGGAGGGGATGTTAAGGGACCACATACAAGACTTTAGTAATGAAAATGGTATTATTAGTAGTAATCAGCATGGATTCATGAAAAATCGTTCTTGCCAAACCAATCTATTAACCTTCTACAATGAAGTGAGCTGCCACCTAGATAAAGGTAAGCCTGTGGATGTGGTGTATCTGGACTTTGCAAAGGCCTTTGACACCGTTCCCCACAAACGCTTACTGTTCAAACTAAGGAAGGTAGGTATGGACCATAAGGTGAGTACCTGGATAGAGAACTGGCTCCAGGGGAGAGTGCAAACGGTGGTGATTAATGGGGAGTACTCGGATTGGGTGGGTGTGGAAAGTGGGGGTCCCCCAGGGTTCTGTCCTGGGGCCAATCCTGTTTAGTTTATTCATAAATGAACTAGAGGAGGGGATATCAAGTACAATCTCAGTATTTGCGGATGATACTAAACTAAGCATGCCAATATCTTCTATGCAGGATGTGGAAACCTTACAAGCGGACCTGTACAAAATAATGGGGTGGGCAACTACATGGCAGATGCGGTTTAATGTTGAAAAATGTAAAGTAATGCACTTGGGTGCCAGAAACCAGAAAGCAAGCTACTCACTGGGGGGGGGCAACCTCTGACTGAATCTAAGATGGAAAAGGACCTGGGGGTACTGGTAGACAATAGGCTTGGAAGAGGCATGCAATGCCAAGCCGCTGCAAGCAAAGCCAACAGAATACTGGGATGTATAAAAAAAGGGGATTCACTCCAGAAATAAAGAGATTATTCTCCCACTCTACAAGACTCTGGTCCGGCCACATCTGGAGTATGCTGTCCAGTTCTGGGCACCTCAGGCAGGATGTGCTGGAACTGGAAAGAGTCCAGAGAAAGGCAACAAATAATTAGGGGAATGGAGGACATCAGCTATGAGGAAAGACTACAAGCACTGAACTTATTCTCTCTGGAGAAGAGACGATTGAGGGGGGATATGATATCAATGTACAAATACTGTACTGGCGACCCTAGCATAAGGAACAAACTATTCAGAGAAAAGGAATACAATAAGACAAGTGGCCACTCACTAAAACTAGAGGAAAGGCGGTTTAACCACTATTCAGAGAAAGGGAATACAATAAGACACGTGGCCACTCACTAAAACTAGAGGAAAGGCAGTTTAACCTTAAAGTACGTAGGGGGTTCTTTACTGTCAGAGCAGTAAGGATGTGCAATTCTCTTCTGCAAACAGTCATATCAGCAGGGAGCATCGATAGTTTCAAAAAACTATTAGATGGGCACTTTAAAGACCACAACATACAGGGGTATACAATATACGGTTAACAGCAAACACACACACACATCACAGGTTGAACTGGATGGACTGATGTCTTTTTTCAACCTCACTAACAATGTAACTATATAACTATATAGCTGCAAAGGGTGGGCCAAGACTTTTGATAATATAGTGTGCGAGCCTGTATATAATTCACCTGGTTTGATTGATGTCACATACAAGTGACTGATTTGAAATGTGCAAATGTACTGTATACAAATGTCATATGTACTTAGCTGAAATCAGGTATCGTGTGAGAGGTCCACAATCATAGAAAGCTGCAAGGAATATATGGAATTTCTGTTTTTCCCACACTGCAAATAAGCCCCTCTGTGCTTTGGGATCATTAGATGTATTGTTACTGGCCTTATTAGCAAGAAACAGATTCCCTCTATTTTTTTTAATTCAGTTTTTTGTCTGCATCCTCACAACTCTAACAAAGAAAGTTTCAGATTACAAAATGCAGATATGGCTTTCTTCCCTCATCATGTAAATGAAAGCAGTAAAATGGTCCTTTGCCAAGCTTTATGCGGTCTTAAAGTTGTGGGGAACTCGAGTCTGATGTAAACTTTGCTTAAGGAACAGGAAATCCAAATAGCATTTTAGCCTCAGTCACACAAGGCCTTTATTTATTATTTATGTGAACAATGGTTAATAGATACCAGATGTGAAATCTCTGCTGTGATCTATACAGCTTTACTAAGCCTCAATAAGCTCAGTTATACAGACCTAAAGTAGACGTTATCGCTCTGCTGGGAAAGAATTATGTATGCTTTAACAATATAAATATTTATTTTGACTATGCTCCACAATTCTGTGTATAAAACAGATATTGCTTTACGATTATGTGATTAAATACAAAACAATTCATTCAGCTAATTTGTCCCAGGGCTTTTTATAGGCCAGAGCGTTTACTAGGTGTCTTATGATAAAGTCACTTTGACAAAAATAGTCACTTTCTGTTCCTCAACTTGATCCAAATGCTGAAATTTTCTCATTGGGAAAACACTTGCTGGTGGTGTCAAAACTTTCTTACTCTCTCCTGCCCTCCATAAATTCCTATTGGCCCATCAGCATTCATGGTTTTTTGTTGGCCATTAGGATTTGGTGCAGAAGCAGTTGGGGACGGTAAGCTTTAACAGTACAGAAGTGCCAAAATTTAAAGCGTCTTTCACTTTTACAGCCAAATTGAGATAACACATCCTTTTTTTTTTTATTGTGGGTTTTATGTGTCAATTCACATACTATAACTTAAAATATTTAAAAAATGGTAGCTTACCCCTTTTAGATGCTGTTATCTGGAAACTCCAGCATAGAAAAAATCCTACTTAGTGGATAGTGTCAGTAGAGCAGTGGATGGTGTCAATGGTTTTCTTATTCTTATGTATTTATTTTTTTTTACAATTTAATTTGTTTTTCTTTTTTTTTTCCACAATCCTTTTTTATGGGGACGGGGATGGGGCAGTGGACAGTGTGGGTATGGAGAGGGGGTGGGGGCAGGGGTTGATGTCAGTAGTTTTTATTTTATTTTTTATTTTTTTTACAATTTTATTTTTTATCATTTTTTTACAATTCTTTACAAATTTAATTTTTTTTAATATTTATAGATTTTTTTTATCAGCCCTATTGGTGAGCTTTGATGAGATATCAGGAGTCTAAACAGACCCCTGACATCTCTACTTTGAGACAGAGAGAGGGACTGAGGACAGAGATTCCTCAGTCCATTTTTCAGCCTCAGCATTGAAGATGAATGAACAGGAGACATAGGCTCCTGTTCATTCATAAACTAAAGCAGAGTAAACACAGTTTGCTCTTCTCAGTTAACACAGGACACAGGAGCGATCCATAGTGGATGCTCACTGTGTCAAATTGAGAAAAGGAAGGATCCAGTAAATGACATGTTTACCAACCCCTTTCTCCACTCTCCATCCTGACACATCCCCCCGCAGCCGGCGGGAGAGAAAAGGAGGGTGTCAGGGTGCCAGGAAATCGGACCACACAGGGATGCAGCTAAAATAAAGCAGTTTATTGGAGCAAACAACAATAAATGGACAGCAAGAGTGAGAAAGTGAGAGCAGGCACAAGCCGGGGTCAAGTCCAGAAGTGAGTAGTCATCTAAGCCAGGTTTGAGTCCAGAAGAGGGTAGTCTGCCGATGCCGGATCATATGGCGAAGCTGGGTCGTCAGCCAATGCAGGGTCGAGAGCCAGGACAGTTGTCAACCAAGCCAGGTCTTACACGGAGGGACACGGGAACAGAAGACTGCTAGCAGAGATGCACCTTGGAGCACAAACACAAGGGCAATGACTGCAACTCATCAGGTGATAGATATAGTCAGGTGTTCATTATCATCACTGTACGACACCCAGGCAGCAGGCAAGTGATGATGCAATCAGAGTTTATAAGAAGCAGCAGTCTGCACATGTCCAAGATGTCTGCCAACAGGAGGGCAAGGTAAGACCTTGACAGAGGGAAGTCGGCTGCGGGGGACTAGGGGAGCGGAGGAGGAGGACAGGGGGCTGGAGGAGGAAGAGGAGGACACAGAGGGGGCGGAGGAGAACAGGAGGCCAGAGGAGCACGGGGGTGGAGGAGGAAGAGGAGGACAGGGGGGGGCAGTGAAGGAGGGAACAGCTGGGAATCAGTGCGGCAGGAGGGACAGCTTTGAACACTGATCTCCCAGCATGGCTTTCCAGCTGACAGCCGCGGGGGAAGGGGGGGGAGAAGAGGAGAAGCAGCCGTCAGCTGAAAAGCCATGCAGGGAGATACGTTTTCACAGCTGTCCCTCCCGCTGCACTGGCTATGAACCAGAAGATCATCTATGTGTGCAGGGTGGGTCACAGTGCCCCCCTCGGGACATCAGAACATCATGATATCATTGTCAATCATGTTGTAGTCTATACAGATCGGCATCACGCAAAAGGGGACAACGCAGGCTTTTAGAGGAAGAGGAAGCAGCGTTGCCTCCTGATTACAGGAAATGAACATGAGAGCTTTCAGCTGCAGGGGAAAAGGTAAATATGTGAATATTCTAACTGTTATTTGAAAAACAACCAGTGAGATATTTAACAGATTACAGATTTACATCACATATTGTTTTTTTTTTTATACCATACAGTAGTTCTTCATTAATTTGCAGGGATTTCCTCTCACTTCCTGTTTGGCTACGGGACAGGAAGTGAAGGGAGATCTCAACAATGGGACAAGCATGGTGAAAAAAAGGGTTATAACCCTCGCCTACTCTATCCAAAATGAAAAAAAAAAAAAAAACTTTGAATGTAGTTCTACTTTAAGATGTAGTCTGTAGCCTAATAGTGGCCATTTAAATTCTACACTTGAGACAAAGGATGCATCAGTTGGAACATCTCATGTCCCTTTTAAAGTCAATTTTATTTTTACATTTAGCAAAGAGTTGGATATTTTAGCATGCACAGATACATAGACATCTGGTTATCCTTGGCCTATAGTTAAGATTCTTCTTCTCTGCTTCTCTGTATTTCTTTTCAGTGTAATTACAAGTTATAGCAGTTCAGCTTACCTTCAAGCTGCATTTTGTGGTGTTCATAATTACCAGTGAGTTTCTCCTGTGTTTTGCAGAGATCTTCATTGTAATGACAACATCTCACATTATACCTAAAGGCAGCTTTCGCAACCGCAAAACATACATCTTAAGCTTTAAATGTACACTTGTTTAACACTTCGCTCTTCGTAAACAGTAAGGCCCCTTTCACACATACGGTCTGATCAGATCCACCTGTCAGTTTTTCCTTGCATCCCTATGGGGCAGCTGATGTCAGCGGAGACATGTCCGCTGACATCCGATCCGATCCGATCCTGTCCGTCAAATCCGGACGGATGGAAACCCTATTTTCAATCAGTAAGGTGGATCGGATGAGAATGGACAGGCGATCTGTTCTAATCCGATTCCCCCATAGAGGACAGCGGGGATCTGACACCTCTGTCTCCGCACACAGAGCAGAGATTGAACTGTCATCTGCCAGCTCAGCGGGGATCGGCGGATCGATCACCCGCTGAGCAGAAAACCGACAGGTGTGAAGAGACCCTTATGGTTCATGTGCAACGTTTTCCTTACATATAACTCTTCTATTCTATCTTGTGTCATGACATTTGGGTTGAATTTCAAATATTGTAGAGGTTGTTCACCTAGCAAAGTGTACTTATATTAGGAATTAGTCCCGGTTCACACTTCTGCGATGCGGGAACGCTGCAAATATGCAGCGTGTTCTCGCATCGCATCCGCACCCGTGGCAGTTCACACTGCCATATGCGATACACAGGGGGTGTCAATTAAAAGTTAACGACACCCCCAGTTGAGATCGCATATCGCAGTGCGATCTGCAAATTCGCACAGAATCAGATCACACTAGTGTGAACCACCATGCGATCCGATTCTGCTGCGGATAAAAAAAGGGTCATGTGCGTGTTTAGTGCGATTGCGGTGCGAATTTGCACTGCACAGAGATCGTATGTAATTTAGGAGCAGTGCGCTCCAAATTACATGCGATCTCTGTGATCGCACTTATGGTGAAGCTGTGTGTTCACTTAGAATATCCACCATGTGCAAGGGAAAATGGATTTTCTTTTGCATAAGTTTTGGTATTTAATGTTTTATCTAATGCACTAGCATTCACTTAACCACTTACCGACCGCCCACCGAAAATATACTGTGGCAGGCTGGCTCGGCTGTGCTAATCGCCCCCGCCGTCCCCGCAATGTTCTGATTCGGCTCAGATCGGTTCTGGCCAATTGCAGAATGTCCTGTACCCGTGTAATGTAAACAAAGGCACAGGATATGATGCAATCTTTTCTCCTGGAGTCCTTTTTGTTCCAGCGTGAGAAGAGAGAACATCTACTGTGAGTAAAGAAGGAGCACACTGACACCAGTACACAGCCACACATTTAGACCCATGATCACCCCAAATTAACCCTTTCACTCCCTATTACAGTGCACACTATATATACAGTATACAGATAAAATTTACTGATCACTGTATTAGTGTCACTTGTGACTTCAGATAATGTGAGAGGTAGTCCCAAATAGGTTTAGAGTCCTCGCCATATATCCCCCAAAAAGATTTAACCCCCTGATCACCCCCGTTAACCCTTTAACTTCCTGTCACAGTGTACACTATACAGTATCTCACAAAAGTGAGTACACCCCTCACATTTTTGTAAATATTTTATTATATCTTTTCATGTGACGCTGAAGAAATTACACTTTGCTACAATGTAAAGTAGTGAGTGTACAGCTTGCATAACCATGTAAATTTGCTGTCCCCTCAAAATAACTCAACACACAGCCATTAATGTCTAAATCGCTGGAAACAAAAGTGAGTACACCCCTAAGTGAAAATGGCTAAATTGGGCCCAAAGTGTCAATATTTTGTGTGGCCACCATTATTTCCAGCATTGCCTTAACCCTCTTGGGCATTGAGTTCACCAGAGCTTCACAGGTTGCCACTGGAGTCCTCTTCCATTCTTCCATGATGACATCACGGAGCTGGTGGATGTTAGAGACCTTGCGCTTCTCCACCTTCCATTAGAGGATGCCCCACAGATGCTCAATAGGGTTTAGATCTGGTGACATGCTTGGCCAGTCCATCACCTTTACCCTCAGCTTCTTTAACAATGCAGTGTTCGTCTTGAAGGTGTACTTGGGGTCGTTATCATGTTGGAATACTGCCCTGCAGCCCAGTCCCTAAAGAGAGGGGATCATGCTCTGCTTCAGTATGTCACAGTATATGTTGGCATTCATGGTTCCCTCAATGAACTGTAGCTCCCCATTGCCAGCAGCACTCATGCAGCCCCAGACAATGACACTCGCACCACCATGCTTGACTGTAGGCAAGACACTCTTGTCTTTGTACTCCTCACCTTGTTGTCACCATACACGCTTGACACCATCTGAACAAAATAATTTATCTTGGTCTTTATTCCAGTAATGTCCTTAGTCTGCTTGTCTTCAGCAAACTGTTTGCAGGCTTTCTTGTGCATCATCTTTAGAAGAGGCTTCCTTCTGGGACGACACCCAGCTATGCAGACCAGTTTGATGCAGTGTGTGATGTGTGGTCTGAGCACTGACAGACTGACGCCCCACCCCTTCAACCTCTGCAGCAATGCAGGCAGCATTCATACATCTATTTCCCAAAGACAACCTCTGGATATGACGTTGAGCACATGCACTCAACTTCTTTGGTCGACCATGGCGAGGCCCATTCTGAGTGGAACCTCTCCTGGTAAACTGCTGTACGGTCTGCACCTGCTGCAGCCGCAGCTCAGTTTCAGGGTCTTGGCAATCTTCTTTTAGCCTAGGCCATCTTTATGTAGAGCAAAAAATATATTTTTCAGAGAGTTCTTTGCCATGAGGTGCCATGTTGAACTTGCAGTGACCAGTATGAGAGAGTGAGAGTGATAACACTAAATTTACACACCTGGTCCCCATTCACACCTGAGACCTTGTAACACTAACGAGTCACATGACACTGGGGAAAATCGCTAATTGGGCCCAATCTGTACATTTTCACTTAGGGGTGTACTCACTTTTGTTGCCAGCAGTTTAGACATTAATAGCTTTGTGTTAAGTTATTTTGAGGGGGCAGCAAATTACACTGTTATACAAGCTGTACACTCACTACTTTACATTGTAGCAAAGTGTCATTTCTTCAGTGTTGTCACATGAAAAGATATAATAAAATATGTACAAAAATGTGAGGGGTGTAGTCACTTTTGTGAGATACTGTATATATATATATATATATATATATATATATATATATATATATATATATATATATATATATCTTTGTTTGGTCCAATTTTATTTTGGCAAATGCAACCCCTGTAGCCTGAATTAAACATAAACTTCACCAAAGCTACCTAAAATTTTATTTCTAGTCCTTTAAATTGTTCAGCCCAAAGGTCTTCCTCTTACATCTCTTCTGGTGCTGCCAAGCTGTATATACTGTTCATGCACGGACAGTTCCCCGCCTTTGTTTTTTTTTCTCGAACACCCCCAATAACTCTTAGACAATCAAACGAACATTCTGAAAATGACAATTTTCTCATGAAATTCTGCAGTTGTAAAACCAGCTTAAAAGGAGAGTTTCTTTCAGTAGGTTTGAGGGGAGAAAGGGTTAGGTGAGTTTCAATTTTCACTAAGTTCCAAGGCCCATGATTGTGTAAAGTTCTAAGGAGATAATTTTGAGGAGCTTTAACCAGTGCACATTTTTTTGCAATTCTTATGGAGATTGTTAATACATTCCCAACACATTAGGCCCAGCTGTATGATTATCTATGGTTAATTTATTGATTGATGTTCAAATGATGGTTGTTGCCTTGTGGGAATTGTGATATGGAAACAATGTAATGTTGTTTCTAAATAAACATCTCATGGTTAATTATTGACAAGTGGAGACTGACCTCCCATGCTATCAATCAAGATCTATACATTTTTAGTAGGGAGCAATGTATCCTTTAAATGTCTCAGATTTACCAACATTTATGTTGCCAGCGGTTTAGACATTAATGGCTGTGTGTTGAGTTATTTTGATGGGACAGCCAATTTACACTGTGATATATACAAACTGTACACTCACTACTTTACATTGTAGCAAAGTGTAATTTCTTCAGTGTCATCACATGAAAAGATATAATAAAATATATACAAAAATAGGAGGAGGGGTGTACTCACTTTTGTGAAATACTGTACACAGTATACAGACAATTTACTGATCACTGTATTAGTGTCACTTGTGACTTCAGTTAGTGTGAGAGACAGTTAGTGGTAGTTAGAGGTGGTCCCAGATAGGTTTAGGGTACCCACCATATATCCCCTAATAAAGATTTAACCCCCTGATCACCCCCAGTTAACTCCTTCATTGCCCTGTCACAGTGTCACTATTATAGCGTACAGATCTTTTTTTTCTGATCACTGTATTAGCGTTAGTTAGCGTCAATACAGGATAGTGCCAGATTGCCCGCCACATATTTAGTAATACATTTCAACCCTCTGATTGCCAGTGAAACACACAGTAAACACCTCCATTACTATTATAGTGTCAGATAGGATCAATATATTTGATCTCATCAGAACTATACTAGCGTCCCCAATAGTTTGGTACAGTGTTCCAAAAAACACAGAGTTAGCAGGATCAGCCCCAACACCTGCCAGCACCTGCGTTTAGAGGTACACTAGTGAAGAGGCCTGCATGATGCTGAGCATGACAGATGAGAGTGATGGAGAAGCCTCACTGTCAGAATCAGGCTCAGTATTGTAACCTGTAGAGAGCAGCAGCACCCTGAAAGATAGCTCTGACGATGGAGTAGTGGTCCCTGCTAAGGTCAGGCGTACCCGACCCTGTTCTTCTGTTGCTGAGGTGCAGCAACCCCAGGGTTCTCGTATGCAGCAGAGTGTCAGTACTAGTGCCGCTCAACCTTCTGGTGAACTGGCAAGCACCAGCGGCCTAGTACATCCTGATCATAGTAAAACCAGCACTGCAGTAACACTTGGTGACGTGGGGAGTCCCATAAGTGCAGTTCAAGCTGGTATGGTGGCTAGCACAAGTAGTGTCCCGCAGCCAGCAATAATTCGAAGACAGGCCCGTAGAGCCCATAGTGTCCTACCTGATGCGCTTGCAAATCCTGAATGGGAGCCCACTGTAATGATATCCTGCACTGGATATACGAAAGCTGTCGCAGGCAGCCATGTTGTTCAGAAGCAACCATTTTGTTCAGAGCAGCCATGACAGTCTGGCAGCCCAGATATACATGCAGTGATTTTCTCCCCCTCCCCACCTCAATTCACTCATGGAATGCAGGGTTTTACACTTCAAAAGAACCGTTATCTTAACTCAGAGACATGAAACCTCTAATTGCTATCTGGCAGGATATCTGTTCTTCCAACAGGCCTTTCGTAAAACTTTGAACAAATCCATTAAGGATAACAGACGGGTAGTCATAAATAGCAATTTAGCAGCAGCTCTGTTCATTAAAAAACAGATACACACAGGATTCATAAATGCAGACAGGAACATGACACATTTATTTTTTTTAATTTATTTCAGGTACTTATATAGCACTGTCAATTTTACGCAGCGCTTTACATATACATTGTACATTCACATCAGTCCCTGCCCTCAAGGAGCTTACAATCTAAGGTCCCTAACTCACATACATACACAGTAGGGCCAATTTTTTTTTATTTTCTTATACAGGATCTAATTAACCTACCAGCATGTCTTTGGAGTGTGGGAGGAAACTGGAGTACCCAGGGGAAACCCACGCAGGCACAAGGAGAACATGCAAACTCCAAGCAGGTAGTGTCGTGGTTGGGATTCGAACCAGTGACCCTCTTGCTGCTAGGTGGAAGTGCTAACCACTACACCACTGTGCCACCCACATTAATAATAAGTATATATTTGGATGAGAAATGTCATACTGATCGAATTAAGACCATGCGTGACCACCCTATCACATATAGAATAGAAGATAGAGGGCATATATTCCCTGTGTGATAATGTTATCTGACCTTATCTGTATTTGGTATCTCTTGATGCAAACTTACATGCTGAATGATAAACTAGCAGTTTAAAGAATGTAACCATTACATAGTTTTATATGAATAGTGGTATAAATATGTCCAAAAAGGAGGTCCTGATATTGTCCTAACCCCAGGGCAGCCCATTGCCACTCCGTTTTAATTGGTCAGGGGTATCAGTCGACACCCCTTTGATTCCAGAGAAAAAGATGACTAAAACTCAGTTATCAGAGTTCTCATGGTAACATCAAGAAGGAACATCTATCAAGTTTGAGAACCGATCACAACTGGCTCATCAATTAAACTTTGATAACACCCAGGACAGTGAATGCAAGTATTCTTACTTCTCAATTCTTCCTTAATTTTTCTAATTGCTGAATTGTGTCTCTTTTTTTTTTTAAACACCTTTTTTCTGTAAATATTTTATTTGCACCAATTTTGACCTTTTTATTATTAAACTTTATTTTGAAAAGTGTTAACCTTTTCCCTAAGCTCTTAATGCAAGCTAACAAATAATCTGTCTCTTGAAGAGTGCTACTGTATAAAAGAAATCCTCTGGACAATCCTGTCTGTGCTGACAGTGCGTGTCACAGACGATTATTCTAAAATCATAATTGGTATTTCTAAAATTACAAGTGTCCTCTGGGCTGATAACGCAGAGGTGGTGGCAGTGAAAGGGTTAATTGCTTAATTAGCCCGGTGACAATCGCTCTCAGCCTGCTGGTACCTAGATTGTGGTCCTGCAAGCTGGAAAATCTTTGTGCAGGGTGCAGCTGAGAGTGGCATTGTTACATAAGTGACGGCAGGGTGTGAGATTGGCTGGTCCTTTGTCACGAGTCAGTGAGAAGAGCAGGGATCTGATACCCGCCTCGGTCACACCCACCACTTCTGCAGCACCTGTACTTCCCCCATTCACTGGCCATCCTGAAATTCAGGTGGAAACAGCCAATTTTACTCCCCTTTATTTTTATGAGCTGTTTTTCATGGAAGATCAGTACAGATCTATTGTGGACCAAAGCAATTTATATGCCGATCAATTCATTGCTGCAAATCCAAATTTGACCCTTGCCAGAGAATTTGCATGGAAACGTATCACTGTTTCTGAATTTAAAACCTTTCTGGGCCTATCCCTTCTCATGGGCATTACTAAAAAGAGTTCTTCTCTGCTGCCATGGCTAGGACTAGATACGAGCAAATCTTGCGGTTCATGCACTTAGGTGACAATGAACTCTGTCGTCCTTGGGGTGACCCTGGATATGACCAGCTCCACAAAATTCGGCCCCTCATAAATCACTTCAACCAGAAGTTTGCAGCCTTGTATTTGCCCCAACAAGCTATTTACATTGATGAGTCCCTGATTCAATTTTCTGGCTGCCTTGCTTTCAAATAGTTTCTCCCCAGCAAGCGGGCCAGATTTGGGGTCAAGATGTATAAGTTCTGTGACATGGCAACAGACTATACATGTAGTTTCCAGTTTTAAGAGGGAAAAGATAGCAATATGGAGCCCCCCAACTGCCCAGACTTCATAGGGAGCAGCGACAAGATTGTTTGGGACTTGGTGTAACCCTTATTCGGAAAGGGGTACAATTCATACGTGGACAATTATTACACTGCCACTTTTTAGTCACCTTTTTTATTTTGAAATTGGCACATTTGGCATCATGGGACCTAATCTCCGGGGCTTTCCTCAATGGCTTTTAGATTCCCGACTTAAGCAGGGGGAGAGAGCCTGCATAGAGTGTAATAAATTGCTTGCAGTGAAGTGGAGGGACACACGGAATGTTTTCATTCTGTCCTCCATTCACACAGATAGGACAGTCCAAATTTTGTGTCCACGAATACAACCTTAACATGGGCAGGGTGGACTTCAATGACCAGATGATGACGCTGTACTTAACTGCCCATAAGGCCAGACGCTGGTACAAAAAAGTGTCTGTATACTTACTCCAATTGGCTCTGCTGAACACTTATGTGCTATACAAAGTGTCAGGAAGAGATCATCACAGCCCTTCTGTATTCAGAAGGTGCTGTGGCCAAAAATCACTATCCAGATGCAGTAAGCTGGCTGAATGAGAGACATTTTATGGATGATCTATCTGGTACCCCTACCCAAAGAGCACCCCAAAGAAGATGTCGTATCTGTAGAAAACACGGATATAGGCGTGACACCCGATATTTTTGTCCCTCCTTTCCTAGCCAACCTGGTCTCTGCATCAGAGATTGTTTCACACTAGTAGAGTATTAGTATAGGGTACAGCATGGCACAGTCTAGGGCACACTTTCACACAGGGTCTTGAAAGATATTAGATGGCTTTCGCATTTGAGAAACGCTAGCCTGGAACAGTTTTCTTACAGTTACAAAAAAGTGTAAAAAAAGTAAAAAAAAAAAAAATTGAAGATGAAAAAGCCAAAAATAGTTGTCATTTTATTCAGTTAATTTTTTGTTCTTACTCTACTTTTCTACTCATTCTACTTTTACTGTACTTTATATTATACTGTTATACTGTAATGTTTTATTGTTACTGTTTTTTTATTGTTAACCATAGTTTTCTTTGCAGACACCACCATTCTACTGTTTTACTGCACTGTATACTATTTTATTGTAATGTTTTATTGTTACTGTGTTTTATTGTTAACCATTGTTTGCTTTGCAGGTACACCCATCAGCTGCAGCACTGATTTGTTTATTCTGACAGCAACATCGTTTGCTCTCAGCATATACGTAAATCAATGATTGCAGCGCTGTAGGAGATGATTTCACCACCATAGTTAAAAAAAAAAAGAGCATATATGGCGAAGCATAGGGGATGGGGTGGACACAGAGGGCGGATCTCCCCTATGCTTTTCCATATATTTTTTAACATTTTTCTTGGCAGAGATTTCTTCATTTACATCATTTGATATGAATGGAGGAATCTGCTATGTTCTTTTTTTTCGTTCAGCCCAAAAAAATGAACATTACATGTATGCCCATCATTAGAAGTGGGTGGATGCTGGGAGGTCTAATGGTGGGAATACCACACATTTTCTGGTATCATTTTTTACAGCCAGCGGTTGGCTTTCATGTAAAAGCAGATAATTAGCCACTAGACTAGACTAGACTCCCCCCCCCCTGCCGTCTTCCACAGTTTTCTTGGGCTCTTCTGTCCCACCGGGTAACCTGAGGCTGCAGCCGGTGGTTCCGTTAGCTGACAATAGAGCTGATTGGAGACCAGAATGGCTCAAGTCATCTCTATGGCCTAAGATACTGGAAGCTACCAGCATTCCATGACTTCGGTTTAGCCAGATATAAACAGCGCCATTGGGAAAGCATCTTATCACACCAATCTTGGTGTGGTCAGATGCTTTAAGGGCAGAGGAGAGATCTAGAGTCTAATAGACCCCAATTTATTTTTAAAAAAGAGTACCTGTCACTACTTATTGCTATAGGGGATATTTTAATTCCCTGTGATAACAATAAAAATAATAAAAAAAAGAAAAAAATGAAAGAGAAGGTAACGAAATAAAATAAATAAATAAATAAATAATAAATAAAGAAGCAAAATAAATTATAATAAAAAAAAAAAAACTCCTGTCACACCGTGTTTGTGAGCAAAGGTGAACACAACCATCGGTCTATGTAAACAGCAATTGGTCATATGTAAACCATCGGTCATATGTAAACATCAATTGCAGCATGCACGTGAGGTATCGCCACAAACATCAGATCAAGAGCAGTAATTCTTGCAGTAGACCTCCTCTGTAAATCTAAAGTGGTAACCTGTAAAGGCTTTTAAAGGCTTTTAAAAATGTATGTAGTTTGTTTCCGCTGCATGGGCGTGCGCAATTTTAAAGCATGTCATGTTGGGTATCTATGTACTCGGCATAAGATCATCTTTTATACTTTACTAAACAATTGGGCAATATATAGTGTATTTGTGCATTATACTGAAACGGGAAAAATTCCCAAAAGAGGTCTGGAGCAGGACTTAAGGTGCTGAAGCCCAACACCAGAAAAGAAGATATAGTAGAAGAAAGAGAGAGAAAGAGAAGAGCCACAAGTAGGAGGGGGAGAAGACGAAGAGGAAAGGGGCAAGAGTGGGTAGAAAACAGCAGTGGATAACCTAAAAGGGAGAATGAAGAAAAGAGCAAAAGACAAAAGAAAAAGAGGGGGGAGAAAAAAAAAACAGAGGGGACAAAAGAGGGGAAAAAAGAAGAAAAGAAAAAGGGAAAAGAAAGGAAAAGGGAAGGGGGGAAAAAAGGGGGGGGGGAGGAAGGGAGCGAAAAGGAATTGGAGGGCTGGTGGGATTTTAATGGTACCGTAACTCAAAAATTGAAAAATAATATATAAAACATGAGCATTTATTAATAAATATTAAAAACAGAGTATGACACAAAGAATTGTTACATTACAAATAACGCATACAAGTGCAAATATATGAGGTAAGTAGGTAAGGCTAAAGGCGGCAACATAAGCGTGAACAAATCCAATGAAGATTCATCAGAGAAAACCCGACATGTTTCGCGGATGTAACAGATCCGCTTCTTCAGGGGTATGTAGCATATTGTAAGCAAAGTGTGCCTTAGTTAACCTGTATAATATAACAACAATCATGAATAGCAGTATCACAAGAACATTTTCAAAAAATGCATGCAGGTGTGGAACAACCATGTGCGCCCCCAGAAATAGCCCCCATGCCAGAACACCAAATCGCCAGGACCGGGTATGTGCGAATCCCAAAGAACGCCTCCCCAACGGATGTGGAGGGAAGATATAGGCAGGAAAGTCCAAAAGGTCACCATGAAGTAAAGAGTAGCTTCTATATAGTAGACTGTGAAGGGTGGAATAATCATCATAGTGAGGGAAGGGGTATTAGGAATAAATGTATATCTACCTTGTTATGGTGTCTTAGAGAAATTTTCTTATAATACAGCATGTACTGAGGACCAAACTTTTCTTATAATACAGCATATACTGAGGACCAATAGCCCCAGGATTCCTGTATATGAAAGGATAGTATAGATAGACATATAATATCAATATTAGCTTGAACTAATTTTAGGTATGGGACAATGTGGCCATATACTGAGTTTGGAAGCTACCTGTTCAGATAGTAAAAAAATGTCCAGGAAATATTGAACAGAGATTTCAACTGCGGCAGTCTGTGCAACAGACTAACAATTCAGCATTGGGAAGGCTGCGGTTAACATCGCTAGATGCCTTTACCTCTCCCCCCTCTTTTTTCTTTTTTCTTTTGCTCTTTTCTTCATTCTCCCTTTTAGGTTATCCACTGCTGTTTTCTACCCACTCTTGCCCCTTTCCTCTTCATCTTCTCCCCCTTCTACTTGTGGCTCTTCTCTTTCTCTCTCTTTCTTCTGCTATATCTTCTTTTCTGGTGTTGGGCTTCAGCACCTTAAGTCCTGCTCCAGACCTCTTTTGGGAATTTTTCCCGTTTCAGTATTATTCATCCCCAGGGATGCGGTACCTATTTATATTGTAATACAAACATAACTCTTTCTGTATTTGTGCATTAAATTGAAAAAAAAAAGTGTTTTTTTTCCCAAAAATTGCATTTGGAAAATTTCTGCGCAAGTACTGTGTGAAAAAAAAAAATTGCAACACCCACCATTTTGTTCTGTAGGGCCTCTGCTTTAAAAAAAATAATATAATGTTTGGGGGTTCAAAGTAATTTTCTAGCAAAAAATAATGCTGTTTTCATGTAAACAAAAAGTGTCAGAAAAGCTTGGTCTTCAAGTGGTTAGAAGAGTGGGTGATGTGTGGAATAAGCTTCATATATTGGGCATAAAATGCCAGGACAGTTAAAACACCCACCAAATGACCCCATTTTAGAAAGTAAACACCCAAAGCTATTTGCTGAGAGGCATGTTGAGTCCATGGAATATTTTATATTTTGCCACAAGTTTTGGGAAAATGAATATTTTTTTTTTTTTTTTACACAAAGTTATCGCTAAATATTACATTGTTCACGCCCATGCCATGGGTATATGTGGAATGACACCCCAAAATACCTTCTCCTGCTTTTCCTGAGTACAGGGATACCACATATGTGAGACTTTTTGGGAGCATAGCTGTGTACGGGACCCCGAAAACCAATCACCGCCTTCAGGTTTTCCAAGGGAGTAAATTGCTTATTTTACTTCCTCACTACCTATCACAGTTGCGGAGGCCCTTAAATGTCGAAATAGAATAACCCCCCCCCCCAAATAACCCCATTTTGGAAAGTAGACACTCCAAGCTATTTATTGAGAGGCATGTTGAGTTCATGGAATATTTTATATTTTGCCACAAGTATCGGGAATATTACAAAAATGATTTTTGTTTTTACACAAAGTTGTTAGGTAAATTATATATTGTTCAAACGTGCAATGGATATATGTGAAATGACACACCACAATACATTCTGCTGCTTCTTCTGAGTACAGGAATACCACATGTGTGAGACTTTTTGTCAGTCTAGCCGCGTACAGGACCCCGAAAACCAATCATTACTTTCAGACTTTTAAGGGCATAAATTGTTGATTTCACTCCTCACTACCTATCACAGTTTTGGAGGCCATGAAATGCAAAGATAGCACAAAACCCCTCCAAATGGCCCCTTTTCGGAAAGTGGACACTCCAAGGTATTTGCTAAGAGGGATGGTGAGTATTTTGCAGCTCTCATTTGTTTTGAAAAATGAAGAAAGAAAAGGAAAATAGATATTTTTTTCTTTTTCCAAATTTCAAAACTTTGTAAAAAAAAGTGAGATCTGCAAATTAATTAAAATGCCTCTCAGCAAATAGCTTAGGGTGTCTACTTTCCAAAAAGGGGTCATTGGGGGGGGGGGGGGTGCTATCCTGGCATTTCATGGCCTCCGAAAACTGTGATAGGTAGTGACGAGTGAAATCAACAATTTATGCCCTTAGAAAGCCTAAAGGCAGTGATTGGTTTTTGAGGTCCTGTAGGTGGATAGGCTGCTAAAAAGTCCCACACACGGGGTATCCCTATACTCAGGAGAAGCAGCAGAATTTATTTTGGGGTGTAATTCCACATATAACCATGGCATGCGTAAGGAATATATCATTTTAATGACAACTTTGTGTAAAAAAATTATTATTTTTTTGTCATTTTTCAAACACCTGTGACATAAAAATTAAATATTCAATGGGATAAAAAGCCTCTCAGGAAATTCCTTGGGGTGTCTACTTTCCAAAAAGGGGTAATTTGAGGGGTTTTATACTGCTCTGTTATTTTAGCACTTCAAGAAATGAGACAGAAATTAAAAGCTGCGTAAATTACAGTTTATACACCATAGTTTGTAGAGCTAAAACTTTTGCGCAAACCAATAAATATATGCTTATTGAGATTTTTTTTATCGAAGACATGTAGCTAAATAAATTTTGGCCTAAATGTATGACAAAAATTGAGTTTATTTGATATTTTTTTATAAGAAAAAGTAGACAATTTCATTTTTTCTCAAAATTTCGGACTTATTTTCTTTATATCGCAAAAAAAACGCAAAGGTGATCAAATACCACCAAAAGAAAACTCTATTCGTGGGAAAAATTACATAAATTTTGTTTGGGTACAGCATTGCATGACTGTGCAATTACCAGTTAGTCATGCAGTGCCAAATTGCAAAAAAATTGGTCTCGTCATTAAGGGGGTAAATCTTTCCAGTCCAGAAGTGGTTAAACAATATTAAACCAAAAGATAAGTATTTTCTTGTTATGGTTTTTTCCTTCCACTTTAATCAATACTTGTTAGTATTCTATTTAAAGACCATTTTTGTGTTGAAGTTGGTTCACTACGTGACATTTATATAGCGGTAATATGTTTTGCATTTTCTGTTTGGTTACCATGACTACAGACCTCACAGTTACTGAATGTTTATACATTATTTAGAAGTATATGTTCCAATGACTGCATGACAAATATATTTTGCAACACAGGACTATCGCTGAGTATGTACAATTATTAGGAATGGAACTCAGACATCATTTGCTTGGCCTTGTTGTAAGTAGATTTATACAAATTTCAATAAATTGTAACTGATAAATCATGTAAACATGCAGAACCCACTACCTTATTATAAGATCCTGAAACCTGAAGCAATGAAAGAACATATCATGTAAAATTATCAGAGGGTTAAATATGGTTTCTCTACATTTTTTTTTAACTTAAAGCTGAATTTAAGGCAAACAGTTAAATGCACAGGTGAAATGTATATACAGACGCTATTATACCTGTCACATGATTTGTATTTCTGTTCATCCAATTCTGAGATTTACACAGCTTTGCCACACAGACCTCTCTGTTTTTGTTCCTCAGCTACAGTAATTTAATACTTACAGGTCTTGTCCCTTCTCATAGCCTGTGAATGGACAGTGAAAGGAGAAGCAGCAGACTGGTGAGCTTAAAGTGTTTGTTAACCAAAAAAAAAAAAAAAAAAACCTAAGATCATAGGGCGTTAATAGCAGCACAGTGCTTGTGTTGTGCAATTATTCTCTTCCTTACTGGTAATAAACCTGGTTGATCCTGCCAGTTCCTGAGTCCCCCTGCCTCTGCTGACCACAATAATCATGGCTGCTGAGCTCTAACTACCGTGGTCAGGTTACATGTCTCCGTCATCTACATGTCTCCGTCATCCGTGGCCCTTGTCTCTCCTCTGACAGTCTCTCCCCCCTCCCTCCCTGCCCGCATGAGAGCGTTTCCTCCCCACCCTTCCACCCTCTATTCTGCTGCATAATGCAGCCTATTTCAATGTATATAATGCAGATATCCAGCCATTACCAAAACTGTATGTGTTTGTTAGATATGAAAAGGATAAATATCGTTTCTGACACCGCAGCTGTGTGGTAACGTGATCCCCTGTGCTGGCCGGCCTCGATCTATGAAGAGAAGCAAGAGGGGCGGAGATTCCCCTCTGCTGGCTGGCTGACGTCACAGGGAAATCTTGGCCCCTCCCACTTCTCTCCATAGTTTGAGGCTAGCCAGCACAGGGGATCATGCGACCGCACAGCTGTGTCAGAAATGGTATTTATTCTTTTCATATCTTGGTAATAGATGGATATCTGCATTACATACATGTAAAATCACTTTAGTGACTTTACACACACTTTAACCACTTTAATACAGGGCACTTCCCTCCCTTCCTGCCCAGGCCAATTTTCCCCTTTTAGCGCTGTTGCATTTTGAATGACAATTGCGCGGTCATGCAACACTGTACCTACACCAAATTTATGTCATTTTCCCCCCACAAACAGAGCTTTCTTTTGGTGGTATTTGATCACCTGTGCGATTTTTACTTTTTGCTAAACAAATAAAAAAAGACCGAAAAGTTTGAAAAAAAAAAAAGTTTTTTTGTTTATGTTATACAATTTTGTAAATAAATAAGTTTTTTCCTGCACTGATGAGCACTGATGAGACTGCACTGACAGGCACTGATGGGGTGGCACTGATGGGGTGGCACTGATGGGGTGGCACTGATAGGCGGCACTGATAGGCGGCACTGATAGGCACTGATATGTGGCACTGATAGGTAGCACAGATATGCAGCATTGGTGGGCACTGATAGGCGGCACTGCTGGGCACTGATAGGCGGCATTGATGGACACTGATAGGTGGCACTGACGGGCACTGATAGGTGGCACTGACGGGCACTAATGGGCACTGATAGGCGGCACTGGTGGGCACTGATGGGCACTGATGGGTGGCACTGACGGGCGGCACTGATAGGCACTAATGGGCACTGATAGGCGGCACTGGTGGGCAATAATGGGCACTGGTGGGCGACACTAAAGGATGGCAATGATGGGCACTTGTGGGCAGCACTGATAGGGAGGGCACTGGTGGGCATCACTGATGGGGAGGGCAATGGGGGGCTCCCTGAGCCCTGATTGCCATCCCTGGTGGCCATAGTGGGCATCCCTGGGGTCATAGTGGGCATCCCTGGGGTCATAGTGGGCATCCCTGGTGGATCTAGTGGCATCCCCCCCCCCAAGGGTCTGCACTGGTAATCAATGATCTGATTACCAGTGCCGACCCCCCCCCCCTGTCAGGGGAGCCGCCGATCGGCGCTCCTTTACTCGTGCCTGTCAGGCACGAACTAAGGAAAGCCGATCAACGGCTGTTCCTATTTACTATGTGACCAGCCATGATTGGACACGGCTGATCACATGGTAAAGAGCCTCCGTCAGAGGCTCTTTACCGAGATCGGAGATGCAAGGTGTCAGACTGACACCTCGCATCACCGATTGCCGTTCTGCGCGCCCCCGTGGGGCGCCCAGAGCTGTGTTATCCTGCCGCCGTCATATGACGTCCAGTCAGGATAACACAACCACATTCCCGCCGTCATTCTGTTATAGGGCGGGCGGGAAGTGGTTAAAGAGTTTGTAAACCCAACATTTCATATTCCTGATATGTGCCTGCTGTATCATGTACTTGTACGTAAACGTATACTGTTCTTTTTGTATTGCTTCCTTTGTGTGAAATCCCTGATGTTTCTGTTAGTCCCTCTTCTTCCCTATTAAAAACGTATCACACTAAGCAGGAGAGCACAAAGTGGTCAGTTCTCTAGCTGTGCTGGGAATTCAGCCTGCTCTCCTCATCTTATGCAGCTGAAAACAGAGGGAATATGAGCACTTATAAAAAAGGGAAAAAGGTATTTATAATGTTTTTTTATATTTATACACAGATGTTTTGACTTTCATTTCTATTTTACACTGAATGAGTTGTTTTACAAGGTGATCCTTTACAATCACTTTAACTCTCCTTCACTCTGCTCTCTCCTACTACCAGCATGTTCCTTGTTAGCACATAAACACTGCAGCACACCTAATTGTGTCCTTGAACTTCTTTTTTCTCTCCCAGCCTGAGCTCTTCTGTAGAACGGCTGCAAGAGGCTGGTGCCATGTCAAATATTGGTACTTATACTGCTTGTGGTTATAAATACAAACCCGATTCCAAAAAAGTTGGGACTCTGTACAAATTGTGAGTAAAAAAGATATGGACTAATTTACAAATCTCATAAACTTATATTTTATTCACAATATAATATAGATAACATATCAAATGTTGAGAGTGAGACATTTTGAAATGTCATGCCAAATATTGGCTCATTTTAGATTTCATGAGAGCTACACATTCCAAAAAAGTTGGGACGGGTAGCAATAAGAGGATGGAAAAGTTAAATGTACATAAAAGGAACAGCTGGAGGACCAATTTGCAACTTATTAGGTCAATTGGCAACATGATTGGGTATAAAAAGAGCCTCTCAGAGTGGCAGTGTCTCTCAGAAGTCAAGATGGGCAGAGGATCACCAATCCCTCAATGCTGCGGCGAAAAATAGTGGAGCATAATCAGAAAGGAGTTTCTCAGAGAAAAATTGCAAAGAGTTTGAAGTTATCATCATCTACAGTGCATAATATCATCCAAAGATTCAGAGAATGATGAACAATCTCTGTGCGTAAGGGTCAAGGGCGGAAAACCATACTGGATTCCCGTGATCTTCGAGCCCTTAGACAGCACTGCATTCCATACAGGAATGCTACTGTAATGGAAATCACAACATGGGCTCAGGAATACTTCCAGAAAACATTGCCGGTAAACACAATCCACCGTGCCATTCGCCGTTGCCGGCTAAAACTCTATAGGCCAGAAAAGAAGCCATATCTAAACATGATCCAGAAGCGCAGGCATTATCTCTGGGCCAAGGCTCATTTAAAATGGACTGTGGCAAAGTGGAAAACTGGTCAGACGAATCAAAATTTGAAGTTCTTTTTGGAAAACTGGGACGCCATGTCAGCCGGACTAAAGAGGACAAGGACAACCCAAGTTGTTATCAGCGCTCAGTTCAGAAGCCTGCATCTCTGATGGTATGGGGTTGCATGAGTGCGTGTGGCATGGGCAGCTTACACATCTGGAAAGGCGCCATCAATGCTGAAAAGTATATCCAAGTTCTAGAACAACATATGCTCCCATCCAGATGTTGTCTCTTTCAGGGAAGACTTTGCATTTTCCAACATGACAATGACAGACCACATACTGCATCAATTGCAACATCATGGCTGCGTAGAAGACGGATCCGGGTACTGAAACGGCCAGCCTGCAGTCCAGATCTTTCACCCATAGAAAACATTTGGAGCATCATAAAGAGGAAGATGTGACAAAGAAGATCTAAAGGCCCGTACACACGTACCGATCGTCGGCATACAAACGTCGGTGGACGAAGGATCTGCCGATTGTACGCGTGTTAGTATGGTGCCTCCGACAGATGTCTGCGCACAATCCGCGGACAAAAGTCTTTCTTGCAAACATGAAAATTTTTGTCTGCGGACACCAGAACGGACGATTGTTCGCCTGTCAGTACACAATTCGGCCGACAGACCGCAGATTTGCAAGACTGGGCATGCTCAGAAAATAGAAAACACAGGGAAAGTTAACCATTACATGACATCACTTCTGCAGTCGGCGGACAAAATTCTTGTGCTGTCCTTGTGCTGTCTTTGCACTTTTCAGCAGACACCGACATCCCGGGGAGAAAAGAGGAACATTTGTATGCCGACCATCGGTACGTGTGTACGGGGCTTAAGACAGTTGAGCAACTAGAAGCCTGTATTAGACAAGAATGGGACAACATTCCTATTCCTAAACTTGAGCAACTTGTCTCCTCAAGGCCCGTACACACGTACCGATCGTCGGCATACAAACGTCGGTGGACGAAGGATCTGCCGATTGTACGCGTGTTAGTATGGTGCCTCCGACAGATGTTTGCGCACAATCCGCGGACAAAAGTCTTTCTTGCAAACATGAAAATTTTTGTATGCCGACACCAGAACGGACGATTGTTCGCCTGTCAGTACAGAATTCGGCCGACACACAGCTACAAATCCCAACACGCATGATCAAACCAAATGAGTTCCCGGAAGAATTTTCTCTAGTAAACTCAACATTTTATTCAGAAAGAACTTTCGGCTCGCGGAAGTCCAAGAAATAGGTGAAATGCGGAGCACATGCTCATCTTGATAAATGTGAGAAGAAGGAAGATGCTGCTCATAATGCCATACTTTTCTAATAAAAAGGCATGTGTTCTGTTATGATGAAGATAATGTTTGTCTATTCTATCTGTTCTATCAAATTTTATAATTAAATAATTTGAACTCTTCACCATTATTTTTGTATTTTCACACCAAAGATCTAACTATTGATATGACCCTTTATTCTTGTATGAATTAATGTCTAAAACATATTTTTCAGGTTATGTACAATATTAAACATGTTAACAAATTCAGATAGGCCATTTTTTATTTTCATTTTCTTTATTTTTTGGATCTCAGCAAAAAAAAAACAAAGTAAACATCAATACTTTCCGTATAATAAACTAAACATAAAAAAGTTCCATTTGGACAAAATTAAACTAGAAACTGGCAAACAGGGGTAAAATAAATAATAGGGGGTTACAAAAATTAAAGTTGCTGGTAACTGAAATCAGGTTGCCATGAGGGCAGGTTTGGATCCTGCTGGCCATATTGCCACTGGCCATGTGGCATTTGGCGAGGTGGTGGGTGTTGTGGAGGTGGAGGTGGAGGTGGAGGTGGAGGGCACGGGTGCTCCTGGCATGCATGGCTGTGCTCAGTAAGTATGCCGTTTTCAGCCTTTTGCAGCACATCGAGTATGATTTTTCTGGCATACTGACACTGCCTGGGGTCCACCTTATCCAAAATTTTTGCCGTCATGTTGCCGAAGGACTCATTGGCCTCCGGTTTCCGACGTAGGGCTATGGTGGCCTCCTGGATAAACTCGTCGGTGATGTCATCCACGTGCTTCCTCTTTTGCCTCCGTTTGGCAGGAGGAGGTGGTGGTGGAAATAGTTCCACAGGCTCCTCAGGCTCCACAGGCTCCCCAGGCTCCTGGCTGCAACCTGGCTCCTCCTCAGTGACACTTCCCTGTTGATGAAATGAACAATTGATTAGAATGTTATAGTGTATATAAAAAGTCATGTTTGTTATATTATTGTGAACAAATAGCAGACTTTACATACAGTGGCGTATCTAGGGTCTCCAGTGCCCTTGTTGAGGAGCTGTATTTGGCAACAACCCCCCCCCCCCCCAAGATCAATGTAAAACTGTAACCCACCCCCCCCAAAAAAAATTAAAGGGCATTAAAAGTTTCTAATTTGCCCCTTGTTTGCCCAGTGTAGAGCTCTCTAGTGGGCAATCATTGTCTCAGGTGTGAAAAAGAAAGAGAGGGTTGAGAGATAGAGAGAGGGAGAGAAAGAGGGGGTGTGAGAGAGAGAGGAGGGGGTTGCAGAGAGAGAGGGGCCTGAACTTGCAGAGGGCTTGATGTAGGGCATTGAGGGTGAAGCAGTGCAGGGAAACATGAATAAGGGAGCCACCTGCCTTGCTGACCCACAGTGAGAGACCAGAGACATGGAAGCAAGGATGGATGGATCATTTGCAGGAGCTGTTAGTTTTGTATTAAAAAAGGTTGAGCCAGAGGAATGCTGAGGCTACAGCAGTGTTTGTTAGGACCAGAGGTGTGCTGGGGATGCAGCAGTGTTTGTAAGACCGGAGGGGTGCTGGGGATGCAGTGAGAGGCAGTCTCAGTCTCCTGGTCTTTTGGCTCAGCTGCTCTCAATGTTTTACACCTGCATGAAGCAGCTCTCAATGTTTTACACCTGCATGAAGCAGCTCTCAATGTTTTACACCTGCATGAAGCTGCTCTCAATGTTTTACACCTGCATGAATCCGCCTGCAAACTGGGGGTTCTGGGGTGTGCAGGCTGAGTGGATTGTTAAAATAAACAATAAAACAATGCCAATGTTTTTGTGACCCACCCCCCTTGGCCTGCGCCCCTGGCGGTTGCCTGTCATGCCAACCCCTTGCTATGCCCGTTTACATAAAGGGTCAATTATGGTTTAGCTTATAATTTTGTTACATGATTAAATTTTAGCAGACAATATATTGTGAAATGCCATACCTGAGTAAAACTCTCCTCCAGGAAATCCTCATCCTGGCTTGGATCTACAGACACTGAGCCCTCTGCCGAAGTAGAAGGCAGTGTTGAAATTGACGGCCTGGATTCCATGGTGTCTGCCAGGAACCGCATGTTATCATAATACCACAGCCGTGGTACATATACATTCCGTGCCCCTGCTCCAGACTGGGTGGACTCCTCTATTTCTTTTAACTCCCGCCTGTAGGCAGTGCGAATACTGTTTATTTTTTTGCGGATATAAGTGAAATTTGCCCCAGGACAGACGGGCTTGTAGAAGGCCACCAAATGTTCCATGGCCTGTTTTCTGAGTTTTCTATTTTTATAATCTGCGGACTTGACTTGCCACAAACACGGGAGTTGCCTGAATTCATCAATGAAACTGATGAGAAAGTTGTGGGTGGTGAAATTGTCCACCATATTGCAGGACAGTATATGCCTGCAAGACACAAAACAACACAAAACATATTAAAATAGCATGTATTTTGGCACATAATAAAGATATTCCTAATAAAAGCTGTATAGGGCCCAAAACACACACTTTCTATTAAAAGAGTCGTACCTTTGTTTGTGGGGAAAAGTCGTGATTCGCCGCTCGATCGTGCTCCAACTCTCGATATGTCCGCTAGCGAATCGTCGGCCGAACGATCTGGCGTCCTTTAAATACAGCGCAGGCGTCAACTCCTCCTCCAGTGGCGGGCTTGTGCAGGGGTGTGTACGTGCCGAAGATCAGGCCTACATGCGACACTCACACCTGAAGCAGAGGAACAATCTTTTAATCAAGAAGAATGTCTGAAAGATCTCAGAGTTCATCAAGTGGGGGCCGAAGTGATTGGGCCACCAGAAAATCAAGGGCTACACCCATGTCAAAGCCAGAAATGGTGGAGATGGTCTCCATTTTAGAAAAAATGGATTATGATGGCAAGTTGGCAAATTACGATCGGCCCAATGCCAGGAAAGATGGCATCATGGATAAGGTGGTGGCCTGTTTGGTAAAAAAATTCGGTGTGGAGCGATCGAAAGATCAGATTCGGAAACGGTGGTCTGACCTCAAACACCGTGAGCAGGATCAGCTTTCCCAAATCCATCGGATTTTGAAAAAAAGTAAGTTTTATTTTTTCTTTATTTTTTTAATCATGCAATATGTTTTTTATAATTTGGTGTATGTTGTATTAACATGTCTAGATTATAATGTCTATGTAAAAAGTTAGATTACTCATTTTAGTTGTCATGTCGTGATTTGATCGATCTATTGTTGATGTTTTAGTATATGACATTAAAAGTCAGGAAGCCATAGTTAAAAATATATGTATTGTGTTGCAACGAACGTTCTTTCCTGCACGAATCTTCTCAGCAAACATTCCTATTAATCACAGATTATTATTCAAACCTTTAAATAGGAGAAAAACGTAAACTCCGTGCCAAACTATGGGAAAGGAGGAGGAGAGGTCTGGCAGCTCCATCGGCAGTTGCCGAACAAGATGAGGACATGGGCACAGAAGGTGGCACAGATTCCACTAAAGGTAATTGGTTCCTATGCACTGTCAAACATTAATGTACCATATTTTTCGTAGATAACCATGTACATGTCTTCATATTTGTTACTAAAAGAGCTATCAAGCAGGGCACCATGTCCTAACAAATGTACCTCTTGTGACTTTTATGATATGGCCAATGTTTTGTATTATGTAGATGAAGACATTATTCCTGAAATAATCCTGGTGGAGCCAATAAGTGATGAGACACCAGAGCAACAAGAAGGTTGGTAGTCACAGATTTTTGTGTAGTGGGATCATAGAAATATGTGTATTTGCAATGATTGTTTAACCTTATATTCTTGTATTCCCTTACAAATTTACATTGCAGATGTTGCATCATGCCAGGATGTGGCATCCCCAGCCAGGTCAGAACCCCGATCTCCTGGCAACTTGCCAAGCAGCATGGAAGCCAGTTCCGAAACTGTGGAGGAACCAGGACCAAGTGTCAGAGAGCCAGTTGTGTGCCCACGTAGGTTTTTGCAGAATGATTTTTATCAGTGTTATTTTTAGCCTCCAATTTACAACACTAGTTCCCTATGGGAGCCTCTTTATTTGAATGGAAGTCGCACCCTAAGTCGGATCAGGATGCTCTGACTTGCGGGGCCACTTGCGTTGTGAAGATTTTTGAGGGGGAACTACACCAAAAAATTGAACAACCCACCGTGGGTGTCCCCCCAAGTTCACAACCAGGCCTTTTGTGTGTGGTATTGAGTTTGAGGGTATGCCCACAACAAAAAGACAGCGTGGGTTACCCCCAAAACCCCTACCAGACCCTTATACAAGCATGCAGCTTGTCAGGCCAGGAAAGAGAACGAGCAAGCGGACCAAACACCCCCTGGACCACAGCAGGACACATGCCCTCAACATGGGGGTGTTTTGTTGCTTTGGGCCAGGGGGCCTCTGCACCGCACACCCAAAAGCACCTTACTCCCATGTAGAGGAGGACAAGAGCCTCATCCCCACAACCCTGTCTGGTGGTTTTGGGGGGTCATGCGGCCAGGGGGTTCCTAGGACTTTGGAAGCAACCTTTAACAAAGGGTGGCCCCCAGATCCCAGACCCCAATCACTATGTGAATGGGTATGGGGTACATAGTACCCCTACACATTAACCACATAAATGGAAGTGTATGTGAATAACGACAGGAGACGTTTATGAAATGTTCTTAAAGATCTTCATCCGGTCTTCTCCACTCTGCTCTTTGGATCTTCTCCTCTCCAGTCTTCTGCTGTCCAATCTTCTGCTCTTATGTTGTCTGCTCTTTTGCCCTAGGCTCTTCTTCTTCCTCCTGTCCTCCTCCAATGCTGTTGCCGTGCATTCTGCCCGTCTCTGGTCTCTGCATCTTAATATATATACATTACAACCATGCCCTCACAATGACGTCATCATGCGTTCACACCCCTAATGAATATATAGTAAGCTCAGGAGACCGGCAGAATCATCAGCAACAGCATCGGAGGAGGACAGGAGGAAGAAGAAGAGCCTAGGGCAAAAGAGCATAAGAACAGGGTAGGTATTAACTCGAGAGGAATTTAAGATTACCTGGACACCAAATGTTTCTCTATTATTATGACCTCATGTAGGTGATTCACATTGACTCATTTTTTTTAATTTTTACAGACCATGTTTTACATAGTTGCACATTAGCCAAATTGACCCGTGAGGCTCTCCAATGCTGCGCAGACCTGGAACAAATAAAGGAGACTGCAACGGCATTACAAATCAAAATGCGCAATTTTGTGGACATGATTGGCAAATTTTAAGCCACAATTTTACTAGGTTTTTAATGTTTGTATTGGGATGTTCCTGATGTTACAAATTTTTTATAATGTTTTAGGGCATTTTAATTACACTCAGATGTTAAAGAGTGTACCCAAGTTTGGGAAAAGCACTTTACAACACCCTAACCCTAACCCTAACCCTAACCCTAACCCTAACCCTAACCCTGTGAATGTTTGATACTAAAACGTTTTTACATTCAACAATGTGTGTTCAATTCTTTATTAGACTTTCGTTGGGGGGTCGAGGTCTAAAGCTGTGTAAAGAAGCACTAAATGTATGATGGCTGTCCTATTCCCATATTTACATGTTAAAGAAAGCATTTTGGACACTGCCATATGCGAGTTGCTGGAGGTGTCAATGAAATGTTAAAGATACCCCCAGTTTTAACGCATATCACAGTGCGATCTGACATTTCACACAGGATCGGATCACACAAGTTTGAACGATTGTGCGATCCTATCCTGATGCGGCTGAATAAATGCATCATGTGCGACTTTTGTGCGAGTGCAGTGCGAATTGAGCCATACAAACTGTATAGCTGATTTTCGCATGAACATCTGATCGCATGTAATAAAGGAGCAGTGCGCTACGATATTACATGCCATCAGATGTGCAGTGTGAATTGAGACATACACTTTGTATGGCTACATTCGCACTGAACACGCATACAAGTCGCACATGACCCTTTATTTCTGATGTATCTGGATTGGATCGCACAGTGCTTAACACTTGTGGAATACAATCCTGTGCAAAAAGTAAGTGGCGGGTCACCCTTATGCAATGCTGGAAGGCTGCAAAGTCGCAGACTTCCCGCATCGCATAAGTGTGACTCAACACTCAAGGTACTAGCAGTCCTAGGATTCAATATGGCATTGATATTGCCAGTAGCAATCAGTGTAGGGAGATCAGTGTAATCTATAGTGTATTGCTTGTTCGTTGCTCTAGTTCACTTTCCATTACCTATATATATAACACTTTGAGATGAACAATGATCAAGTTTCACATAACACTGACATATCCTAACATTGGTGGGCAGTGAGAAGGATGTCATAAATGAACACAACATAACAGGTGTAGGTACTTTGTTAATACCCTAATGTATTATATGAAATATATAGTATGGGCAACTTCTGGACAATGAACACCAATGTAAGGTGACATTAGATGAACCTTGGGTGTGACCTAGTTCTCAATGTGACAGGGTTTGTGTACATTTTGTGGGGTGCAGAAGGCCCTTGTATTTACACCACTGGCTAAAAAATAACACATGGCCATCATCACTTTGGATCAGCTGGTGAGAGACTACAGTCAAGAAACACACTGATGAATGTATTAACCCTTCCAAAGTCACACATATATAACACATGATTAACCCAAATAATTGTGTTTGGCATATGTGCCCAAATGATTATAATCCACAATACAGAATCATTGCAATTTTTGTTTAATGTGTTGAAAAATAATATATCTCTGACATTTATCTTGTGTGTCCAATCTTTAACAAGATTAATGGGTGTGTGACAGTGATTGCTGCCAGGACACAGCTCCTCTCCCCACGAAATAGTCCAGATATTCCTGGCGGATCTGACGGGCCCTGTGTGATGCCAATGCTGACCGTCCAACTTCCATTGACGTCATGGACTCCACTTGGTTAGAAGGTTGGGCCTCTCCACTTGTACCTGGCATAGCAGGGTCAGTATCCAGTTGCTGCAATACATAATTTTGTGCATTCCTGCGTAGGAAGTTGTGCAAAATGCAGCAACACAAGACCACATTATCCACTTTGTACAGTGCCAGGTTTATGGACGTCAGGAATATCCGGAACCGGTTGGCCATTATCCCGAAGGCATTCTCCACAACTCTGCGAGCTCTGGACAACCGGTAGTTGTAAATCCTTTGGTCTGGGGTGAGGTTCCTCTGAGGGTAGGGCTTCATGAGATGCTCCCCAAGCGCAAAAGCCTCATCTGCGATAAACACAAAGCTCATACCCTCAACAGTTTGCTCCCTGGATGGCAGGTTCAGAGTGCCGTTCTTTAGACGACGAGCGAACTCCGTCTGATCAATAACTCCCCCATCCGAATTGCGGCCATTTTTGCCAATATCCAAAAAAATAAACTCATAGTTTGCATTAACTATGGCTAGCATGACTATACTAAAAAAACCTTTATAATTATAATAAAATGTGCCGGAATTCGGAGGGGGGACAATGCGGACGTGCTTCCCATCAATAGCACCCCCACAATTGGGAAAATTCCACTTCTCCAGAAATTGATCAGAAATCTCCAGCCATTGCTCTGCGTTTGAAGGAAACTGTGGGGAAAAAATAAAAAAAAATAAAAAAAATAAAATTAGTGCTTGAGCACATCACATTATTAATTACACACACAGTTGTCTGTTAAATGCTTATGCAACTTGCTAAAAAAATATACAACAGGAAGGCAAAGGTTTGGATATGGGGATGTAACATCTACATACATTTCTTTTCAACCTCCTATTGTTCTTATATTGTAAAGGGCCATACACACTAGAAGATTCTCTGAAGACTTTTTCGTGCAGATTTACCTTTTCTATGTAGTGCAAGGGCCTACCAGATTGCATAGGATTTGAAAGTGTTTGTTGGACCTCATATTATTTGGTTTTGGTAAATCGGAAGGATAAATTGTTCTGACAATCTTCTAGTGTGTATGGCCCATTATACTCACCAGCTAGAGCTGAGATTTACAAACTACGGCCCTCCAGCTGTTGCAGAACTACACATCCCATGAGGCCTTGTAATTCTCTGACATTCACAGACATGACTAGGCATGATGGAAATTGAAGTTCGTGAACAACTGGTGGGCCATAGTTTGAAGACCTCTGAACTTGAGCTTTGGTATATGCTGACTTTGAGATTTAGCATGTGGGTGGGGGATGGGTAAGTAAAACTGGGCATTTATACATCAATAAGGGCTTGTGGTCAGTGAAGGTTTTAACATCATTACATAAACATACAGAATCATAGGTGGGAATGGATGGACTGATGTATTTTAGATAAATCATTAACTAGGTACTAAAACATTGGCCAAGGAATAATTGTTTGAGGGAAAGCAATAAAATTAGATAAATTCGACATACTGTTAACAGGCAATGCGTTTAGGGACACATAGGAGAGAATGGTGGGGTGGTTAGTGGGTAATTTTACAAATGGTTAAAGATAATCTACATCTTTACTACTATGTGCATGCGGACAGAGGGTAGTTTACAAATAATGGCCTGTGTCAATTGCTGTACATCCAAAAACATCATAATTCGGGTGAAACTAGTAATACATGTAATGTAATGTAAAAAATCAAACATACCTTGATATAGTCCTTCTGCAAGACCTTGATGATGGCAGAGCAGGTCTCAGGGATGATGATACCAAGAGCTTGGGGGGAGATGCCTGTGGTGAACTTCAGATCCTGCAGGCTTCTCCCTGTTGCAAGATACCTCAACGTCGCAATTAACCTTTGCTCAGGAGTAATTGCAAGCCGCATACAAGTATCCTGCTTCAGAATATAGGGGGACACCAGGGCAAGAAGACGGTAAAAGATGGGATCCGTCATCCTCAAATAATTCCTGAAGTCATCAGGATTATTTTCCTGGAGCTCCCTCAGCAAGGACATATGAGAAAATTGATCACGGTTAAGCAACCAATTTTTCGTCCAGGAGGTCCGCTTCTTCTTCCTATTGCTCGTACGTCGTCTCAGAGCCAAAACTCCAACACTAACGACAGCAACGGACGAATTCACGGTCGCCATAATAAATTCTCGAACGATGTCTCGGAAAATAGCGAAATGTCATCAACCAAACAAATGCTACCGAAATCAGCGCGAGATGCCCAGAAGGGTCACGGCCAAACACTCACTTCCTCTTTTGTAGCGGCGAACGTGCGTGGAACGTAGTGACGTCATTTTCTGTCGGAAGACAAATGTCCTGGGCAAGTTTAGAGCACTTTTCAACAGACAAACAACAAACACACCAGCCGCGAACATTTGTAGGACGTTCTGTCGGCCGACGATCGGTACGTGTGTACGGGGCTTCAGTCCCCAGACATTTGCAGACTGTTATAAAAAGAAGAGGGGATGCCACACAGTGGTAAACATGGTCTTGTCCCAACTTTTTTTAAATACGTTGATGCCATGAAATTTAAAATCAACTTATTTTTTCCTTAAAGTGATACATTTTCTCAGTTTAAACATGTGATATGTCATCTATGCTGCATTCTGAATAAAATATTGAAATTTGAAACTTCCACATCATTGCATTCTGTTTTTATTCACAATTTGTACAGTGTCCCAACTTTTTTGGAATCAGGTTTGTACATGTAATAGCGTACTCATGAGCAAAGAGTTACATTCATTTGTGATGTATTTTTTTTTATATAGATCTGTTGAGATTTTAGCTTTACATTTCTGTTCAAGCAAAGTGGCTATGTCCCTGCCACCACATGGTCAGTGGTTCCTAACAGCCCATCTGTAAAAGAACTGTGAATATGCCTACCTTTCTATCAGTCCACGCATTGAAAGAATACTTGCTCTCCTCACCAGACTATTTGGTTCCTCTCCCTATCTGCTACTTTGGTTCCTCTCGCTGTCTTGTTCATCATGCCTTGACAAAGAGGACCTGTTTAGTGATAAGCCTTAAATGCCAAGGTTCTGTTCTAACAGTTACATTTTTTTTTAAAACTACAAACATTTCAAGAAGCTCATTTAAGTCTATGGGGGATAAATCCTGCAAATTAATTTTGCCAAATATTATAGCAAATAGGAAAGGAAATTTCAGACAAAGGGTAGTTGGGTACTGCCATGGAGAACATGTGGCAATCCAAAACAAATTAAAAAAAAAATGATATCAATGCTAGTTTCCCACTGCTGAAAATTGACTTTCACTGTGGTAGTGCAACTTGGATACAACTTTAATGTAACTTGGATAAAGTTTGTATATTCTATAGGGCCAAAATCATGCTGGAATTGCTCCAAAATAGTACAGGAACCTTTTCAAAAATGGCAGTTGCAATGGTGAACAGTCACCATAGAAAACAATTTGATTTCCAATGTCATTCATTCAAGGTCATTCTGTACAACTCAAGTGCATCTGAAATTGCACTAGTGTTAACCGAGCCTTACAAAGAAAAAATGCCATTTAAATTGCCTGTAAATAACAGTTTGCAGCCCCTTCTTTCTGTTTATAAATGAGTAGTTATAACATCTATGCAAAACAAAACCAAAGAAATTCCAAGCTCAACTTACCAACCAGCCTGCTAACCAACCGAATTCTCCTGTCTCACAGTATGCGTTAAAAGCAGGGGTTTAGCTTGCATACATTTGCAAATGCATAAAAAACAAATGCAAACAAAACCTCTGCTTTTAATGCATACTGTTAGACAGGACAATTCGAATGATTAGCCGGCTGGTCGGTAAGTTGAGCTTGGAATTTATTTGGTTTTGTGTTGCATGCATTGCCCTTCCATGTGCTTCTTGCTGCAAAGGCCAGTTATAGTTGAGGGCAGTGGCCATTTGTTTATACTGTTGAAATATTGGTGAGGAGATGTACTGGACACCCTTGCTGCCATTGTGCTATGTGCTGGGTGTCCAGTGTGCCCGTGTGCCTTTAAGGAGGGTTGGGCACCCTCCAGGGGTTCCTGCTCGTACACGCTGACTGCTATGCGCTGTGGAGCGCCATCATTGTGAGTACGGTCCTCTATGTTGAATAAAGCCGCTTGCTTGATGATAACAGAGAGCACTAGATCTTTATTTTGTTCCCTATTTATATGGTAATCGCTCTGGAGGTGAAAGGCTATCTATAGCCTATGTGGTTCGGGGATCCCTGTGTTTACAACAACGCTGTTACTGGCCCATGATTGGGTCTTCAGTGGAGATGAGAGACCAATTCACCTGGTGGTGGGCTTGCACAGTTCACAGAAGTGTTTAGTTTCTACAGGATCACTCTTTTGGACACGTGGGAGTTGATTTACTTATTGATTCATTCATCAAGTATGGACATTTGGGATGATTGCACTATTCATGGACACTGATGTTTAAGTTTGTGAATCATTTTTTGTGCACTATTTGTGTTATTAATTTTTTGACTGGCGCATCACTATTATTTTGTTATTAGGTTTGTATTGTGAGGTGTGGGCACATTGAGTGTGTGCTGCCGGTCTCTACATATGTTGCACTATTGATTTATTGCACACATATATTTTATGCACTTTTAGTAGTCACGTTTTTGGTTGTGCTGATAGCTTTTATTTTGTATTTAGTTGGAAGCCCGTGATTCCCGGATAGGAGCGGATCGCTTCCGCAAAAGGTTCAATCACCAGATTGAAGATGGAGGGAGACACGGGGGCATCCTTGCCTGGTCTCATTTGTGATGGAGTAGGGTTTGGACAATGGACCTGAGGTGTTCACTTGTGCCAAAGGAGTGGATTATAGGGCAATAATTGCATTGATTATAGTCCCATGGAAGCCAAATTTTTTGGACATGTACAGCCAATGAACTTCAAATGCCTTCTCTGCGTCCACCGAAAGAAGCATGGAAGGTGTTTGAGTTTTGTTTGCATAGTGGATAATGTTGATAATGTGTCTTGTTGTATCTGATGTCTGTCTACCAGGCACAAACCCCCTTTTGGTCTTGTGAAATCAGAGCAGGTAGGACTGCCATCAGAAGTTTCGCTAACACTTTGGCGTATATTTTCACATCGGAATTCAATTAGGAAATCGGGCGAAAATTTGCAGGAGTGGTGGGGTTTTTGCTCAGTTTGGGCAGGGTGACCACTTGTGCTACAAACAAATAATGCGGCGCTACTACATTTAAAGTGACAAAGTGCAGCCTTCAAAATGCATTTGAATCTGTGTGATAAAATGAAATCTTAAAGTGAAAAAGTGCAATAATGAAAGTGCATATGGATCCAATATGGAAAACAATTGTAAATAACAACCATAAATATACAAAATTCATGTATTATGTATAAACATTTATGTGAACAGTCTCTGCTCAAAAAAGGAGCAAACTCCAAAAGTGCAAAAGAATGCAGGAAATTTTTCTTGTATAAAATGTCTCCACATTAATCGACGTGTACACCTCCACCCATGGATGAAAACAGGAGGGGACTTACCAGACATATAGGACCTGATAGAGCGTATACTCTCAAGGTCTCACAGGCAGATTGATTTAATCGACAATCATGGTGTCAGCAATCACAAGGTGGATCCAATGTATTCAGTATCAACTGGACATCCCTATTCTCAGCGAATTTATCATCATATAATACCACATGGACCGAGTGTATCGTCCCCATAGACTCAAGAAAAGAGAAGACTCGACATAGTGTATACCCGTGTGAAGGAAATTTAATAAAAAAGTAGAAGCACTTACATCTATACAAAAAATAGCACTTATATATAGTACATTGAGAATCACAGCAACACTTGTAGCAAACCCGACGCAGCGTTTTGTCTAATCAGACGTCCTCTGGGGTGTCATGCTATCAGTGATGCAGTGTATAAAACCCCTTTCAAGTGTAACAGAAAATTAAAAAATTACCTTCTGGTTTGTCAGTGCCTGGAGGGTAATTACTTCCTGGTTCACATAATGATGGAGACAAGGCGTGCTATTCAAGCCTTGTTTTGGATAAGGAAGTAAAAGGTAAAATCTCCCCTGATTTGATGGTTACTAACATCCACATCCGATCGTAAATGATGGGAAGATGATATCGGCCAATAAAAACATACATACACACAGCTGGTTCCCAATAGGGGTGCGCGGGTGGGCCTCGCCTTGGTGAGGGTTGTATGTTATCTTCTGCATTGATTGAGGTTGGGAATGCTAAGCACTATTCTACCACTGTGTCCCACTTAGTTATTGCACTAGGGGACAAATGTATTATGAATGTTACCGCTTGTTTAGATTCATTGTTTGATACTATACATGTTGTTTTATAAATGACTAAGAGCCGGTTCACACTACCATGACCAGAAAGTCGCCCCGGATAGGAGCGGATCGCTTCCGCAAAAGGTTCAATCACCAGATTGAAGATGGAGGGAGACACGGGGGCATCCTTGCCTGGTCTCATTTGTGATGGAGTAGGGTTTGGACAATGGACCTGAGGTGTTCACTTGTGCCAAAGGAGTGGATTATAGGGCAATAATTGCATTGATTATAGTCCCATGGAAGCCAAATTTTTTGGACATGTACAGCCAATGAACTTCAAATGCCTTCTCTGCGTCCACCGAAAGAAGCATGGAAGGTGTTTGAGTTTTGTTTGCATAGTGGATAATGTTGATAATGTGTCTTGTTGTATCTGATGTCTGTCTACCAGGCACAAACCCCCTTTTGGTCTTGTGAAATCAGAGCAGGTAGGACTGCCATCAGAAGTTTCGCTAACACTTTGGCGTATATTTTCACATCGGAATTCAATTAGGAAATCGGGCGAAAATTTGCAGGAGTGGTGGGGTTTTTGCTCAGTTTGGGCAGGGTGACCACTTGTGCTACAAACAAATAATGCGGCGCTACTACATTTAAAGTGACAAAGTGCAGCCTTCAAAATGCATTTGAATCTGTGTGATAAAATGAAATCTTAAAGTGAAAAAGTGCAATAATGAAAGTGCATATGGATCCAATATGGAAAACAATTGTAAATAACAACCATAAATATACAAAATTCATGTATTATGTATAAACATTTATGTGAACAGTCTCTGCTCAAAAAAGGAGCAAACTCCAAAAGTGCAAAAGAATGCAGGAAATTTTTCTTGTATAAAATGTCTCCACATTAATCGACGTGTACACCTCCACCCATGGATGAAAACAGGAGGGGACTTACCAGACAGATAGGACCTGATAGAGCGTATACTCTCAAGGTCTCACAGGCAGATTGATTTAATCGACAATCATGGTGTCAGCAATCACAAGGTGGATCCAATGTATTCAGTATCAACTGGACATCCCTATTCTCAGCGAATTTATCATCATATAATACCACATGGACCGAGTGTATCGTCCCCATAGACTCAAGAAAAGAGAAGACTCGACATAGTGTATACCCGTGTGAAGGAAATTTAATAAAAAAGTAGAAGCACTTACATCTATACAAAAAATAGCACTTATATATAGTACATTGAGAATCACAGCAACACTTGTAGCAAACCCGACGCAGCGTTTTGTCTAATCAGACGTCCTCTGGGGTGTCATGCTATCAGTGATGCAGTGTATAAAACCCCTTTCAAGTGTAACAGAAAATTAAAAAATTACCTTCTGGTTTGTCAGTGCCTGGAGGGTAATTACTTCCTGGTTCACATAATGATGGAGACAAGGCGTGCTATTCAAGCCTTGTTTTGGATAAGGAAGTAAAACGTAAAATCTCCCCTGATTGGATGGTTACTAACATCCACATCCGATCGTAAATGATGGGAAGATGATATCGGCCAATAAAAACATACATACACACAGCTGGTTCCCAATAGGGGTGCGCGGGTGGGCCTCGCCTTGGTGAGGGTTGTATGTTATCTTCTGCATTGATTGAGGTTGGGAATGCTAAGCACTATTCTACCACTGTGTCCCACTTAGTTATTGCACTAGGGGACAAATGTATTATGAATGTTACCGCTTGTTTAGATTCATTGTTTGATACTATACATGTTGTTTTATAAATGACTAAGAGCCGGTTCACACTACCATGACCAGAAAGTCGCCCCGTGACTTGAAGAGACTTGTTTAGAGACTTGGAAGAGACTTGAAAGAGACTTGGAAGAGACTTGTGCACTACTTTGAAGAGACGGGCGACTTTGTCTGTGGGGAATGCCTGGCTAATCTCTTTCTTCTTCCTGGAAAGTCTGATAACAAGCCGTGTCAATTAAGATAAGGAGGCGACTCCCATTGAAGTATATGGGACAGTCGGATCACAGGTCACCTCAAAGTAGTACAGGACCCTTTTCTGAAGTCTGAGCAACTTCAGTAGTGCCAATTAAGATGGCACTGATTGATTAACATTGCTTTTGTTATGTCAAGCTACCTGGGGCAACACAAGTCGCCTCACAAGTCGTGCTACTGTGAATGGGCTCTTACTCTGTTATGAAATCTTGTTTTGTCAATAAAAATTTATTGAAAGTAAAAAACATACATACAGCCCAAAGACTATGGGCTCATCGCTAACCCAATAAAATGGTGAAGTTATCAGTGCTGCTCTAGTTCCCAAATAAATATATGTGTAAACAACAAAACTTAAATGTGCATCAACAATTCATTACTATATAATAATAATAATAATAATAATAATAATAAAATAAAGTGCTTGTGCTATATCACTAAACTAAAGTGCAAATACACAAAGCAGCTGAGAAAAAGTCTTTGTTTGATCAGACAAAGTACTTATACATCTGAAGCTTTAGATGACGCCCAGGAGGAGGGGCGAAACGTGTCAAGCAGGAATCTAGCGTCATACGTCACTTCCGGTCGGTGGAACGCACCAACATTATTTCCAGGTTAGTGGTGAACCGCACGCTGAGATGGCGCTCTCCCACTAACGGCAAGCACATTGCAAATTACCTTATGTAAGTGTACAACTTTTTGCTTTTATTCTTCAATAAACAGGTTTAACACTATGGAGGCTCTTCTTTGATTGTATATTCGGGTACCGGAGTCCATTGGGAGAACCTTCCAATCCAGGAATCACAGGAGGCAAAGCTATTCCCTATTGTTTGAGTCAATGATTACATGGCACTCTCTGATGGTGGGTGGCATACCATGAGGTAAAGAGGTAAAAATATAGAAAGTAAAAAATGGGTAGAAAAATATAAAAAAATAAATAAAAAAGGATGAGGTGGAAGGGGGGAGGGGGCCCACGAAAGCGGCTGCCAGCTGGAGCAAGGAGAGGCTCTGAGGAGAATAAACAAAAAGAAAGCAGCACCAGCTTAGTGAAGCATAAGGTTTATTAATAAAAAAAACACATAGTGACTTACTCTTAGGTAAGTAAAGGCCGGTAGGGTAGGTGAATGGGATCATCCATCTTCTTGTCCTGGATACCGTTGCAGAAAGGAGGGGTGCAGGGTGCCGGTGGTGCGTGGAGGCTGTTGTCTGGCAGCCGGTCTGATGGTGCTGTGGTGGTGAAGGACTCTCAATGGGGCTCCACTTCCTACTTCCTGTCAGCCCGACATCACTTCCTGTGAGGTGGAGGAAAGATGGGCGTTGCTAGCTTTCGGAGCATCCGTGCTCCTTCACCTACCCTACCGGCCTCTACTTACCTAGGAGTAAGTCACTATGTGTTTTTTTTATTAATAAACCTTATGCTTCACAGGCGAAGCTTTCTTTTTGTTTATTCTCCTATTGTTTGAGTCAACTGGGAGAACCTTTTGTTTCAGGAACCATTAAGTGGCAAAGTAAAGACTCTGAACACACGCTTGATTTCCCCATTTTTTGGTGAGTGGGGACACAAGAGGGGAGCACGGAGTGGTCTGCACCATTATAATTCGAACACGAGCACTTTTATAAGAATCTTCTATTTTTCAGCTGTTTAAGAGCACAAGCACTTTATGTATAAGGACTTTGTCTGATCAAACATAAAGTCTTTTTCTCAGCTGCTTTATGTATTTGCACTTTAGTTTAGTGATATAGCACAAGCACTTTATTTTATTATTATTATGATTGCTTCACCACTTTATTCACTCAAGGTTTACATTACCCATATCAGCAGCAGCTTACGATAGAGTATTGAGCTAACATCAATAAGTGACATAAGAAGTGCAGTGCTGTTACATATTTTGTTATTCATCACTAACCCGCCTAACGCCGTGGCTGGAAACTTGTTGATCGATAACAGAAGCAGAAGTGATGACTTCGCAGTCACTGTGAACCGCAAACAAAACGGCGGAAACGGAAATAGCATCACTGTCTGTGGAACGCAACGGAACCACCAGACTAGCCAGAAGTGAAAGATGAAACACACATTGATTCATCTTATAAAATATTACTTATGGAAGAGGGAAAAAAGGAGGAACAATAATAAATTATAGCATAAAGAATCGAATTAGAGGGTGATAAATAAGAAATTAATTTTGAAATTTAAAAAAAAGGTAACACTTAAAAGGTACCTTACATTAGCTCAAACAGATGTAAATATAATCATATACTACACATGTATGCAAATAAAACCCCAAATTAATATATGTCATTAAAAATCAAACATTTTAGAAAATGTGTAAAAATTATAAAAATATGTAGTTTCTGGTATGATGCGTTGTTAATAAATGTGTTAATGTCCCATTCGATTTTCATCCCCAATTGGGAGTAGTACTCTACAACTCATATATCCACTTGTGCTCTCAGAATATCCAGGGTAAAAAAAGGAAGAGTGCGCTGCTTTAGTAAACACAGAGGTAAGGTGTGGGGTGAGGGTTTGGGCAAATAGCTTATAATACTCATTTGGTAGGCCATCAGGGCCCGGGTACTTCCCCGTGGGTAGTAATGGTATAAATTTGGATATTTCTAAGTCTGGGAAGGGAGCGTTAATTTCATAAAGTTGCTTTGCTGTCAGGGAGGGGAGTCGTAGTTTTGACAAAAAGCTTTGGATCTCTGATGAGGAGGGCTTGGGAGTATTAGAGTCCTCTCTGAGGCTGTAAAGCACCCTATAACAGTTGGCAAACTCATCAGCAATGGCTTGTGGGTTTGTGATCTTACAATTGGAAGTGGGGTGTATGAGGTGGGGAATTCTGGTTTTGGCTTGGCGGTTTTCAGTCTATCAGTAAGGTGTTTCCCAGTTTTGTTAGCATTGGCATAATAGGTGAGTTTGAGGGAGCATAGATGTCCATCAAATTGTTCCGCAAGTAGGCCTTTTAGCTTTCCCCAGAGGGTAGCTAGAGATGAGGGAGTAGGGAGTTGTTTGTTTTGTGTTTCAAGAGTGTAAACCTCTGCGAGGAGGGTATTTAGTTTGTGGGTGTGCTGTTTTTTCAGCCCTTGCTCCCTGTTGGATGCAGATTCCTCGTATGAAAGCTTTGTGGGCATTCCATAAGGTTAATGGATCAGAGATGGAGTGAGTGTTTGGGAAAAGAAGTCTTGGAGATGCTAAGATACAGTATAATCTTAGACATCTGGTCATCATGTAACAGTTGACTGCATGGTCTTACCAAGTTATGTCGTGAATTGAGGAGAAGGAAACCCTCTGGAGAAGTCATTGGTTAGTCACAAAAAGGTCAATACGGGAGTAGGAGTGGTGCCTAGAGGAAAAGAACGTATAACCCCTTTCATCATGAACCCCCTCTTTATGGAATAAGTCCCATGGAGATCGGTGTCTTACTCTTTATGTTGAGCTGGAATCCATATGAGGGTCCATGGTTATATTGAAGTCCCCACGTTTCAGCAGTTGGCCGTACTTGATAGGGGAGATGAGCTTAAAGAATCTGCGTAGAAAGCGTAGTTGGTGAGTGTTGGGGGCGTACATAGTAACAATAGTGAGTGGCATTTAGTTAAAGTCCCCTGTGATGATTATGTATCTGCCCTCTTCATCCAGTATGGAGTGCTTGAGATGGAATGCCACGGATTTGTTTATGGCCAGTAGGACTCCCAGTTTCTTCTCAGATGCGCTAGCCAGAAAGATGTTCGTATAGTCCTTATGTGTGAATTTAGGGGTTGCTTCCTTGTGGAAATGTGTTTCTTGAGTGCAGAGTATATCTGCATGCACTGTAGATGCTTCTTTCCAGAGAGAAAACCTTTTGGCTGGGTGATTGAGGCCCTTAACATTAACAGATAGGCATTTCAGCGGCATTGGTAAATCACATTGGATGATTGGTGATGGTCTGGGCAGTTGGGGGGATTTGGTCTCCAGAGGTAATGAGAGACATTTTGTTGAATGAGAGAGCCGGGTTTGCATTGTGTAGCCAGTAAGGTGCTGCAATAAACGGAACTTGGGGAGGGATAAACAACAACAAAGGAAAAGTCTAAGGAGGTGGCCCATATTGACGGTCGTGCGCAGAGAAGAATTGGCTGCGATGAAGCTGGATGGGGGGAACAAGGGTGAAATAAGAAAAAGGCCTATTTGAGGCCATTGATGATGTCGCTAGGTGGACAAAGTAGTTCAGGATCCTCCAGAGGCAATCAGCTTTGTAGAACGCTTGCGCGAGACCACTTGTCAACCTGGTTGCACTCTGCCAGGGTGTTCGCTATGCCAAGCTACCACCAGAGGGTCTGGTACTATGCCCCATTGTTTCAGGGTGAGCATACTTTCTTCCAGGGTGTTGAGACAGAAGGTGGTACCATTGTTTGTAACTAGCAGGGTCGCCGGGTATTTCCACTTGTGTGGGATTCTGTGGTTTCCCTGAGCTTTTGTCACTGTCGCAAGATTTGTGTGGCGTTAGAGGGTATGTTGTGAAAGATCCGGGAGTAGTTTGACAGAGGCATAGGGTTCCCGGGAGGCCCTTGAGCTGGCCAGTGGCAGATAGAATTTTTTCTTTTGTGTGGAGAAAGTTAATCCTTAGTAGAACATCTCTCGGGACCTCCTCAGGAAGGAAGAAGGGTTTCGGTAATCTGTGTATTCTATCAAAAAGGAGATCCGTAGGGTATAGAGAGGGGACTAGAGTGGAGAAAAAGGATGTGAGCATATTACATTAGTTGGTCAGATGGGACTGAGTCCGGGACCCCTCTTATTTTGATATTATTCGTCACGTACCTGGTTGGTGAGCCTGACGTGCGGAGGAAGGCCTCTCGTTCAGCTCTGGCTCAAGGGGCCACTAGTGGTGGTGAGACAGTAGCCGATGGAGCACGGCGGGGTAAGAGCGCCTATGATCAGTTCAGAAGTCTGTGCGGGTAGATGTGCCAGCAGGATAGCTGGAAGCAGGCACACTGGCTCGGCTTGACTGATGACAGACTGTGGATGCACAGCAGGAAGCAGGTGCCAGAAGATGCTGAGATGGACCGAAGGAGCTGTAGCAGGCTAGAAGAGCTGGAAGCACGGTCAGACAAGCCGGGTCGGTAACAGACAGAAAGATAAGGCATATACGGCAGACAGCAGCGTAGTCAGGTCACAGGCAGAGTCGACAACAAGTGTGGGATCAACAGGTACAGCAGGCAGAGACAGAATCCGTGGTGAAGCCAGGGGTCAGGACAAGTAACAGACAGAATGGTCGGAAGCAAGCCGGGTCAAGATCAGAGGTTAAATGCAGGAATCAGGAATGCAGGGACGACGCAGAACGATGTAGATCAAACAGCAATTAGCCAGTGCAAAGCTCTGTTAAATTAGGCTGTTTGGCATCAAATGTGCGTCCGCGCATTCGAATGTTCACGCATGCGCATACATGTGTCCCTGGAAACACCATCTGTGCTATGCTGAACCCCTTCCTGACATTATTCCTCCTGGAACTATCCTCCAGATCTGCCACTTTGTTCCTCAACCACATGATATCCTCAGATTGAGCTGTAGGAGTGTCTACCATGGTGTTAAAGGAGACAGATACTTCAGACGTAGATGTTTTAACCATATCCACTCTCTCTCCCAGACCCTAAATTTCAGATTTGAATTGGTTAATACAGGAAAGCATATCTGAGTTGAGGGATGAGCATAGGGACAGGAGTATATCCTTTAGAACTGTGTCAGAAACTGGTAGGCCTGTTGTGGGGAATGCAGCAAAGGGGTCTGTGTGAGTGGCAGAGCCTGAGGCCTGTGCAGTGCCTACCCCCATGCTGCTGACCAGGTGGTTTCTCCCTGGAGACTCTCTGCGGGCCTTGAATTTTGCTGGGTTCTTCATAGAAGGAGTGGAGGATCCAGAGGAGTTTTCGCTGCTTGCTGGGGAGGGTGGATAGAGGCTCCCATGCTGTGGCCGTGGGCCGCTGCCATTTTGTTGGAGGCCGCCAGGTAACAGCGAGTCCTTTTTGTGGCGGGTCATGCCTGGTGGTGCAAGTAGTCACCTATAGGCAGGAGGTGAGCTGGTGTGGTGCTGGAGGATCCTGGAGTCGCTGTTAATCCCCAGCGGTGGACGGAGCCTCAGTGAAGTGCGACCATGATCAAGCGCAGTCGCCACCAATACTTTTTTAGATGTTTGAATAAAATGTTTTTTTTTATTATAATAGGAAATATGCCCAAATACATTGATCAAGAAAACAAAGTAGATCAGCGCTGCTATCTATAAATAAATAGAGCTACAGATGACGCCCTGGGAGGAGGGCGAAATGTGTCTAGAAATTGGCTGAAGCGTCTCGCATCACGTACAACGTCATTTCCGGCCAGTGGAGCGCACGCTGCAAGAGCAGTGAACCACCGAACACAGCCTGTTTTAATGCATGTTTGTAAGTAAGTTTCTTTCATTAATAAATATACATTTTAAAACGTACTTCACTATGGATGGCCCTTTTATCTCTATGAGGACACTCCGGGATTGATGACCATCCAGTTCAAGGATTACTCCCAGCTACATATTCGGTGATGGCTGCATTCAGAAGGATCTGTGGACACACACTGAAAGATCACCAAACATCGTTTGATATACAGTACATATATTTATTTATTTCCCTCCAGCTCAAAGGACTTTATTGGTTTTCATTTGATGGTTATGAAATATTGATATTAAAATTGCTATTTTGCACATTTTAATTTTGCACAAGTTTAGATTTGATATTTGCACAATTATCACTTTGCACAATTGAGTATTTTCTAGAGATATTTATTTATAGATAGCAGCGCTGATCTACTTTGTTTTCTTGATCACTTCAAAGGCACTTGCACTTTATTTTTCAGCAGCAGCTATTACACATTTATATTTATACACATTTAGTTACACTACCCCTTACCATAAGCGCGAGGTTAACCATCCATTTCCATGCCCAAATACAGTATAGTATTTTGTGGTAATATACTTGTATAAAAGAACACTAACAATAATAAAAAAATGGGTGACACATAGTTATTTTTTATACATAGGTATCATCTCATTTTGGTCAGCATCCTAAGGCTCTTTCACACGGGCGTTCCGTATGTCCGTATATCATCCTATTTTTTTGCGTATGATATACGGACATAATGTATGTCAATGGCATTGCGGATGTCAGCGGATGACCATCCGCTGACATCCGATTTTCGTCCTTTCAGTTCTGTTCCGTTTTTTGGAACGGAACAGAACCCTATTTTTTCTTCCGTTTAAAAAACGGAAAGGACGGTAAATCGGATGTCAGCTGTGTCATCCGCTGACATCCGCAATTGCATTGACATACATTATGTCCGTATATCATCCGCAAACGGATGGGATGATATGCGGACATACGGACCGGATGACACAAGTGTCATCCGTGTCCGTAAAAAAAAAAAAGTGCCGGAGCGGATCGCAATACGGTCCGCTCCGTGTGAAAGAGCCCTAAATAATTTCAACAAATTCATATACAGTCATTGTAAACCTTTCATTACATTAAAGTCCCCAAAATACCATAATAAATGTAATGTACACATGTACCTTCATATAACCTCTTGAGCAGCAAGATAAATTCATCTCTCTCACTCTGCTCTATCTTACTATCAGTACAGTACTTTGCACTGCAGCTCACTTTAGGCAGGCCAAAGACGGTGCAAATTACCATGGGTTGCAGGAAAGAAATTTGCATGACTCCCCCATCTAGACAGACAGTATTGACAGATGAATCCCTCCTTCCGAGGCATTGTCTTCTCTCAGCAGGGGGGGGGGGGAGAGAAGACAATGATTTTATTGCTAGCGGCTATAGCAGGTGCTAGCGATATTTGCAAGTAAAATCCAGCAGGCTGTACCCGAGTACAACTTGGTACATACAGCCTGCCCATACATGGTTCAAATCCTGGCCAGTTCCTGCTGAGCTGCCCAAAATTCAAACCATCTTTGGCCAACTTATTGTACTCTTCCTCCAACACTCTGAGATCTACTGTACAGGAACTGCGAGAGGCTGATACTAAGTCAGGTACTTATACTTCTTGCGTTTAAAAACATAGATTTGATTATGTATTAACTTTTACAGATATACATTAGTACACACCTTATATACTGTATCTTCCTGGAGTTCAGCTTAACAAAAAACAGTCAATCCTATCCTTCCTCATAGGGCTCCCTGTTCGGCTTTGGGGCTGCCCATTACTCTGAAGAACCACTAGGAATTTTATAAAGGTTGACCAGTGTAGGGCCAGCTCTTCACTTTTTTTTTGTAAATTAACTTTTTATTAATGTTATAAATTGTTTTTTCTAAAAAACAAATGACAAAACTAATACACACATTCAGTAATCCAATTAAAAGCATATTACATATACAATTTCTAATATTCCTCTCCCTCCCACCCTAAAGAAAAAAAAAAAGGCCCAACCCCATCCCCTCCTATCCTGTCCTCCTCGACTCCTCCACAGACTCGCCTTCTCTTTTGGATCAGGTTCCATGGCCCTACCATGGCCCTACCCCATCCTCTCAGGCCTGGGCAATCCTTCGTCTTAGACTGCATCAGTCATTCATTGATCCCCAGTACCAAGCATATTCATATAGCCCAAAGATTTTTTAAACCTCAACCATTTCCCCCAGATATCAGAGTATTTCCCAAAGGAATCCTCTACTGTAAACATTGTTTCCTCAATAGATATCACTCATTCCACTTTTGGCTGTAGTAGTGAATGCACAAAGTGCTGCAATTGTGTATATCTCCATATATCTAGGGGCATGCTCCCCCATTTTTATGTTATTTCACATTCAACATGCACATTCTATTTCCCTCCATTACATCCTGTAGCTGTATCACCTCTTTTTTTGCCCATCTAACAAAATATAAATAATCTTCTTTTTCCTGGTTTAAAATAATTTGTGTCTTTTAACGAAATGAAGGGTGCATTTAATCCCAGTGGTATAGTATAGGTAGAGCTGGCTATAATATGAGTGAAATATTGCAGCAATTTCTGGGGATGAATCGCTGCTTTTGCAAGCCATTTCCCAGATTTATTCCCCCATTGATACTTCTCCTTTATGACTATATGGAATGCATGCTTTGTCTTTTATTATTATTATTATTATTATTTCAGGTACTTATATAGCGCTGTCAATTTACGCAACGCTTTACATATACATTGCACATTCACATCAGTCCCTGCCCTCAAGGAGCTTACAATCTAAGGTCCCTAACTCACATACATACATAGTAGGGCCAATTTTTATACAGGATCCAATTAACCTACCAGCATGTCTTTGGAGTGTGGGAGGAAACCGGAGTACCCGGAGGAAACCCACGCAGGCGCAGGGAGAACATGCAAACTCCAGGCAGGTAGTGTCGTGGTTGGGATTCGAACCAGCGACCCTCTTGCTGCTAGGTGAAAGTGCTAAACACTACACCACTGTGCCGCCCATTTGTTCCAAAAGTGCTGCTAACTCCGTTTCCAATTAATCTCTCTGGATGTCGCTGGCATCCTCTAGCTGGACCACCACTGAAGCATGGTCAGAAAGTGTAATGGTCTTAATAGCCACATCTTTGAGAGTGGCTAACAGTTGGTGTTCCATTAAAATGTAGTCAATCCCTGAATAGGATCCATGGACTAAGGAGTAATAGGTGTACTCCCTACCCTTAGGGTGTCTGATCCTCCAAGCGTCCACTAGCTGGTACTCCACCTATTGTCTCTTAATTTTCTTCTGCCTTTGTGGAGGAAGACAGGAGGAGACCACCAAGGAGTCCATCCGCGGATCCAAACACATGTCAAGATGTCCTGCTACAATAAGCATCCCTTCTTTAAATGTCATCAGTTTTTTTTTAAGATTTTCCTCAATAACTTATTTGGCTCTCTATTAGGGTAGTAAATATTTGCAAAAGTACATTCAAAGTTGAATGGTCTCCCTTTAATAAACAAAAACCTCCCCTCCGGGTATTCCAGCTCCTCCCTTAGTACAAACTCTGTACTCCTATCAAATCCAATAGCTACTCCCTGTGAGTGACTTGAAGTCAAGTCAACATAAAACCATGAAGGGAAAAAATAAGATGACAATCTGAACCCTAAGGCATGTGTGATATGTCTCTTGTTAGCATATCACATTTGCTGCATAATGGTGCAGTTCTTTATTTACTTTATATCTTTTGCTGGAGGTATTCAAGCCTTTAACGATATAAGACACCAAATTTATCGGAGCCATGGTCGACCAAGTGGGCAGCTGTCATTTCTTTTTCCTGAGTGGAGTCCTGCCAGAGGAGGAGCGAGAGAGGGAGAAAAAGAAAAAAAAACCCACCCAAACAAACATCCCTAACCACCATCCCCATCCTGCCTCCCCTCCCAGGAAGGTTATCCCTTCGAAGGGCTGAACAAGTATCCAAATCTTGTTCAATGTATGGATCTGGCAGCACTCGTCTAAATGTCGCCTCTTGTCCATACCTTCAAGGGGGCAACCACCCTGACACTTGGACTCAGCACATACCACTGGATCTGCAAGCCCTCCAATCCCTCCCCAGCACCCCCACTGCCACCACTACAATTTCCCCGCCTTTCTATTTTACTTTCAGCTGCTAACAATCTCATCTCCCGCTTTACCGACTCTCTTAAAGTAGATATCCTCCCCTCTGGTCCCCACCTATGGAAGGAAAAGATTTGTTAAAGAACAGAGGGGGATCTACTTAAATCCATTTCACAGGAGATGATGGTATGTCCTTTTTTTGCTTCCTAGTCCCCCTTCCCACCTCCCCTTCCTCCCCCTACTCAAGTCCATCTCTTATTCCTTCTCAACATTAATGTTTCCAGATTCTCTTCCAAACACGGGAGGGGTGGAGGTGGCAAATCCAGCTTACTACAAGAATCCCTCAGATCTTAAGGGAATCTCAAGACCGCAGTACGGCCATCCTTTTCCCCCTTAAGACAGGCCGGGAAACCCAAGTGGTATGAGAGCTTGGATGTCTGCGTTTTCTCTGTCAATGATTTGCCAAACTTCTTGCCAGAGTTTTGGCCGAAAGATCGGCGTATAACTGTTGTTAACTCTTTCAAAGGGGATTCCAGCAGAGTTCCGCACTTTTTCCATGATTATCGATTTTTCCTCTACATAATGAAGCCTAACGATCACATCACTTGGAATATTCTCGGTCTGGCTTTAGTACCTATCTACCCTGTGCACGCTATCAATTTTCAATATTTCTGGGATCTCCTTTCCAAAAATAGGATTGAAGAATCCACATATTACTGTTGGCAACTCTTCCTGCTCATACTTCCACGGTAGTCCTCTTATACGCAGATTTTTTCTCTTGGCCCTCCAATTTGTATAGTAAGGATCTATTAGCTCTCTGCAGAGACTTTGTCTGCTCATTCATTTCCTCTAGAATTCGGTCATGTACGTCGAGCCTTTCCTCCATCTCCTCCACTCGACCGAGTACTTGTCCAATATCTGCTTGAACTGCGCCAATATCCGTCTTCAGTGATATTTCAATCTTGGACAGCATCTCCGCTAGAGCCTCTTTAATTAGGGTCATACGAGCGTGAGGTTCCGCAAAACAAACAACTTCCTCTGCTAGTGGAACTAAGCCCCCTTTTTTGGCTCCCTGTTGTGCACTTTGGGTCTGCCCAAGGGGTTTTCTCCAGTGCTTTTTGGCCGAGTTGACACCAGGCCACTAGTCCTTCCAGCTGTGGCTTCTTCCACTATTGATTTTTGCCTACTACCCCCCCCCCAGGGCAACTTGTCGAGGGCTACCCAGCCCCTCCTCAGACATACTAGTGTCTGCTGACATATATCACTGAATACCCCCTGGGCAGGGAGCCTCTCATCTTCAGCCTCCAGTCAGTCTCAGATGCAGGATGGATGGATGTGTGGATGGATAAATGAGCAACCACAACTATCTGCTAGTTAAAATAACTGAAGGGCTCCGGTGTGTGGTTTGATAGAGAAACAAGTACAGGGACAGTCTGCAGAAGCCAGGAATAGGCTCAGTCCAATTGTATTCTTATATGAAAAAAGTTCCAATGCCCAGTTTATGTCAGTTGCTGGGTGCTACCCCTCTCCAATCTCCATTCATCATCCAACAGAAAATCCTCCATATGGGGGGGCTACTAGTTGTTCTATTAGATTTAGGTGTCCACCTTATTTAAGGGATAGAGAGAGACCTCTGGTTGGGAGCAGGGGGGGGGATGTATGGGGAAGCATACAGAGAGGTGGAGAAAGTAATAATGTAGTCAGGAACAGAGTCAAACAGTTGTGTGGCAATCCACAGACAAAGATTCCAGACCACCAACCTCCCATGGGATCTTCCTTCCTGGTCTAGATGCAGGGTCTGCCCCCTTCCTCAGTCCCTAGGACTCCTCCAGAGATGAGGCCATGGGCGATCAGTGTTAATACAGCCCAATAGAGCTCTAGGTGGTGTCTCTGTTTGGCCTCAGTGATCTCTCTCAGGTGGCCGCCTCCAGTCTCCCTCAGAAAAACAGGTCCATCAGCTGTAGGACTCGAGCTGGGGTGCTGAGGAAATGTTCGCCTGGCCACTCCTCTATTGCGGCTCCCACCAACTTAATCATGGATGTGAGAGGGCCCGGAAAGCCATGGGGGTCGATAGTGCAGCCCAGCAGCCTGCTACATCCTCGTGCGGCCAAACGCCACTCTCCTTCAGGCGCGGTTTGCTCCCAGTATCAGGCAGCGGCGGGGGCTCGTGCAATGGCTCACCACACCAGTGTGAGCACCACCGTTGGGCCAAACACCCCCTGTTCGGTTCGCACCAGAACATTTTGAATGGAGAAAAAGATCTAGCGAACATGCGAACTCCATTAACCACTTAACGCAAATCGCCATAGCTATACGTCGGCTGCATTAAGTGGTTGTACCGAGGTGATGCCTCTAGCTAGGGGCATCATCCCGGTACCATTTTTTAGAGCCGGCAGTTGGCTTTCCGGTGGTAATGACCGATGCAGCTCGGGAGCCGCTTGATCGTTATCCCAGCAAGCGGGAGGGAACGTCCCCCCTCCAGCCACATTCAGCGGCTCTTACCGGGTCTCCTGTCCCATTGGGTAACCCGAGCAACCAGCCGACATGTCACGCCCGGGTTACTCGGCTGCTAAAGGAGCTGAATTTAAAAAGTGACTGTATTCAAAAATGCAATTTTCAGCATTTTGAATACATTGAAGTGCACTGGAGGGGTCTAGGGTCTTTTAGACCCCCGATCCCTCCATAAAGAGTACCTGTCACTGGCTATTGCTGTCACAAGGGATGTTTACATTGCTTGTGACTAGGGATGATCGAACAGTTCGGGTCGACCATCGGTTCGACCCGAACATTGGCTGTTCGAGGTTCGGCCGAATTCCGAACTTTTTGCTGAAAAAGTTCGGAATTCGGCAACCAGAACCGACCAAAATGCAATGGGACAGGAAATGGGCTTTAAAAGCCCGTGATTGGACCAGAACCATTAGTAAAAGCCAATTGAGGGGGCAGGAGAATGCTAGGAATGTGATTGGAGTGACTAGGGGGTCCACAGGCCAATCATTAGTGAATACGCCCCCCAGTATATAAGATAGCCCCGCCAAATTCCTAGCATTGTAATACAGGGACATGGAAGAGAATGGAAGCAGTTCTGTTACTTCTGCTTCAAAAGTGTCATTTAGCATTTATTAGTGTGAGGAAAGGGATATCTAGTGTAGTTAGAGTGCTTTTTTAAACTTTAGTTAGATGCAAAAATTTAGATTCTGTAGGGAAAGTGTTAAGTGCCAGGGTGACCGTAATGTAGTGTAGGGTGAACTGACTCTGACTGCTATGGCAGGGTGACCAAACCCTTCCATGTCAGGGTGACCGCAATAGAAACAAGTTTGTTTCTATTAGGTGAATTACAGAGCAGCGATATGGCTTCTCGCCTGTCAGCCTGCTTTTTGGCTGCAGGCGTTTATAGGGCTATTTTTAGGACATGTTTGGAGTCAGGCATGACATCTGAACTTGTGTATAGGGGTATATATACATACATAATTATATGTATATATACACCTAGACATATATAGGTGTGATAGTAGCAGAAATCTATACTTGCGCTAATTAAATAATTAATACTAATATGGCTCCGCTCCTATCACACCTATATATGTGTAAGTGTATAAATACATATAAGAATGTGTGTATATATACACCTATACACAAGTTCAGATGTTTTGCCTGCCTCCAAAGACCCCAAAAATCACGCTGCGCAAATACCGCGTGATAAAAAATATTGCAATGACCACCATTTTATTCTCCAGAGTCTTTGCTAAAAAAAAAAATATATATATATATATATATATATATATATATATAATGTTTGGGGGTTCTAAGTAATTTTCTAGCATACTGATTTTACCTTGTAAACAACATGTGTCAGAAATGGGCTTGGTCCTTAAGTGGTTAAAAACGAGGGATAAGAACATGAAAAATCAATAGTACTAATTTTAAAGGCTTATATGCAAGTTATTTCATAAAAAGTGTATGGGGACCTGGGTACTGCCCTGGGGAACATGTATCAAAGCAAAAAAAAAAAGGAGCAGTGATTTTAATATTGTTTAACCACTTCAGCCCCGGAATGTTTTACCCCTTAATGGCCAGGCTATTTTTTGCGATTCCGTACTGCGTTACTTTAACGGAAAATTGTGCAGTCATGCGATGCTGTACCCAAATACAATTGATGTCCTTTTTTCCCACAAATAGAGCTTTCTTTTGGTGGTATTTGATAACCTCTGCAATTTTTAGATTTTGCGCTATAAACAAAAGAAGAGCAACAATTTTGAAAAAAACGCCATATTTTTTACTTTCTGCTATAAAACATTTCCAATAAAAATGTTTTAAAAATTTAATTTTTTTGACAGTTTAGGCCAATTTGTATTCTGCTACATATTTTTGGTAAAAAAAATCCCAAAAAGCGTATTTTTTCATTGGTTTGCGCAAAAGTTATAGCGTTTACAAACTACGGGATAGATTTTTGGACTTTTTTTTATTTTTTTATTAGTAATGGCGGCGATCAGCAATTTTTTAGCGGGACTGCGACATTGAGGTGGACAGATCGGACCCCTAACTGACATTTTTGACACTTTTTGGGAATCAGTGCTAAATAATATGCACTGTTACTGTATAAATGACACTGGCAGGGAAGGGGTTAATACTGGGGGATCAAAGGGGTTAAATGTATGCCTAATGTGGTTGCTGACTGTGTAGGGGGATGGTTCTGTGACAGGCACAGAGAGATTGCAGTTTCAGCTTAGCTGAAACTGCTGATCTCTCCCTGCCTGTCTGACAGAAGATCCGCCTGCTTTGTTTACATAAACAGGCAGGTCTTCTCTCGGTTTCTCCGACGATCGCGGGAGGGCAGCGGCAGCCGCCGCCGTTCCTCCCGCCACGCCCCTCCCTCTGTGTCTAAACACAGGGGGAGCGCTGCTTCCGCAGCACGCGGGTGCCACCAAAACCACATGCACTCAATCACGTAGTACTAAGTGACTGAGAGCAGCCGAGCCGCCCTGCCGCAGTAAAAAGGCGGCAGGCGGCAGGCGGTCGGCAAGTGGTTAAAGTGAAACAATAAAAATTCCTTTAAATATAGTGCCTGGGGGCTCCCCTTAGTCTGTCTGTAAAGTGGCGCATCTGTACGATGTATAGAGCCTGCTGCAGCAATACTGACACATTTCTAAAGGAAAAAATGTAATTTAAACTTGTTTGCTGCTGTAATGTATTGCCGCCTCACAGCAATACAGATAAAAAATTGAACAAAAACGGTGTAGGGTCCCCCCCAGTCCATACTAGGCCCTGCGGGTCTGGTATGGATTTTAAGAGAAACCCCACGCCAAAATTAAAAAAAAAAAACGACGTGGGGTCCCCCCAAATCTATACCAGGCCCTTATCTGGGCACGCAGCCTGGCAGGTCAGGAAAGGGGAGGGGACGAGCGAGCGCCCCCCTCCTGAACCATACCAGACCATGCCCTCAACATGGAGAGGATGCTCTGAGGCTGGGGGATCATGTTGATGGGGACAAGGACCTCTTCCCGACAAACCTGGGCTGTAATTGTTGGGGTCTGCGGGTGGGGGGCTTATCGGAATCTGGAACTGTCAACCCGCGAATAGGCAGTCCACAGGAAGCGTTCATCGAGAATGGAGCTTTTTTTTCTTGGGACAGGGGGTGCAGCAGGCGGCGTGATTAACGATGGATTTACACCTGGACACTTTTTTTTTACTTTTATTTTTTAATAAAGGACTTGACAAAAACTCGTGTGTTTATTTTTTTGTACACTTTTTTGGTGAATGGGTAGGGATACGATGCATACCCATTCACATAGGGGGGTGCCCATGTTGAGGGCAAGCGACCTGGTATGGTTCGGGGGGGGCATTTGCTCGCTCCCCCCTCTTTCCTGGCCTGCCAGACTGCATGCTCAGATAAGGGTCTGGTATGGATGGACCCCCACACCATTTTTTCTTCTTTAATTTTGACATGGAGTTCCTCTTCAAATCTATACCAGACCCAAAGGATCTAGTATAGATTTTGGGGGGGACCCCAGGCCATTTTGTTTTTTAATTCTGTCATGGGGTTCTCCTTCAAAGCCATACAAGACTCAAAGGGTCCCCCCAAGCTGTTTTTATCCCAATTGTTTTTAATTTACATTTTCTTTTTACAATTTTTTTTCAAATTAAGCTCTCAGCAGGGAAGCCTAAGCAACCTTTTGACTGTGCGCTCGGCGGGCAAACATCCCACTAAGTGCCAAGAAAATTCAGGCAAATACCTGAATGAGGGATGTTTAGGCCAAACTTATGCTCGGCCCAAACTGTTCACCCATCCCTAATGGTGCCTGAACACTATAACCAAAATTGAAATTACATGCACCTGTCATACAGGTGCAGAAGAATTGGACCTTGGGTGTTGGTGAAGCCTGAACACGGTAACCCCTCACAGTTACTCTTGCTGGGCGCGAAATGGGCCCTGCTGTACATGCACCTGTCCAATAGGTGCAGAAAAAGTGGCCCTTGGGTGTTGGTGGAGCCTGAACACTGTAACCCCTCACAGTTACTCTTGCTGGGTGAAGGAATGGGCCCTGCTGTTAAAAATTTGAAAAAAAATTGAATCAAACAGGTGCACTAAAATTGGGCCTTGGGTGTTGGTGGTGCCCTAAACCAAAAACATTTTTGGAAGCTAGGGGCCTTGTGAGGAACGGAAGTCCTCCTCATCCTCCTGCTGTTCTGCCTCAAGTGCTCTGTCTATGAGTCCATGAAGCCTGTGCTCCAGTAGGAAGACTAGAGGGATGGTGTCACTAATGCATGCATTGTCATGTCTCAATAGTCAGTGGCCTCCTCAAATGGTGACAGGACAGTGCATGCATCCTTTATCAGCAGCCACTGGCATGGCGAAAAGAAGCCACGCTCCCCTGATACCTTGTGCCATATTCACACAGGTACTCATTGATTGACTCATTGATTGACTCATTGATGGCCCTCTGCTGCATGTGCAGACACTGCAGAGTTGCCAATGTTGAGTTCCACCTGGTGGGCATGTCACAAATGAGGTGGTTGGTGAGCAGGTTGAATTCCCGTTGAATGTCAACCAGCCGAGCACTGGCATTGTATGACCGCTAGAATTGGCCACAGACTTTTCTGGCCTACCTCGGAAGATCTTGTAAGCCTGGGTACCCATTCAATAAACGCTGCCCCACCAAATTCAGGACATGTGCCAAGCATGGAACATGTGTCAAGTGTCCCTGTCAAAGAGTGAAGGTGGCGCAATTGTCATTTACAACCAATCCTGGCTCAAGCTGCTGTGGCGTCAACCCCCTCTGAGCCTGCCCCTGCAGAGTTGACAGAATCTCTGGCCTGGTCCGGCTTCTGTCCCCTAGACAGACCAACTGAAGCAATGCATGGTATTTTGTAGCCTGACTGCTTGGGTAGCCCCTTGAATGCTTAGGGAGCCCTGCTGGTTAAGGGGGACAATTCAGCAGAAGAGGCCATAGAGAAAGAAGAAGAGGTGGGGGTGGAGCAGACAAATGTGGCAGAATCACCTCCAGCTTTTTGGAGGTGTGGTGGTGGAACAAGCTCCAGCACTGAACCCTGTCCAGCATCCTTCCAGCAGAGTTAACCAGTGCGCCGTGAAGGAAATGTAACGTCCCTGCCATGCCTGCTGGACCACGAGTCAGCAGTAATGTGAACCTTGCTGCTGACCGCTCTGTCCAACGAGGCCAAAACATTGCCTTCCATATGATGGTACAGAGCTGGAATGGCCTTACGTGAAAAGAAATTTCTTTTTGGAATCTGCCACTGTGGTAGAGCACATTCTGCAAATTCAGGGGTCTGCCAGATGAAAAGGCAGCAGTTGTAGTGCTAGCAATTTGGCTAAGCTGGCATTTAGATGCTGAGCATGTGGATGACAGGACAGTATTTTTTTTATGGTTCAGCAACTGGGGTAGCGAAATTTGCCTGGTGAAATCAACAGGTGGTGGACTGCTAGCAGTTTGGGTGCAAATACCTGTTGCACCCATTGCTATACCATCATCCCTCTCAGTGTACATTTTTGAGAAGAACTGAGGTATAGCAGTGGTCAAGATCCCAGATGAGGAGCACAGAGAAGTTTGCATTTTTTAATGATGTGGGCCTTTCAGGTGCTGTTGCCATTGGACTGCTTGGCATGTCGTCATTTGTCTTGTCAAGCATGTGGTGCCCAAACGGCTGGTGTTCTGGCTACACTTGATCCGCTTTAGACAGAGGTTGCAAATAGCAACGCTGCAGTCTGCTGAACATGTGTTGAAAAAAAGCCCACACCAATGAGCTTTTGGAAGTCAGTGGGGAGTTAGCAGCACCCTGCACCTGTGAAGCTCTGTGGTGTGATGCAATAGGGTGGCTGCCCTTAAGCCAGCGCCTGAAGGACATCCTGCCTCGGAGTTGTGCCTCCTCCTCACTTTCCTCCTCTGTTCTATCAGGCACCCAAGTACAGTTAGTGACTTCGTCATCCCCTTCCTCCTTGTCACTGGAGCAAACTTAGCAGTATGCTGCAGCTGGGGGAACATGACTGCTAGGTTCTTGTCCGTCATTGGCACCTCCTCTCTCTAGGCTCACGTTACTCCCTTCCTCAACCTGGCAACCAACATCGAAGCATTCAAAATGTTGTGCATCCTCAAGCAGCATATAACTGACATTATGATCAAATAATTCAGATGACTCCTCCATGCATGATGGTGGGTCTACGGAAGGAGTAGCTGTGGACAAGGAGCATGTGGAAAAGGCCACTTTAGCAGCTGTGGTGGAAGGCAAACTAGTATAAGCCTGGGTGACAGAGGATGAGGATGGCTTAGTTATCCACTCCACCAACCCTTCTGCATGTTATGTCTCAATAAAAGGGCCAGCACTGGGAAAAAAGGACAAGCGTGAACCACCTGCAGAGGATGCACCATGTCCGCGACCACCCCTTTTCACTGTGAACACAGAAGGTGCTTTCCCTCTCTTAGTGACCTGTGAGCATCTGCCTCTCCTTGTTGGCCTTTCGAACATGATAGGGATTTTCTGGGGGGATTTCTATAACTTTTTATTATAGAGTGGGGGATGGAAATATGGTGCTTGAGTACAATACTTTTGTGCTTGGTACACTATAAACCGTTTTATTGTTATTTATTTTTTGTGGGGATTTTTATAACTTTTTATTATAGGGTGTGGGAAGGGAATATGGTGTTTGGGCGTGAATACTTTTGTGCTTTTTGTACTATAAACATTTTATAACTTTTTATTATAGTTTTTTTTTTTTAATAAAGAAAAAAATGAATAAAGCCAAATAAAAAAAAGCCAAAAAAAAGAAAACCACTGCTGATACAGAAGGAATAGCTCCTGCGATGCAAAGGGGGGGGGGGGCAGCAATTATGCCATAAATATTATTAGTGCTGCTGTGCTAAAATAAATAAAAAAAACACAGCTGACGCAGAAAGGAATAGCACCTGCGACACAGAAGGGGGGACAGCAGTTACGCCCTAAAAATTATTAGTGCTGCTGCAGCAAAAAAAAAAAAGAAAACATAAAAGAAAAACTACGGCTGACGCAGAAGGAATGGCACCTGCGATGCGGAAGGGACAACAACAATTATGCCCTAAATATTATTAGTGCTGCTGTGCCACAAAAAAAATCACTGCTGATGCAGAAGGAATAGCAGTAACAGAACCTGCTGCAAAAAAAAAAAATGAAAAAAAATATATATATCAATGAAAAAGAAAAAAAGGGATCATTGGGGTGACACAGACAAGTTGTATACACTTCAGTGGCACCACTACACTTTTGTTACACAAGAATCAGCACAGCACTACACTACACTGACAACTAAACTGACTGAACACACATAATCCCCTAACTACCTGCCTAATCTCCACTCCTAGCACACTGTACATGGCTGCCGTGTAAACAGCAGCCTTACATAGTGTGGGGCGTGGACTTAGCCCCTGAGCCATGATTGGCCAAAGGCAACCTGCTGTTGGCCAATCATGGCTCTGACAGGACATTGTGCTGTGATTGCCCAATGCATGCAGGTCAGGTGCATGCTTTGGCCAATCACCGGCACTTAATGCACTGCGATCTTGCAGCGCATTATTGGGCACTCGTCGGCGGGCAAACTTCCTGCTTAGCATCCTGGGTGTTCGTGTGGTCAGCGAACACACGAACAATCGATGTTAGAGACCAACTTGCGTTCGACTGGAACATCCAGACCATCACTAGTCATCACGCGTCAGAGCCAGCCCTTCACTTTTTTAGCAGAAACAAAAATGTACAAAATAGGGTGCTAAAGAAAACTTCTCAGAAACTGTATAAAAGGTACAGACTGACGTTTCTGAATTTAACTAATGACAGTTAATGAGCGTTTGGGCAATTTAGGCAGCAAAGAATTTATTTACACAGGAGCTACAGTGGGTATAGAAAATAATCACCCCCCTTTAAATAATCATGTTTTGTTGCTTTACAGCCTGAAATGATGAGAGACATGGTTTTTGGTTTATCCAGCTGTATTTATAACATCCAAGTGAAAGATATAACACCAACATATCAGAAAAAAAATTAAAAAACAGAATAACTGAGCTGGAAAAAGGATCACTCCCTCCTAAAAATGACCTGTAAACTCAATCAGGTGTAGCTAATCAACTTCTCAATGGCACACAAAGCCACTCAAACCTCACTTATGGGTGGCAAGGCACTGTCAAAAGATAAGATCTCCTGAATAAAGTTTTGGACAGGTACAAGTCAGGGGATGGGTACAAAAAAAATGTAAAAAGCTTTATCAATGCCTAGAAGCACAGTGAAATCTATTACTAAGAAATGGAAGGTATTTAGTAAAACACAGACCCTCCCTGGATCAGGACATAGCTCCAAACTGGATGAAAGAGCCAGGAGGAAAATGGTCAGAGAGGCTGCCAAGAGGCCCACAGCAACTCTGAAGCAGTTGCAGGAATTTATGGCAAAGAATGGTCAATGTGTGCATGTGACAACAATATCTCAAATTCCAAACAAATGTGGCTTGTATGGAAGGGTTGCAAGAAAAAAGCCACTTTTCAAGAAAGGCCACATGCAGTCATGTACCTTGAAGATTCTGGGGCCAAATGGAAAAAGGTCTCATGGTCTCAACGCCAAATGATACTGTATGTCTGGCGGAAATCCTGTCAGAGAAACGGCCATGCTGCAACTGGCAACTCTGCCAGTACTTCCAATGGCCGCAATTGACTCAGGCCATAGACTCATTGTCAGTGAAATGGCTGTGCTGCAACTGGCAACTTTGCCAGTACTTCCCATGGCCGCAATGGACTCAGGCCATAGATTAATTCACTGACCTATAAAAGGACACTGCTCAGCCCATCAGATTGCTGGATTGTCTTTAGCTCTGACCTGTCTGCTCTCTCTCCTGGCTTTGACCCCTGGCTTCGTCTGACCATCCGATCCTGCTCCAGTGTTTGACCCTCGGCTTGTGTGACCATCCCTGCTCTTTTGCCCTCTGCCTGACTTCTAGTGTACTGATCCCGGCTTGCTCAATGGACTTGCTTCTGCTCAAATCCCCTTGTCTTGGTGCCTGTTTGGACTGATACCTGTGTATAACCCTCGGCCTGGCTTTTACCTGCACATTGCTTCATTCCCTGGAGGCCCTGAAAGTTGTTCCAGATACCCTTGTGAACCTTTACCTGCACTCTACAAGCATCCAGTGCTCCTTGGGATGCGTCACCTCCTGTCCCACTTCCAGGGGTGATTCGCACCGAGCTGCAAGGGAAGCCCTCTCAGCATTTCGGCCTCTACCAAGAAGTGATCTGACAAATCCATCCAAATAACACTCTTCCCACAGTAAAGTATGGAGGTTGTAATATCCTGTTATAGGGGGTGTTTCTCTGCAGCAGGGACTGGAGCACTTGTCAGGATAGAAGGAAAAATGGATGGGCAAAATACCGTCAAATTTTTGAGGAAAATATGCTGCCCTCTGCCAGAAAGTTGTCACTGGTAAGAAGGTTTACCTTCCAACATGAAAATGGCCCAAAGCACACAGCAAAAATGACCACACGGTGGTTGAAGGCGAAAAGGGTGAATGTCCTTGCATGGTCTAGTCAGAGCCCAGACTTAAACCTCATTGAAAATCTGTGGAATGACTTGAAGACTGCAGTCCACAACCAGTCACCATTTATTTGAGCTTGAGCATTTCTACAAAGAAGAGTGGGCAAATATTGCAAAGTCTAGATGTGCAAAGTTATAAGAGACATATCCTAAGAGACTAAAGGCTGTAATTAAAGCTAAAGTCAGTTCAACAAAATACTAATACAAGGGGGTGAACCTTTTTATAACTCAGTGATTCTGTTTCTGACCTGTTGGTGTTATATCTTTCACTTGAATGTTATAAGTAGCACTAAGTAAATACAGCTGAATAAAACAAAAACCGTGTCTGTCTACATTTCAGACTGCAAAGCAACAAAATGTGAGGATTTTAAAGGGGGGTGATTCTTTTCTATAACCACTGTATATACACAAGAGGAGCGTAATGTCTATAGCCACAAGATACACTTCACTCAAACTATTTAGTGTGCTTCATATGGATCAGTATAATTTGAAACTCATCTGCATGAATTTGCATAATAACATGATAAACATAATATTATCTAAATATGAGACTAGAAAAAGATGTGCACATACAGTACAGTATGTATATTGTACACCGAGCCATTCCAACAAATTCTGCTTTAGCTCTGTCACTTTTTCTTTTAGTTTAGTGAGGTCAAGTGAAGGGAACACCAGTTTCTGCTTATGATGCACATCTGGTGTTTAGAACAGGTAATTTATCAAGGGGCACTTTTGAAAAATAAATGAACAAATTATGTGTACTTTGAATAGTTTTTCATCTGGGAGCTATCTTTTGTGTCAGTTAAAAAGGGTGTCATGCACAAATGACCATATGACTTTGTACATTAATCATCACATTCAAGGAATTTTAACATATGAAAGGTTATACATAACATTTGTACTCTACTGGGGCATATAAATATGAATATGAAATACATTTGTCCATTCATAGTTAACTCCTGCCTTAGGTGATTTTACAATCTCTCCAAATTTTTGTAAACTAGGTACCAATATGATAATTATGCAAATACACTTCCTGGCTCTTAGGTGGCTACACTTACTCCCTTCATTGTATCTATGGAGGGGGCCACATTTATCACTTAGGCTGTTCCTCTGATTAGAACTACAAACATGTCTTCCTCTCTTCATCTTTATTACATAAAGAGGCAGGACAATTAAAGGGGTTGTAAAGTCAGAAGGCTTTTTATCTTAATGCATTTTATGCAACCCTTCTGGGTGTAGCAGCCCCCCTCAGCCCCCCTAATGCTTACCTGAGCCAGCTCTCAATCCAGCGATATCCACGATTGTCTCAGCCATCCGGCACTCCCATGCTCATTGGATAAGACACAGCAGCGGTGCCATTGGGTCCCGCTGCTGCCAATCAAAGTCAGTTAGCCAATGAGGAGATAGAGGGGCAAGGCCGAACCGCAGCTCTTTGTCTGAATGGATACCGCTTGCTGTGGGGGCATTCAAAGGGAGGGATGGGTCAGGAGAGCTGAAGATGGACCTGAGAAGAGGAGGGTCCAGGCTCCTCTGTGCAAAACCAACTGCACATAGTAGGTAAGTATAACATGTTTGTTATTTTTATTGAAAAAAAAGAGACTTTACAATCACTTTAAGTCTGCTACACACTGAGTTTTGTTCCTGGCTGAGAACGCTTGTTCAGAAGGTGGTTGGCTGCTGGTTTTCCAGCATGCTCGTCCGACAGAAGCCGGCCAAATGGACAGCTTCTGTCAGATGAGCTGCCTTACACACAGGCCGAATGTCAGACATTTTTTTTTTAACTTGGCTTTCGACCCGTGTGTATGGGGCTTTAATAGTGTACAGAAGATAGCATTGAAGAAAGATAACTCTTTTTCATTTCTATTCACAGAAAGTGTAGGAGCAACAGGTAAGTTATGTGCTTGATGAAAATGTTCTTAGCTGAAAAAGGAAAACGTAAGCAACCAACACATATAGAGACTGGTAAGCTGCAATATATTTATGTTTTATTTTTGGGTTTTAAAATCCTTTTATTGATTGGAACTACTTTAATAACCCTTGCAGCAGCTGAAAATGACTATGAAAAAAAGTGTATGATTTTAGATAATGTTCTGTGTCTTGTTTAGTAACAAACAATAGATGGTAAGCAGCAGACATAACTCTATGACATCCTGTTTCACACTTCATCACATGTTAGATGACTGCCTCAAAATAGGCATGGATATGCTAATATGAAGGCAAATCCCAATGCTCCCCCAATCTTTCTTACCCTTAGTCATGTCACTAGTAACTGATATCATTTTCCCTAATGCACTAAATAAAACCACAAATCTGTCACAGATGGAAGCCTTCTGTGAACTGTTTAAGAAAATAACCAAGAAACGACTCTTACAAGAACCAGGGATATACAATCAGCATCTCATATGGAGACTGTTAAGCTTTTCCTCTAAGGACCCCTGTTTCCTGTTATGTGTTGATTTTTTTTTTTTTACCCCACAGATTTTTTTCTGCATTTTAAATTAAGTTCATTGAGAAAACTGTGGGAAAGTTTTGTTTAATAAGTTATCTGGCATGCCCAATAAAAGTCTTTATTTAGCAAAAAGGAAATTACACTGACAGAGCCATACATTAAGCATCACTAGAATGCAGTTAAATATAATTTTATTTGGATTTCATTAATGAATATGTTGTTTTTTTTTTTTTTTAAGTAATAATACTAGCTGTCTACCTGTTCACTGATTACTTGTGTTTTTGATTATTAGTAGCTCAAGCAGAAAAAAAATCTTGAATTTAAAATGGCCAATTCTGGCAAAACATTTCATAATTGCCATATATTCTGATCCTGTTAAAAATACAGCCAAAAGTGTTTTGTTATATCTGTCTAAAAGTCAACTAAAAACCTGTTATTTGGGCTAGGAATCCAATCCTGTCCTGTACACCAGTGGTCTCCAAACTGTGCCCCAGGGGCCAGAAGTGGCCTAAAAGCCTTGAAAAAAAGGTAAACAAATGCAGATATCTAATATCAAGTCTAGGGACAGGTAAGCTGCAATATTACGATTTTTTACTTACCATAAAATCCATTTTGTGTAGTTAATTACCGGACACAGGAGAAGGTACATAGGGTTATGCTACTGCATTAAGGTGATTGGACACTGGCAAATATAAGCTGTAAGGACAGCCCATTAAAACCCCACCAACTACCATAATGCCTCAGTATTGTAGCAAACAGTAGTAGGAGTGGATAAAAAAAAAAAACCGAGGACCTGTGTCCCATAATTTACTTCAAGAAGAGGATTTTGCAAGGGGGGCTCAATAGTTAACAGAGTTGCCTGAAAAACAAAAGGCCTAGGCTGAGGCCTGAACATCCACCTGGTAAAACTTAATGAAAGAGAGGACAGAAGACCAAGTGGCAGCCTTGCTGGATGCCTGATGCTGAAAATCCCAAGAAACCTAACAGGTCTGGTGGAGTGTGCTTTGACAGGGAAAGGGGGAGCCTTGAAGTCATAAGCTTAAAAGATGACCTTTTAAATTCACCTGACGATAGTGGATAGTGAGAAGCAGACTATCCCTTGTAAGGACCTTTAGGAATGACAGACAAGGAGCTGTAGCTTATAGATAGATTCAAACAGTGCATACTGAAACCTGATGAGATTACATCATGGACAAGAGGTCAAGCATTAAACCTAAGTACCCTAAATTCCAGAATACTGATCGACAGACAAGCTTCCTCCAACAACCAAGTCTCTTTTAATGAAAGAGTATCTAGGTTTCCACCCCTTGGGCTGCATCCATTGTGAGAACTTCCAAAACAGTGGGAGAAAGGATTTCCTTGATTTCAACCTTTAACTGGGATCCACTATGCCAGGGCAAGCCTAGCCCTGCTGGTTAGGCATGGGGGTCAATCCAGAGACTGAGTTTTCCTATTCTCTGCTGCAAGAATGTTGAGTTGCAATGGTCTGGAGGGAAATTGGCCATATGGAACTGTAAATATAGGAGAGGAGAGTCTGGAGTTTGTCAAAGGGAAGGAAAACATTGGACAATGCTGTATCTAAGCTGAGGTCCTGATACTCCAAACAATAAGATGGTTCAAGTGCTGAATCTTGCAGGATTAGGATTCACCTGAATCTCTGGAGGGTCTACGGAGTCCATCGGATGTTGGCTAGCAGAACCTGAGTCGACCATTCCACCATCCAGATATTCCACTATGAGGATGCACTGATTGCAAAGAAGAACAAGAACAGGCCAGAAATTCTCCCAGATAAAGAGAAGCAATGACTGACTGGGCAGATTCAATATGGACTTTTTCTACCCGGAGGTGTTGAGAACCTTTAGATTCAGTATAGGACAGATGCCCCCTTTGGTTTTGGGCACAATGAACAGGTTTCAAAATGAACCTTGAATGCTCTCCTTGGGAGCTGTAGTAGGATTTTACATTAACCTATATATTTCATATGATTCGTATTAATTTGCATATGTCATTAATAATATGATTATTAATATTATCCTTGAGAGCTGAGTTGTCAAGTTTGATAACATGAAGCAGGGTGGAGGTTGAGAGTAAAATTTCAGCTTCTAGCCTCTGGATACCTTGTTATGGACTCAAGCATTCAAAATGTCCCAGGAGCAAATGTCCACAAAGGCCAGCAGATATACCCTCACTTCGACAAGTAGGGGCACAGCCTCATTGAGAGGAGGATGTTTTCATGAAGCTGGATGACTTGGGGGTACAGGACTTATGTGGAAGTGGGTTCCAGGCTTTGCATTAAACTTGGAAACCTAGAAGAAACAATAGGAACTCTTCTAGTCTCAGAAGAAATTTTGCCCTCTTTTGGGGGAAAAAGGATACTTTTACTGTAAGTGACATTCTTGATAAAGGGGCTTGCCCAAAAAGGTTTTCCCCATCAAAATGCATATGTAAGAAGTGTTTCATACACTGAAGCTCTGCAGGCCAACATTTGAACCAAAGGGTTCACCAAAAGAAGGCCCATTCTGGATATTTGATTAATACTATCCACCAGTTCATCAACACGCAAGAGCAGGGACATGTTGTTGGACCAGACACGTAGGCTCTGGCAGATCGACATGGTGGCAACCGTAACAGGGTCTAAGGCCCCTTTCGCAATGTCCCACTGAGGTTCAACCGCAGTGCAAGTGAAGCACAGTTTTTCATGTGGGTTACCTATGGTTTCTATAGACTGCTATCAGATCGCACATTTTTGTCCAAAAGTCCAACATGCTGCATCATTGGTACGCTTTCAGAAAACGCACCAAAAATGTGCAATCTGATAGAAAGTCTATGGGAAAGCTTAGCTAGCCCACACAAAAATAGCGGGTACACTGCACTACACCCACATTGTAAAACCACCCCTAGAAAGGGCTTTTATCTACAGAATTTTCAAACACTGGAATGTTCTGCAGGAACAGTTAAAGTCTTGTTATGACAGGAGATTCACGCTGAATCTTTCTGCTTACTGGATTTAGCTAGATTATTTTTTATTTATTTTTTAATAATATAAATCAGTAGCTTTATCCCAGACATTTGTGAACACATCCAAGAACAATACAGGCACCAAGATTGACAGGAATAACAGCAAACACACACACACATCATAGGTTGAACTGGATGGACGGATGTCTTTTTTCAACCTCACTAACTATGTAACTATGTAACTATGTAGTGTGATCAGGAGACAGCATATTTCTGGATGGAAGGCAGAAGCGGGAGCTGCCAGAATTAACTTTTCATAATAACAACTTTGTGATTGGTTGCTAGGACGGCCTAGCAGCCAATCGCTGAGGCAGCTCCCGCCAATGCCCCCTTTTCAGCACTATGCCTCCTCCCGCTCTCCTGCCCTGCAGTAAACATGAGTGAGAAAGAGAGCGGCTGAGGCTGGGGGGAGGCAGAGCCATGCTCACCATCTACATGCCAGCTCCCCATGATCGAATGGTAGATCACTGAGCCAGCATCTTGAAAATATTTTTACGGGGAGTACTGTGATTTCTTAGATTATAAAATAACAATATATTGAATGTTAGGTCTGTTTTACCTACATAATTACCTACACAATTCTTATGACATGATAATTACTCTGTAAGAGGTTTAATACCTCTTTAACAATTGGTTTCTGACTCCAAGTTTCCAGGACATAGAGACAGTATTGAACCACATGACATGCATGCAGGAGCTATTACTGCTGCTGTATTTTTTCCAGACCAGAATCAAAGACTATTAGACAAGTGTTCCCACAGTCTAATCGTTTAACTGTAGATACCCATAAATTCCTATGCATGTATCTGAATCCTCTCGAGAGGAGTACTTCTGTCCTTGTGTTATAATTTTATATGCACTGCACTACTGTATGTGTGTAGTTACCACCTTGCACTACATTATTAGGTGAAACTCTTTATTAAAATTGGGATTATATGCAGCACAGTTACCTTAGTTAACTGCCTGTCAGGAATCAGCGGCAAGGTTGGCCAGATCTGCGTGGCTACACTTAGAAACTGAGACCAGGCTATGTATAGTAAATTAAGATTATCACCAGTAACGGGAAACCTAACTACAAACTACTATATACAATATGTACAATATATACAAGATGAGGAACACAGGTTACAGGGAATACCAGAGATGCAATGAAGTGGGGAACCAGGAACAAGGATAGTAGGTATAAGGCAACAGTGTGCAGGGTACAGGATGCAGGACAAACGAAAGATAAATGGCAGCAGCATCTGATTTAGCACAGCAAAGCAAAGCAAATTTTAAAAAAACTGACCAGAAATTTGGATTTTGGACCACAGTCCATGAACTTTATAAGCCCACAATCTTCAAAGAGATAAATTATATCACTTTTATTAATACACGTTAAAATGCAGGGTGCATGGTAAATTAGCAATTGAGAAGCAGAGTAGATAAATTGACACTGAGTTCCAGTGTCAAGCCACTGAAAAAAAGTAAAAAGCTGATTCTCAGGCTGATCAAGTGAAGATTGGAGGAACTCCCTATCACCATTGATTCAGCATTCCACTCTTCAGAAACAGAAAAGATGCCATACCTACAATCTTCCCCAGGGACCCCTACAACTGGACCTTGTTGTCACTTTCATTTGTAGCTATCTTTGCTAAATAACTGTATACCCGGCTATATGTGTATAATCCCACCAGTACTCCTGTTGGGCTTGTTTTCTGACAATGTTTGAATATTGGATGTACGGTAAGTGCTATTACTAATATTTTATCATCTAAAGTTTGCATAATCTCTATATTGGTGTGTCCAGCATCTATACATTTATGGTTATTTTTATACGATGGGCGCAGCAGTTCCTCTTTTCTCAATTGCTTTGATTAGATTAGATTACTGATTACTTTCCTGGGAAGATAATTCCCTCTGTTTGCAGAGACTCTGTCCTGGGTGGAGGCACTGCCAACTTTATTATCAAACCCATCCTTCCACCTAATGAACTGGTTCTCCTAATTCCCTGCACGTTTAGTGTCACAACCTGTTTGGGGAGGGCCATTTCCCATAACCCCCCAAAAGTAGGTTACACGTGTATGTTAAAGTAATAGACACTTTCAATGGGTTGCTACATTTTGCACATTGCCACTGCACATAGTGGGATTTATTGCATAAACCTGACATTGATGGGTATTGCACTATATAAATTAAAATACCATTGTTCAATCATTCTTTCTGTCACTAACCAGACTTCTGAGCTTGAAAAAAATAAACATTTTCAGTCACTGGAAAACTGGGACATGTGGGAACCTTAGCAGTGATAGATCATGCAACATACAAAACAAATACTCTGGAAAGCTAAGAAAATAAATCATTTTCTCTTCATAAACACGCTAAATCAGTTCATAAGCTTAAAAAAGCTCAGCAGACTGAATAGGGGTGATGGTATCAGAAATAGAACTGCTGGAATATTATGTAAGCCATCATTTTTAACCTTTCTTGCATTGTACTTTATATGTCAAGCCATGGCTTAATCAAGTATACCCAATTCATCAAGATAATTACTCTGGTTGGCATATGTTACTATCCTTGGTATTTCCCAGTTAAAACAGTTGTATACCCCACTTTCTTATTTTTACCTACAGGTAAGCCTATGAAAAGGCTTACCTGTAGGTAAAATGAATATCTCCTAAACCTGCACAGTTTATGAGATTCTCACCCTGCATGCAGCCACTGACATCAGCAGCGCATGCATGCTGAAGGTCCAGTGTACTGTGCCGGAGCTTCAGAGCTTCTTGCCGGAACTGAGGGACGTCATTGCGGCTCCGGCCACTCACAGTGCCGGATCCCATGATCCCAGAAGAAAGGACAGGAGAAGATGTCAGCCCTCTCAACGGTGACCAGGCGCCGGTGTGAGGGCTTCGATCTAAGGTGGGTATTTCATACTGTGCTAGTATGCAATGCATACCAGCACATTATGCCTTTATCTTGCAGGTTTTTTTTTTCACCTCTTTAATCAGTATAAGCAGAAAATCAAGGGGGTAAGGTGAAGGCAGCTGAAGTAGGAAAGCTACTGAAGTAATACCGAAGAAGGGTGTTGCTTAACTCTTCTTCCCCATCTGCACCAATGGAACCATCAATATGTGTTTATGTGCTTGTAGGCACTTTTCTGTTACCATTCTTTAAAGCCAGTTATGCATATGGGGAGTCCTGTTATTGGTGAGGATGTAGAGCTCTGGTTTATGCTTTGTATTGGGGTCTCGAGCTCTGGTTTTTACTTTGTGTAGCTCTCACCCCCTTCAGGGCCGCTGGCTTGCCTCAGGTTCCTTTCCCAGATTAGTGCAACAGCAGCCAGGCACACAGCAACAGTCACTCTTCTAGCTAAATTAATGTCTAGGGGTTGCCTTTTTCAAATTTATTGATGAATAACTGGGATAGGGTGTAGGGAACCGTGGGATACTCCATGAACGCTAAACAGTACTCAGATTACAATTTCCACTCTGTCACTAGTTCTTAGGATAATCCCTCCAGGAACAGTCAAGCAAACAGCAATGGGACACCTTTAGAAATATCCAAGGCCAGGCAAGCACTAGCATTGATACACAAGGAAAAGCAGCAGCAGGATCCTACACTCGGGTCTGCACTCGCAATGTCTGGATATTTAGATGCCTCCTTCCAATATCGAGCAGACATTTCTCCAGTGAATTCTCCAGACCGAATCCTCAGTGAAATTCCTTGATTCGTTTCAGAGAGTTTCAGCAAACAGGCCTTCCAGCTAAAGGATAGCTGGGATTTTGATCAGCACAGATAGAAGATGGGCTGTCTAGAATGGCATTCAAAGTTATCGCATATGACTGCAAACATTAGTAGAGGTGCTATGGTGATAAAACACCAAACTAGTCCATTAACTCACCTTATAGGGTGTGGATCAAAGTACCTGAAACTAAATCAGGAAAAGAAAAAAAGTATAGATAACACCATACACAAGAAGGTACCAACCTGATCAAAGTAATGGGAGTAGAGTACGATTTATTTTATTAGGTAGATATAATTAGAAAAGGATATTTAAAATGTATAAACATCGCAAAAGTAAAAAGCACCACCTCCACCAAACACCGTATGCAAATGACAACGTTGCCACAAAATAAAACCAAACAAAGAGTCCGGACTCAGGACAGTAAAATTCAATAACATACTAATTAGTCGGATCCCGAGTAACCATTCCTGGTAACAATTCTGAAAAAAAAAACAATATTTTTTACTTTCTGCTATATCACATTCCCAATAATAAAAATTTTAAAATCGAATTTTGTCATCCTTTTAGGCTAAATAATTCCCAATAAGTGTATATTGATTGGTTTGCCCAAAAGTTATTGTGTCTACAAATTAGGGAAAAGATTTATATAATATAAATATATAATATAATGACTGCGACATTGTGGCGGACAGGTCGGACATCTAACTGAAATTTTTCACACTTGTGAGGGGACCAGTGACATTACTACAGTAATCAGTGATAAAAATATGCACTGTTACTGTACCAATGACACTGGCAGGGAAGGGGTTAACACCAGGGGCGATCAAAGGGTTAAATGTGTCCCTAGGGGGTGCTTTCTAACTGTGGGGGGTGGGCTTGCTGCATGAACACAGAGACCTGTGTTCCTAAATAAGAGGAACACAGGATCCCTTTGTTCATAACTGACAGAACAGCGCTCTGCCATGTTTACAACGGCAGACCGCCGTTCTGTCTCCATGAGGTGCGATCGCGGGTGCTAATTGGTTCCCCCTGTGGCCAATGGGCACGCACGCCCCCACTAGCAGTCCCGTGAAGCGACGTACAGGTACGTTGTTTCACAGGACAGAGCCGACCTGCTGCCGTAAAACGTGGCTGGTCGGCAAGCGGTTAAACTTAGGGGTCAAAAGGACTGCTTAACCACGTGACTATTAGTGAATGGGAGCTGTCCATAACAGCCTGGTCACTGTGTTGGCAGCATGCACTGAGCACGCTTTCAGCACAGAAACCTTTACTGCTTATGGGCGCATATGTGCCTCGTGTAGTTGTTAACCTACATGAACCGTGCATATATGCTTTGTGGATGGCAAGAGGTTAGGTTTCACACGACTCAAATCCTTTGACCTCTTACACAGTAGGATAGTCATTTGAGTACATGACAGTATGTTTGGTTTATATGGCAACCCTCTCAGTGTATGGTGAGCTTCAGAAAAAAAGCATTTTGCTGTTCAAAAAGTTGGATCCAACACAATTTGCAAATCAGTTGAAAGGAACAATGTAATTATGTATGATGACATTTTACAGCTGTAATAACTATTAATAATGTTTTACTACACTGTATTTACCATAGGTTTTATTGATACTACTATTAACCGCATCATCACAAATTGGCAAAAATAATAATAATATTAATAATAATAATAAAATATATATTGTTTAATAATGTTTATGTTGTTTTATAACTTGGTAGTGAATACAATCATAAAATGTGGTGTGCCGATCTATTTAAAAATAATTAAAGATAAATCGGTCTGCAAGCAAACATTATCCTTGCCATGTGTATGGCTAACCTTAGATAAGCAGATGTTTCCAGCATGTTGTAAGACAGTACATAGCTATCTTTTTTTTTTTAATCTATTGCCGGGACATGATTTTTCACAGTAATATATTTGAAAGATGTATACTTTTAATGGACCAAAAGTAATACATGTAGCTATATACAGTCATTGAATTGTTAATACTTTTCCTTGTCATATCCTTTACAAGCTTTATATCCAGTAAAAAAATGTACCTGTCCGCATGGGCGTAGGAACCAGGGGGGACGGGGGGGACACATCCCCCCCAGAAAATAATGCGGGGGGGGACAGGTATGGTGAAATCCCCCCAGAGCACCAGGGTGACACCCGGGGCCGGCCGCCGGACTTCCTCCGCCGCTCGCTGCGTTCACTGACACAGGAGAGAAGGAGGAACTGTTCAAAGTCAAAGCAGAGCATGGGAGAGAGACTCACTGTCACTCACGGAGCCCTGCATACACAGCAGGCGCTGCCGGAGTTGACTGTGCTAGATAATGAGAAGGCGATTGGTTGCTAGGACCGCCTAGCAACCAATCACCTGCTCTTTAACTAACAAGGTTAACTTCGGCATTTCCCGCTGACCGCTGTGTATACAGGGCTCCGTGAGTGTGACAGTGAGACTCTCTCCCATGCTCTGCTTTGAACAGTTTCTCCTTCTCTGCTCTCCTCCTAATAAGGTAGGAGGGGGAGGGGCGATTGTATTGTAAAGGTGTTCTATTGGGGGGGGGGGGTCTGCATTGTAAAGGGGTTTTATTGGAGGGGGGTGTGCATTGTAAAAGGGTTTTATTGGAGGGGGGGGGGGTCTGCATTGTAAAGGGGCTTTATTGGAGGGGGGTCTGCATTGTAAAGGGGTTTTATTGGAGGGGGAGGGGGTCTGCATTGTAAAGGGGTTTTATTGGAGGGGGGGTCTGCATTGTAAAGGGGTTTTATTGGAGGGGGGGGTCTGCATTGTAAAGGGGCTTTATTGGAGGGGGGTCTGCATTGTAAAGGGGTTTTATTGGAGGGGGGAGGGGGTCTGCATTGTAAAGGGGCTTTATTGGAGGGGGGGTCTGCATTGTAAAGGGGTTTTATTGGAGGGAGGAGGGGGTCTGCATTGTAAAGGGGTTTTATTGGAGGTGGGAGGGGGTCTGCATTGTAAAGGGGTTTTATTGGAGGGGGGTCTGCATTGTAAAGGGGTTTTATTGGAGGGGGGGTTGTCTGTGTTGTAAAGGGGTTCTATTGGGGGGGGTCTGCATTTAAGACGGGTTTTATGGTTCTATTGGGGGGGGGGTTTGTATTGTAAAGGGGTTTTATTGGGGGGGTCTGCATTGTAAAGGGGTTCTATTGGGGAGGGTTCTGCATTGTAAAGGGGATCTATTGGGGGGGTTTGCATTGTAGAGGGGTTCTATTGGGGGGGTTTGCATTGTAGAGGGGTTCTATTGGGGGGTTTGCATTGTAGAGGGGTTCTATTGGGGGGGTTTGTATTGTAAAGGGGTTCTATTGGGGGGGCCTGTATAATTTAAAGGGTTCTATTGAGGGGGGAGAGGGCTATGTCATGTAAAGGGTTATATTGGGGGGGTGCGGAAACTGTGTAATGTAAAGGGTTCTATGGGGGGGCTGTGTAATGTAAGGGATTCTATTGGGGAACTGGGGCTGTGTAATGTGAAGGGTTCTATGGGGGCGGGGGCTGTATAATGTAAAAGATTCTATAGGGGCGGGGGCTGTGTAACATAAAGGTTTCCATGAGGGGGGTGTGGATTGTGTAATGTAAAGGGTTCCATGAGGGGGGTGGGGCTGTGTAATGTAAAGGGTTCCAATGGGGGGGGCTGTGTAATGTAAAGGGTTCCAATGGGGGGGGGCTGTGTAATGTAAAGGGGTACGGGGGCTGTGTAATGTAAAGGGGTCCAGGGGTATGGGGGCTGTGTAATGTAAAGGGGTCCAGGGGTATGGGGGCTGTGTAATGTAAAGGGGTCCAGGGGTATGGGGGCTGTGTAATGTAAAGGGGTCCAGGGGTATGGGGGCTGTGTAATATAAAGGGGTCTTCCTACATTTTACTCGCAGTTATTACTGCAGTCCTATAGTTTTTTTTCTGCATTTTCTGAGAGCGCACCAAAAGTCTTGCATGCTGCATCTTTGGCACGCTTTCAGAAAACAGGAAAATATTTTTTTTGGGGGGGGAGTGACACCAACCCTAGTGACACCACTGACAGTAGCACACAGTAAGTATGCCACTGCCAGTTACATGTACTTCTGTCTGGCGCCTCAGGTCAATCTGTGCCGTTTTTGCAGAGGAGGAGGGGCCTCGTCGCCGGGTCAATGTGCGGTTCGTCGCCTGCACGCCGGGGGGGGGATCCACCCCGGGTGCCGAATGCTCTAGGTACGCCCCTGCTTGGAGAGTGCTGATTACGCTGTAAAAATGTCCAGTGCATTCGGCTTCCGAACACCTACTGTTAGACGAATGCATGCAGTGTGTAGCTGTTAACTCCACGAACAGCGTAGTCAGAACTCCGGGGTCTCCTTCCGGTTTCACTTTCAGCACGGGCGGAATGCGGTACAGACTGCAGAAGGAGATAAATAAAGAACTGTTCCTTTTGCATATTTGTTTGTTGTGAGATTTTTCATGCACACACACACACACACACACACACACACACACACACACACACACACACACACACACACACACACACACACACACACACACACACACACACACACACACACACACACACACACACACACACACACACACACACACACACACACACACACACACACTCTCTCTCTCTCTCAGTTTACTGAAAAAGCATATACCTGGCGAGTAAAAATGCTGTCCCCCCCAGATTTGTGTGGGTTCCTACACCCTTGCCTGTCCGTAAATTTAATGCACAAATTAAGCAATATGGTCAATGAGTCTTTGATTCAGAAATATATTGTGAGTACGTTTTGGTTACTTTTTTTTGCTGTTTAAAAATAATAATGATTACTTCACTATTGAAGGCTTCTTCTTCCCTTTATGAGCTCATTTTAGAACAGGCAGAATGATGTGCTGATTTAAAGAGGACCCACTGTTGCCGTTTAAGAAAACTTGTTATATCATCACCCAGGGAATCCGATGGATGGATGGATGCATGAGAGGATGACTTGTAAAAGCGTGTTGTGACCTGTATATAAATTTATATAGGTCCAGGTCTCAGGTGAGGGTCTATTCATATTTGTGGTGAACCACTGTTATTTGCAGTGGAGCACAAATTCAGCTATTGTTTTGCATGTGGATTATTTAATATTACATTGTACGTGGACTATTTAATATCGCTTTGCACATGGACTATTAAATGTTAATACATAAAATCACAGTGGATGCATTGGATATATTACAGAGCATATGTGTGGGAGTGATATTAATATTTTGATATTTGTTGATATTTGTTATGTTGGGGTTTTACACTGTACATCATAAGCTATTGGTATATGAATAAATTGTGGATTTATTATATATATACTGTGTATGTATGTATATATATATATATATATATATATATATATATATACAGTATCTCACAAAAGTGGGTACACCCCTCACATTTTGTCAATATTTTACTATGTCTTTTTATGTGACAACACTGAAGAAATGACACTTTGCTACAATGTAAAGTAGTGAGTGTACAGCTTGTATAACAGTGTAAATTTGCTGGCCCCTCAAAATAACTCAACACACAGTGAAAATGTCCAAACTAAGCCCAAGTTTCAATATTTTGTGTGGCCACCATTATTTTCCAGCACTGCCTCAACCCTCTTGGGCATGGAGTTCACCAGAGTTTCACAGGGGACCACTGGAGTCCTCTTCCACTTCTCCATGATGACATCACGGAGCTGGTGGATGTTAGAGACCTTGCGTTCCTCCACCTTCCGTTTGAGGATGCCCCACAAATGCTCAATAGGGTTTAGTTCTGGAGACATGCTTGGACAGTCCATCACCTTTACCCTCAGCTTCTTTAGCAAAGCAGTGATCATCTTGGAGGTGTGTTTGGGGTTTTTATTATGTTGGAATACTGTCATGCAGCCCAGTATCCAAAGGGAGGGGATCATGCTCTGCTTCAGTATGTCACAGTGCATGTTGGCATTCATGGTTCCCTCAATGAAATGTAGCTCCCCAGTGCCGGCATCACTCATGCAGCCCCAGACCATGACACTCCCACCACCATGCTTGACTGTAGGCAAGACACACTTGTCTTTGTACTCCTCACCTGGTTGCCGCAACACACGCTTGACACCATCTGAACCAAATAAGTTTAGCTTGGTCTCATCAAACCACAGGACATGGTTCCAGTAATCTATGTCCTTAGCCTGCTCATCTTCAGAAAACTGTTTGCCGGCTTCCTTGTGCATCATCATTAGAAGAGGCTTCCTTCTGGGACAACAGCCATGCAGACCAATTTGATGCAGTGTATGGTCTGAGCACTGACAGGCTGACCCCCCCCCCCCCCCCCTCACTCCTTCAACCTCTGCAGCAATGCTGGCAGCACTCATACATCTATTTCCCAAAGACAACTTCTGGATATGACGATGAGCATGTGCACTGAGTGGAACCTGTACTGGTTAACTGCTGTATGGTCTTGGCCACCGTGCTGCGGCTCAGTTTCAGGGTCTTGGTAATCTTCTAATAGCCTAGGCCATCTTTATGTAGGGCAACAATTCTTTTTTTCAGATCCTCAGAGAGTTATTTGCCATAAGGTGCCATGTTGAACTTCCAGTGACCAGTATGAGAGAGTGAGAGCGATAACACGAAATTTAACACACCCGCTCCCCATTCACACCTGAGACCTTGTAATACTAACAAATCACATGACACTGGGGAGGGAAAATGGCTAATTGGGCCCAATTTTAACATTTTCACTTGGGGGTGTACACACTTTTGTTGACAGTGGTTTAGATATTAATGGCTGTGTGTTGAGTTATTTTAAGGGGAAAGCAAATTTACACTGTTATACAATCTGTACACTCATTTCTTTACATTGTAGCAAAGTGTCATTTCTTCTTTGTTGTCACATGAAAAGATATAATAAAATATTTACAAAAATGTGAGGGGTGTACTTACTTTCATGAGGTACTGTATATACACACATATAAAGGGTGAGTCACTTCTCTCATATTCAAGATCAGCACATGAAGATTGTATCAAAGTGGGCTCCCAATCCTCCACCAAACGAATAATCAATAATATTTACTTCCACACCAAATCGTCATCCACAGTTACAATGTAGCAACTGCACAGTTTCAAGCATCCCTGCTCTTCATCAAGTTATGTGTATTATATAGTGTGTTATCTGTGTTAACGTCCCTGGCGGTATGATTCTTTCGGATTTTAGGTGCTGAAAGCGGTACCATTATTTTGCATGTAATTCTTAAGAATGAGCAGCCCAAACCGTTCTTCTTTATAACATCTCGGGTATGATAAAGTTTGAAACACAAAATCATAAATTATAATATAATAAAAAAAACTGTAAATAAGTTAAAGTATGTATGTATGTATACACATATATATATATATATATATATATATATATATATATATACTGTATATATACAGTGCCTTGCAAAGGTATTCGGCCCCCTTGAACTTTTCCAACTTTTGCCACATTTCAGGCTTCAAACATGAAGATATAAAACTGTAATTTTTTGTGAAGAATCAACAACAAGTGGGACACAATCATGAAGTGTAAAGAAATTTATTGGATATTTCAAACTTTGTTAACAAATAAAAAACTGAAAAATTGGGCGTGAAAAATTATTCAGCCCCTTTACTTTCAGTGCAGCAAACTCTCTCCAGAAGTTCAGTGAGGATCTCTGAATGATTTAATGTTGACCTAAATGACTAATGATGATAAATAGAATCCACCTGTGTGTATTCAAGTCTCCGTATAAATGCACCTGCACTGTGATAGTCTCAGAGGTCCGTTAAAAGCGCAGAGAGCATCATGAAGAACAAGGAACACACCAAGCAGGTCCGAGATACTGTTGTGGAGAAGTTTAAAGCCAGATTTGGATACAAAAAGATTTCCCAAGCTTTAAACATCCCAAGGAGCACTGTGCAAGCGATAATATTGAAATGAAAGAAGTATCAGGCCACTGCAAATCTACGAAGACCTGGCCGTCCCTCTAAACTTTCAGCTCATACAAGGAGAAGACTGATCAGAGATGCAGCCAAGAGGCCCATGATCACTCTGGATGAACTGCAGAAATCTACAGCTGAGGTGGGAGACTCTGTCCATACAGGGCCGTCTTTAAGGCAGGGCAAAAGGGGCAGCTGCCCTGGGCCCCATCATTGTTGTGGGGCCCAAAGCAGCTGCCTCATACTTGCCAACTATCCCTGTTTAAATTCCCTTAAAGTTTTAGTCCCATAGCTGCCCAGCTCTGCCCTATTGCCATGTACAGATGACTCACCTGCAGAACCTGTGTTTACCTGTAAATAACCTGCAATGATATGTAAATTGCATGACATTAATATGTAAATAGCCATGGACCAGCTGAATTGATATATAAATAGAGGCAGCATTCATATGTATATCATGACACCCTGAGGTCATATCCACCTTCACTTCTGTTGAATGCTGCCCACTGGGGAGGTAAAGGGGCATGCTTGAAAGTCATGTCTAAAACTGAGGTCATTAAGCCTATCATCAGCCTGTTCTGCAAAGGTAAGTAAATTGGAGGGGGAACCTTTTTTCAAAACACCATGGTGGCACAGCACCCTGAATTTTGGTGGATGTGAATACGCACATCTCAGCAGATGCAAGAAGGTGTCATTAACAATTAATGCCACTGCTGTGTACCAGGTGAAGGGCAGCACATTTCTGTGGTGTCAGGAAAACTATTTTGCATGTTTTCCTGACAAAAGAAATGTGAATGCAGGCTAAATGTCCCAGTTACATTGGTAGTCATAGTCAATGTAAATCTTCTCATTACATTGGGGCTTGGCGAAAAATCCTTTCATTCACACTAGTGGCCAGTGTAAATGTCCCCCTTACTTTGGTTGTCAGTTTAACTTCTTCATTACATTGGTGATCAGTGTACATTTCCATTTACAGTGGTGGTAAGTGCAGAATTGCCCTTACATTGGTGGTCAGTGTAAATCCCCCCTAACATTGGAGATCGGTGTAGAAGTGTCACCTTACATTGGTGGTCAGTACACATCTCCTCAACAATGATTGTCAGTGTAAACTCCCCCTTACATGGAGGTCATTGTATATTCCCCCTTACACTAGTGGTTGGTAAAAATGCTCCTATTACATTGGTGTCAGTGTAGAAATCCCTCTTTATATTGGTGGGGGGCATAAAATCACCCATTGTATTGTGGTCAGAGCAAATTGCCCCTCACATTGGTGGTCAGTGTAGAATCTCCCCTCACATTGGTGGTCAGTGTAGAATCCCCCACTATATACTTGCCAAAGATTTCCTGCTTTGCTCTACATGATTCAGAATCCTATCCCCCCACCACTGCCACTGATCCCATCTACCCCTCAGCATTGCCACTGATCACCCCCCTTCCCCAGCAATGCCACTGATCCCAGGAGTCCTAGTATCCCTAGGAGTTTTCTATCTATTGATCGGTCCCCTCACCTCCCCAGTCCATGGTGTGCAGGCAAGCAACCAATCAGTGTGTAGTAATGATGTGCACCAACCTCTTGCAACCAATTATTGACCGGTAAGAATGTGCAGTAACCTCTAGCAACCAAATAGTGAGCAGTAATAATGTGCAGTAACCTCTAGTAACCAATTTGTGAGTGGTAAGGATGTTCAGTAACCTATAGCAACCAATCAGTGAGCAGTAGTATTGTACAGTAATCTCTAGAAACCAATCAACAAACAATAGTCATGTGCTGTAACCTCGAGCAAATAAACAGTGAGCCATAGTGCGTGCCGTAACCTCTAGCAGTCAGTCAGTGAGCAGTAATGATACACTGTAACCTCTGGCAACCAATCACAATTGCTGCCTGATCTGATTAAGTTAACTGATTTTGAGTCTAGCTGTTGTTTATTGTGTATGTCTCAGAGAAGGTGGAGAGCGAAATTGCATGGGGGGCCCAAGAAAATGTTTGCCCAGGGTCCAATCAATATTAACCACTTTAACACTAGCCACTGTGCTGCTACTGCGGCACAGTGGCTCGTTATCGTCTAGCGACGTAGACCTACATCGCTAGACTCCTCCCCTGTAGGCGGCGCTCGCGCGCCGCCGGAGGCGCGCTCCCACTGTTTTCATTCACAGCGGGAGTCGGGCCAGGGGAAGAGCGGCGGCGATCGCCGCTGCTCTGCCCCGATCGTCGGGGAATCCAGTTTGGAGATCCGCCCGCCTGTGTAAACAGAGCGGGCGGATCTCCTCAGTGACAGGGAGTGACAGATCGGAGTGTTCAGCATAGCTGGACATCCGACCTATCCCTGTCTCACACAGTCACCTCCCCCCCCACACGTTAGTAAGCACCAGGCATACATTAACCCCTCCCTCTCCAATAAAATTAACCCCTTCCCTGCCAGTGTCAATTTTACAGTAACAGTGCATATTTATAGCACTGATTACTGCAGTAATGTCACTGGTACCACCAAAAGTGTCAAAAATGTCAGTCAAGGGTCCGATCTGTCCGCCGCAATGTCGCAGTCCCGCCAAAAAAATCGCAGATCGCCGCCATTACTCGTTAAAAAAAAACACCAAAAATGACAGAAATCTTTCCCTTAGTTAGTAAACGCAATAACTTTTGCGCAAACCAATCAAAATACGCTTATTGCGATTTTTTTTACCAAACATGGGTAGCAGAAAACAAATTGGCCAAAAATTTTTAAAAAAATTGGTTTTTACATCTTTTTTGGGGGGAATTTCATATAAAAAAATGTTAAAAATATTGTTATTTTTTCAAAATAAACGCATTTTTTTGTTTATAGCGCAAAAAGTAAAAATCGCACAGGTGAACAAACACCACCAAAAGAAAGCTCTGTTTGTGGGAAAAAAAGGACGTAAATTTCGTTTGGGTATGGCGTCGCATGACCGCACAATTGTCAGTTAAAGTCGCACAGCGCCGAATCGCAAAAAGTGGCCCAGACGTAAGACAGCAAAATGCTCTAGTGGTAAAGTGGTTAAAGACGGGCCTGATAGGACAACAATCAGTGGTATACTGCACTAATCTTGCCTTTATGCAAGAGTGGCAAGAAGAAAGCCATTTCTTAAAGATATCCATAAAAAGTGTCGTCTAAAGTTTGCCACAAGCCACATGGGAGACACACCAAACATGTGGAAGAAGGTGCTCTGGTCAGATGAACCCAAAATCAAACTTTTTGGCAACAATGCAAAACGTTATGTTTGGCGTAAAAGCAACACAGCTCATCACCCTGAACACACCATCCCCACTGTCAAACATGGTGGTGGCAGCATCATGGTTTGGGCCTGCTTTTCTTCAGCAGGGACAGGGAAGATGGTTAAAGTTGATGGGAAGATGGATGGAGCCAAATACAGGACCATTCTGGAAGAAAACCTGATGGAGTCTGCAAAAGACCTGAGACTGGGACGGAGATTTGTCTTCCAACAAGACAATGATCCAAAACATAAAGCAAAATCTACAATGGAATGGTTCACAAATAAACATATCCAGGTGTTAGAATGGCCAAGTCAAAGTCCAGACCTGAATCCAATCGAGAATCTGTGGAAAGAACTGAAAACTGCTGTTCACAAACGCTCTCCATCCAACCTCACTGAGCTCGAGCTGTTTTGCAAGGAGGAATGGGAAAAAATTTCAGTCTCTCGATGTGCAAAACTGATAGAGACATACCCCAAGCGACTTACAGCTGTAATTGCAGCAAAAGGTGGCGCTACAAAGTATTAACTTAAGGGGGCTGAATAATTTTGCATGCCCAATTTTTCAGTTTTTTATTTGTTAAAAAAGTTTGAAATATCCAATAAATTTCGTTCCACTTCATGATTGTGTCCCACTTGTTGTTGATTCTTCACAAAAAATTACAGTTTTATATCTTGATGTTTGAAGCCTGAAATGTGGCAAAAGGTCGAAAAGTTCAAGGGGGGCGAATACTTTCGCAAGGCACTGTACATATATATATATATATATATATATATATATATATACGTATACATTTATTATATATATATATATATATATATGTACTGTGTATATATATATATATATATATATATATATATATATATATATATATGTATAAATATATATGTATATATATATATATATATATATATATATATATATATATATATATACACATAAAAAGTACAGTAAAACTGCAGGAAAGGGCACTGAGGGGGCAAACTAATGTGAATTTATTTTATTTTGCATTGTATTAGTGTGTTTGGTGTGTTTTACATTTGAATTTGCCGCCGGTTCCACCCCCCTGCGAACGTCATGTCGCAGGAGACGGAAGCCGGGGCACACAGAGCATCGGGGGGAAGATCCGCCGCCACACACCACCGGGATACATCGCTGGATCCCGGTGACAAGGTAAGTAACCCCTCTACCAGGATCCAGCGATCTTCCTAGCGGTACCCCGAGTGTGGCTCAGGGTTAACACTTTTGGCACTGAAATTTAACCCCGAGCCACACTCGGGAATACCGCTAGGAAGGTTAAAAGGAGTGTTTATGGATTCACAATAGTAGTGCAACACATTCATTTGTTTTCAATATGGACAAGATATGCATGCTGAAATAAAAAGAATTGTAGAAAATAAAGGTCTTTTTCTAGGCAGAACAAAATGTTATCTAGTAAATAATACATTTTGCAATATTCTTCCCTCCCTCACTACCTGTAGCCAGGCCTGTTGTATTGCTTAAGCTGGCCAAAGAATCTCAGCATAGCCCGGCCGGGGTTCGGTCAATCTTTAGGCAGGCTGGTTGTACTGAAGTTGATCCAGTCTGTCAGATTCAGTACAATTAGCCTGTTGGATATTTTTGCATATGATCACTGCTGGCAGCCATAGGCGCTAGCGATGATCATTGTATTCTGCCCGCAGGGGAAGCTTCCCGCTCCCCTGCCCCTCAGTGGTAGAAGGAAAGAAAAAGAAAATGATATGATCTATGTCACATGTGTCAAACACAAGGCCTGCGGGCCAAATCTGGCCTGCCAAGCAATTTTATGTGGCCTTTGCACCCATTACTTTTTTTTCAACCGGCACCCTGCACAGACACTCCTAAACTCGGCACTCTGTAAACATTGCCCCCCTGAACTCTTTACTCTGTACATAAGACATCCCTAAACTCCACACAACACAACCAGAACCTGGTAATGGATAGGCATGACTTGGTTATACCAAGTCTGACATCTGAGCACAGTTCCAAAATGTTATTTATCCTCTTGTCAACCACATAACCCATATGAAAGGTAGCAGGATGGGTGATTCTTAATGACCACATGCCACAAATATTTATCCATGGTGACTGAGGTTTCTATGCTGGGAGCATGCTCAATTCATGCTCCCAGCCCATTGGCTGAGCTATCGAAGACATCTCCCAGTCAATGTTTATGACTGGGAGTTGGAGGGACAGGATCCTGATCATGTGACCGCTGTGACAGTCAATCCCATTGATCATGTAACTGGGAAGTCCATTCTGCCTTCCATTGTTAAGACCCTCTGGAAGGGGGAAGAAGTGGTTAACTACAAACCACCCAAGTTTTGACCACATCATCAATCACCCATTGTCCCTGGGTTTTGTCACTCTAACAACACCCCTGTACTTGAATACAGGTTTTCTTTAAAGTAAAGTCTGCCTGGCAGATTATCTGATAAAACAATTGGTTAAGCAGTTAGAAAAATGTGTAAACAAGCTGTATTTACGTGGCATTTTTAATGACTGTTATGTTAGCTGTCAGCTTTTCATTTGTTTCCAGATTCTAATAACCAGGCCAGCATTATCCAAACATCTATTCTAGATAGTCTTGGAGTGAAATTAAAGCCTGTATTATTTCTTATTTGCTTATCTAAAAATAAGACTGATTTATTGAGGGCATTAGTATATTTTCTTAAAAATTACAGTTACCTTACTGTCAAATAATTCATAATTAATCTGCTACTACAGAACTAATCCATACATTTATTGGATATATAAGCTGGTGGATATACATTTCCTGGAATTCATAAAGATAATTGTAGACACATTAGAAATCTGGCTCCTGTTTGTGCGACAAATGGTGTTTGCAATAGATCCATGAACATGTCTGTAAGGTGTATAAATCTGTCTTAGAACTGGGTCAGAAAAAATTTGTCACAGAATTGTCTCAAAGATGCAACCCAATACTTAAGCCTACCATAAACTATGAAAATGGTAACTTTTTCTTAATGAACTGGTCAAACTTCACTCAGTGGGTGGGTTGCCCTGTCACAACCCCCCCTTTTAACATCCTCCAACTGAAAATTTTAAAGGAGCCAGACAATTTTTAGCCGAGCTGGTACTGGTTATCAAAATACAATAGCTGCAGTGGGAGATTCATCCATCTGTGATAAATGCAATGTATTGCAATAAGGATGCAGTGTATTGCACCCAGCCGAGCCTTCCCTTGTAGGCCATTAGACTTTCATCTATGCTGATGTCTCTTTCTGGCACATAGCCCTGTTATAAATTCTGTAGAATCATTTGATATACTTCCCAAATTTTCTACAGTTTTGGTGCAGGATAAGTGGTTACATCAAATTCTTCATTGTTTTCGAAGTGGATATATTTCATTATGAGGGAGAATCTGTTGTCTGACCTGACTGTGCCAAACAATGGAGTGGCAAATAATGTATTGGTGGTCCAATACAACTGCCGCAGGGGTTTCCCCACCACTCCCTGAAGAATTATTAGGCCCAGAAAATTCCAAAGGTCATCTTTGGTCACTGGTTCCCACTTTCTGCATCTTGCAAACCTCCGATGCGTAGCCAATTGTTGCTCTTTGTATCGGTTTGTCTCGGTAACTATTTTTTCAATAACCTTACCAGTCAGAAATAATTGTAGGAATGCCAAGGGGTTGTCATGGTCAACGTCAACTTTCATACCAGGTGCTCCAGGAAATGGGAATCTTGGGGGGGGCGCTGTCTGATCCGTACCGCAGTCAATAGATCACCAAGTCCGCTCATCGCTGAGCTTAGTCGCAGAATCGCTGAATCGCTGCTGTCGTCACTTTCAGTGTCTGATGATGAATTTTTCCACAAATCACTATCGCTCAGTTCTTCAAATAATTAATAGTTTTCCAGTTCGTCTAAAAGCGCTTTTGAGCTAAAAGAACGCTTTTTGGACGCCATGGACATTCTCAATTTTCCAGGCACAAAGAACCGCAAAAGTACAGGCAGGGCACTGGAAAAGTCACCAGGTGAAAACCTGTGGAAAAAAGGCTTGATACAAAGTTGTAATCCTAACAGATTACACTGTATCATGTCATTTGTTTTTGTTTATTTTTTGAATCTCCCGCCGTTTCCACCCCCTGCATCGCAGCACTCGCAGGAAAGGGAACTGGAAGACAGGTGACAGCAACGGTCAGCAGGAGGATGGCTGGAGGACGGCTGGGGATTGCAGTGAAAGGTAAGTGTGATCGTGGGGTAATCCCGAGTGTGGCTCGGGGTTACCGATTTTGGCACTGTATATTAACCCCGAGCCACACTCGGGAATACCACCAGGGAGGTTAAACTTAATTAATCTACCCAAAGCAAAAATTTGTATTTATCACAAAAAAAAAGGAAGGGTATTAACTCATTAGTGGGGAGTACCATTATGCCTTTATAGTAGAAATACATAAACAACAAAAATTCCGCTACTTGAGATTTTAGAGGTACTGTATAAAAACCAAACATCTATCATATAAAATATAAGTATTTTATAGGAGCCATATTAGTTTTTTTTTAAATTCATTAAAATAAAAGGCTAAAATTGTGTTTTAAAAAAACACCTTATATATATATTTAACATAAACCTTCAATATTGCTTGGTGATGGGGTTGAGCTTAACATGTTTCGTAAGTACTTTTTCAGGTGATGACGAGGCTGCCTAATAAGGTAAGGATTACCCTTTATTTCACTCTCCTGAGAGCATTTATCTCTTGCAGCGGGGTTCAACCTTTGCCAGGGTTAAGAAAACATAACCCCTTACTTGCACACTGATTTTTCCTACATGGACATCTTCTGTTTCGTTATTATGCAAATTATTATTTTTTGCAACACAAAAGATAAAATATGGAAAAAATGTCAATTAATTAATTGCATTGATGTAGACATTTATCTATTTTAACATACACTTATCTCAAATTCCCCTTATTGAGAATGTGATTCCTTATGTAATCCTGGAATATTGGAATCTGATGTCACAGTTATGAATGCACACAACAAGGTTTTCTCTTTCCTCAATGTTATTCACCTCTAGGACACTGACCTAGCACTACCGTACACAAGATACTTTATGCATAACTCATACATTTATTCTGCTTATCCTCCATAGCCATCTGAATAATATTCCATACACATAGTCAAGAAACATTGTAGGAGGAATGTAGGTAGGTATCAGGAAAAAAAATCTCATTTCATTTTAATGTCCCTGCTGACTCAAGTTTAACTAAACTAAAAAAACAAAATGGCATGGAAATTACTGAGGCTCAACACCACCCTGTTTGAACTAATCTGTAGACTTTCAAACTTTTTAGAATTACGATTTGAGTTACCATTGATTATTTCTTCTCAAATAGGATTACCATCGAATTTGGCAAATATGATTTTCAAGTGGAATCATAAGTAGAAGCGCAAGTGTAATTTAATATTTTTCTTTGTATATCTCAGTTGTAATAAGTTCATGTAAGGTAAGTTTGTGAGAATACATTTAGATAACGTTGAAGAAGAAGCATATTATTATGGTGATCCTAGCCCTAAATTTACCACAGACTAATCTGTGAGCATTGACTTGGTAACATGCAAATAGCGCAGAGGGGCTCAAGATAACAATCGATCCTAAACATCACATTTTTAGCCTCAGGAACACTAAAGTTGGACTCAAATTTTCATTGTTCATAATGGCACCACCTTGAACTAAGGCAACAAACAATAGTCATGTGCTGTAACCTCGAGCAAATAAACAGTGAGCCATAGTGCGTGCCGTAACCTCTAGCAGTCAGTCAGTGAGCAGTAATGATACACTGTAACCTCTGGCAACCAATCACAATTGCTGCCTGATCTGATTAAGTTAACTGATTTTGAGTCTAGCTGTTGTTTATTGTGTATGTCTCAGAGAAGGTGGAGAGCGAAATTGCATGGGGGGCCCAAGAAAATGTTTGCCCAGGGTCCAATCAATATTAACCACTTTAACACTAGCCACTGTGCTGCTACTGCGGCACAGTGGCTCGTTATCGTCTAGCGACGTAGACCTACATCGCTAGACTCCTCCCCTGTAGGCGGCGCTCGCGCGCCGCCGGAGGCGCGCTCCCACTGTTTTCATTCACAGCGGGAGTCGGGCCAGGGGAAGAGCGGCGGCGATCGCCGCTGCTCTGCCCCGATCGTCGGGGAATCCAGTTTGGAGATCCGCCCGCCTGTGTAAACAGAGCGGGCGGATCTCCTCAGTGACAGGGAGTGACAGATCGGAGTGTTCAGCATAGCTGGACATCCGACCTATCCCTGTCTCACACAGTCACCTCCCCCCCCACACGTTAGTAAGCACCAGGCATACATTAACCCCTCCCTCTCCAATAAAATTAACCCCTTCCCTGCCAGTGTCAATTTTACAGTAACAGTGCATATTTATAGCACTGATTACTGCAGTAATGTCACTGGTACCACCAAAAGTGTCAAAAATGTCAGTCAAGGGTCCGATCTGTCCGCCGCAATGTCGCAGTCCCGCCAAAAAAATCGCAGATCGCCGCCATTACTCGTTAAAAAAAAACACCAAAAATGACAGAAATCTTTCCCTTAGTTAGTAAACGCAATAACTTTTGCGCAAACCAATCAAAATACGCTTATTGCGATTTTTTTTACCAAACATGGGTAGCAGAAAACAAATTGGCCAAAAATTTTTAAAAAAATTGGTTTTTACATCTTTTTTGGGGGGAATTTCATATAAAAAAATGTTAAAAATATTGTTATTTTTTCAAAATAAACGCATTTTTTTGTTTATAGCGCAAAAAGTAAAAATCGCACAGGTGAACAAACACCACCAAAAGAAAGCTCTGTTTGTGGGAAAAAAAGGACGTAAATTTCGTTTGGGTATGGCGTCGCATGACCGCACAATTGTCAGTTAAAGTCACACAGCGCCGAATCGCAAAAAGTGGCCCAGACGTAAGACAGCAAAATGCTCTAGTGGTAAAGTGGTTAAAGACGGGCCTGATAGGACAACAATCAGTGGTATACTGCACTAATCTTGCCTTTATGCAAGAGTGGCAAGAAGAAAGCCATTTCTTAAAGATATCCATAAAAAGTGTCGTCTAAAGTTTGCCACAAGCCACATGGGAGACACACCAAACATGTGGAAGAAGGTGCTCTGGTCAGATGAACCCAAAATCAAACTTTTTGGCAACAATGCAAAACGTTATGTTTGGCGTAAAAGCAACACAGCTCATCACCCTGAACACACCATCCCCACTGTCAAACATGGTGGTGGCAGCATCATGGTTTGGGCCTGCTTTTCTTCAGCAGGGACAGGGAAGATGGTTAAAGTTGATGGGAAGATGGATGGAGCCAAATACAGGACCATTCTGGAAGAAAACCTGATGGAGTCTGCAAAAGACCTGAGACTGGGACGGAGATTTGTCTTCCAACAAGACAATGATCCAAAACATAAAGCAAAATCTACAATGGAATGGTTCACAAATAAACATATCCAGGTGTTAGAATGGCCAAGTCAAAGTCCAGACCTGAATCCAATCGAGAATCTGTGGAAAGAACTGAAAACTGCTGTTCACAAACGCTCTCCATCCAACCTCACTGAGCTCGAGCTGTTTTGCAAGGAGGAATGGGAAAAAATTTCAGTCTCTCGATGTGCAAAACTGATAGAGACATACCCCAAGCGACTTACAGCTGTAATTGCAGCAAAAGGTGGCGCTACAAAGTATTAACTTAAGGGGGCTGAATAATTTTGCATGCCCAATTTTTCAGTTTTTTATTTGTTAAAAAAGTTTGAAATATCCAATAAATTTCGTTCCACTTCATGATTGTGTCCCACTTGTTGTTGATTCTTCACAAAAAATTACAGTTTTATATCTTGATGTTTGAAGCCTGAAATGTGGCAAAAGGTCGAAAAGTTCAAGGGGGGCGAATACTTTCGCAAGGCACTGTACATATATATATATATATATATATATATATATATATATATATATACGTATACATTTATTATATATATATATATATATATATATATATATATATATATATATATATATATATATGTACTGTGTATATATATATATATATATATATATATATATATATATATATATATGTATAAATATATATGTATATATATATATATATATATATATATATATATATATATATACACATAAAAAGTACAGTAAAACTGCAGGAAAGGGCACTGAGGGGGCAAACTAATGTGAATTTATTTTATTTTGCATTGTATTAGTGTGTTTGGTGTGTTTTACATTTGAATTTGCCGCCGGTTCCACCCCCCTGCGAACGTCATGTCGCAGGAGACGGAAGCCGGGGCACACAGAGCATCGGGGGGAAGATCCGCCGCCACACACCACCGGGATACATCGCTGGATCCCGGTGACAAGGTAAGTAACCCCTCTACCAGGATCCAGCGATCTTCCTAGCGGTACCCCGAGTGTGGCTCAGGGTTAACACTTTTGGCACTGAAATTTAACCCCGAGCCACACTCGGGAATACCGCTAGGAAGGTTAAAAGGAGTGTTTATGGATTCACAATAGTAGTGCAACACATTCATTTGTTTTCAATATGGACAAGATATGCATGCTGAAATAAAAAGAATTGTAGAAAATAAAGGTCTTTTTCTAGGCAGAACAAAATGTTATCTAGTAAATAATACATTTTGCAATATTCTTCCCTCCCTCACTACCTGTAGCCAGGCCTGTTGTATTGCTTAAGCTGGCCAAAGAATCTCAGCATAGCCCGGCCGGGGTTCGGTCAATCTTTAGGCAGGCTGGTTGTACTGAAGTTGATCCAGTCTGTCAGATTCAGTACAATTAGCCTGTTGGATATTTTTGCATATGATCACTGCTGGCAGCCATAGGCGCTAGCGATGATCATTGTATTCTGCCCGCAGGGGAAGCTTCCCGCTCCCCTGCCCCTCAGTGGTAGAAGGAAAGAAAAAGAAAATGATATGATCTATGTCACATGTGTCAAACACAAGGCCTGCGGGCCAAATCTGGCCTGCCAAGCAATTTTATGTGGCCTTTGCACCCATTACTTTTTTTTCAACCGGCACCCTGCACAGACACTCCTAAACTCGGCACTCTGTAAACATTGCCCCCCTGAACTCTTTACTCTGTACATAAGACATCCCTAAACTCCACACAACACAACCAGAACCTGGTAATGGATAGGCATGACTTGGTTATACCAAGTCTGACATCTGAGCACAGTTCCAAAATGTTATTTATCCTCTTGTCAACCACATAACCCATATGAAAGGTAGCAGGATGGGTGATTCTTAATGACCACATGCCACAAATATTTATCCATGGTGACTGAGGTTTCTATGCTGGGAGCATGCTCAATTCATGCTCCCAGCCCATTGGCTGAGCTATCGAAGACATCTCCCAGTCAATGTTTATGACTGGGAGTTGGAGGGACAGGATCCTGATCATGTGACCACTGTGACAGTCAATCCCATTGATCATGTAACTGGGAAGTCCATTCTGCCTTCCATTGTTAAGACCCTCTGGAAGGGGGAAGAAGTGGTTAACTACAAACCACCCAAGTTTTGACCACATCATCAATCACCCATTGTCCCTGGGTTTTGTCACTCTAACAACACCCCTGTACTTGAATACAGGTTTTCTTTAAAGTAAAGTCTGCCTGGCAGATTATCTGATAAAACAATTGGTTAAGCAGTTAGAAAAATGTGTAAACAAGCTGTATTTACGTGGCATTTTTAATGACTGTTATGTTAGCTGTCAGCTTTTCATTTGTTTCCAGATTCTAATAACCAGGCCAGCATTATCCAAACATCTATTCTAGATAGTCTTGGAGTGAAATTAAAGCCTGTATTATTTCTTATTTGCTTATCTAAAAATAAGACTGATTTATTGAGGGCATTAGTATATTTTCTTAAAAATTACAGTTACCTTACTGTCAAATAATTCATAATTAATCTGCTACTACAGAACTAATCCATACATTTATTGGATATATAAGCTGGTGGATATACATTTCCTGGAATTCATAAAGATAATTGTAGACACATTAGAAATCTGGCTCCTGTTTGTGCGACAAATGGTGTTTGCAATAGATCCATGAACATGTCTGTAAGGTGTATAAATCTGTCTTAGAACTGGGTCAGAAAAAATTTGTCACAGAATTGTCTCAAAGATGCAACCCAATACTTAAGCCTACCATAAACTATGAAAATGGTAACTTTTTCTTAATGAACTGGTCAAACTTCACTCAGTGGGTGGGTTGCCCTGTCACAACCCCCCCCTTTTAACATCCTCCAACTGAAAATTTTAAAGGAGCCAGACAATTTTTAGCCGAGCTGGTACTGGTTATCAAAATACAATAGCTGCAGTGGGAGATTCATCCATCTGTGATAAATGCAATGTATTGCAATAAGGATGCAGTGTATTGCACCCAGCCGAGCCTTCCCTTGTAGGCCATTAGACTTTCATCTATGCTGATGTCTCTTTCTGGCACATAGCCCTGTTATAAATTCTGTAGAATTATTTGATATACTTCCCAAATTTTCTACAGTTTTGGTGCAGGATAAGTGGTTACATCAAATTCTTCATTGTTTTCGAAGTGGATATATTTCATTATGAGGGAGAATCTGTTGTCTGACCTGACTGTGCCAAACAATGGAGTGGCAAATAATGTATTGGTGGTCCAATACAACTGCCGCAGGGGTTTCCCCACCACTCCCTGAAGAATTATTAGGCCCAGAAAATTCCAAAGGTCATCTTTGGTCACTGGTTCCCACTTTCTGCATCTTGCAAACCTCCGATGCGTAGCCAATTGTTGCTCTTTGTATCGGTTTGTCTCGGTAACTATTTTTTCAATAACCTTACCAGTCAGAAATAATTGTAGGAATGCCAAGGGGTTGTCATGGTCAACGTCAACTTTCATACCAGGTGCTCCAGGAAATGGGAATCTTGGGGGGGGCGCTGTCTGATCCGTACCGCAGTCAATAGATCACCAAGTCCGCTCATCGCTGAGCTTAGTCGCAGAATCGCTGAATCGCTGCTGTCGTCACTTTCAGTGTCTGATGATGAATTTTTCCACAAATCACTATCGCTCAGTTCTTCAAATAATTAATAGTTTTCCAGTTCGTCTAAAAGCGCTTTTGAGCTAAAAGAACGCTTTTTGGACGCCATGGACATTCTCAATTTTCCAGGCACAAAGAACCGCAAAAGTACAGGCAGGGCACTGGAAAAGTCACCAGGTGAAAACCTGTGGAAAAAAGGCTTGATACAAAGTTGTAATCCTAACAGATTACACTGTATCATGTCATTTGTTTTTGTTTATTTTTTGAATCTCCCGCCGTTTCCACCCCCTGCATCGCAGCACTCGCAGGAAAGGGAACTGGAAGACAGGTGACAGCAACGGTCAGCAGGAGGATGGCTGGAGGACGGCTGGGGATTGCAGTGAAAGGTAAGTGTGATCGTGGGGTAATCCCGAGTGTGGCTCGGGGTTACCGATTTTGGCACTGTATATTAACCCCGAGCCACACTCGGGAATACCACCAGGGAGGTTAAACTTAATTAATCTACCCAAAGCAAAAATTTGTATTTATCACAAAAAAAAAGGAAGGGTATTAACTCATTAGTGGGGAGTACCATTATGCCTTTATAGTAGAAATACATAAACAACAAAAATTCCGCTACTTGAGATTTTAGAGGTACTGTATAAAAACCAAACATCTATCATATAAAATATAAGTATTTTATAGGAGCCATATTAGTTTTTTTTTAAATTCATTAAAATAAAAGGCTAAAATTGTGTTTTAAAAAAACACCTTATATATATATTTAACATAAACCTTCAATATTGCTTGGTGATGGGGTTGAGCTTAACATGTTTCGTAAGTACTTTTTCAGGTGATGACGAGGCTGCCTAATAAGGTAAGGATTACCCTTTATTTCACTCTCCTGAGAGCATTTATCTCTTGCAGCGGGGTTCAACCTTTGCCAGGGTTAAGAAAACATAACCCCTTACTTGCACACTGATTTTTCCTACATGGGCAACTTCTGTTTCGTTATTATGCAAATTATTATTTTTTGCAACACAAAAGATAAAATATGGAAAAAATGTCAATTAATTAATTGCATTGATGTAGACATTTATCTATTTTAACATACACTTATCTCAAATTCCCCTTATTGAGAATGTGATTCCTTATGTAATCCTGGAATATTGGAATCTGATGTCACAGTTATGAATGCACACAACAAGGTTTTCTCTTTCCTCAATGTTATTCACCTCTAGGACACTGACCTAGCACTACCGTACACAAGATACTTTATGCATAACTCATACATTTATTCTGCTTATCCTCCATAGCCATCTGAATAATATTCCATACACATAGTCAAGAAACATTGTAGGAGGAATGTAGGTAGGTATCAGGAAAAAAAATCTCATTTCATTTTAATGTCCCTGCTGACTCAAGTTTAACTAAACTAAAAAAACAAAATGGCATGGAAATTACTGAGGCTCAACACCACCCTGTTTGAACTAATCTGTAGACTTTCAAACTTTTTAGAATTACGATTTGAGTTACCATTGATTATTTCTTCTCAAATAGGATTACCATCGAATTTGGCAAATATGATTTTCAAGTGGAATCATAAGTAGAAGCGCAAGTGTAATTTAATATTTTTCTTTGTATATCTCAGTTGTAATAAGTTCATGTAAGGTAAGTTTGTGAGAATACATTTAGATAACGTTGAAGAAGAAGCATATTATTATGGTGATCCTAGCCCTAAATTTACCACAGACTAATCTGTGAGCATTGACTTGGTAACATGCAAATAGCGCAGAGGGGCTCAAGATAACAATCGATCCTAAACATCACATTTTTAGCCTCAGGAACACTAAAGTTGGACTCAAATTTTCATTGTTCATAATGGCACCACCTTGAACTAAGGCAACGCACTTGTGCTTCAGTGGGCCACATAGCAATACTATGAGATGTCATGCGTTTGCTTCTGAAAAAAGGATCAATAAATAAAAATGGGGATTTATTTATTGATTGCCTTTATATTTGATAGTCATTTATTTTGCATGTGTGCACTATTCTCTGTAAATATGCATGCTGCTTGGTTCATAGCTGCACCAGCTTTAGAAATTCAAGTTCAGAGTGTGCCCCCCCCCAGCTCTTTGTTTGTTTGTTTGTTATGTATTCGGTCTCACCAGACTTCTGGGGTTGAGCACCCCACCCTCCCACACCTGTACTCTATCAGTGTCCACTAGCAAGCAAATATAGGAGGAGTCCCTTATAGTGCAGTTGCACATCTCTCCCAGTAAGGAGTAGTATCTCCAATGGTTTAGAGAGGCTAGATTCATCCTTCTTTTTATGGATAGTGTAGGACCCACTGACAATGGGGTACTTTGACGTAGTGGTGGGCTTGAGCATGATATGGCCATATGGTGGGACTAAATCCCCAATTTTATTTATTGATTGCCTATATATTTGATAGTCATTTCTTTTGCATGTGTGCGCTATTCTCTATAGATATTCATGTTGCTTGGTTCATAGCTGCACCAGCTTTAGAAATGCAAGTTCAGAGTGTGCCCCCCCCCAGCTCTTTGTTTGTTATGTATCCAGTCTTACCAGACTTCTGGGGTTGAGCACCCCACCCTCCCACACCTGTACTCTGTCAGTGTCCACTAGCAAGCAGATATAGGAGGAGTCCCTTATAGTGCAGTTGCACATCTCTCCCAGTAAGGAGTTGTATCTCCAATGGTTTAGAAAGGCTGGATTCATCCTTCTTCTTTTTATGGATAGTGTAGGAGCCACTGACAATGGAGTACTTTGACACAGTGGTGGGCTTCAGCACGATATGGCCATATGGTGGGACTAAATCCCCATTTTTATTTATTGATTGCCTTTATATTTGATAGTCATTTCTTTTGCATGTGTGCGCTATTCTCTGTAAATATGCATGTTGCTTGGTTCATAGCTGCACCAGCTTTATAAATGCATGTTTAGGGTGTGCCCACCCAGCTCTTTTTTTGTTTGTTATGTATTCGGTCTGACCAGACTTCTGGGGTTGAGCACCCCACCCTCCCACACCTGTACTCTATCAGTGTCCACTAGCAAGCAGATATAGGAGGAGTCCCTTATAGTGCAGTTGCACATCTCTCCCAGTAAGGAGTAGTATCCCCAATGGTTTAGAGAGGCTGGATTCATCCTTCTTTTTATGGATAGTGTAGGACCCACTGACAATGGGGTACCTTGACGTAGTGGTGGGCTTGAGGACGATAGGGCCATATGGTGGGAATAAATCCCCATGTTTATTTATTGATTGCCTTTATATTTGATAGTAATTTCTTTTGCATGTGTGCGCTATTCTCTGTAAATATCCATGTTGCTTGGTTCATAGCTGCATCAGCTTTAGAAATGCATGTTCAGGGTGTGCCCCCCCAGCTCTTTGTTTGAGTCTGTAACAGACTGTAACAGCACACAAAAAGTTCTAGTCACATCTCAGCAACAAAAGGTTAACTGCAACTAGTCATTGGCGTGGTATCTGGTAGGTTGACAGATTCCCTGGTAGCGAGGGTGTCCGGTGTTAAAGCTTCCCCCTATCAGTCTGTCTCTGTAGGTCCCCAGCAGCGAATTAGGGTCACAGAGAGTCACAACCAGGTCACTTGGTATAGAACGTGAAGGGCTTAAGTGAGTGCATGCATGAGGTACACAATCAAGGGAACCTATTCCCAGGTAGCAAAGATAACATGCCCACAAATTTGAGGCAGTGTTGAATTGTAAGTCTGTTAACTTGCTGTGCATTATCACTGGCATGTTGTACACTTGCAGAAGCACAAGTTCTAGTTGACACTTTTCCAATCTGTAGGAAATTTGCATGGCAAGAGCAATATCAAAGTTGCAAAGCTGAGTCTACAGCAAGAGCTCTGCAAGTCTACAACATACAAATTCAGCCACAATGACCCCTGTGGGGGGGTTGACTATTGCACAACATAACTGAACCATAACTTGCAGCACACTTGCAGAAATATATAGTAAAATGGGTGATAAATGATGGCGCCAATTTTTCAAAAATGCACAAAGAAAAATACAAAAAAAATAAGTGAGTGCGGCTGCCCCCTTTAAAATGATGTAACCACTTGAGGATTTATTAAAACAAAAGAAAAGGAATGGCGCTCAATTAAATCAATAGATCTTAAAGAAAAAATATTTTTAAGCAGTCCAGTCTCATGAAAGTCTCAAGACAACTGTAGCAAGATCTTCACAAAGCAATCCAAGCACCGTGATAAAAAGATGTGTGTTATTTGAACTTTTCCTTACAGACTTGCAGTAAATTTGCAAAGAAAGTTGATCTAGAGTCATGCAATGCGGACTTGCTGCAATTGTGCAACAATTAACTTGTGAAGCCTGGCAAGTCTAGCAACAGCTTAGCAAGTAATTTTCAAACTTGTATCCCAATTGCTTGCTATCTGGGATTCTGCTACTGGGAGTGAGGTGGCAGAATACGCTGACTAGTAGAGTGGGCATAGGCTCTGCATGTCCCTCCTAATGCAACACATACACCTGTACAAGTATGTAGTACACCATGTCCTCGGAAAAGGGATTCCACATAACACTGCACACAAGTGGCTCGTCTTTGAGTGGGAGGACTGCCTTAATGTTTTATTCTTCACATGACCGCAGCCCTGATCGATTCCTGGCAATGATAAGTGTGCCCTCAGTGAAGGTGTAAACCTGCTGTTACAACATTTGATCCTTCTGGTCGCCTGATATAGCCCAGAAGAACCCACCTAAGGGTAGGCCACCTATGTGAACAGCACTTGGCACCCAACAAGTTAATAGGGAATACATGGAGAAGAGGTTACCTGTACATCACATGAAAACTCAAAATTTGTCAGGGTAACATCCGACAGGTGTTCTAACCCATTTGTACTCTATCTAAAGCTAAAAAGAAAGGTTTGCCTTTAGTTATACTAAACAGCACAGACACTCTTCTTTCAATCACTTTTTGTCATGTTTCTGTCCATTCACGTGCCATTTTTAAAAAAGATTTTTATGTATAATTGACTTCCACAACATTTTTCATTATACTGGGGTTTGTCACCTTGGTGCAGAAAATCTATAACCACAAAAAGTTATTGATACAGAATGTGATTCTAGAGCTAGAGAAGACAAAGACAAAGTAAAAATGGAACAAAAGCTTCTTGGATCCCTTTATAATTATAAAGCATGATCAGCAGCTGGTGAAATCTGAGCTGTGCTCGCTGATATTTGGATTCAGCTCCCTAGTTCAATTAACATTTATTTATGAAGTGTGTGTCACCGATGGAGTAATGCTGGGAAGACTAAAAAGGGATTTCCAAAGACAAAAATCCCCTATTTGACAGGGGATTGGAGTCCTACCTTCCAGGGCCCCTAATTTACCAGTACATAGACTTAATTCCGTGAAATCCATCTTTAGTAACACAAACATGTGAAATCATTAGCGCATGATCCAAATGTACTGTAATTGATTTTTTAACTACTAGAAGTGTGCCAATCTGTGCACAGAAAGGTGAGAAAATATTAAAAATTCACAAATTAAAGCGGAACTCAACTGTCAGACTAAATGAAACATTTTGGGCTCCCGAAAGCTTTTTGCAATACTGTGCAAGTATGTACAGCTTGATCACACATTATGGCAGACTAGCCCAAGCAAATTGATCTCTTCCAGTTGTGCAATGTCAGTGCTCCCCTCCATTGCTGCTGCTTCCATCCTTTTCTGGTTTTCATCCTGGCTCATATTCTTCAGCCGTTTGGTTGGCTAAGCCTGAATAATGGAACTCCTGCTCATGCACACAGGAGTTACTATGTCCCAGCAGAAAATCTTGCCAAGACTTAACGCTAAGCTGAATATATGCTTTAGAGGAAAAAAAAAACCTAATAGGCAGGGAAAACCTCATCACAGTAGAGACGCCTTTTACAAAAGCAACTTTAGTTCCATTTTAAAACTTCTAATGGAATTCACAGAACACAGAGTATTCATCCACTAAAACATAAAGGAGACATGCAGGAAGGATATTGTCCTACCCATTCATGACTCATAGATATTTATAGTTGAGTTAATAGTTAAATGCTAATATACAGTGCTTTTCAAAAGTATTCGGCCCCCTTGAACTTTGCGACCTTTTGCCACATTTCAGGCTTCAAACATAAAGATATAAAACTGTAATTTTTTGTGAAGAATCAACAAGTGGGGCACAATCATGAAGTGGAACAAAATGTATTGGATATTTCAAACTGTTTTAACAAATAAAAAACTGAAAAATTGGGTGTGCAAAATTATTCAGCCCCCTTAAGTTAATACTTTGTAGCGCCACCTTTTGCTGCAATTACAGCTGTAAGTCGCTTGGGGTATGTCTCTATCAGTTTTGCACATCGAGAGACTGAAATTTTTGCCCATTCCTCCTTGCAAAACAGCTCGAGCTCAGTGAGGTTGAATGGAGAGTGTTTGTGAACAGCAGTTTTCAGTTCTTTCCACAGATTCTCGATTGGATTCAGGTCGAGACTTTGACTTGGCCATTCTAACACCTGGATATGTTTATTTGTGAACCATTCCATTGTTGATGTTGCTTTATGTTTTGGATCATTGTCTTGTTGGAAGACAAATCTCCGTCCCAGTCTCAGGCCTTTTGCAGACTCCATCAGGTTTTCTTCCAGAATGGTCCTGCATTTGGCTCCATCCAACTTCCCATCAATTTTAACCATCTTCCCTGTCCCTGCTGAAGAAAAGCAGGCCCAAACCATGATGCTGCCACCACCATGTTTGACAGTGGGGATGGTGTGTTCAGGGTGATGAGCTGTGTTGCTTTTACGCCAAACATAACGTTTTGCATTGTTGCCAAAAAGTTTAATTTTGGTTTCATCTGACCAGAGCACCTTCTTCCACATGTTTGGTGTGTCTCCCAGGTGGCTTGTGGCAAACTTTAAACGACACTTTTTATGGATATCTTTAAGAAATGGCTTTCTTCTTGCCACTCTTCCATAAAGGCCAGATTTGTGCAGTATACAACTGATTGTTGTCCTATGGACAGAGTCTCCCACCTCAGCTGTAGATCTCTGCAGTTCATCCAGAGTGATCATGGGCCTCTTGGCTGCATCTCTGATCAGTCTTCTCCTTGTATGAGCTGAAAGTTTAGAGGGACGGCCAGGTCTTCGTAGATTTGCAGTGGTCTGATACTCCTTCCATTTCAATATTATCGCTTGCACAGTGCTCCCTGGGATGTTTAAAGCTTGGGAAATCTTTTTGTATCGAAATCTGGCTTTAAACTTCTCCACAACAGTATCTCGGACCTGCCTGGTGTGTTCCTTGTTCTTCATGATGCTTTCTGCGCTTTAAACGGACCTCTGAGACTATCACAGTGCAGGTGCATATATACAGAGACTTGATTACACACAGGTGGATTCTATTTATCATCATTAGTCATTTAGGTCAACATTGGATCATTCAGAGATCCTCACTGAACTTCTGGAGAGAGTTTGCTGCACTGAAAGTAAAGGGGCTGAATAATTTTGCATGCCCAATTTTTCAGTTTTTTATTTGTTAACAAAGTTTGAAATATCCAATAAATTTTGTTCCACTTCATGGTTGTGTCCCACTTGTTGTTGATTCTTCACAAAAAATTACAGTTTTATATCTTTATGTTTGAAGTCTGAAATGTGGCAAAAGGTCGCAAAGTTCAAGGGGGCCGAATACTTTCGCAAGGCACTGTATAATGCAGTGCCCTTTAAAATGCAGCCTGCCTGGATGAGTATGTGATAGCTATAATTATTATATGTATTTTATTAAGAACCAACAGTTTGTCCAGCACTTTGCAAAATAAAGGGAGATTCTACAGTTACAATACAATTCAAAACCTGGCTCATGAGAGCCTAAAATTTAAGAGGGAAGGTCAAGTGATACAAAGGTAATAGCTGTGAGGGGTGAGTTGATGGAGAAAGTAAAAGTTCAGTTTTTATGTAGAGTCAGGAGAGGCTTCTCTAATGAGATGAGTTTTCAGGGATCACTTAAAGACAGGCAGGGTAGGGGAAAGCCAGGGAGATTGGGGTAGGGAGTTTGAGAAGCTCTCTTAGGAAGTTCTGGAGGTGAGCAGCGGAGGAGGCGACAAGGAAGTTTTGGGAACAGTAAAGAGAACAGTTTGTGCAATATCTTTAAACAAGGTTGGCATTGTAGCTTGGGCAGAGTTGGGGATGGCTTTTTATGCTGTATTTTGAATTCCTTTGCTGAATGTAACTCAATGGAGGGATTGACCAAGAGCATTATTCATGACAGACTGAAGGTAGAGATAGCTTGCTTAGGGATAGGCCAGTGAGAGTGGAGTTGCAGCAGCCATGACAAGAGATAACAGGGGAGTATATTGGAGCTTGCTGATGACCAATAGGCCATCTGTTGAGCTGTAGATTATAAAGATAGGAAAGGCTCGGTGGGGCATCCTGGCTTTGTAGTTGCCTAAATACAATAAAGAGGCCAGTATGGCATGCTGGAATTTTTTTGTTGTACAGAAATATGGGAGCTACATGAAGCATGTTGGAAGTTTACATTACTGTAGATCCAAAACAGAGACCACTGGAGCATCCTGGGAGTTTTAAATCTAGAGAGACATGAGGCAGACCAGTAGGTATAAGACTAGCAGTTCCACAGGCACACAATTCTCCTTAAAACCCTGGCGCATGGTAAAACTTGCAGTTCTGTAGAAGCAAGTATCCTTAGGTAGCCTAATTCTGTAACAACAAATGTGAAATCTAACAAATCTTAAAGTGGCGGTAGTAGGGTGTTGTACTGTGTGAGTCATCAAATAATGCAGAAAATATGATGTTTAGGTGATACCTTTTATCGGCTCACAATTATTAAAGATGATTTGGGATTGGGATTTTGGTTCATCTCAGATCCCTTCATCAGGCTTTATACATTTCCGAAATTGTCAGAAATGTATAAAACCTTCTCCTTTCACCTCGGACAAACTTTCTGTGGTTATAACCTTGGCGAAGACTGGTAAAGCCCCTGGCCCGGACGGGTACACGGTCCTGTATTATCAGATACTTCAATCCCTGCTTGTGCCTCCCATGCTGACTCTATTCAATGGAGTGGGCCAAACCTCTTTTTTCCATGATGCGACCTTGTTGGCCCACATCGCCGTCATCCCTATAGAGGGTAAGGACCCCTAGGCTTGTGGTAGCTAACGCCCGATCTCCCTGCTTAATGCGGGGCTTACATTTTTCACCAAACTCCTCGCCATGCGCCTTCAATCCCACCTTCCCGACCTAGTCCACTTTGATCAGGTGGGCTTTGTCCCCACACGAGAAGCTAGGGATAACATGACTAAGACCATCAATTTGATCCATCTCGCCAGGTGCTCCAACACACCGACAGTGTTCTTAAGCACGGACGCCGAGAAGGTGTTTGATCGGGTCAACTGGCCATATATGTTTGAGGTATTACGCCATTTTGGTTTGGGCCCACAGATGATGCGCTGGATACGGGAGTGCCTAGACCAACCCCAGAGCAAGTGTAAAGGCGAACGAAGTTCTGTCTGACCCGTTCGACATTTCCAATGGTACACACCAGGGCTGCCCCCTTTCTCCATTACTTTTTGCCCTGTCTTTGGAACCCTTTTTGATTAAGGTCTGTTCGAACCCAGACATCTCCGGAGTCCCTGTGGACACTGACTCCTATAAGGTTTCTGCATATGCGGACGACCTTCTCTTTTCTCTTTCGCAACCTCTGATGTCCCTCCCTAATCTTTTGAAGAAGTTCGAACTCTATGGCGGAGTCTCCAGTTTGAAGATCAATTACCCTAAGTCGGAGATTATGGGGGTGGCACTCTCATTTACACTATGGGAGTTGTTGGCTCACAACTTTTCCTTCAAATGGGTGACGGTGGGCCTACGATACCTGGGTAAACTGCTTCCCCCAAACCCGACAGATGTGTTTCGCCTGAACTTCCCTCCTCGGTTCTATACGTACCTTGCTTGACAAATGGTCCACGGGTCTCCATTCCTGGTTTGGCTGCTGTAATATTCTGAAGATGTCGATTTTGCCCAAGCTCCTTTTTTATTCCAAACCCTGCCAGTTTTCATACCGGCGACCTTCTTTCGGAAAGTGGAATCTGCCTTCACCAACTTTATTTGGGCAGGGAAACATAGAAGAGAACGGTATGCCAAAACATGGGATTGTTGGAATTTGTTCATACTCTCTGCTGAAGGTCAGGCTCTGAGCGCTGATCCTGATGCTGCTCACTGAGCGGCCGGATGCGGAGTCATCCGCACGGGACGACCATATCTTCTTCTTCTCATCTGCATCTCTTTCTTCCTCCTTCCTCCTTCCCCCACCCTCACTGTTGCTTGTCTACCTGCCCCCCCCCCTATTCTTTCCCCTCCGCCCCCCCCCCTTCCCTAATATTGCACAAAGTAAGCTCTTGCATCTTCACAATTGCGCATTCATACGCATGCTCGGTTTTGTACTGCATACCTTATACTGAACCCCTCGAGATTTTGTCTCTGGTTAACTGCCATTGCACTATATTTTGGTAACCTGGTATTTGTTTATGCCTTCTATATGCTCTTCTCTACATGCACTGAGGTATTCACTTATTATTTGTATTCTGTTGTTCTGGTTTTCTGATTTTGTTATTGTGCCTTACCACATGCTTCACTTTGCTGAGTATGCATAATGTTTGTGTCTGCGGTTTTCTATACGTCTAATAAAGAATTTGAAAAGAAATGTATAAAACCTGAAGAAGGGATCTGAGTTATCCTGAAAGCTTGCAACTTTAATAATTCAAATTTGCCAATAAAGGGTAACATAAACTCCAATTCCTTAAGTGGAAAATACAAGATCTGCTTATCTTGCAGTCTTTCAGCCCTTCCCAACAGCTGATCAACCTGCATCACTGCATTACTCAGTGGGATACAACATTTATGGCCTCTAACTGAGCAGCATGTCACCACACAAAAAGAAGGATAAACCTTAAAAAAAATAAAATACAATTTGGATAAATATGGATAAAAAGATCTGTAGCGCACCCACTAAGTAAACTGGGATCTCCCACCCTGCAAAGCCAGGCACACTGAATTTCCACAATCACTCCAGAGTCAGAGAACAGTCCGTAACTTTGTTGTTTTTTTTTTTCTTTTATTGAGGGATTTTACTTGAATAAGGATAGGAGGTTAAGGGATGCCCACTTGACTTCAAACAAACTTCAGGGACAATTTACCTATACAATCCTATATACAGCTCCTCTTTGTCCTCCAGCACAGACTTGCTTGTAGAACCCAGCTATGTCACCCTGTAGTAATTTTGTAGCAAAGGCCCATTACAAGCAGGGACTTGCAGCCCCCTTATTTGGAGAACAAATAGGGTGACACAGCTCACACTTTTCCAGCACTTCCTCTCTGTGGTCACTGATCCCAGCATCACCACTTCAGGCACTGCCAATCCGCCTGGATACAGCTGCCCCTTTTTACCAGCCCTCCAGGCTAACTTCTCCCCACAGTCCTCCAGACTGACACTCACCAGTCCACCCTCTCAGGAGATCTCCCGGATGTGCTGACCTGCTCCTGCTGTCCTCTCGCTTGCTCCTGTGCCTCCAGGAAAGCTTCCTCCTGTGTGTTGTAGAAGTCACCTTCCAGCACCCAAGCCCCGACCCGAGGTCACCCTCCCAGACTAGGGGGCATCCTGCTAGGGTCTCTGACAGCCTCCTCGGCACTCCATCTCCATCTTCCACCTGACTCCCCTGCTGGCATGTCTCATGGCTATTTATGAAGTGGCCTGCCCCTGCCAGCCCATTTGCTGGGGATAGGCTGGGACCCTCATAAATATTCCAAACAGCCCCTTCTATCCTCCACCCACTGCATCTGGAGGTTTCTCCAGGGTTCCAGAAAACAGGGGGAGGCACCAGAAGAGCTGTATGAATGAGTCATCCAGCCTCCCTGAGTCACTAATCCCCGACCCAGATTCAATCAAGGCCTGGCTCTCAGCTAAGCTAGTTTTCTTACTCTAACAGCTTAACCTGTTTAAACTAGCACACTAGTTAGAGGGTGCTACAGATATATTACAAAAGACAATATGTTTATGCCAATGTTCAGTTTAACCCAATAAGTGGGTTTATTTGTACCTTGGAGAAGGCTGGTCTAAATCCACTCTGCTCAAATATTTATAATCATAGTGTGTATCCTTATTTTCTAGGTAAAGCTATCTTAAATTGTAGCAAAGGTCTGTAAAAGTTTATTCCTGTCTCTTTATGCAACAGTCAAGTCCAGCTTAGACAAAAAATAAAAATGCCAGTTCCCAGCATTTTTAAAAATTAAAGTAAGTCCATTTGCAATAAGTACCTTATTCCAAACCCACCCCACCCTACCCCCGAGACTCTCACAATTACTGGTTCTGTGACACTCCTCTTTAGGGTTTAACCACTTTAAGACCGGAAGATTTGACCCCCTTCCTGACCAGGCCCTATTTTGCGATTCGGCACTGCATTACTTTAATGGACAATTGCGCAGTCGTGCGACGCTGTATCCAAACAAATGTATGTTCTTTTTTTTTCCCACAAATAGAGCTTTTTTTGGTGGTATTTGATCACCTGTGCGATTTAAAATTTTTGCGCTATAAACAAAAAAAGAGCGACAATTTTGAAAATAAAAATATATTTGTCACATTCTGCTATATACCATTCCCAAAAAAAATGTAAAAATCAAAATTTTTTAACATTTTCGGCCAATTTGTTTTCTGCTACACATTTTTGGTAAAAAAAATAACAATAAGTGTATTTTGATTGGTTTGCGCAAAAGTTATCGCGTTTACTAACTACGGGAAAGATTTATGTAATTTTTATCATTTTTCTTTTTTTTTTTACTAGTAATGGCGGCGATCTGCGATTTTTTGCGGGACTGCGACATTGCAGCGGACAGATCGGGCCCCTAGCTGACATTTTTGACACTTTTGGAGGGACCAGTGACATTACTACAGTAATCAGTGCTATAAATATGCACTATTACTGTAATAATGACACTGGCAGGGAAGGGGTTAACCCTATGGGTGATCAAAGGGTTAAATGTATGCCTCATGCTTACTGACGTGTGGGGGGGTGGGGGTTCTGTGACACAGACAGAGATTGCAGGTTCAGCTATGCTAAATCCTGTGATCTCTCCCTGTCTGTCACTCAGAAGACCCGCCTGCTTTGTTTACATAAGCAGGCGGGTCTTCTCATACTTTCCCCAACGATCGGGGAAGGGAGACGGCGATCGCCCCCTCTCCTCCTCCGGCCTGACTCCCGCTGTGTCTAAACACAGCAGGAGCGAGCCTCCGGCGGCGCCCGCTCGCGTGCCGCCGAGACCACTAGGGGTCCAGCGACGTAGGTCTACGTCGCTGGACCCAGGGGAGCCGACCTGCCACAGTAGGATTACTGTGAGCAGTCGGCAAGTGGTTAAATTATGACCAACCAACTTCCAGTGAGCCCAGGGCATCAAGGGCCCGACCCTACTATGGATCCATGGGAGAATACTGTATAAAGCTGTGACATGTCGTTCGCATAATGTGTAACAGCTCTCTGCAACATTTAGGATCCACCCACTGTAGGAAAAAGAAGCATCATTAGCCTCTGAAAAAAGTTTTATATACAGATTTTTTTCTTTTATGGGTTAGGGGTTGCTCCAATGGGAGAAAGAGGACAAACTGAACTTAAAGTGTTACTACGCCTAGGACCCTGTATTCATTATATCTGGTCTCTCACAGTACACAGAACATGGAAATGCAATTATTTAAGTAAATATAAACTGCTACGGTAAATACCTTTTGCCATCAGCAGCAACATAGCCGTCTTGTGACTTCTATCAGTGTCCGGTCGAGCACTGGTTAAACTTGTAGGAGGAGTTTTCATTCTACTCTGACTGTCCTATGAGGCTGCAATACGCCTGACCCTTTGTCTGGACAGTGCTGATTGACCCTGTGCTGATCACATGCACCCACCCCAGAAAAAAATAAAAACACTCTAGCAATACACACCAAACTGAGCATATCAAGAGTGCCCCCAAGGCTCTGTTCTATCAGTAGATGGATTGGGGACTGTGGAAGAAGGGGAGGATCAGAGAAGACAGAATCAAAAAGCCTTTTTACACAATGCGGAGGATTAACCCCTTAGGTTCCACAGTGAGTATAACAAGCATGCTTTACTGCATATACAGACTGATTTTACTGTTGTGGGTTTAGTAACACTTTAAAACTAAAGTAAACCTGTATTTTTTCCATGCAGGCATGGTGGAGCTTTTGACCCACAAGGACTCCAACTAGTTTAGAGAGAGAGAGTCAAGGGAAAGGGATTATAAGCTGCTGTGGTGTCAGCAATAAACTGAATCAGTTCTTTTTCCATGCATACGCATTGCATAGGTTCACTTTAAGATACAAATAAAAAATGAAAAAATGTCACCTTATAATGAAATGCAAAGGTCTGTTTTGCAAAAGTAAAACAACAAATAAAATAGATGTGATTATCTATTGTGGGTAGTTTGCATTGTAAATGAACTATAACCAAAGCCCAAACTAAAATGTAAACTGGTAATTTAGGTACTTTTGGTGGTACTTTTAACTTCTCCTTTTGAGAGCTCAACAAAAGGAGCTGTTCTTATTTCATGAAACATTTGGCATATTATTTTTTATCAATTTGTTATGGGTGAGATTCCGCTTAAAGTATAACTAAAGGCAAAACTCTTTTACTTTTTGGTTTTGGATAAAGTGGAGAGGGATTAAAATACCTGTCAGATTTGTATTGCTGTCTCTGTCCCTATTAGGAAGATTCACCCTCTCTTTTTATCTTGTTTACCATTATCACCCAAAGTGAAATGAAAAGTAAATCCCAAATTGTGGGTTGTCCACAGAACAAGAATAGAGGGGATTTCTTACAACGGGGTTCTGGTGACCCTACTGACAACCAGGGATTCCTTCACTTTAGAGGAATTTTCTCTCACTTCCTGTTTTGGTTATAAGACAGGAAGTGAAGGGAAATCTCCCCAATGGGACACAGAAAATAGACCGTATAGGGTTTATAACCCTCCCTTACTCTATCCAAGCTGAAAAAAAGTGTAGTTCTACTTCGGTAAAGAAGGTAAAACAAAGTAAAAATTTACTTTAAAAGGGGAAAATTTACTCAGTTTAGTTAATAAGGGGAAGGTTGTGATGACTTGAATGATCCAATCATGTGCAAGCAAATGTGCAAGCAAACATCATGTTTTTTCTAAGTTTCCCTTACATATACAGTAATGTTGAGCACCTACCCCCCACACACACCTGTACTCGATCAGTGTCCACTATCAAGTAGATATAGGAGGAATCCCTTGTAGTGCATTAACACATCTCTCCCAGCAAGGAGTGTTGTCTCCAAGGTTTAAAGAGGCTGGATCCATCCTTTTTTATGGATAGTGTAGGACCCACTAACAATGGGGTACTTTGACGTAGTGGTGGGCTTGAGCACGATATGGCCATATGGTGGGACCAAACCCCCATTTTTATTTATGGATTGTCTTCGTATTTGATAGTCATTTCTTTTGCATGTGTGCGCTATTATTTTTTAATATATACAGTAATGTATCCTTTGCAAGGTAAATCTGTGCGTTTTTTTAATCTGGTCACTAAGATAGGTTGAATATAAATGAGTGTGTTGTGCTTTTTTAATAATGTAGTGTCAGTGTATATGAATTGTATGGGGAGTTCATATGAGGAAGTTTGGTCAGTTTCCCAGTCAGTTCAAGAACAGTTTGGAATACATCAAATGTGACTTGCCATAATAATCTGAATAATTGCATACACACTGCAATTTTGTCTTTTAGACATCTTAATCTGCTAAATATAAGTCATGATAATAGTGTGCTGATGGGCATATTAAAGCCTGCATGATCTTATCCCTTTGCACCTACATGCCTTAGGGTTAATGCAATTGGGGATTTATAGGCATTTATATGCCTAGCATAAATTTCATGCACCCGGCACTGCAGGTGTCACATACAGCCAGCTTTACAAGTGGATGGCTGTGCACGTCTGTACTATAATTACAATTGCATGTTTGGATCAGTGTTTACCCACACATGTACGCCAACATATTTTACGAATGTGCAAAAGCTTTATTTACCAAACATGCAAAAAAGCATCCACGTTTACAAGAGCACTCTTTATTTGAACCAACATAGGTGAATTAGTGTTCATAGACTATGGGGAATTTATTCACATTGCATTTTAAAAATTACTTAGCTTTAGAGAACATGGCAATATTTTTAAAGATGGACTATGGGCCAGGAGGATGTATTTTTCTATAATATAACTAAACTAATACTATAAATAAAAACAAACACAAATTAATTTTTTGGCATAAATAAATGGCCGCGGCACTTTATTGGTTATAAATAAATTAAATAATTATTTATTCAAAATTCCATCAAATAATTTTCAATTCCAACAAAATTATAAAACATAAATCTGTATCGCTCAGTCCCAGAACTCGAGCGAAAATAAACATATTTAAAACCACCAAAGTCCCCCCTTAGATCCAAGGGTGACTCTACCACATAAAGTGCCAGCGACGGGTGGGGGGGAGGGGAGCTCGCCAGGCAGTCACTTCCTAACTGAGGGGCTTACCTCAGAGACCCCTTAATAAAGCCTTGGGTCAGAACATTCTAGAGGGGCGCGCGCTGCTGTGCAGCCCGCCAAAACCATGCTCATTACATTTAAAGGGGCAGTGTCCTATAAATTAAATAAATTCTGACACAAATTTTTTTTTTTTTTATTTTAAACATCCCCTGTCCCATGTGCGAGGGCACCTATTACTTGTGCCCTCTTACCATGGGCCAGGAGGATGTATTTTTCTATAATATAACTAAACTAATACTATAAATAAAAACAAACACAAATTAATTTTTTGGCATAAATAAATGGCCGCGGCACTTTATTGGTTATAAATAAATTAAATAATTATTTATTCAAAATTCCATCAAATAATTTTCAATTCCAACAAAATTATAAAACATAAATCTGTATCGCTCAGTCCCAGAACTCGAGCGAAAATAAACATATTTAAAACCACCAAAGTCCCCCAAACGCCGGGACTAGTTGCAAACTTGTGCCGGCCCCCCCACCACCGCGGCCATTTCTATGCTATTTTGAAACCCTAAATTGAGTATATCTAGACCTATATCAGATAAATGGATTCCATCCTGCCTGTAAAGGCCAGGGAAACCACCTTCAAGGTCCACGTGTCGGAAAGCAAAACCACCAACCAATGGCATAAATTTTGCCATTGCATGATTTACTCTCCTCCTGGTCCTCTCCAAGGGCTTAAATTCCATTGAAGACAACCATTTCAAACGAGGAACAATTTCCGAAAACACCATTGTACAATTCGGAAAAATTAACTTGAAATTATATAGATCTTTTTTAATCTTGAATAATAAATCTAATGACTTCAAAACTCCCACATCATTCCCTCCCAAGTGGAATATCAATACGGATGGGGCTGGCCAAACTTCCTTTAATCTATAAATCAAGTCACACAAATTAACCCAACTCAGACCTCTCACTCCTTTCCAAAATATATGCAAATGATCAATATCAAAAGACAAATTTTCAGTATAACACCGGTGTGCAGCTCTTTTTCGTGCCCAGTGAACAAACGAGTGTCCAATGATCCATACGGAAACTTTGACACCTATGGAATCAAACAGATAAATTAGGTCTGATATATAGATTAAAACTTTTCGATTCCCACCTTCCCAACTTTTTTATCATAGACTCATCTAAACCCATCCTGGCCGCTTCCGTGGCCGCTCCTATCCTAAACGAATGTGCGGTAATTCTAAGCTTGTCCATACCTAAATACTTAAGACATTTTTTTAGAACAGCTGAAAATTGATATTTTGTGACTACTGAACCATCTATATGAATAAAGAAATTATTTGAAAAGGGGGGCCTGACCTCCAAATATCTGCTAAGAACCGCACAAGGACATATATACTGATCACCACAAGCTGCCAGCTCTAACCAATGGCCTTTTCTAAACTGATCAGTTTTTGATTGGCTAATGAAAATATTAACCTTATCCTTACCCACAATGACTTCTTTAGCATTAAGGCCTGATTGGCCCACCCTATTGTCTGAGACCAATTCGGAAACACGAAGCGCAGCGAAAAATCAAAGCACAAAGGCTGCCGAAAAAAGTCTTGCCTCATATTCCGAAAAACAGACAGCAGGGGAGACCAAGCATAATCTTCTAAGTAAATCAATTGATATAGGTCTGCGTGTGTCAGGGGTGAACATCCTCTTTTTATAACCTTTGAGGGCTTGTCTTATCGAGAAAAAACTCATAAACCCTACAAAATTCTTCAATTTCAGAAAAATGAAACCCCGGCTAGGATCTTGTTAATGTGGCTATATGATAGCTGCTGTTTCATCAATGTGCATAAAAAAGCTAGCATATCACCCTCCCTAGGCGGCTCAGATGGAATACCCATCTCATTACAGAATAACAACCATCTCTGATAAGCAGAACCATACTCCGACCAAGTGTGAGGTGCCACCGAGCACTTTATCGCATCAAAGACCAGATCTAAATCAAGGTCCACAGGTGATCTGGGCAATGACAACCCACCGGATCGGCATTCGGATGAAGTTCCCTGAAACGAGAGAACTGAAAACGGGATAGGGAATCAGCTATGCAATTTGACACTCCAGGAATATATTTGACCTTTAACCAGATGTTTAATTTCAAACATAAGAAAACAAGATAACGGAGAAGTTTTAGTACCAATGTAGATTTTGATGACAAAGCATTTATTGCATACAAAACTCCTCTGTTATCCGAGTGTACCAAAATTCTACTGTCCCTGAAATTAGCACCCCAAAGTTCAAGGGCAACCAAAATCGGGAATAATTCTAATAAGACTATATTATTAGTAAATTTACTCTCAACCCATGACGTAGGCCAAGATCCGCAACACCAATGGGTGTCCCAGATGGCCCCAAACCCTAAAGACCCTGCTGAATCCGTAAATAACTGGAGGTCAGCAGCAAAAATCCAGTCCTTTTGAAAAAATGAACGACCATTATAGTCGTTTAAAAAACGCGACCAAACGCGCAGATCATCTTTTAACTCCGCCGTTAGCCGGATATGCGCCAAAGGAGACTTAAAGCCAGACATTGCTAGAGCCAAACGCCTCGAAAAAATTCTACCTACTGGCATGATACGCGAGGCGAATGCTAACAGGCCTAGCAGAGACTGAAGCTCTTTTAAGAGAACTTTCTTTCGCCTCAAAAATTCACTAATTGTAGACTGCATCCTAGAGATTTTTTCCCTCGGGAGCTGACACTCGCCAATGGCTGTATTAATAGAGATACCCAGGAATTCAATCAAAGTGTTAGGTAAAACCGTTTTATCCTCAGCCAATGGTATCCCAAAATGTCTACAAATAAGGGAAAATAGCTTTAGCAGCAACAGGCAGATGTCAGAATCAGGGGGTCCCACAAAAAGGAAATCATCCAAGTAATGTAAGACCCCCTGACAACCCGATTCTCGAACCATCACCCACTGAAGAAAAGTCGCAAAGGATTCAAAATAGGCACAGGACAAGGAGCATCCCATCGGCAAGCAGCGGTCGAAAAAGAAATAGCCATCAAAATAGAAACCTAAGGAATTGAAGGCTTCCGGATCAATAGGTAATAATCTGAATGCCGATTGAACATCCGCCTTAGCTAATAATGCACTAGGGCCATATTGCTTAATCATATCAACCGCCTCATCAAACGTAGTATATGAAACTGATGATATAATAGGGTCTATATCGTCATTTAACGAATCGCCTCTAGGAAAAGACAGGTGATGTATTACTCGGAAGGAGTTAGGCTCCTTTTTAGGGACCAAACCTAGAGGAGATATGCGAAAGTTCTTAAAAGGCGGGTCCAAGAATGGGCCTGCTACTCGCCCAGCCTCAATTTCCTTGCGAATCTTCTCCCTGGCTATATCTATAAATTGATCTGTTGACTTAAAATTTTTTTCAACCTTACAACCCAATCCTTTAAAAGATGGAAGCTTAAAACCTGATTGAAAACCATTAATTAATAATTGGGCCTTCTCCTTGTTTGGATATGCCTGCAGCCACGGGAGCATTTTTTCCAGCCTCACTGAAGTGCAGGCTTTTCTGAAAAATATCCCTGGATGACTGATTCTGCTGACTTGCCCTCTTAAAACATTTTATTGCTGGGTGATTGCCCGTACAAAATGAGCACTCATGTTTAAATTTGCACGCTGCTGCCCACTTACACTGCGTTTCATTATACGCATAACAAATTCCCTTCCTATAGGGGGATGCCATAGGGGCAGCACTTGACTGTTTTGTTGGCGTAAACTTTTGAGGAATAATTAAATTTAACCAAAGGCCTACGTCCTTCATGCCCCATTCCAGGCTGGGATAAACTGATAGCTTCTGCCGGAAGGACTCATCGTAATAAAACCATCCCAGACCACCAAAGTTCTTATACGCTTCCAGGATATGTTCCACATGCTGGAATAACCCACTACAATATTCTGGAAATTTTTCACCCAAAACCGAAGAATAAATGCAAAAGGCTTGAAGCCAGTTATTGAATGACCTATAAACCGGACGCCTCCTATTTTCTTCTTGCCCATCATCAGATTTTTTTTTCATTCTTGAAAACAAATTCCTTTGCTGACGGCAACAATGATAGTAAATCGATAAATTCACCTTTCCAAATTTTTTCTTTGATCCCTGCTGTGAGGTGATAACCAAGCGGCAACATATCGCATGGCATCACTTCCTTCAGACACGTCTCAGGATGGAACCGTGTGTGCCAAATGACTAACTCTGGTACCACCATCTGACACAGGTGTGACCGGAACACTACTTACCACAGTCGCCGCTTGATTCATATTGCTGACTGGGGACCATACATTACCAGGACCTTGTATGCTGAAACTAGGAACATTAACAGCAGGAACAGGTGTAACATTCAACAAACTCGCAAATTTAGATAAAGATTCTAAAATAACATTTAAATTGTTCAATTGTGCCAACTCACCAACTCCTGTCGGCAGCGTAGCTGATTGGCTAACAGGAGGCACCGTATGCTGTACTTCTGCACTGCTTGTATTCACCTGTGGACGTAAAGCCTGGCTAAGAAAAACCTCTTCAGCTGGTACCTGACTGGAACTATCTTCCCTGGGTTGCCTAGCAACCCTCTCCTCAGATGCTCTCTCAATTCTGCTTCTGTGAGGCCGGGTGTTATCCCGCCTTTCACCACTGGGTGGCGGTGATGGTGAAGCAAACCTTCTCCTCTTCGGGCCTCTTCGGCTCCTTCTCAGCCCTCCCGCAGCTTCTGACAGTCCCACAGCTGTGCTGTCTGACTCCTGTCTCGAGGATGCTGGCCGCTCCGGAGGACGGCTCCGCTGACCCTGTCTAGTCCCTGCCTTCCCTGCTACTGGTGCCTGAGGTGAGGGGGATACACTCCTAACGGCCGTCTCCTCTACCCGCACTGCCGCCGCAGATGCAGCCATTCCGCTCACCTCCTCCCTCAACTGTTCAGACTCAGCTCCGCTCACCATGAGACAGTTCCGCAGCCATTCTTCTCCCCCTTCTAAAGCTGCTCTTTCCAATACTTGCCGAACAAGGGACTTCATTATGGCAGAAGAGCCAGCGAATGCCGCAACCGCCGCTGAGGAGAGGAGAGCTCGCCAGGCAGTCACTTCCTAACTGAGGGGCTTACCTCAGAGACCCCTTAATAAAGCCTTGGGTCAGAACATTCTAGAGGGGCGCGCGCTGCTGTGCAGCCCGCCAAAACCATGCTCATTACATTTAAAGGGGCAGTGTCCTATAAATTAAATAAATTCTGACACAAATTTTTTTTTTTTTATTTTAAACATCCCCTGTCCCATGTGCGAGTGCACCTATTACTTGTGCCCTCTTACCATTCTTTTTAATGTTACCTAAACATACATGACAGATACATAAAAAAAAAAATGTATTCCAGTCATGAAATCATACATGTCAGTTATTGTAGTTGATATACAACTAGGGTAAATACATGTACAAAAGTGTAAAAAAAACATTTTTTAATATTGAAGAACTAAAATATGCTTTCTTTAAGCCCCGGAAGATTTTACCCACTTCATGATCAGGCCATTTTTTGCGATGCAGCACTGCGTTGCTTTAACTGACAATTTGCGCAGTCGTGCAACACTATACGCAAATAACATTTTCTGTCCTTTTTTTCCCCACAAATAGAGCTTTCTTTTGGTGGTATTTGATCACCTCTGCCGTTTTTTTTTTACCGACAATTTTGAAAACTTTCTGCTATAAAACACACCCCATAAAAAAATGTAAAAAAAAATGTAATTTCTTCATCAATTTAGGCCAATATGTATTCAGCTGCATATTTTTGGTAAAAAAAAATATTTGAATAAGCGTATATTGATTGGTTTGCACAAAAGGTATAGTGTCTACAAACTATGGGATATTTTTTAAGAAAAAGCCTGGGACTACCCCGTGCTCTGGAAATTGTGTAGTTATGTGTGGTAACCAATGTGTTGGAGTGTGCTGCCACCTCTATATTTCCAAATGGAAATATTGAAATTAATAAAAAAAAAGGGGGGGTGGTGTGAGGTTGGCGCTTCTCTGGTGTGTGTTCAATCCAATATTAAGACCTCTAAGTGCAGACTGCCAGTACTAAACTTCTTTTAATAAATATAGTTTGCACTTACATGGTAAACGATAAACACAGGCACATCAGTACAGGTGCACATCGATAAGACTTCAGCGTCGTGGGCTGTGCATACCAGCAGCCAGCCACACACGCTCGGAAGTCGGAACAGCAGCAGCAGCGGGTGACGTCAGACGGATGCGGCTCAACCTCCCGTACGTACGTTACGTCCACCGGGACTTCGTCAGCGGGGGTGGAGCCTATCAGTCACCAACATGATTATATAACCTGACGCTGCTCACATGATCTTGAGGACGTACTTGACAAAACACTGAGGACATCTAGTGGTCAATGTCAAGTATTACATCCTTCAAGTAAAAGAACCCACAAGGTCTCTTATAAATACTAATGTCTCATGGACAATTTGTAAAAACTTTATTCCATATCCCAGACAGTTAAAAGACCTGACATCAACCGCTGCTGTAATAAATAACACATGTATATATCTTTACAAATGAAGGCACATACATATAATGTAAAAATACCCACACTGTTAAAAACACATAAAAACACATAAAAAATATATGTATTAAAAAGTTCATATAAAATCAGAAACAAATATAAGATATAAAAAAAAGAGTCAATCACCTATCCGAAATAAAACAATTAAGGTCAAATTCAACATTTAACCCAGACGGATGAGAAACTCTAGTTTCAAATATCCAGTAAGATTCCCTTTGGCTCAGGAACCTAACAAAATGTCCTCCCCTCCAGTGCCTATTCACCCTCTCTATGCCCCAAAACCACAAGCCTCTGGGGTCACGATTGTGCACCATCCTGAAATGTTTGGACACACTATGGGTTTTCAGGCCTTTCTTGATGTTACTCACATGTTCGCCAATGCGAACCTGCAATGCCCTGGAAGTTCTGCCGACATACTGGAGGCCACAATCACACTCCAGCATGTAGACAACTCCCTGGGTCTGGCATGTGATCAATTCCCGTATTGGATAGACCTTATTTGTGGCAGATGCTGAAAATTCCTTCCGCTTCTTTACATTGCACTTGGAATGCCTGCAGGCTCGGCATCGCCCACAAGCATAGAAGCCTGATAAAAAAGTAAAGAGTTTATTTTCTTTAACCACTGGAGGGTCCACCACTCCAGGAGCCAGTACATCTCTCAAGGTTCTGGCCTTTCTGTAAATGAAATGGGGACGGGAAGGTAAAACTGGACCTAAATCCCGATCCTTTAACAAAATGTCCCAATGCTTGGCCACTATCTTTTCAAATTGTTTGAATTGTATGTTGTAATCCAAAACCATCCTGAAATCCTGAGCATTTGTTTTATTCTTAGGTGGACCAGAGACAAGGGCACCCCTGTCCATATCTGCCACTCGAGTAATTTCTTTCTCAAGATCAGCTTGGTTGTAACCTTTCTGCACAAACTTTTTAGATAACTGTGCGGATTGTGATAAAAAATCCACTTCAGAGGAACAGTTCCTCCTCAAACGGACGAACTGCCCCCTGGGGATATTACAAAGCCAAGCTTTGTGGTGACAACTACTCAATGGAATGTAACCATTCCTATCGGTAGGTTTGAAGTAGCTGCGTGTCTTGATAGCATTCTCCTCTCTGAAAATCTCTAAATCCAAAAAGACAATCTTTTCCGGATTGGTATTCCAAGATAGAACAATGTTCAGATTATTGGAATTCAACCGTTCCATACCTATTGAGACCTTCAGAGCTGCCCTGCCAAATAAGGAACACGTCATCTATGTACCTGTGGTAACAGATCAGCTCCTCTGGGCGTTGGTGAAATACCACAGCTTCCTCCCAGTGGGCCATGAATAAATTGGCCACACTGGGAGCAAAGCGGGCTCCCATCGCCACTCCCTTCCGTTGAAGGAAGAAACGATGGTCATACCAAAAATAGTTTTTTTGGAGACAGAAATCAAGACATTCCAACAAATAAGATCAATGTTCATTACTCAGTGGAGAAGCCTCGAGTGCCCAACGGACTGAGGTCATAGCATCCTCATGGCCTATAATCGTGTAGAGGGACCCTACATCTGCGGTCACTAGAAAGATACCCGACTGAATACTCGTGTTAAAGTCAAAATGGTTAAATGGGATAAGGAGGCATCAGATAAAAAGAGAGGAAAATTTATCAGGGACTCAGGTGACTTTGAAAGGGGTGAGGTGTTTAAGTGGCAATCTAGCCCCCAGGTGGCCACTAACTCATCAGATCAGGTTAATGTAGTCCCTGTGTCGGTCCCTTCTTATCAAGCCCCTAGGAGACCCAATGCACCTCCAGTGGAAAGGGTTTATCATCCTCAAGTACCACGGGGGAAGAGAGGAGGGAGACCACGTGGGGGCAGAAATAGAGGGAGAGGTGGTAGGCCTCATCCACCCCCTCCACCTATTCAGTCTAGCAATGGAGGAGGGAGATATCAGGAATACCCTCCCCCTCCTGCTAATGGTAACTATTATCAAGAAACATCAAATAGGAATTCTTATGATTATGCCCCGTTTGAGGATTACGGATCCAATTATAATCAGAACAATAGAAATATACCACCTTATCTGAGAAAACCGGTTCCTGTCCATAATAGATTTAGCGCACTTGAGGATGTAGAGGAAACCGATGATTCCCATTTTTTAGGGACTCCCGGCCCACGGAGGGAGGGGCCGCTTCAACATACTCCCAGAGGAAAAAGAGGACTAGAGGGAGGAGATCAGGAAGACGTGTCCAGCAGAAAAAGATCCCGCTAGGTGCTGTGATCTTTAACATTAGTGGCTCGGAATTATCGAGGGAAGAACTTAAAGTCCTTGATAAAGGACTTAAGTTCGCCCCTGTCAAGAATCTTGACAAATTCCACACTTTTATTAATGTTCAGAAGTTCGTCAGGACTCTAAACATTAAGAAATATTTCCTGAGCAAACCAGGCGAAAGGTCTGCAATACAACAAAGGGGGAATCATTCCAACCTCTCCAATAAATCCATCTTTAACCCACCTGTGAAAGATAATAAACATCTGGTAGTTTTTAAAAATATGGTGACCAGAGACCTCGAGGATTTGAAAATCAAAAAGGTGAATGACCCAGCGTATATTAAACGCGGTATTAAGTCTCTTGAGCAGAAACGGGATCTTGTCGTCCGTCCTGCTGACAAGGGAGGAGGTTTGGTGGTTATGTCAAAATCCTACTACAAAGAGGAAATGGGATGACTGGTAAGAGACCGAGATACTTATTTACCCCTAAGTAAAAATCCTGTTTTTGATTTTAAAAAGGAGTTACATGCACTTATCCTGAGAGGGAAGGACCATAATATTCTTAACAAGAAGGAATCATTGTTCCTTGATCCATTGTCTTGTCGTACCCCCATCATCTACTTTTTACCAAAGGTACACAAGGATGCCCTGCGACCACCTGGGAGACCTATTGTGAATGGGATTGGGTCTGTGTCTGCACGTTTGGGTCAATACATTGATCATTTCCTGAAACCCTTAGTGTGTAACACAAAAGCATATTTGCGAGACACCCGGCATATTATTCAGATCCTTGAAAACACGAGTATTCAGTCGGGTATCTTTCTAGTGACCGCAGATGTAGGGTCCCTCTACACGATTATAGGCCATGAGGATGCTATGACCTCAGTCCGTTGGGCACTCGAGGCTTCTCCACTGAGTAATGAACATCGATCTTATTTGTTGGAATGTCTTGATTTCTGTCTCCAAAAAAACTATTTTTGGTATGACCATCGTTTCTTCCTTCAACGGAAGGGAGTGGCGATGGGAGCCCGCTTTGCTCCCAGTGTGGCCAATTTATTCATGGCCCACTGGGAGGAAGCTATGGTATTTCACCAACGCCCAGAGGAGCTGATCTGTTACCACAGGTACATAGATGACGTGTTCCTTATTTGGCAGGGCAGCTCTGAAGGTCTCAATAGGTTTATGGAACGGTTGAATTCCAATAATCTGAACATTGTTCTATCTTGGAATACCAATCCGGAAAAGATTGTCTTTTTGGATTTAGAGATTTTCAGAGAGGAGAATGCTATCAAGACACGCAGCTACTTCAAACCTACCGATAGGAATGGTTACATTCCATTGAGTAGTTGTCACCACAAAGCTTGGCTTTGTAATATCCCCAGGGGGCAGTTCGTCCGTTTGAGGAGGAACTGTTCCTCTGAAGTGGATTTTTTATCACAATCCGCACAGTTATCTAAAAAGTTAGTGCAGAAAGGTTACAACCAAGCTGATCTTGAGAAAGAAATTACTCGAGTGGCAGATATGGACAGGGGTGCCCTTGTCTCTGGTCCACCTAAGAATAAAGCAAATGCTCAGGATTTCAGGATGGTTTTGGATTACAACATACAGTTCAAACAATTTGAAAAGATAGTGGCCAAGCATTGGGACATTTTGTTAAAGGATCGGGATTTAGGTCCAGTTTTACCTTCCCGTCCCCATTTCATTTACAGAAAGGCCAGAACCTTGAGAGATGTACTGGCTCCTGGAGTGGTGGACCCTCCAGTGGTTAAAGAAAATAAACTCTTTACTTTTTTATCAGGCTTCTATGCTTGTGGGCGATGCCGAGCCTGCAGGCATTCCAAGTGCAATGTAAAGAAGCGGAAGGAATTTTCAGCATCTGCCACAAATAAGGTCTATCCAATACGGGAATTGATCACATGCCAGACCCAGGGAGTTGTCTACATGCTGGAGTGTGATTGTGGCCTCCAGTATGTCGGCAGAACTTCCAGGGCATTGCAGGTTCGCATTGGCGAACATGTGAGTAACATCAAGAAAGGCCTGAAAACCCATAGTGTGTCCAAACATTTCAGCATGGTGCACAATCGTGACCCCCAGAGGCTTGCGGTTTTGGGGCATAGAGAGGGTGAATAGGCACTGGAGGGGAGGACATTTTGTTAGGTTCCTGAGCCAAAGGGAATCTTACTGGATATTTGAAACTAGAGTTTCTCATCCGTCTGGGTTAAATGTTGAATTTGACCTTAATTGTTTTATTTCGGATAGGTGATTGACTCTTTTTTTTATATCTTATATTTGTTTCTGATTTTATATGAACTTTTTAATACATATATTTTTTATGTGTTTTTATGTGTTTTTAACAGTGTGGGTATTTTTACATTATATGTATGTGCCTTCATTTGTAAAGATATATACATGTGTTATTTATTACAGCAGCGGTTGATGTCAGGTCTTTTAACTGTCTGGGATATGGAATAAAGTTTTTACAAATTGTCCATGAGACATTAGTATTTATAAGAGACCTTGTGGGTTCTTTTACTTGAAGGATGTAATACTTGACATTGACCACTAGATGTCCTCAGTGTTTTGTCAAGTACGTCCTCAAGATCATGTGAGCAGCGTCAGGTTATATAATCATGTTGGTGACTGATAGGCTCCACCCCCGCTGACGAAGTCCCGGTGGACGTAACGTACGTACGGGAGGTTGAGCCGCATCCGTCTGACGTCACCTGCTGCTGCTGCTGTTCCGACTTCCGAGCGTGTGTGGCTGGCTGCTGGTATGCACAGCCCACGACGCTGAAGTCTTATCGATGTGCACCTGTACTGATGTGCCTGTGTTTATCGTTTACCATGTAAGTGCAAACTATATTTATTTAAAGAAGTTTAGTACTGGCAGTCTGCACTTAGAGGTTTTCTTCTTTCATTTATACCTCGGAATGTCTACATTTGGGGAATCCGGTCTGTGAGTCCTATCTGGTCCTTAGTTATCAAGGAGTGTATACGAATGTACCTGAAGCCTGCTTATTGATGTGGATTGACACTGCGATTTTTGACCTCTGGTAACACAGTGGTCGAATCATGCGGTGAAGGCATCAGTGTGCTTTATGGTGGAGGGAGATCACTGTGTGGAGTCGTTGTCTCCTATATCCTCTTTCAACACAGATTGGACCTAAGGAACTGTCTCTTTCATCTTTTTGGGACTCTTTATTTCTTATGCCATTATTTACAGGATTTGCGCTGCATCATTTTGTCTGTCATATCTCTCTGGGATTTTTTGCTGTGTATCCTGGGTCGGTGTTCAGCTGGCATTTCCATCTAGTTTAGCTACACTTACCTGTCTGCGCTGATTGTTTTTTCATTTACTGATTTATTGCCCATACATTGCTTATTCTCTCAGCAGCAATCAGGATGGATATTTTTAGTTTTGTGGAAAAAAGGGTGGTTAAGCTGGAGGAAGTATTTTCCCATAGTGCAACCATTAATGCTACGGATGATTTATCTTTGTCCTTTAGAAAGTTGGGACATCTTTTTGACAAAAAGATCAAATTATGGTGGGATATTGCATTTTTCGAAAAGTATATCTCCACTGACTTAGTACCCCGGCGTCTAAGATGGGAAGTTCCCCCTAATGATGGTTTAAATGATGAGGAGTCACTAACCGAATGGAGGGATTTCTTTAACCAGAAGGGCCTTGAACTTCTTTCCTTTCTAATTAGAAGAAAGAGGAGGAAGATGATCTCCATAGAGGAGCAAATTAAGGCCATTCAGGTTAAATTAGAACCATCAAAAGAAGCTGCTGAATTTATCAGGTTATCTGGGGAACTTAAAGTCAAAATGGTTAAATGGGATAAGGAGGCATCAGATAAAAAGAGAGGAAAATTTATCAGGGACTCAGGTGACTTTGAAAGGGGTGAGGTGTTTAAGTGGCAATCTAGCCCCCAGGTGGCCACTAACTCATCAGATCAGGTTAATGTAGTCCCTGTGTCGGTCCCTTCTTATCAAGCCCCTAGGAGACCCAATGCACCTCCAGTGGAAAGGGTTTATCATCCTCAAGTACCACGGGGGAAGAGAGGAGGGAGACCACGTGGGGGCAGAAATAGAGGGAGAGGTGGTAGGCCTCATCCACCCCCTCCACCTATTCAGTCTAGCAATGGAGGAGGGAGATATCAGGAATACCCTCCCCCTCCTGCTAATGGTAACTATTATCAAGAAACATCAAATAGGAATTCTTATGATTATGCCCCGTTTGAGGATTACGGATCCAATTATAATCAGAACAATAGAAATATACCACCTTATCTGAGAAAACCGGTTCCTGTCCATAATAGATTTAGCGCACTTGAGGATGTAGAGGAAACCGATGATTCCCATTTTTTAGGGACTCCCGGCCCACGGAGGGAGGGGCCGCTTCAACATACTCCCAGAGGAAAAAGAGGACTAGAGGGAGGAGATCAGGAAGACGTGTCCAGCAGAAAAAGATCCCGCTAGGTGCTGGGATCTTTAACATTAGTGGCTCGGAATTATCGAGGGAAGAACTTAAAGTCCTTGATAAAGGACTTAAGTTCGCCCCTGTCAAATCTTGACAAATTCCACACTTTTATTAATGTTCAGAAGTTCGTCAGGACTCTAAACATTAAGAAATATTTCCTGAGCAAACCAGGCGAAAGGTCTGCAATACAACAAAGGGGGAATCATTCCAACCTCTCCAATAAATCCATCTTTAACCCACCTGTGAAAGATAATAAACATCTGGTAGTTTTTAAAAATATGGTGACCAGAGACCTCGAGGATTTGAAAATCAAAAAGGTGAATGACCCAGCGTATATTAAACGCGGTATTAAGTCTCTTGAGCAGAAACGGGATCTTGTCGTCCGTCCTGCTGACAAGGGAGGAGGTTTAGTGGTTATGTCAAAATCCTACTACAAAGAGGAAATGGGACGACTGGTGGGAGACCGAGATACTTATTTACCCCTAAGTAAAAATCCTGTTTTTGATTTTCAAAAGGAGTTACATGCACTTATCCTGAGAGGGAAGGACCATAATATTCTTAACAAGAAGGAATCATTGTTCCTTGATCCATTGTCTTGTCGTACCCCCATCATCTACTTTTTACCAAAGGTACACAAGGATGCCCTGCGACCACCTGGGAGACCTATTGTGAATGGGATTGGGTCTGTGTCTGCACGTTTGGGTCAATACATTGATCATTTCCTGAAACCCTTAGTGTGTAACACAAAAGCATATTTGCGAGACACCCGGCATATTATTCAGATCCTTGAAAACACGAGTATTCAGTCGGGTATCTTTCTAGTGACCGCAGATGTAGGGTCCCTCTACACGATTATAGGCCATGAGGATGCTATGACCTCAGTCCGTTGGGCACTCGAGGCTTCTCCACTGAGTAATGAACATCGATCTTATTTGTTGGAATGTCTTGATTTCTGTCTCCAAAAAAACTATTTTTGGTATGACCATCGTTTCTTCCCTTAACGGAAGGGAGTGGCGATGGGAGCCCGCTTTGCTCCCAGTGTGGCCAATTTATTCATGGCCCACTGGGAGGAAGCTGTGGTATTTCACCAACGCCCAGAGGAGCTGATCTGTTACCACAGGTACATAGATGACGTGTTCCTTATTTGGCAGGGCAGCTCTGAAGGTCTCAATAGGTTTATGGAACGGTTGAATTCCAATAATCTGAACATTGTTCTATCTTGGAATACCAATCCGGAAAAGATTGTCTTTTTGGATTTAGAGATTTTCAGAGAGGAGAATGCTATCAAGACACGCAGCTACTTCAAACCTACCGATAGGAATGGTTACATTCCATTGAGTAGTTGTCACCACAAAGCTTGGCTTTGTAATATCCCCAGGGGGCAGTTCGTCCGTTTGAGGAGGAACTGTTCCTCTGAAGTGGATTTTTTATCACAATCCGCACAGTTATCTAAAAAGTTAGTGCAGAAAGGTTACAACCAAGCTGATCTTGAGAAAGAAATTACTCGAGTGGCAGATATGGACAGGGGTGCCCTTGTCTCTGGTCCACCTAAGAATAAAGCAAATGCTCAGGATTTCAGGATGGTTTTGGATTACAACATACAATTCAAACAATTTGAAAAGATAGTGGCCAAGCATTGGGACATTTTGTTAAAGGATCGGGATTTAGGTCCAGTTTTACCTTCCCGTCCCCATTTCATTTACAGAAAGGCCAGAACCTTGAGAGATGTACTGGCTCCTGGAGTGGTGGACCCTCCAGTGGTTAAAGAAAATAAACTCTTTACTTTTTTATCAGGCTTCTATGCTTGTGGGCGATGCCGAGCCTGCAGGCATTCCAAGTGCAATGTAAAGAAGCGGAAGGAATTTTCAGCATCTGCCACAAATAAGGTCTATCCAATACGGGAATTGATCACATGCCAGACCCAGGGAGTTGTCTACATGCTGGAGTGTGATTGTGGCCTCCAGTATGTCGGCAGAACTTCCAGGGCATTGCAGGTTCGCATTGGCGAACATGTGAGTAACATCAAGAAAGGCCTGAAAACCCATAGTGTGTCCAAACATTTCAGGATGGTGCACAATCGTGACCCCAGAGGCTTGCGGTTTTGGGGCATAGAGAGGGTGAATAGGCACTGGAGGGGAGGACATTTTGTTAGGTTCCTGAGCCAAAGGGAATCTTACTGGATATTTGAAACTAGAGTTTCTCATCCGTCTGGGTTAAATGTTGAATTTGACCTTAATTGTTTTATTTCGGATAGGTGATTGACTCTTTTTTTTATATCTTATATTTGTTTCTGATTTTATATGAACTTTTTAATACATATATTTTTTATGTGTTTTTATGTGTTTTTAACAGTGTGGGTATTTTTACATTATATGTATGTGCCTTCATTTGTAAAGATATATACATGTGTTATTTATTACAGCAGCGGTTGATGTCAGGTCTTTTAACTGTCTGGGATATGGAATAAAGTTTTTACAAATTGTCCATGAGACATTAGTATTTATAAGAGACCTTGTGGGTTCTTTTACTTGAAGGATGTAATACTTGACATTGACCACTAGATGTCCTCAGTGTTTTGTCAAGTACGTCCTCAAGATCATGTGAGCAGCGTCAGGTTATATAATCATGTTGGTGACTGATAGGCTCCACCCCCGCTGACGAAGTCCCGGTGGACGTAACGTACGTACGGGAGGTTGAGCCGCATCCGTCTGACGTCACCCGCTGCTGCTGCTGTTTTCCGACTTCCGAGCGTGTGTGGCTGGCTGCTGGTATGCACAGCCCACGACGCTGAAGTCTTATCGATGTGCACCTGTACTAATGTGCCTGTGTTTATCGTTTACCATGTAAGTGCAAACTATATTTATTTAAAGAAGTTTAGTACTGGCAGTCTGCACTTAGAGGTTTTCTTCTTTCATTTATACCTCGGAATGTCTACATTTGGGGAATCCGGTCTGTGAGTCCTATCTGGTCCTTAGTTATCAAGGAGTGTATACGAATGTACCTGAAGCCTGCTTATTGATGTGGATTGACACTGCGATTTTTGACCTCTGGTAACACAGTGGTCGAATCATGAGGTGAGGGCATCAGTGAGCTTTATGGTGGAGGGAGATCACTGTGTGGAGTCGTTGTCTCCTATATCCTCTTTCAACACAGATTGGACCTAAGGAACTGTCTCTTTCATCTTTTTGGGACTCTTTATTTCTTATGCCATTATTTACAGGATTTGCGCTGCATCATTTTGTCTGTCATATCTCTCTGGGATTTTTTGCTGTGTATCCTGGGTCGGTGTTCAGCTGGCATTTCCATCTAGTTTAGCTACACTTACCTGTCTGCGCTGATTGTTTTTTCATTTACCAATCCAATATTAAACCAAAGTCAAGAATAAATGCAATAACAATAAATACTAATAAATAAATATTCATCAATGGTAAATAAGTGCCATGGTGCTGGATAAAAAATACACCTAGTACTGAAGAAGTGATGCCCTTCCTTAGCCACTAGAGGGAGTGGCGTGCACAAATAAATATGCAAGAAGCGAATGTGAAATAAATAGGTGATTTTGTAAAGTGCCAATGTGCTATTAAATGGAGTACCTCTATGATCAATTATCCAACACGGGCATAATTAAAGGTGCGTATATAGATGAAAATAAATAAATAAAACCAATACAATACACTTGAGGTGACACCAATCAAATAAATAGTGCTGGTTCATGATAGTGTTTTAACAGTCCATACAATGGTAATCCTGTGTTAATTGCAGCTACTGTATTTCCAAATAGCTGAAAAAGTGCTAGTGCTTCTTTAACCCTTATATGAGTGTTCAAAATAAATGGGGAGCCTTTCCTGTGATCCTGTGTTGTGAAGTATATCCAAACTTATGGTGATTGTGCTTTCTTCCTCCTTAGTGCATCAAGGCTTGTGCAGGTACTTATCCCCTATGGTAATGCACTCACCACAGATTCTTACCCCTGCAGGGGTATGTAGCCTTTATTGCAGTAAGGATGTACCCTGGACTTCCCAGCTTTCCTACCGACTTCCTATGTTGCCATCGCTCACATGTGGAGAAACTATAGCGATACGCCCATAGCGTAGTATGTTAAAAAAATGTATTTATTACAAGAAAAATATCCACTCACAGTTTAGGCAGTAAAAGATGCGGTTTCAGCAGACATCCGGGTCCGTGTGTTCCACTGCCCTAAATATCCTCTAGTGGAAGTGACGCAATTGGGTGGAATATCCCACTCTACGTACCTTTCGTTTGAACAACGTCTTCAGGTACTCCATTTAATAGCACATTGGCACTTTACAAAATCACCTATTTATTTATTTCACATTTGCTTCTTGCATATTTATCTGTGCACGCCACTCCCTCTAGTGGCTAAGAAAGGGCATCACTTCTTCAGCACTTGGTGTTATTTTTTATCCAGCACCATGGCACTTATTTACGATTGATGAATATTTATTTATTTATTGTTATTGCATTTATTCTTGACTTTGGTTTAATATTGGATTGAACACACACCAGAGAAGCGCCAACCTCACATCCCCCCCCCCTTTTTTAATGGAATTTTTATTTTACTAATAAAGGCGGCGATCAGGGACTTCCATATTGCTATATTGACGTCAACAAATCGGACACCTACTGGGGTTTAGTCTGCACACATTTGCAAACACATGCGTAAGCTGCAGAGCCAGTTCAAGGCACCCCAATATTTTCTGTAGTCCTAACTTTAAATTTTGACAGCCTCCACAGTAGAAGCACATGCATTATAATGGATAGGCAGAGGGCAGGTGAGCCTATAGGGGAGCCCACCCCTCCTTAAAGGCACAGAGGCACAGTGGACACACAGGTGTGTGCGATTAGCTGTGGCCACTCAGCCTAAATAATGCAACGACAGGCGTTGTATAGGCTGAGGCACAGGCAGTGATTAAATGTGGTGATTATGGATGGACGCACACAAAATGCAGTTAAAAGAGAAGTATGGGCTTCTGTTTATTTTTTCATTCATAATTACCTAGGTGGATGCAGCATTGGTCCGATGCTGCATCTGTCCCCCGGCGCCTCTACACTGAGAACCAATCGATCGAACACCGCCGATCGCTCGGTTCTCACAGCTCCCTGAGGAGAGAGCTGGCCGCTCTGCCCCCTCTGAAGCCCAGAATACCAATGAGCGAGGAGAGGCTGAGTGGGGTGTCAGTTCAGGGATGTGGCGGGTACCGTGATGATGTGGAGCCTGGACCGACTTCTGTGACGTCAGCAGAGAGTGGACTTCAGCTGAAAACGAATCAGAGGAGTGCAAAACGCATTGATCCATAGGAGAAGTACAGCCAAACAAGCTTTGGATATACTTCTCCTTTGATGCAGTTATTTGCACACACCTGTCATTCCAGCCGCAGAAATCCACAGAGTTTTGGAAATCGCAGGGTGTGCTAAACACCTGTGTAAATGTAGCCTAAGGCCCCATTTGCATCTTTGCATTTTGGGTGCCTTAAGAATGCAGTGCAGTAAAAAAAAAATACCCTTTAGAGTTTATCTTGAAAACAGTTTATATCAAAACTAGTTTTACATTAAAGCGGACCCTCAGTCATTTTTTCATCTTTCCATCTATTATATCCTCTGCCCTTGTTGTTTTAACTTTAGATAGTAAAACATTTTTTTTTCTGCCATTAAATACCTTATACAGCCCACTTCCTCTTTCTTGTCTGGTAATTGGCCTAGGCGAATTACATCATGTACAGCTCTCTCTCGTGAGAGTTTGTCAGCAAGGGAGGAGGGTTGAGTCATAGGAGAGCCAAGGAGAGCTGGAGGGGGCTGGATGAGGGTGGAGATAACAGGAGACTGCAGAGATCCATGTGTATTCATCAAGAGAGGAGAAATATGCAGGCAAGCAGTGGTGTGAGTGTGTCTGTCTGTATACATGTGTGTCTGTATATATGTTTATGTGTGTGTGTCTGTCTGTGTGCCTCTGTGTGTCTGTGTAAATCCAGGAAGTGAACAGGCAGCAGCTTCAACTGCCCACAGTTAAAATGGCTGCAGCCAGACTTAGTGGAGGGAGATTTCTGCAGCATATTTGGCAAGTACAGAATCACAGTATATATAACACAATATGCAAAGTGGTTGGAGGCAAGCTTTAGAACGACAAAGATGTTTTTATTACAAATCATGTGATCAGACTGCAGTTCCTCTTTAAGTTCAACGATAAACATATGTAAAGTGCTTGTAAAAAGGTGCTGTGCACATACACTGCACCTGTAACCTTTGAACCCCTAAGAAAGCAAACTCTTGCACTTTTTCTCTCCTTCAGATTAAAAACAGCAGATTCACAAACATGCTATACATTTCCACCTTAAGATAACCTACGCTATAGAAAGACTTTTATTACAGTTTATCTTGGATACCACAACATGAGAACAAATGTCTAGGAGATTCCTATGGGCTTTCAAAGTCACCAAAGACAAAGCCTGTGTTGCACTCAATTCTAACTGCAAGTTACGGGTATTCTTTCAGGACTTTTTGAACTCTGTGCTAGGACATTTATCAATTGCAAAGTGTAACTCTCAGACAGGAAGATGCTTCCACCTTGTGGTGAAAAATAAACACAGCAAACCAGAAATGATATTACTGCTACTAAACTGAAAACATACCATCTTGCATTGCTATTGACAAGCCTTACATATGTATACAAAAAACACTGCATCTGTCAATAGCTTGCAAATGACATTTAAATATTCGCAGGTTCATATTGTCAGCAGTGCATAGCGCAATAAATATTTGAAGAAGGTGGTAATCCCTAACAACTATTAAGATTTCACTTTGCTGACCTCTTCTTGTATAAGTGTTTAGTATCTATATAAGAAATACATAGAATGAAGTCTGAACTAATTGTGGGGGGTGGGGGGTGGGGGAGCAAATGGATGATGCAAATTGCTTAATAGCGTGGGTTAGCAGAAACTGAATAAATATTGCATAGTTACATTTTATAAGTATGTACACTGTTCAAAAAAATTTAGGGACACTTTATGATCAGAGTATAGCATTAAGTCAGTTAAACTTCTGGGATATTTATCTGGTCAGTTAAGTAGCAGAGGGAGTTGTTAATCAGTTTCAGCTGCTTTTGTGTTAATGAAATTAACAACAGGTGTACTAGATGGACAACAATGAGATGCTTCCTAAACAGGAATAGTTTTACAGGTGGAGGTCACCGGCATTTTTTTCCCTACTCATCTTTTCTGACTGTTTTTCACTAGTTTTGCATTTGGCTTGGGTCATTGTCACTACTGGTAGCATCAGGTGATACTTGGACCCTATAGAGGTTGCACAGGCAGTCCAACTCCACCAGGATGGCACATCAATATGTCCTATTGCCAGAAGGTTCGCAGCGTCTCCCAGCACAGACTTAAGAGCATGCAGGAGATTTCAGGAGATGTACAGTTGCTCTAGGAGAGCTGGACAAGGACGTAGAAGGTCCTTAACCCATCAGCAGGACTGGTATCTGCTCCTTTGTGCAAAGAGGAACAGGATGAGCACTGCCATAGCCCTACAAATGACCTCCAGCAGGCCACTGGTGTGAATGTCACTGACCAAACAATCAGAAACAGACTTCATGAGGATGGCCTGAGGGCCTGACGTCTTCTAGTGGGTCCTGTGGTCACTGCACAGTACAGCTCGATTGGCATTTGCTATTAAACACCAGAATTGGCAGGCCCGCCACTGGCACCCTGTGCATTTCACAGATAAGAGCAGGTTCCTCCTGAGCACATGTGACTGATGTGAAAGGGTCTGGAGAAGCCGTGGAGAACATTATGCTGCCTGTAACATTGTTCAGCATGACCTGTTTGGTGGTGGGTCAGTGATGGTCTGGGGATGCATATCCATGGAGGGACGCACAGACCTCTACAGGCTAGACAACGACACCCTGACTGCCATTAGGTTTTAGGATGAAATCCTTGGATCCATTGTCAGACCCTAGGCTGGTGCAGTGGGTTCTGGGTTCCTCCTGGTGCACAACAATGCCCGGCCTAATGTGGTGAGGGTATGCAGCCAGTTCCTGGAGGAGGAAGGAATTGATACCATTGAATTTTCTGCTATATAACATTCCCAATAAAAAAATTAAAAATCAAATGTTTTCATAATTTTAGGCCAATTTGTATTCTGCCACATATTTTTGGTAAAAAAAAATCCCAATAAGTGTATATTGATTGCTTTTTCACAAAAGTTATTGCGTCTAAAAACTAGGGGAAAGATTTATGTCATTTTTATTTATTTATTATTTTTTTTACTAGTAATGGCGGCAATCAGCGATTTTTTTAGCAGGACTGCAACATTGTAGTAGACAAATCAGACACCTAACTGACATTTTTAACACTTTTGGGGGTACCAGTGACATTGGTACAGTAATCAGTGCTAGAAATATGCACTGTTACTGTACTAATGACACTGGCAGGGAAGGGGTTAACACCAGGGGCGATCAAAGGGTTAAGTGTGTCCCTAGGGGGTGCTTTCTAACTGTGGGGGTGGGCTTTCTGCATGAACACAGAGACCTGTGTTCCTAAATAGGAGGAGCACAGGATCCCTGTGTTCATAACTGACAGAACAGCGGACTGCCATGTTTAGAACGGCAGGCCGTTGTCCTGTCTCCACGAGGAGCGATCGTGGGTGCCCTGAGGCATTCATGACCGCTGGATCTGATGAACAGCTTCCTCCGCGGTGAATGGGCACGCGCGCTAGCGGTCTCATTTCCTGCAATGTTGTCATTTACATTCAGCTTGCTAGCTCATGAACAAATGTATGCAACATTCAAGGCATGCTGTCACAGTTGCCAGTGTGTTTATGTCAGATCTCAACTGATATTTAAAGAGTAACTCCACTTTAGTGTGAAAAAAATAGCAAATAAAAAAAAATAATAATATACAATTGCGACACAAGTCATATTGTAACTGAATGTTATTAAAAATTATCTTTCCTTTTGAATCTGCAGCAGTGGCAGCCCCCCCCCCCCCCCAAAGAAAAGAAGAAGAAAAAAAAAGATTAAAAAAAAATTCAATTTTTAGCCCACCACTAGGTGGGTATGGGGGGGGTGAGGGTTTTCCACCGCACGTGCGGTGGACAAAGGCGCCGATTGGCGGCCTTCTGGGGGTCATCGGGGCGCAGAGCAATGCGCCCGACACTCCCCACTTTTGTGATGTCCTGCCTGTGATTGGTCCAGACTCCAGCCTGGACCAATCACACAGGAGGACATCCCGGGACCTGTGACGTGGCGCGTGGGGGCGGTGCATGCGCCAGTTACTGCGTCCCGGGCCGGCGTCACACGTCACAGGATCACCGTCCGTCCAACACCTTCCCGCCAGAGAGCCGCTCAGCCGCGCATCAGGAGGAGTGCAGCGCAGGACTCAGGACGGAGAAGAAGTTGTTCCGGTGAGTCTCTAGTCCAGACAGTGAGTGACCAGAGTCAGACCACCCACCACCTTGTTCAGTTCCCGGCCCGCAACTCCGCACTCCACCAGTCCGCAGCCAGCCACTGCCAGGGGCCATTCTCAGAGACAGAGTGACTCAGACTGTCAGACAGACAGTGTCCATCCGACTCGACTCCCGCCGCCGCCCCGGGCCTACAGTCTCAGTCAGCAGCAAAGCAGCAGGCCAGCAGCACGCCACGCAGCCGGTCACCACTCACCGTCCGTGAGGTAAGTCCACTCCACACATTTCAGAGGCACAGGCCTGGGGCCCTGTGCACAGCTCTAGCATGATGACCTGGATCATACAGGCTGTATCATCATGTATGTGTTGGGGGCATGCTGGTCACTGACTCACGGCATTGATGGGGACATGCTGGTCAGTGCATTGATGGGGACATGCTGGTCAGTGCATTGATGGGGACATGCTGGTCACTGCATTGATGGGGACATGCTGGTCACTGCATTGATGGGGACATGCTGGTCACTGCATTAATGGGGACATGCTGGTCACTGCATTGATGGGGACATGCTGGTCACTGCATTGATGGGGACATGCTGGTCACTGCATTGATGGGGACATGCTGGTCACTGCATTGATGGGGACATGCTGGTCACTGCATTGATGGAGACATGCTGGTCACTGCATTGATGGGGACATGCTGGTCACTGCATTGATGAGGACATGCTGGTCACTGCATTAATGGGGACATGCTGGTCACTGCATTGATGGGGACATGCTGGTCACTGCATTGATGGGGACATGCTGGTCACTGCATTGATGGGGACATGCTGGTCACTGCAATAATGGGGAAATGCTGGTCACTGCATTAATGGGGACATGCTGGTCACTGCATTGATGGGGACATGCTGGTCACTGCATTGATGGGGACATGCTGGTCACTGCAATAATGGGGACATGCTGGTCACTGCATTGATGGGGACATACTGGTCACTGCATTGATGGGGACATGCTGGTCACTGCATTAATGGGGCCATGCTGGTCACTGCATTGATGGGGACATGCTGGTTACTGCATTGATGGGGACATGCTGGTCACTGCATTGATGGGGGCATGCTGGTCACTGCATTGATGGGGGCAGCCCGGCGGTAACGGTAAGTGAAGTGAATGATAATGTGTATTATTTCAAGGGGTAACTATGAATACTTTTTCAAGGCACTGTTCCTTGATTACTGAAGGCCCCTTTAACACTTGTGTGGCGTCAAAGTCACGCAATTTTTTACCGCGTTTTTTTGGCGCAAATTTTTCTTTTTGCGCCCCCCCCCCCCAAAAAAATTTTGAGCACCAGCCGCCACTGATCTGCAGCTCTGTAATTTTCTGTAAAATGCAATGCAATATGGCTACCTGTAAATGTTCTGTACACAGAATGTGTACTGACCACACCCCAGAAACATAATTTCCTGCTTCTGTGATTGGCTCTCTGATTTTCCCAGAAGTCTGCGCTAAAATACAAGTCAGATTTCTGGCATCCCCTGCAGCAAAAATGTCAGTTTTGGTGAGCTACTCCCAATAGGAACATGTATAAAGGGATGCAGACCCAGCAGATTTACTCATTAGAGACCTGCAGGTACAGCAGCTGGTTGATAATTATAAAACCACTACCATTAGATTCACTTACTACATGGACACAGACAAACACACAGGGATTTCTTCAAAATAATAAAAGGTAGGAATCTGCAACAAAGTTTGTTAAAATTCCTGTAATGTACAGAGATCACCCAGAGAGGAATGTTTTTTTTTCTCAATAAAGGTAGAGTTAGTCTTTAAAGTGTTCAAATGGCTGATGTCATAGGCTGGTTGTGTTATCCGGGCTTGATGTTCCTACCCTACCCTGATATGATGTCCAGCAGGATAAGCCGTTTGCGCGCCAGCCAGGGAGCACACAGTGAGCGTACGGTGGTGCAGTGTGTTGCCCTGACATACTGCATCTCCAATCTTGGTAAAGAGCATGTGACATAGGCTCTTTACCATGTGATCAGCTGTGTCCAAGTCACATTGTAACCAGGAAGTGCCATTTATCGGCTTTTCCTCTATTCCTCTATATGAGTAGAGGAAAACATATCAGAGGCTCTCCTGACAGGGGAAGTTTGTGCTGGGTTTCAGCGTTTTTATTATCAGTGCAGACCCATCAAGGATGCCCAGTAGAGCCCACCAGGGATGCCCTAGAGCCTACCAGGTATGCCAACCCATGTCCAACAGGTATGCCAATTAGTGCCCATTAAGGATGCCAACCAGTGCCTATTAAGGATGCCAATCAATGCCCATTAGGCTTGCCAATTAGTGCCCATCTGTAATGCCTGTCAGTGTCTCCTCATCGGTTCTGCCTATCAGTGCCCATCAGTGCCGCCTATCAGTGCCACCCATCAGTGACAATCAGTGCCGTATATAAGTACTCATCAATGCAGCCTATCAGTTCCCATCAGTGCCACATTTGAGTGCCCATCAGTGCCGCCTATCAGTGCAAATCAGTGCTGCATATCAGTTCCCATAAGTGCTGCATATTAGTGCCTTATCATCAGTGCCATCTCATCAGTGCTCATTAGTGCCACCTCATCAGTGCCTGTCAGTGCAGCCTCATTGGTGCATGTCAGTGAAGGAGAAAACGTACTTATTTAACCACTTGCCTACAGTGCACTTTCACCCCCTTCCTGCCTAGACTGATTTTCAGCTTTCAGCGCTCTCACACTTTGAATGACAATTACTCAGTCATGCAACACTGTACCCATAAAAAATTTGTGTCCTTTTTTTCACACAAATAGAACTTTCTTTTGATGGTATTTAATCACTACTGGGTTTTTTATTTTTTTGTGCTATAAATAAAAAAAGACTGAAAATATTGTGAAAAAACGCATTTTTCTTTGTTTCTGTCATAAAATTTAGCAAATGAGTAATTTTTCTTCACAAATTTTGGCCAAAATGTATACTGCTACTTATCTTTGGTAATAATAACCCAAATAAGTGTATATTATTTGGTCTTTGTGAAAGTTATAGAGTCCACAAGTTATGGTGCTAATCATTGAAAATTGATCACACTTGACCACACCTGATGTACTGAAGGCCTATCTCATTTCTTGAGACACTAAAAAGTCAGGAAAGTACAAATACCCCCCAAATGACCCCTTTTTGGAAAGTAGACATTCCAAGGTATTTAATAAGGGGCATGGTGAGTTTTTTGAAGTTGTAATTTTTTCCCACAATTCTTTGCAAAATGAAGATTTTTTTTTTTTTTTTTACAAATTGACGTATTAACAGGTTATTTCTCTCACTCAGCATATGTATACTTGCAACTACACCCCAAAACACATTCTACTACTCCTCCTGAGTATGGCGATACCACATGTGTGAGACTTTTTCACAGCCTGGCCACATACAGAGGCCTAACATCCAAGTAGCACCGTCCGGCATTCTAGGAGCACAAATTACACATATAATTTCCTGACAACCTATCGCACTTTTGAATGCCCTGGAGCACCAGGACAATGGAAACCCCCAAAAATGACCCCATTTTGGAAAGCAAACAGCCCAACGTATAATTTTTGAGGCATAAGGAGTCTTTTGAATATGTCATTTTTTTCCACAAGTTTTTGGAAAATGTGGAAAGAAAATGAAAACACATTTTTTTTACACAAAGCTGTCCATTTATGCAATATTTCTAACACATAGCATGTACATAGCAAAAACTGCACCCCAAAATACATTCTGCTATTCCTCCTGAGTATGGCGATACCACATGTGTAACACTTTTTCACAGCCTGGCCACATACATAGGCCTAACATCCAAGTAGCACTTTTCACAAAGTTGTCCATTTATCCACTTTAAGACTGGGCCTATTTTTGACACTTGGTGTTTACAAGCTAAAATCATTTTTTTTTGCTAGAAAACTACTAAGAACCCCCAAACATTATATATTTTTTTTTTAGCAGAGACCCTAGAGAATAAAATGGAGATCGTTGCAATATTTTTTATCACACCATATTTGCGCAGCAGTCTTCCAAATGCAATTTTTTTGAAGAAAATTCACTTTTTTGAACTAAAAAATAAGAAAACAGTAAATTTATCCCAATTTTTTTTCCATAATGTGAAAGATAATGTTACGCAGAGTAATTAGATACCCAACATGTCATGCTTCAAAATTGCACATGTTCACAGAATGGCGCCAAACATTGGTACTTAAAAATCCCCATAGGCAACATTTTAAAAATATCTGCAGGTTACCAGCTTAGAGTTACAGAGGAGGTCTAGGGCTCAAATTATTGCTCTCACTCTAACGATCGCGGAGATACCTCACATGTATGGTTTGAACACCATTTACATATGTGGGCGGGACTTGCGTATGCGTTTGTTTCTGCGCGCGAGCTAACGGGGACAGGGCGCTTTAATTTTTTTTTTTTTCCTATTTATTTTATTTATTATTTTTTTATTTTTACACAGTTTAAAAAAAAAATGTTTTGATCATTTTTATTCCTATAACAAGGAATGTAAACATCCCTTGTAATAGAAATAGGCATGACAGGTCCTCTTTATTGTGAGATCTGGGGTCAAAAAGACCTCACACCTCACAACTACACTAAAAAAGAAAAAAGAAAAAAATTGTTGAAAAAGGAAAAAAAAAAAAAGAGGCCCTTTAAACCGGTTGCTAGGCAACGTCTTTTGACGTAGCTCCGGTCCTCCAAGACCATAGAGTCGAGTGAGGGCCATCTTGCCCTCACTCGACTTCCTGTCTCTGAGGATCCGGGACCGGATAGTTTTCCCCGCTGCCGGCGGGTCCGGTAAGCTGGGAAAACGTCTGGGACGCGGCAGGGGGGGGGGGCACCTCTTCCTCTGCACCGTAAGGGTAATTCTGCTGTGAATCCGCCACTGGGACCACCCTTATCTGAAAGCCGACCGCCCACCGTTTCAAAAAATACTGGGGTTATGGCAGTTATCTGCTGCCATAACCCCAGTATTTAGCTTTTAATGGCCGACGCATATAGTCGTTAGGCGGTCGGTAAGTGATTGCATGTATATGGCAAACAGGTGACGATGACTGATGGGGTGACAGGTGACGATGACTGATGGGGGTGACAGGTGACGATGATTGATGGGGTGACAGGTGACAATGACTGATGGGGTGACAGGTGACGATGATTGATGGGGTGACAGGTGACGATGACTGATGGGGTGACAGGTGACGATGACTGATAAGGTGACAGGAGACGATGATTGATGAGGTGACAGATGAAGATGATTGATGAGGTGACAAGTGACGATGATTGATGGGGTGACAGATGACAATCACTGACGGGGTTATAAGTGACGATGATTGATGGGGTGACAAGTGACGACCACTGATGGGGTGACAAGTGACTATGATTGATAGGGTGACAGATGACGATGACTGATGGGGTGACAGGTGACGGTGATTGATGGGGTGACAGGTGACGGGCGATGGTCACTGATGGGTGACAGGTGACGGGCGATGGTGCACGGCGGTACTGATGGCAGTCTCTGGTGACCGGTGAACTTTAGGCTATGTCCACATGTGAGCGTAGCAATCGCGGGCAGAATCACTGCGATTCTGCCCACGATCCAGAAATCATTGCAAATCACGGAACGCCTGTGCGTTGCCCGTGATTTGCAATAGCACCCCAAACGCTGTGCGATGTTGCTGCGATTTCCGCCTGCCGAATCGCGGTAACATCACGCAAACAACGCATGACGCCCCAAAGAAGCTTTTGTACCTTTTTTGGGCGTCATGCGTTGTTTGCGCGATGTTACCGTGATTCGGCAGGTGGAAATCGCAGCAACATCGCACAGCGTTTGGGGTGCTATTGCAAATCACGGGCAATGCACAGGCGTCCCGCTATTTGCAATGATTTCCGGATCGCGGGCAGAATCGCGGTGATTCTGCCCGCAATCGCTACGCTCACATGTGAACGTAGCCTTATGGGTGTCAATTTCTGGGCACTGATGAGGTGATTGTTGGGTGACAGGTGCAATTGGGGGGGGCTGAGGACTGTGTGGGGACCTTTATTGGTGTGATTTTACATTTGATAGGTACACAGAGCAGTAACTCACTATTTCTAGCTCTGCTCTCCTCACACTGGAAACTGTGTGAGGGGAGAAGAGCTAGTAACAGTGAGTTACTGCTCTTTGTTTACATTTTGTGATCGGCTGTGAATGGATTCACAGCCGATCACTTAGTAAACAGTTACTGTCAGTGACTGTTTACTACTGCCGGTGACAGCTGTGTTCCTACGGAACACATCGCCACCGACATGACCTCGCTGCGCGCTCCCGATCGCACATGCGCGGTCATTTTCTGGGCTCCTGAATTGTGATCGGCTGTGTCATTGGAACACAGCCGATCACGTGGGAAACAGCCATGCCCATTGGCTGTTTCCCCCCTGCCGGTGACCGGCTGTGTCCCGGGGACACGCCGACACCGGCAGTGCACGGTGGCGTGCACGCAATCGCGCGCCTGCCCTGCATTCCTGGATCACATCATATGACGTCCGCCCAGGATAATGGTCGCGCCGTCCCGCCGTCATATGACGGCGGGCGGGCGGCAAGTGGTTAAGTTTAATTTTAGTTTGGGTACAGCGTTGCATGACCACGCAATTGTCATTCAAAATGAGTCAGCCCTGAAAGCTGAAAATTGGCCTTGGCAGGAAGGGGGTGAAAGTGCCCTGTATTAAAGTGGTTAAACACTCCTGACCCCTACACTCTGTGCAATATGCACTCATGCCCTATAGCAGTAGCAGCAAGTAAGCTCAGGTTTTATATCTCTACCCATGGTGCCCATGGCATTTAGTCTTTGTACCTTTAATGTCTGCCTCTTGTTCCAAAAATCTGTAACTTCAGAGGCTGGAGTCTTCATTTTCATATCGATCTTTTATATCGATCTTTTATATCACTAGCCCCTCCAAATACTCCATCTAGACCAGTGTTTCTCAACTCCGGTCCTCAGGGCACAGTAACAGGCCAGGTTTGCAAGAAAACTGAAATACATCACAGGTGATCTCATTTGCTGCTCAGTGATTGCAGTGTTCTAGTCTGCATCTACCCAAGGTAATACTTAAAATCTGGCTCGTTAGTGTGCTCTGAGGACCGGAGTTGAGAAACACTGATCTAGACCTCCTACTACACCCAATTGTAATGTCCGCCGGCCCCATGAGTGACCACCAGTTCATGATTGAGAAACAATGTTCACCAGCGAATGGATCTTTTTGCTTTGCTTAATAAATAGTATAAAATAAAGTAAAATAAGGTAATCTGGGTAAGTGTATTATACCAACCCCATCTTTTTCTATTCATCTTGCTATTTTTTCTATTTTTACACCAATTCTCAATCATGAACTTGTATGTCACGCATGGGGCTGGCAGAAGTTACAATTGGGTGAAGTGGGAGGGCTACATGGAGTATTGGAAGGGGCTAGTGATATAAAAGATCAATATGACTCTGGAAGACTCCAGCCTCTGATGAAGCTTCCTGGGCAGAGCGAAATTTATTCGCTCATTTAAACTGTATCACGCTATGAATCTCCTATTCTCCTCCTTTGATAACGTTTTATCAATGGGAATTAGGGGCGTAACTACAGGGGTTGCAGGGGTCACAATTGCAACCAGGCCCCATGCTCCAGGGGGTCTGTGCGGCTCCTCTGTACACCTGGATAGGAGGGCGGCAGGGGGCAGCATGTAGAGAAGTCACTGTCCTCCTTTTTCCTACTGTAGCTGCAGGAGGAAAATTGAGGAGATTGGTTTCCCTATATGCTGGCCCCGCCGCTCCTCCTATCCAGTTCACTTGTGTTCTGCTGTCTCTGGGCCCCTGTGTGCTCCCCTGGTCCCCCCCCCCCCACTGTGCTTCCGGCTTCCCCACTCCCCTCTCCTGCCGGCTGCTCCATGGGATATGTCATAATAGAGGACCAAGAAGGGGTCGGTAAATATTTAATTTACCAGCTCCTTCCTTTTCTGAATGGACAGTGTCATAGTCAGTGACATTGTAAAAAAATAAAATAAAATAAAATTATAAAAAATAATACAATTAAAATTAAAAAATTAAAATACCAGGAGAAATGGGACTACTTAAAAGGTGCATTATTGAAGGCAACAGAAAATTGCATTAGACTTGTCAGTAAAAGCAAAAAAAGGAAGAGACCACTGTGGTACTCAGCAGAAGTGGCCCAAATCATTAAAAATAAAAAGCTAGCATTTTGTAATTATAAAAAAACCCAGAGCAATGAAGATAAGGAAATCTACAAGATTAGACAGAAAGAGGCCAAGCAAGTTATAAGAACTTCTAAAGCGCAGGCAGAAGAAAAACTAGCTCAGTCTATGAAAACGGGGGATAAGACATTCTTCAGATATATAAATGAAAAAAGGAAATTAAAACAAGGAATAACTAAATTAAAAACAAAGGACGGAAGGTATGTAGAAGAGAATAAAGGGCTAGCCGACTGCCTTAATGAATACTTCTGTTCAGTTTTTACAGAAGAAAAAGGAGAAGGACCTCCACTTGAAAGGATGACTAATGAATCGTTTGATGCATGTGTCTTTACAGAGGAAGACGTTCTAAGATTGCTGTCTAAAGTGAAGACAAATAAGTCACAGGGTCCTGATGATTTACCCCTAAAATTATTAAAAGAGCTTAGTGGTGAGCTGGCAAAACCATTAACAGATTTATTTAACCAATCATTAGTAACAGGAGTCGTCCCGGAAGATTGGAAATTGGCAAATGTTGTGCCCATTCACAAGAAAGGTAGTAGGGAGGAATCGAGCAACTATAGACCAGTGAGTCTGACATCAATAGTAGGCAAATTAATGGAAACCCTATTAAAGGATAGAGATGTACAGAACTGTTCGCCGGCGAACAGTTCCCGGCGAACTTCGCATGTTCGCGTTCGCCGCTGCGGGCGAACATATGCGATGTTCGGTCCGCCTCCTATACATCATCATTGAGGCAAACTTTGACCCTGAACATCACAGTCAGCAGACACATTCCAGGCCAATCAGCATACCTCCCTCCCACCTCCTATAAATAAGCAAGGGCAGCATCCATCTTAGATCATTTCTGTGTTACTGAGAGCAGGGAAAGTGCTGGTGCTGCTGCTGCTGTTATAGCTGGGGACAGTTCCCGGTCTTGTTAGCCAGTGTTCTTGGTACACTCCTGCTGTAAAGACAGCACCCCAAAAAGCCCTTCCTAGGGCTGGTATTTGAGTTTTTTTTGGATATATATATATATATATATATATATATATATATTGTCCCCAAAAGCCCTTTTGAGGGCTGGTATTTGTGTAATTTTTTTTGTTCTGTGATAGATATATATATATATATATATATATATATATATCTATTGTCCCCAAAAGCCCTTTTGAGGGCTGGTATTTGTGTAATTTTTTTTGTTCTGTGATATATATATATATATATATATATATATATATCTATTGTCCCCAAAAGCCCTTTTGAGGGCTGGTATTTGTGTAATTTTTTTTGTTCTGTGATATATATATATATATATATATATATATATATATATATATATATTGTCCCCAAAAGCCCCTTTGAGGGCTGGTATTTGAGTATTTTTTTAATATATATATATATATATATATATATATATATATATATATATATATATGTAGCATGTCCAGAACCAGAAAAAAAAGATCATATAGGTGTAAAAGGGGTTCCCACCATCCCTGCTCTACTGAAAAATTACCTTTTTTTTCTGTTTCTGGACATGCTACAGAGCTGAAACTTCACAAGTACACTTTTTAGACCCCCCTAGACACTAAATCACACAAAAAAGTTCTAAAAATTGTCATTTTTGATAGAGAGCCAATTATTGGAAAAAAAAAAAAAAACTTAACAAAAAAAAATTTCTTTGGATTTATTGTTTGGGGGGTCTAAAAAGTGTACCTGTGAAGTTTCAGCTCTGCAGCATGTCCAGAACCAGGAAAAAAAGATCATATAGGTGTAAAAGGGGTTCCCACCATCCCTGCTCTACTGAAAAATTATCTTTTTTTTTTCTGGTTCTGGACATGCTACAGAGCTGAAACTTCACAAGTACACTTTTTAGACCCCCTAGACACTAAATCACACAAAAAAAGTTCTTAAAAATTGTCATTTTTGATAGAGAGACAATTATTGGAAAACTTAAAAAAAAAAAAAAAAAAAAACTTAAAAAAAAAAATTTCTTTGGATTTATTGTCTGGGGGGTCTAAAAAGTGTACCTGTGAAGTTTCAGCCCTGTAGCATGTCCAGAACCAGAAAAAAAAATAGAATCAGGGTTAGGGCTAGGGTTAGGGTTAGGGTTAGGGCTAGGGTTAGGGTCAGGGCTAAGGTTAGGGTTATTTTTAGTGCTTAGGGTTAGAGTTAGAGGGGTAGGGCTACTAACTCTAACCCTAAGTATCTCACCGTAACCCTAACCCTAGCCCCTAACACTAAACCTAACCCTAACCCTCTAACCATAACCCTAACCCTCTAACCTTAACCCTAACCCTAACCCTAGCCCTAACCCTAACCCTAACCCTAGCCCTAACCCTAATTCGTAATTTTTTTCTGGTTCCGGACATGCTACAGAGCTGAAACTTCACAGGTACACTTTTTAGACCCACCAGATGCTAAATCCAAAGAAATTTTTTATTTTTATTTTTTTTTATTTTTTCCAATAATTGGCTCTCTATTAAAAAATTACAATTTTTAAGAATTTTTATTTGTGTGATCCCTCTCCGGCATGCCACAGTCCAGGTGTTTGTCCCCTTGAAACAACTTTTCCATTACTATTGTGGCCAGAAAGAGTCCCTGTGGGTTTTAAAATTCGCCTGCCTATTAAAGTCTATTGCGGTTCGCAATGTTCGCCGGTTCGCGAACATTGGCCGATGTTCGCGTTCGCCGTTCGCGAACAGCGAAGTTTATATTCGCGACATCACTATTAAAGGATAGGATTGTGGAACATCTTAAATCCCATGGATTGCAAGATGAAAAACAACATGGGTTTACTTCAGGGAGATCATGTCAAACAAATCTTATAGATTTTTTTGACTGGGTGACTAAAATAATAGACGGTGGAGGTGCAGTAGACATTGCATATCTAGATTTTAGTAAGGCTTTTGACACTGTCCCACATAGAAGACTTATCAATAAACTGCAGTCATTGAGCGTGGACTCCCATATTGTTAAGTGGATTAGGCAGTGGCTGAGTGACAGACAACAGAGGGTTGTAGTCAATGGAGAACATTCAGAACAAGGTCATGTTACCAGTGGGGTACCTCAGGGATCTGTATTGGGACCAATTTTGTTTAATATCTTCATAAGTGATATTGCAAAAGGCCTCGATGGTAAGGTTTGTCTTTTTGCTGATGACACAAAGATATGTAACAGGGTTGATGTTCCTGGAGGGAAACGCCAAATGGAAAAGGATTTAGGAAAACTAGAAGAATAGTCAGAACTCTGGCAACTGAAATTTAATGTGGATAAGTGCAAGATAATGCACCTGGGGCGTAAAAACCCAAGGGCAGAATATAGAATATTTGACACAGTCCTGACCTCAGTATCTGAGGAAAGGGATTTAGGAGTAATTATTTCAGAAGACTTAAAGGTGGGAAGACAATGTAATAGAGCAGCACGAAATGCCAGCAGAATGCTTGGATGTATAGGGAGAGGTATAAGCAGTAGAAAGAGAGAAGTATGCCGCTGTAAAGAACACTGGTGAGACCTCACTTGGAGTATTGTGCGCAGTACTGGAGGCCATATCTCCAGAAGGATATAGATACTCTAGAGAGAGTTCAGAGAAGAGCTACTAAACTAGTACATGGATTGCAGGAAAAAATTTACTAGGAAAGGTTAAAGGACCTTAACATGTATAGCTTGGAAGAAAGAAGAGACAGCGGGGATATGATAGAAACTTTTAAATACATAAAGGGAATCAACTCGGTAAAGGAGGAGAGCATATTTAAAAGAAGAAAAACTACCACAAGAGGACACAGTTTTAAATTAGAGGGGCAAAGGTTTAAAAGTAATATGAGGAAGTATTACTTTACTGAGAGAGTAGTGGATGCATGGAATAACCTTCCTGCAGAAGTGGTAGCTGCAAATACAATGAAGGAGTTTAAGCATGCATGGGATAGGCATAAGGCTATCCTTCATATAAGATAGGGCCAGGGACTATTCATAGGATTCAGATATATTGGGCAGACTAGATGGGCCAAATGGTTCTTATCTGCCGACACATTCTATGTTTCTATGTTTCTAAAAAATAAAAAACTACTGACACCAGTTGGTGAACGTCGATGATCGCAAAGGTCACACTTGCGACCGGGTCCTGGCATTCCACCACGTGGGGAGGCCCCAAGATGGCAGGAAGGGGGCCCACTGCAGAACTTGTGAAAGGGTCCTGCTGCTGGACCATAATAAAGGCCCTGCAACGAGAGTAAAGGGCCCCAGGATCAGTGGGAAGAGGCCCAGGCTTGAAGGGAAGGGCCCCGGCCAGGAGTCCGGGGGGCCCTTCATGGTTTCTTGCACCGGGGCCCTGAAGGTTCTAGTTATGCCTTTGATGGGAATATGAGGAAGAGCCAAAAGATTATCTACAAAGACACACAGGATTTTTTACTATCGGTCAGGGATATCCAAACTCAGGCCCTCCAGCTGTTGCAAAACTACAATTCCCTTAATGCCTCTGGGTGTCATTCTTGTGGCTGTCTGAGTTTTGCTATGCCTCATGGGACTTGTAGTTCTGCAACATCTGGAGGGCCACAGTTTGCATATCCCTGCTATAGGCAATATTTTCATGGAAAGCTGGAGACATAAACCCTGAATGGATGAGTGAGGGTACGAGAGGAAGGGGAGCACAGCACCTCCATCACCTTACTATATTTCATTGAACAGATTGCATTTATAAAGGAATAATTGTGGCACAAGATCCACAGCACTTTATGGATTTATTTCCTTTTTTTTTACTTTTCGATGTTGGAATTTTCATGTGTAATAATTTTTTGATGACACTGTATGAAATGTTATGTTTTATTGTTTTCACACCCTCTGTGGTAAAAAAAAAAAATATATATATATAGAACACATAAAGCGTAGGGATTTCACCATTTAAAGATTCTGACTGTTACTGTTTGCTTTTAATTTTTTTAAGTTACCTAAAAGTGTTACTTATCCCATGACCCTGCATTCCTTATATCTGGTCTCCCACAGTACACAGAATATGGAAATACAATTATTTTAGTAAATATAAACTGCTAAATACTTTTTTCTTATCAGCAGCTACAGCAGTCTTATGACTTCTATTAGCGTCCAGCAAAGCACTGGTTAAAGCTTGTAGGAGGAGTTTCCATTTTCCCCTGATTGTCCTATCAGGCTGCAGGACCCCTGGCCCTCTGTCTGGACAGTGCTGATTGGCCCTGTGCTGCACCCTCCCAAGAAAATAAAAAAAAACTCTCAGCCAATACCCACCAAACTAAGCATGTGCAGCTTGTCTCAGCCTCTGTTCTATCAGGAGATGGATTGGGGACATTAAAAGAAGGGGAGGATCAGAGAAGATAGGATCAATCAGCCTTGTTACACAATGCAAAGGATTAAACCCTTAGGCTCCACAGTGAGTATAAAAAGCATGCTATACTGCAAATACATGTCCACATTATCACATTACCCTGATGTAGAGGCGGACACCATTTTACTTGCTGGAACACATTGATTTCATGCGCAATGTTTACCTGAACCATGTAAGTGCAACTATTTTTATTAAACACTTTTAAAAAAGGTTTCACACTATTAGCATTTATTTTATCCATTGGGATTTATGCTACCGTTACAGACGGCTTGAGGATAGATGTTAGCGTTTCCCTCCACTCCCCTTTGGAGCGGTCACACAAATGGGATGTACTGTTTCCCTGGTAGTCTGTGCTGGAGTGGTGCCAGACGAGATATTTAAGCGTGTTTGACCTCCCTAACATTTCGGTAAGAGTACATCCTTACTTGTGGTGGTGGTGAAGCTATATGGTGAATGGAGTTTGATTCTCCACTTCTTCTCATCTTGGAATACAAGACAACTCACATCTATTAGCACCACACATTTGGGACTTATTGTTATGAATTTGTTTGGCACCTGCACTCACTTTGTTTAAATATTTTACATTATAGTGCAGCACATTTATATGTTTTATCTTATTTTTGTGAAAAATATCTCACAATTGTGGTGCAACTTTAGGTATTGTTTATGATGTATGCATGAGCGCAATGTTTTTTTATTTTTCTTATTTTTCTTGATACCGTAAATACAGACTGATTTTATTGTTGTGGGTTTAGCAACACTTAAATGATAACACACTTCCTGTGATTATGCCACTACATAAAATCCCTAATAACAGTCAGGTAAAACCAAAAATATTACAAAATTAATTTTTTTTTATTGTAATTCTTCAATTATCAATAATATTGCTTCCGTTGAAGTTCGTTAATATGGAAAATATACGTATGAGATCAGTACATAATGCTTCTCTTGTTCTTAATTGTGGCTGATCTCTGACTTTTTAAAGCCATATTTATTTTTCGTGTAACTATTTTGCACTGTTTATGCCTGCAAAAATTAAAAAAAAAACATTTAAATTTTATTTAAAAATATATATTTTTGTTTTAGGCATGCCACTGCTTAGCTGCATAGAATTGAGATGCTGGAGTGTACACTTCAAAGCAAAACACACTTGCTAGTAATTTGACTATATGTATTTTATGGTGTATGGATACCATTTGGGTGCCTGTGATATGCGGACGTGGGCACATCCAGTTTTGTAAATCGGGTCCAACCTTTTTTAAAAAAATGTAACCTTCTAAATATTCCCACTAGATGGCACATGACTACCTTCTAGAATGTATTCTTCAAAGACTGCTTTTAGAGTGGAGTTCAGAGCTTCTGAACATCAATTTGTTTGGAAATTATCTTCCAGACAACTGTTGTGTCTACTGGGAAGTATTGCATGGTTGCCAAAGCCACGGAGGGCCATTGTATTGATGTCACTCTCCATATAATCTTAAATCTCCAGTGAATAAATTATAAATAAACTGTCAAATCTAACATCTGCATTATTAGGAGGTTTGTACTGCTTACAAGCATATACATGCTAGTGCTTACTACACTGGTGGATAAAGTTCCAAAAATGTATTGTAACATAAACTTATTGTGATTGCATCCTTTGTACTGTTCCTCCTGCACTGCAAGATACTCTGCTGAATGTTTACTCTGCTTAGCTAAGATGTGCTATAGTGTTGGAAAGTAAATCCAGTAAGAGGATTCTTGCTCATCTTAATAAGATTGCAGATGGAAGATTTACAAAAATATCTACTAACATTTTTGGCAGGCTCTGATGCTTGCATCGTTTGGGCTCAGGCTGGCCATACATGTTCAATTTTCTTGTACAATTTTCTGTTAGATTTACCAAAAAGCATATAACATGAGGTCAAAACTAAACAATACTTTCAATTGTATTCAATTAGACAGGCCTTTGTACTACATAGTTCAAGGTAAATCTAAAGAAAATTGTACAGAAAATTGTAAGAAAAATGTATAATGTATGGCCAGCCTTAGCTACAGAGCTTGGTGCAATATTTTATGGTAAAGGGGAGTTGACAAAAAGCAGACATAAACCCTGACTGGATGACGTTTAGTTTGCAAAACCACTGTGAATCATGAACAGTTGCCATTTTATTTTTCATAAAATACTGAAATTGTAGAAGATAAATCTCACTGTGTAGGGGACCAACACATACAGTGGACTACCAGTGCAAAAAAGGACTTTAATGGACGGGTATAGCATTGGTGAGCACACAAGATGTATAAAAAATACAAAACTTTATTCGTGATTAAAAACAGATAGAGAGATTGTCATACATTACATCAAAGCGACAATAATAAGTCGTAAAAGATTCAAGGTGCAAATATCAGCAATCATATGGTTCAAGCAATCATATGGTTCAACACGTTTCACCAATTTGTAAGGTGGCTTCCTCAGGAACCGATATGGTCAATTGATGTATCCTCTAATCACAAGAGAAGAAGACGCATAAATAAATATATTCAAATATATTCAAAAATTATTGTACAAATAATAAAATACTGTTTTCACATTTATTGTAAAACATTTGTTTTGTTGCATTTCAATGTCGCTGATCTCTTGCAACTTCTTTTAGCTGCTCTTAGTCTAAGTGCACTAGCTTTAGTGTCAGCTGGACATCATTGCTATGGATCAGTTTATTTGTAATGACAATGTCTATTCAATGTCAGCCTTAGACATGTGCGATTAGTATTGTTACAAATTGAAAATCCTGACAAAATTTGCGTGATTTGGAGATTCGGAGGTATACGAATCTCACTAATACATTTTAACCAATATAAATTATAAATTATATAAATTCCATTATAATTATATACTTATAATTATATAAATGATATATTTATAATTATACATTTTAATTGAAACAACCAATTTCTTCGTATTTATTTGTTTTATTCGGATGACATGATGTGAAAATTTGGGCCTTTTGTTAATATCTGAAGCATCCAAAATAACGTAACAACATAACAACTGATCCAAACTGATTGAATGTAAGCTCTAACGAGCAGGGCCCTCTGATTCCTACTGTATTAAAGTGTATTGTATTTGTACTGTCTACCCTCAAGTTGTAAAGCCCTGCGTAAACTGTCGGCGCTATATAAATACTATATAATAATAATAATAATTTGGATTAATTTTTTTATTCTAGTGAGCACAGCATGAATATTCAAATAAGATATTTTTTTGTATTGCGGTTGATACCATTTGTTTAATTTGTATGTGTGCGTTCCACCAAACAAAGTCAATTGGGAATGGGGAAAGGAATTCAACCTAATAATATAACAACTTAATATGTATTAATTCGGATTCATTTGTTTTATTCAGACAAGATCAGCGCAGTAGTCTTTGAAACTCGGATAATCAGCCACCACTTTTTGCATTACCATTATTTATTATTATAAAAAAATAAATAAATAACTACATATGAAATTAAAACATATTGCAATGAATGCAGTAAGGTATAAAAGTGAAATATGATGATTAAACCCATTTATGCCTGATGTTCCATTATTGGAACGGTAGTGATGTAGGAGTTATTTATACCGTTCTGCTCAAGGTCATCGCTGAGGTCTGATTTTTTACACCTCCTGAGGGTACATGTTATCATGTGGTGCATAGAATTAGCCACTGCTGCAGATACTGTCGAGCTAGGAGCTTGTCAAAAAATGATGTAAATTTTCTGAAGCATTTTTTGAAGAACCATCCAAAGACAAGCAAATACAACTTTACTGCACGACATCCTATACTAGTAATTTTTTTTACTAGTTATGATATTGTTCTGTAAAAAGAAAATACCAAAAATATTATTGTTGTATTAGTTATGGGTTTGACATTTTGCATGTTCCATTTTTGGAGCACTAGGCAAAACCACTACCAATAGGATTAATATCTTTTTTCCATTTTTTTTTAGTTTAAATCGTTTTACAAGTCTCAAGATGCCTCGAACTTTAAGCTTATATGAAATAACTGACCTGTTAGAGACGGATGACAGCATAGAAGCAAGTGCTATAGTGATACTGTACAACCACGTGAAAATGCTATATCACCTGTTTCTGTTGAGGACTCATCAGAAACAGGTGATAGGAAGGTGGTACAATAAATAATCCGCCAGGTTCTGGCATATCTTATTCATGATTGCTTCCAGTGTATACTTATGGTAGGTACTCTAAGGGTGACATGTATTAATCAATATATTGCCTTTCATAATTTCAATACACCCCCCCCCCCAGACTATGCTCCTGCCATGTATTTATTTACTTTCTTTTAGATTCCTATTACTTACCATCTCTTTCCCCCATTTGAGCGGAATGTCATAAGGCTGGATTAGAAGGCTGGATGAACATTACTATCACTTAAAGTGATTGGTGATTAGGATACTTTACATTTTCTGGCTCAGTGGAGGAGTTCTTATTCTATTATCCCCTTATGGTTCTGGACATAACTGTTTTGATACACTCCTGTAGTGACCCAGACGCCTGCCCAGGGATATTTGCTTTGCCCTGCTTCTGACCAATATGGGTTAGTAAGAATACTTATTTAGACTATGTCCTATATACTTGCATATGATATACTGTTTAAAAAGATATACGGTGTGTAAAAATACTATCACATATTATTGTTGTATATACTTTTATAGAATGCTGGCCTTGTCTTTGGTCTCTCTGGCCCTGAGGAAGCCCCAAGTGTGAAACGCGTCGGCTTACCGGGGACCACTAGACTCCACTCCATTTTTAACCACGGTCATCTACGCTGTATTTTTGTATCAAACTTGATATGAAGAAATATATATATTTTAATGTACATGTATTATTATAATTTTTGGATCAATTAATGTTGTTTTTACAGCCTATCGTGCCTCATTCATAGACATCCCCTTCTTTCTTTTGGCCGTTCAAAAATCCTGCTTTCTCTTTTCATTTTTTTTCTGTACGTATATTTGGGATGATGGCCATATAATCATGGTATTTTGTGCTTTAGTGTAATAGCTAGTTTATCATTGAAAGTACTAAGAAGCTGAACACTTTATGAGATTGGGCCTACTTCTTACTACAGAGCAAAAATGTTGGAGTGTTACTATTTCAAAACAATGCACATTAAATAGCTATTCATACTGTATATACATTACTGGATTTTATGTTTTGCTTAGCATTTAGTGTTATAGAACTGCGTAAAATGATCTCACAGTGGTTAATAGCAGGTATTAGGTTACACAAAAGGGAAAAGAAGGAAACAGCAGAAAGCATTCCCTGCACAGATATGATTGTACTCTAATTGGGTTAAACACAACACCTGTCAAAAGGTATTTTCTTTATTTTCTGTTGTTTTACCTATTGTGGGTCTGTAGAAAAAAAATAATAGTGCTTTAAAAATAAAAATGGTCATCTAAGTTTAAACATTTTGGGGTCAGATTTATTTCTTTGAACATCCCAAAAACTGGGCTTAGACTTTTAAAACAATACGTCTCACAAATTATTTTTACTCCTGCCAATTCATCCCTGGAATATTTTTTTTTTTGTTTTGTCTCTGACTTTTAAAATGCAAATAACTTAATTGCTTGCAGTTGGTAAAACCCAGGAGAGACAATTACTGCACTGGTTTGGTTATTAACTTACATAACCCTGTACAGACAGAACATATTCTCTTTTCTTCATTCTGTCAGTGGAATATGTACAGCAAATCATGAATTATTCTCAGAAACAAAATCATAAAATCATGTAAAATTGATCCTGGCATCCTATTTTTTTGGGGTAATTATGGGTGTTTGGGTAGGTTATATTATTACTAATTATTTAATTCCATTTTCATATACATTCGTAAATTTAAAAAACAATCCAAAAAAAAAAAAAACTATATTCGGATGAGCACTTTCATGTTTGATGGTCAACGAAGGATTAGCTTTGGGTGTGAAAATGTGATAACAGGATTAACCACTTCTGGACTGGAAGGATTCCGCTTTAATGACCAGGCCATTTTCTGCAATTCAGCATTGCATTATTTTATGGAAAATCGTGCGACACTGTATCGAAATAAAATTGATGTCCTTTTTTTCCCACAAATAGAGCTTTCTTTTGGTGGTATTTGATCACCTGTGCGATTTTTATTTTTTGTGCAATAAACAAAAAAATAGCGACAGTTCTGAAAAAAAAAAACAATGTTTTTCACATTCTGCTATATAACATTCCCATAAAAATGTAAAAATCTAAATTTTTCATCCTTTCAGGCCAATTTGTATTTTGTTACATATTTTTGGTAAAAAAAATCACAATAAGCCTATTTTGATTGGTTTGTGCAAAAGCTATCGCATCTACAAACTAGGGGAAAGATTTATGTCATTTTTGTTTATTTTTTTTTTTACTAGTAATGGCTGCGATCTTCGATTTTTAGCGGGACTGCGACATTGCGGTGAACAGATCGGATCCCTAACTGACATTTTTGACACTTTTGGGGGGACCAGTGACATTACTACAGTAATCAGTGCTAAAAATATGCACTGTTACAGTAATAATGACACTGGCAGGGAAGAGGTTAACCTAGTGGGTTATCAAAGGGTAAATATGAGCCTAGGGGTGTGTTTACTATCTGTGGGGAGAGGGGCTTGTGAAATGACCATAGAGACCTGTGATCCTATATAGAAGGATCACAGGCACTCTGTGGTCATTTCAGAGAGGAGAACGGTCAGCTGTGTTTACAACAGCTAACCGTTCTTCTCTCTCAGTAGGGAGCGATCACGGGTGCCTGCGGCAATCGCGGCTGCAGGCCCTGTGCATCGGCATCCCCGCTGCCTAGTGGGGGCGGAAGCGTGCTGCCTGCGGCGAGTGCTCGCCCCCCAGCACCACGCGCGCGTCTGACGTAGGGCTACGTAGGTTCACGCAAAAGGGCCAGCAGTAAATGTGCGGCAGGCAGTCCTGAACCTGTTAAGCTATTTGTATATTTTATTTCATATAAATTGACAATCTAATTTGTGGCATTCGACAGATGATTTAAAGCAGAGCTCCACCCAAAAGGGGAAGCTCTGCTTGTTTGCTTCCTCCCCTCCTCTGGAGAGGGGAGCAGGTACCTTTTTTTGACAGGTACCTGTCTCCACTCCTGGGAGACCTCGCCATAGGGAGGTCCCTCTGAGGTTCGGCCCCCTTCCTAGTTCCCCTGCCACCGGGCCATTCACAAAGCGCAGCACACTTCGTGCACAGTAGGGAACTGGTAGTGAAGCCACCAGTTTCCCTTACAACGAATGGCGACGACAGTACCCAAGAGCCGAATGGAAAATCGGCGGGATCCCTGGACAGGTAAGTGTCCTAATATTAAAAGTCAGCAGCTACAGTATTTGTAGCTGCTGACTTTTAATTTTTTGGTGGGGGGGAGGGGGGGGGCAGAACTCCTCTTTAACAGAAGACGTAACTTTTCACATAAGTGAAGGAGAATACTTCTAGGTATCCTCCCACCCTCCAAATCGTAATGCATTAGGGCTAAATGCTATGGAATACACAAGCAGTATGATTTTAGACTGTAGGCAGAAACTGGAGCATTCGAAAGCTCTGACCCATATTCCTGCAAAGCAAGTGCAGGGATCTATGGCCTTCCATTGCTGCTAATATCACAGTGTTATGCATAATTATGTATAATCACTTCCTGTCTCTGGCAGGCTCACTTTAAAAAAAAAAAACCCAGGAGGAGGAAGTGGGAAGAGAGAGAAAGCCTCAGCCACATGTCCTATCCAGGCTGCTAAATCCGGACTATTATGCAAGTGTTCATATGTTCAAATAGTTTAACTGCAGCTGCCCATAGCTTCTTGAATGTGTTTCTGAATCCTTGAGACAGAGAGATTGTCTCTGTCCTATTCTTATTATCTTACATGCACAGTGGCAGATAGCTAGGTCTGTGTTACTGTATGTTTGTAGTGATCACCTTCCAGTAGGTAAACCTGTTTATTGCAATAGATTTTATTCACAGCTTCTGTTATTTTAGGTAACCCCATCCCTTTTTATCAGGGATTCTATAGCTAGTATTAGCTTAGGGTTCTAAGTTGGAGTTGTCGAGGTGAGTAGCCACAGTCATTAACGGAATAATGAGGACCAAGTAGCTAGACAGAAAGGTTGTTCCAACAAAGACAACATCAGGGCAGGAGACATTCTAGCAAGGTTAGGTCAACCAAGCAATCAGATCCAACAAGTCAGTGGTGGTAATAGCAGGATCAGGAATATAAGGCAAAGAAAGGTAATAGGGTCTAGACAGAAAGATAGCAGACAGGAATCAGGAGTGAAGGGTGAAATCAACAGAGCCAGGGATACAGGAACTTGGCAAACACTGGAGAAGAAAGAACACTCCAAGGAGAGGATAACAGAGAAAACAAGAACAGGATACAAGATACAGGACGAGGATCACACCGATACACACAATAACAACAACAATCTCAATAGTACAACAGGCACCGAAAGTATAGAAGCTGCTGTTCTGTTAAAGGAGTACACAGGTTGCCTTAATAGATAAATAAGGCAGAGTCTGCTTCAGTCTGGACACAGGGAAAGTCAGAAACAAATGCAGGAAATGCTGAAAACATAAAAGCAGAAACACAAAGGCAGCAGAACCCAGATAAGATAGAAGGAACAGAGCAGGAAACAGAAACCCCAACAAGAGGACAACTGTAAAAAACCGCAGAGCACAGGAAGGTTCTTGAAAATGTTCCTCCAGACATTACTCAAGGGCATCAAACTGAGATAATTATACCCAAAACTACTGTAGTAAAGTATTCATTTTTGCATCTGGGTTTACAGTGTTTTTTGGATATGGCTTTTGAAAAATGTTAAGGATGCTGAGGGCCAAAGACAGTAGAAGCTCACTTGAAACGTGTGACATCAGCATGCATTAGGAGCACTGGATCATGGAAATTAATTCATGGTCCATGTGATCTGGGGTCTGAGTTTCCCAAATAATTATAGAAAACAGTGGAGGAACAGCATCAGCAAAAGGCATATAGTATTAACCTACAAAGGGACAGAAGCATCAGGAGCAACATGTGGACAGTAGGAACCATGGAAGACAGGATGAAAAGCAGCAGGAGTTAGGAGGAGGATGCACTCAGGACAAACACCAAACTGACCCCTCTACAACCAACTGTACTCCAGATAGGTGAACAGGTCTGACTAGATGAATCTATTGCAGGTATACCATTAAACAGAAGCCATAAAGTAAGATACTGTAATTGACAAAACAAAAAAAACATATGGAAATGCTTTATATCCAAAATGTGCGATGCATAGATCAGATGTAAATCTCGCTCAACCACAATATACAAATATCAGGAAAGCACAGGAAAGAACATTATAGTCAAATCACGTAAAGCCAGTCTGGGTCTTTCATACACAATGTGGAGGGAATCTTTATTATACAATGATGATAAGTGATGCTGCCTCTCACACACAAAAATCTGGATATTAAACAAATTGGCAGTTTAGATAGGTTTCTCACACCCACCAATCAAATACATACCTGCCTTGGAAGTCTGAATGTAATTAGTGATTTAAAAGTAGAAAGGGTGGAATTTTTGCAGAGTAGATTTCAAAAGGTACATTCCTACTGTCCTCCAAGTGACCTTTTCCAGAGCTGTAGCATTGATGCTGTATTTACTTTATATAATTACTAATGTACTAATGTAAATAACTGTACTTTATATAATTACTAATACTATAAATTCTTTTACTGTATAACATCATTTTTGCCCATACTTGCATGCAAACATGCATATTCAGGGTAAAAATGCAGGCAGTAAGAGAAGCACTATGTAGATCTCTAGCAACAGCCTTTCTGGAAAAACAGCGGCAATTAGCTAGAAAATATGCACCTGCAGCTGAGCAACTCTCTTTTGGAAAAGACTAATACCCCATACACACGTGCAGATTATCTGAAGACTTTTGTCTTCAAATTTACCTTTTCTATGTAGTGCAAGGGCCTGCCGGATTGCATACAAATTGAAAGTGTTTAGGTTTGACCTCATATTATATGGTTTTGGTAAGTCTACAGACAAAAGTCTTCAGATAATCTGCACGTGTGTACGGGGCATAAGGCTGGCCATACACTATACAATTTTCTTGTTCAACTTTGCTTTAGATTTACCAAAACCATGTGATATAGGGTTAAACCTAAACACTTTCAATTTGTATGTAATCAGACAGGCCCTTGCACTACATAGTTTAAGGTAAATCTAAAGGAAATTGAATAAGAAAATTGTATAGTGTATGGCCAGCCTTAGGCTTCCTTTACACGGCCGCTCCGGAATTCTTCTCCTCTGCGGGTTTTTTTTTTTTTCACGGAGCGGATGACATTTGTGTCATCCGCTCCGCATGCCCGCATATCATCCCATCCGTTTGCGGATGATATGCGGACATAATGTAAGTCTATGGGCATTGCGGATGTCAGCCGATGACACCGCTGACATCCGATTTTCCTTCCTTTCCGTTTTTTGAACGGATGAAAAAATAGGGTTCTGTTCTGTTCCAAAAAATGGAACAGAACTGAAAGGAAGAAAATCAGATGTCAGCGGATGGTATTCCGCTGACATCCGCAGTGCCATTGACTTACATTATGTCCGCAAATCATCCGCAAAAAAATAGGATGATTTGCGGACAAGCGGAGCGGCCGTGTGAAAGAGCCCTAAGGCCCCTTTCACACAGGCGGACCGTTCAGATCCGCCTGTTCGTTTTTTTGGCGGATCTGAACGGTCCCCCCATGCATTTCTATGGGGCATCGGATGGCAGCGGAGACATGTCCGCTGACATCCGACCCGATCCGATCCGTCAAATCTGGATGGATGGAAACCCTATTATCCATCCGTCCAGCGGATCGGATCGGATCGGATGAGAACGGACCGACGGTCAGTTACCATCCGATTTCCCCCATAGAGATGCATGGGGAACTGACAGCTGTGTCTCCGCACACAGCGCGGAGACACAGCTGTCATCCTTCTGCTCAGCGGGGGATCGGCGGCTCGATCCCCCGCTGAGAAAAGCAGAGTCCGTTTGACGGACATAGTGTGTGAAAGAGCCCTTAGGCCCCTTTCACACATGCTGTCCGTTTTTCATCCATCGGTTGACGGATGAAAAACGAACATCAATGTATCTCTATGTAAAAACAGATGACAACGGATGATCATCAGTTAACATCCGTTTTCATCTGCTTCCTTCAATGTCCGTTTTTTTGAACGTATGAATGCCCTATTTTTCATCCGTCAAAAAAACGGATTGGACGGAAAACGGATGACAACGGATGAAAAACGGATGACAACGGATGAAAAACAGATAACTGACGAAAAACGGATGAAAAACGGATGAAAAAAAGGATAACAACTGATGAAAAACAGATGAAAAATGGATGAAAAACAGATGAAAAACTGATACATTTTGACGTGACTGATCTGATGAACTGAACGGACCATATGTGTGAAAGGGGCCTTAGGCTGGCCATACACTATACAATTTTCTTATTCAATTTCCTTTAGATTTACCTTAAACTATGTAGTGCAAGGGCCTGTCTGATTACATACAAATTGAAAGTGTTTAGGTTTGACCCTATATCACATGGTTTTGGTAAATCTAAAGCAAAGTTGAACAAGAAAATTGTATAGTGTATGGCCAGCCTTAAGCAGGAGATGTCTGCATTTGTCAGACAGAGTCTACAGACGAACACATGGAAAGGATTAAGTAATTGCTCTTTGATGTATGCATGTACTGTACCTTTAGAAAGCTTTTGTTAAGATTCTGCATTATGAGAGCATTGGTAACCAACAGTATTTGCATCATATGGGGTATTTGGCCTTGTAGAACCTCCTGTACATTCCCTAAAGGTACAGTAAATACAACGATACAGAAGTCATTGGACCTAATGATTGCCAGTAGTTGACTTCCCATACCATTACAGTTCCAGTACATTTAACACATGGCAACAGACATTGAGAGTTACAATTACTGTAAACCCTAACAATGAACTTCACCTATTTTCTTTCTTTTTTGTCTGTTAAATATACAATTGGAAGTGTTTTCTTATCTTTTTGATAGGTGTACAAAAACGTATTGATCTCAGAAATTCAGAGTTGTCTTGAGTAGTGTTGAGCGAACACGGACTGTATTATTCGTGTTCGTACCGAATAATTGGATTTTTTGTACCCGAACACGGACACGGACACTTTACTGTATGTTCGGGTAAAAATCCGTGTTCGGTCGTTTTATTTCCGGGTTTTGCATGCTTTGGCGCTCTTTTCATGGCGGGCTTTCAACAGCCAATCAACAATCGTTTAACTGGTGTGCCTTAAGCCATCCCAGCCATGCCTGCAAATGTCTCAGTAGCTGTGATTGGCCGTCTGAAGCATGTGACCAAGTCTTTATAAGTTCGAGGCAGCCGCAGCGGCGTCATTATGCTGCTTAGATTCAGGGACAGAGCACACATCAACGTGCTGGCTGCTGATTAGGGAAAGATAGGCAGGAAAAAACCATTTGTGTCCGGATAGAATTGAGGGACAGGTCGGAGTGTTTAGGCAGGGCGAGTTGTAGGCATTTTAGGGATAGAGTCTGCTGAATTATATAGGGTCAGTGTCTTCTACAAACTACAATCGATATTGCTGTGTGGGGGGTGGGGTCTGCACTCAATCCTGATCTACGATCTCTTCTCAATCCTGTTAGGGACAGAGTCTGCTGAATTTTAGGGAAACTGTGTTCTACAAACTACAATCGATATTGCTGTGTGGTGTGGGATTGGAGATAGGCAGGTGTCAGTGATCCACATCCATTTTTCTGTGTGTGAGCTGCAGTGAACACAATCTTTTTGGGCTGCAGTGAACACAATCTTTTTGGGCTGCAGTGAACACAATCTTTTTGGGCTGCAGTGAACACAATCTTTTTGGGCTGCAGTGAACACAATCTTTTTGGGCTGCAGTGAACACAATCTTTTTGGGGTGCAGTGAACAAAATCTTTTTGGGGTGCAGTGAACACAATCCTTTTTGGTGTGCAGTGAACACAATCTTTGTGGGGTGCAGTGAACAAAATCCTTTGTGGGGTGCAGTGAACACAATCTTTTTGGGGTGCAGTGAACAAAATCCTTTTTGGGGTGCAGTGAACAACATCCTTTTTGGGGTGCAGTGAACACAATCTTTTTGGGGTGCAGTGAACAAAATCCTTTGTGGGGTGCAGTGAACACAATCTTTTTGGGGTGCAGTGAACACAATCTTTTTGGGGTGGAGTGAACAACATCCTTTTTGGGGTGCAGTGAACAAAATCCTTTTTGGGGTGCAGTGAACAAAATCATTTTTGGGGTGCAGTGAACACAATCTTTTTGGGGTGCAGTGAACACAATCTTTGTGGGGTGCAGTGAACACAATCTTTTTGGGGTGGAGTGAACAACATCCTTTTTGGGGTGCAGTGAACAACATCCTTTTTGGGGTGCAGTGAACACAATCTTTTTGGGGTGCAGTGAACACAATCTTTGTGGGGTACAGTGAACAGAATCTTTGTGGGGTGCAGTGAACACAATCTTTGGGGGGTACAGTGAACACAATCTTTGTGAGGTGCAGTGAACACAATCTTTGTGGGGTGCAGTGAACACAATCATTGTGGGGTGCAGTGAACTCAATCTTTGTGGGGTACAGTGAACACAATCTCATACTGAAGGTTTGAGGGTGCTGCCTGTTCCATACTCCCCCTACTCCTCATCTAGCCTTTTAGGGGTACAAACAATAGTAATTGGGGCCTAGTGTGGTTGTGTACGTGTGATATACATACACTTTTTTGGGATCATATTTTCTATTCCGCTATTTAATCAAAAACCTTTGGGGATCAGTTAAATTGGGGGATAGTCTGTGTTGGTACGTGTGAGAGAGATCCACCTTTCCAAGTTGTTGGGGTTCATCTCATACTTCTGAAGGTTTGAGGGTGCTGCCTGTTCCATACTCCCCCTACTCCTAGCCTTTTAGGGGTACAAACAATAGTAATTGGGGCCTAGTGTGGTTGTGTACGTGTGATATACATACACTTTTTTGGGATCATATTTTCTATTCCGCTATTTAATCAAAAACCTCTGGGGATCAGTTAAATTGGGGGATAGTCTGTGTTGGTACGTGTGAGAGAGATCCACCTTTCCAAGTTGTTGGGGTTCATCTCATACTTCTGAAGGTTTGAGGGTGCTGCCTGTTCCATACTCCCCCTACTCCTAGCCTTTTAGGGGTACAAACAATAGTAATTGGGGCCTAGTGTGGTTGTGTACGTGTGATATACATACACTTTTTTGGGATCATATTTTCTATTCCGCTATTTAATCAAAAACCTCTGGGGATCAGTTAAATTGGGGGATAGTCTGTGTTGGTACGTGTGAGAGAGATCCACCTTTCCAAGTTGTTGGGGTTCATCTCATACTTCTGAAGGTTTGAGGGTGCTGCCTGTTCCATACTCCCCCTACTCCTAGCCTTTTAGGGGTACAAACAATAGTAATTGGGGCCTAGTGTGGTTGTGTACGTGTGATATACATACACTTTTTTGGGATCATATTTTCTATTCCGCTATTTAATCAAAAACCTTTGGGGATCAGTTAAATTGGGGGATAGTCTGTGTTGGTACGTGTGAGAGAGATCCACCTTTCCAAGTTGTTGAGGTTCATCTCATACTTCTGAAGGTTTGAGGGTGCTGCCTGTTCCATACTCCCCCTACTCCTAGCCTTTTAGGGGTACAAACAATAGTAATTGGGGCCTAGTGTGGTTGTGTACGTGTGATATACATACACTTTTTTGGGATCATATTTTCTATTCCGCTATTTAATCAAAAACCTCTGGGGATCAGTTAAATTGGGGGATAGTCTGTGTTGGTACGTGTGAGAGAGATCCACCTTTCCAAGTTGTTGGGGTTCATCTCATACTTCTGAAGGTTTGAGGGTGCTGCCTGTTCCATACTCCCCCTACTCCTAGCCTTTTAGGGGTACAAACAATAGTAATTGGGGCCTAGTGTGGTTGTGTACGTGTGATATACATACACTTTTTTGGGATCATATTTTCTATTCCGCTATTTAATCAAAAACCTTTGGGGATCAGTTAAATTGGGGGGGATAGTCTGTGTTGGTACGTGTGAGAGAGATCCACCTTTCCAAGTTGTTGAGGTTCATCTCATACTTCTGAAGGTTTGAGGGTGCTGCCTGTTCCATACTCCCCCTACTCCTAGCCTTTTAGGGGTACAAACAATAGTAATTGGGGCCTAGTGTGGTTGTGTACGTGTGATATACATACACTTTTTTGGGATCATATTTTCTATTCCGCTATTTAATCAAAAACCTTTGGGGATCAGTTAAATTGGGGGATAGTCTGTGTTGGTACGTGTGAGAGAGATCCACCTTTCCAAGTTGTTGGGGTTCATCTCATACTTCTGAAGGTTTGAGGGTGCTGCCTGTTACATACTCCCCCTACTCCTAGCCTTTTAGGGGTACAAACAATAGTAATTGGGGCCTAGTGTGGTTGTGTACGTGTGATATACATACACTTTTTTGGGATCATATTTTCTATTCCGCTATTTAATCAAAAACCTTTGGGGATCAGTTAAATTGGGGGATAGTCTGTGTTGGTACGTGTGAGAGAGATCCACCTTTCCAAGTTGTTGAGGTTCATCTCATACTTCTGAAGGTTTGAGGGTGCTGCCTGTTCCATACTCCCCCTACTCCTAGCCTTTTAGGGGTACAAACAATAGTAATTGGGGCCTAGTGTGGTTGTGTACGTGTGATATACATACACTTTTTTGGGATCATATTTTCTATTCCGCTATTTAATCAAAAACCTTTGGGGATCAGTTAAATTGGGGGATAGTCTGTGTTGGTACGTGTGAGAGAGATCCACCTTTCCAAGTTGTTGGGGTTCATCTCATACTTCTGAAGGTTTGAGGGTGCTGCCTGTTCCATACTCCCCCTACTCCTAGCCTTTTAGGGGTACAAACAATAGTAATTGGGGCCTAGTGTGGTTGTGTACGTGTGATATACATACACTTTTTTGGGATCATATTTTCTATTCCGCTATTTAATCAAAAACCTTTGGGGATCAGTTAAATTGGGGGATAGTCTGTGTTGGTACGTGTGAGAGAGATCCACCTTTCCAAGTTGTTGAGGTTCATCTCATACTTCTGAAGGTTTGAGGGTGCTGCCTGTTCCATACTCCCCCTACTCCTAGCCTTTTAGGGGTACAAACAATAGTAATTGGGGCCTAGTGTGGTTGTGTACGTGTGATATACATACACTTTTTTGGGATCATATTTTCTATTCCGCTATTTAATCAAAAACCTTTGGGGATCAGTTAAATTGGGGGATAGTCTGTGTTGGTACGTGTGAGAGAGATCCACCTTTCCAAGTTGTTGGGGTTCATCTCATACTTCTGAAGGTTTGAGGGTGCTGCCTGTTCCATACTCCCCCTACTCCTAGCCTTTTAGGGGTACAAACAATAGTAATTGGGGCCTAGTGTGGTTGTGTACGTGTGATATACATACACTTTTTTGGGATCATATTTTCTATTCCGCTATTTAATCAAAAACCTTTGGGGATCAGTTAAATTGGGGGATAGTCTGTGTTGGTACGTGTGAGAGAGATCCACCTTTCCAAGTTGTTGAGGTTCATCTCATACTTCTGAAGGTTTGAGGGTGCTGCCTGTTCCATACTCCCCCTACTCCTAGCCTTTTAGGGGTACAAACAATAGTAATTGGGGCCTAGTGTGGTTGTGTACGTGTGATATACATACACTTTTTTGGGATCATATTTTCTATTCCGCTATTTAATCAAAAACCTCTGGGGATCAGTTAAATTGGGGGATAGTCTGTGTTGGTACGTGTGAGAGAGATCCACCTTTCCAAGTTGTTGGGGTTCATCTCATACTTCTGAAGGTTTGAGGGTGCTGCCTGTTCCATACTCCCCCTACTCCTAGCCTTTTAGGGGTACAAACAATAGTAATTGGGGCCTAGTGTGGTTGTGTACGTGTGATATACATACACTTTTTTGGGATCATATTTTCTATTCCGCTATTTAATCAAAAACCTTTGGGGATCAGTTAAATTGGGGGATAGTCTGTGTTGGTACGTGTGAGAGAGATCCACCTTTCCAAGTTGTTGAGGTTCATCTCATACTTCTGAAGGTTTGAGGGTGCTGCCTGTTCCATACTCCCCCTACTCCTAGCCTTTTAGGGGTACAAACAATAGTAATTGGGGCCTAGTGTGGTTGTGTACGTGTGATATACATACACTTTTTTGGGATCATATTTTCTATTCCGCTATTTAATCAAAAACCTTTGGGGATCAGTTAAATTGGGGGATAGTCTGTGTTGGTACGTGTGAGAGAGATCCACCTTTCCAAGTTGTTGGGGTTCATCTCATACTTCTGAAGGTTTGAGGGTGCTGCCTGTTCCATACTCCCCCTACTCCTAGCCTTTTAGGGGTACAAACAATAGTAATTGGGGCCTAGTGTGGTTGTGTACGTGTGATATACATACACTTTTTTGGGATCATATTTTCTATTCCGCTATTTAATCAAAAACCTCTGGGGATCAGTTAAATTGGGGGATAGTCTGTGTTGGTACGTGTGAGAGAGATCCACCTTTCCAAGTTGTTGGGGTTCATCTCATACTTCTGAAGGTTTGAGGGTGCTGCCTGTTCCATACCCCCCCTACTCCTCATCTAGCCTTTTAGGGGTACAAACAATAGTAATTGGGGCCTAGTGTGGTTGTGTACGTGCGAGATACATACACTTTTTTTGATCATATTTCCTATTCCGCTATTCAATAAAAACCTTTGAGGATCAATTGAATTGCGGGATAGTCTGTGTCGGTACGTGTGAGAGAGATCCACCTTTCCAAGTTGTTGGGGTTCATCTCATACTTCTGAAGGTTTGAGGGTGCTGCCTGTTCCATACCCCCCCTACTCCTCATCTAGCCTTTTAGGGGTACAAACAATAGTAATTGGGGCCTAGTGTGGTTGTGTACGTGCGAGATACATACACTTTTTTTGATCATATTTCCTATTCCGCTATTCAATAAAAACCTTTGAGGATCAATTGAATTGCGGGATAGTCTGTGTCGGTACGTGTGAGAGAGATCCACCTTTCCAAGTTGTTGGGGTTCATCTCATACTTCTGAAGGTTTGAGGGTGCTGCCTGTTCCATACCCCCCCTACTCCTCATCTAGCCTTTTAGGGGTACAAACAATAGTAATTGGGGCCTAGTGTGGTTGTGTACGTGCGAGATACATACACTTTTTTTGATCATATTTCCTATTCCGCTATTCAATAAAAACCTTTGAGGATCAATTGAATTGCGGGATAGTCTGTGTCGGTACGTGTGAGAGAGATCCACCTTTCCAAGTTGTTGGGGTTCATCTCATACTTCTGAAGGTTTGAGGGTGCTGCCTGTTCCATACCCCCCCTACTCCTCATCTAGCCTTTTAGGGGTACAAACAATAGTAATTGGGGCCTAGTGTGGTTGTGTACGTGCGAGATACATACACTTTTTTTGATCATATTTCCTATTCCGCTATTCAATAAAAACCTTTGAGGATCAATTGAATTGCGGGATAGTCTGTGTCGGTACGTGTGAGAGAGATCCACCTTTCCAAGTTGTTGGGGTTCATCTCATACTTCTGAAGGTTTGAGGGTGCTGCCTGTTCCATACCCCCCCTACTCCTCATCTAGCCTTTTAGGGGTACAAACAATAGTAATTGGGGCCTAGTGTGGTTGTGTACGTGCGAGATACATACACTTTTTTTGATCATATTTCCTATTCCGCTATTCAATAAAAACCTTTGAGGATCAATTGAATTGCGGGATAGTCTGTGTCGGTACGTGTGAGAGAGATCCACCTTTCCAAGTTGTTGGGGTTCATCTCATACTTCTGAAGGTTTGAGGGTGCTGCCTGTTCCATACCCCCCCTACTCCTCATCTAGCCTTTTAGGGGTACAAACAATAGTAATTGGGGCCTAGTGTGGTTGTGTACGTGCGAGATACATACACTTTTTTTGATCATATTTCCTATTCCGCTATTCAATAAAAACCTTTGAGGATCAATTGAATTGCGGGATAGTCTGTGTCGGTACGTGTGAGAGAGATCCACCTTTCCAAGTTGTTGGGGTTCATCTCATACTTCTGAAGGTTTGAGGGTGCTGCCTGTTCCATACCCCCCCTACTCCTCATCTAGCCTTTTAGGGGTACAAACAATAGTAATTGGGGCCTAGTGTGGTTGTGTACGTGCGAGATACATACACTTTTTTTGATCATATTTCCTATTCCGCTATTCAATAAAAACCTTTGAGGATCAATTGAATTGCGGGATAGTCTGTGTCGGTACGTGTGAGAGAGATCCACCTTTCCAAGTTGTTGGGGTTCATCTCATACTTCTGAAGGTTTGAGGGTGCTGCCTGTTCCATACCCCCCCTACTCCTCATCTAGCCTTTTAGGGGTACAAACAATAGTAATTGGGGCCTAGTGTGGTTGTGTACGTGCGAGATACATACACTTTTTTTGATCATATTTCCTATTCCGCTATTCAATAAAAACCTTTGAGGATCAATTGAATTGCGGGATAGTCTGTGTCGGTACGTGTGAGAGAGATCCACCTTTCCAAGTTGTTGGGGTTCATCTCATACTTCTGAAGGTTTGAGGGTGCTGCCTGTTCCATACCCCCCCTACTCCTCATCTAGCCTTTTAGGGGTACAAACAATAGTAATTGGGGCCTAGTGTGGTTGTGTACGTGCGAGATACATACACTTTTTTTGATCATATTTCCTATTCCGCTATTCAATAAAAACCTTTGAGGATCAATTGAATTGCGGGATAGTCTGTGTCGGTACGTGTGAGAGAGATCCACCTTTCCAAGTTGTTGGGGTTCATCTCATACTTCTGAAGGTTTGAGGGTGCTGCCTGTTCCATACTCCCCCTACTCCTCATCTAGCCTTTTAGGGGTACAAACAATAGTAATTGGGGCCTAGTGTGGTTGTGTACGTGTGATATACATACACTTTTTTTGGATCATATTTTCTATTCCGCTATTTAATTTAACTGGGCCTCCATGCGAGACCTGTGTGCCTTGTTGCGCTGTTTTGAGTACTCCACCAACATGGCCAGTGGCAATGACGCCGTTCTCAGCTTAACTATCCCACTTCTATGCCTCCTTGAAAAAACAATTCGGGCGATGATGGAAGAGGATGTGGCACAGGATGAGGAGGAGGAGGAGGATGAAGAGGTAACATTTCCAAGGCTTTCAGGGCAGTCATTCGCAAGGGGCTCCGAGGGTGGGTTCCTGCACACGCAAACGCCAGGGACGCAATTGTCCAGCAGGGGCACAGTTCTGGAGGATGAGGAGGATGAGGAGGAGGAGGAGCTGGAGGAGGAGATGGAACCATGTTCACAGCAGGGTGGCACCCAGGCCAGCTCATGGCCATCACTGGTGCGTGGCTGGGGGGATACAGAGGACACGGACCATACACCTCCCACAGAGGACAGCCTTTCGTTGCCTCTGGGCAGCCTGGCACACATGAGCGATTACATGCTGCAGTGTCTCCACAACGACCGCCGAGTTGCCCACATTCTAACTTGATCTGATTACTGGGTGGCCACGCTGCTGGATCCCCGTTACAAGGACAACGTACCGTCCTTAATTCACTCACTGGAGCGCGATCGCAAGATGCGCGAGTACAAGCGCACGCTGGTAGACGCCATGCTGCTGGCATTCCCATCTGACAGCGGGGCCACAGTGGAAGCACAAGGCAGAGGAGGAGGAGGAGGAGGTCGCCAACGCAACCAGGGCACCGCCAGCACCTCAGAAGGCAGGGTTAGCATGGCCGAAATGTGGAAAAGCTTTGTCAGCACGCCACAACAAACAGCAGCACCAGCAGCTCAGATGGAACGTCTTAGCAGGAGGCAGCATTTTACCAACATGGTGGAGCAGTATGTGTGCACACGCCTACATGTAGTGAATGACGGGTCTGCCCCCTTCAACTTCTGGGTCTCCAAATTGGGCACATGGCCTGAGCTTGCCCTTTACGCCTTGGAGGTGCTGGCGTGCCCTGCAGCCAGTGTATTATCTGAACGGGTATTTAGCACGGCTGGGGGCGTTATAACAGACAAGCGCAGCCGCCTGTCCAGAGACAATGTGGACAAGCTCACGTTCATTAAAATGAACCAGGCATGGATCCCACGGGACTTTTCCGTACCTTATGCAGAATAGCAATGGATACCGACCTTACCCACCCATTGTTCCATTTTTGCTCTTTCTCACTCTTTTGGGGTGTACCCTCATTTAAAATTTGTGAAAAGAAGCAGTGTTGGCTACCTCGTCCTCCTCCTCAGGGCCAGATTAATGTAGGGGCTATTGGAGCTGCAGCTCCAGGCCCCTACCTTTTATATAGGCCCCGGGTTGGCCATATTCACTGTTACCGCTCTTCTGTCACTTGTAAACACAGAAGTCTGGCTTCTATGCTCGCTTCCCCAGGCAGCACCCTCAGAACCTCCCCACACAGCGTGAAGGCCGGACAAGGAGGGACAGTTGGCGATGCATGGATGTGTTTATGGGCTTCAGAGACAGCATCCCATGTTGAATTAGGCATGCATGGCTGCACCCTTCCTCCTCTGGGTGCATGGCAAGGCACGGCCCTAAGGCCCTTCAAAATCCTCAGCACCAAGCCCATGATGCTGTTAATCCGGCCCTGGTCCTCCTCCACCGCCGCTTCCACCTACACCGCCCATAGGTGTGCGCAGCCTATTGCATTAAGGTGTGCACCCCAAAGTTGAAATACACATGCATGTGTTTGCCAGCAGGGAGAGTAATGTATCGGGGCCATGTACCTGTAGGCAAGGAGAAATAGAGCAGAGCAGGTCCCAGGGAGATCTTTCCCATCTCCTCACTGGCAATGCTATGTGCCCTAGGTGATTAGGGTGTGCCCAGGCACACCCAGCACACCCTGTGCGCACGCCTATGTCACCGCCACATCCACCACCACCTTAACCTCCCTCCTACTCCATATGGGCCTCGTCCTTCAGAGATGAAGAAGAACATTGTTTTATTTTTCTGTTTTTTTTTGTTGTTTTAAGTTATTTCCCTATCCACATTTGTTTGCAGAGCACTTGCCATGCTCTTAATTACGTTTTGCTGCCATTTGCAGCACTCTAGCCCTTTCCTTTGGTGTTTTAGAGCCATTTTAGTGCCTTAAAGTTCGGGTCCCCATTGACTTCAATGGGGTTCGGTGTCCGGGAAAAGTTCGGTAAAAGTCCGGGACACGGACCCGGACTTTTTTTTAAAGTTCGGCCGAACCCGTCGAACACGGACATCTAGGTGTTCGCTCAACCCTAGTCTTGAGACCTGTGCACATTTCTAGATCTTATCTTGGACTAAAGAACGATTAGCTTTGGTGTTCTAAAGATCTTAAAGTTTAATGGATTAGCAAAAAACAACTGAGAGGATTGACACCCCCTCAGTCCACAACTGTACTTAGTAGCTGAGTGCATTTATGTCAGACCAATTTGTATTTTTTTTGTACGTACAGGATCTTCCACGGAAATGTACATGCATTTCAGAGATGTATTGCATAGTTTTTTCTTGACATATGCTTTAAAGTATTTGTACCATGAGAGAACTATGTAAGCTGCTATAGCTAACCTTCTTTTGAAAATGCTGTTTTACTGAATAAATGGATGCTATACTAATAATATTATTATATTATTTAATACTTTGAATAACAGGCTTGGAAAAAGTATGCAGAACCTGATGTCAAAACTCTTAACACAAACTTACCTAGGTCTAAGAAAAAGGGTCATGGCTGCAAAGGTTTCCATTATTCAGGTCATAGTTGTGGAAAGGCAAGTTAGTTGGATGGAGATAACACATAACATGAGGAGAACAGCGGAAAGGTATTTGGCTTAACATTTCCAAACACTATGGTATCAGTGTCTCAGAAACATAGTCAGCACAGGTACAGTAATGCTCTCCAATGTGCCGTTGGAGCAGTTTCAGCAATAAGGCTGTCACTATGTTAAGGTTTACATGGTGACAGCAGCAACTGAGTAGAAGGGTGTCAGAGTAGCGGTGTAGTGGCACTTGGAGGAGCTAATCCAAAACTTTTATCACAGTACCGGAGTCCAAGGAATATTGGAGCAGGCAGGGATGCCCTCAATCTCTCCTCACAACGAACCTATCCCCAGGGCTAAATAAGCTGTCCCTATCCAGCATGGATCCTGTCCCTACTCTATCCACTTCGCAACTGTGCATCAATTGCAACAGGGCACTTCTATTTATTTGCATTGCCCCCACTAAATATGGCCGTTGAGGTAATCCATTGTTGCAGTATCCATTCGGACTTCTTCCCCCCTGGTGACACCTACAGAGGCTGCAGATAATCAAAGTTTCTCTCATTCTCCATTCCTCTGTACAGTTGATAACTGCACCACCTACCGAAGGAAGGATGAACTGCATCTGCCCACAATGGTATAGCTAGTAGTAGTTAGTAACATTCAACTGGACTTAACTATTGAAGAGGATTCACCACTGATTCAAGTGGATTCATCACACAGAAACATACCCCTGCATTTATAGCTACCCGGTTAACCCATTCACCTTAGTCAAATCACTGTGGCGTCATTAATGTGTCACAGCAGATATTAAACATGATGGTTTGTGCAAAACATTGTGAAACTATCCTGTTCTAATAACATAATCAAGTCACATGGTGCCATACAGTATGTGTCAAGTGTTAACTGTTTCAATTATATGGTCATGGGTGTGAATTGTTGTTAAATCACTGGAGTTAAAGAGGAAGTAAAGTCTTAATTTTTAATTGTACCTACAGGTAAGCTTATAATATGACGTACCTGTAGGTACTGTGAAAATCTCCAAAACTTGCACAGTTTAGGAGATATTCAGAGTGTATGCAGCCGATGACCTTTGGGAGCATGCGCTCTGAAAGTCTGGCTAACCGTGCCAGGCCTTCAAAGCCCGTTCCGTAAACAGCGGCTCCCTTGCACATGCGCGGGAGTGACGTTATCGCAGCCCTGGGCACTCACAGCACCGGAGCCCCCAAACCTGAAAAAAATACTGGGAAGTGTGCGGCGCCGCTGGAGGGCTTCATTCTAAGATAAGTATTTCATAATGAGCTAGTATGCAATGTATACTAGCTCATTATGCCTTTGCCTTTTGTCTTACAAGTTTTTTTTAATATGGGTTTACAACCTCTTTAACCGCTTACCGCCCGCCCGCCGTCATATGACGGCGGAGTGGAGCGACCATTATCCTGGGCCGCCGTCATATGATGGCGGCACTTTAAGCAGGGCAGGCCGCCCTGCACTGCCGGTGTCGGGGTGTCCCCGGGACACCCCCCGTCACCTGCAGGGGGGAAACAGCCAATGGGCGTGGCTGTTTCCCACGTGATCGGCTGTGTTCCAATGACACAGCCGATCACAATGGAGGCGCCCGGGAGATGACCGCGCATGCGCGATCGGGAGCGCGCAGCGCGGTCATGTCGGTGGCACTGTGTTCCGTAGGAACACTGCTGTCACCGGCAGTAGTAAACAGTCACTGACAGTGACTGTTTACTATGTGATCGGCTGTGAATCCATTCACAGCCGATCACAAAATGTAAACAAAGAGCAGTAACTCACTGTTACTAGCTCTTCTCCCCTCATACAGTTTCCAGTATGAGGGGAGCAGAGCTAGAAATAGTGAGTTACTGCTCTGTACACCTTGTCACAATGTAAAAGCACAGAAATAAAGGTCCCCACACAGTCCTTAGCCCCCCCCCCCAATGTCACCTGTCACCCAACAGTCACCTCATCAGTGCCCAGAAATTGACACCCATAACGTTCACATGTAAGCGTAGCGATTGTGGGCAGAATCACATCGATTCTGCCGGCGATCCGGAAATCATTGCAAATCGCGGGACGCCTGTGCGTTGCCCGTGATTTGCAATAGCACCCCAAACGCTGTGCGATGTTGCCGCCATTTCCGCCTGCCGAATCACGGTAACATCGCGCAAACATCGCATGACGCCCAAAAAAGGTACAAGAGCTTCTTTGGGGCGTCATGCGTTGTTTGCGCGATGTTACCTCGATTCGGCAGGCGGAAATCACAGCAACATCGCACAGCGTTTGGGGTGCTATTGCAAATCACGGGCAACGCACAGGCGTCCCGCGATTTGCAATGATTTCTGGATCGCGGGCAGAATCGCAGTGATTCTGCCCATGATCGCTACGCTCACATGTGGACATAGCCTAAAGTTCACCGGTCACCAGAGACTGCCATCAGTACCGCCGTGCACCATCGCCCGTCACCTGTCACCCATCAGTGACCATCGCCCGTCACCTGTCACCCCATCAATCACCGTCACCTGTCACCCCATCAGTCATCGTCACCTGTCACCCCATCAGTCATCGTCATCTGTCACCCTATCAATCATCGTCACTTGACACCCCATCAGTGATCGTCACTTGTCACCTCATCAATCATCGTCACATGTCACCCCGTCAGTGATTGTCATCTGTCACCCCATCAATCATCGTCACTTGTCACCTCATCAATCATCGTCACCTGTCACCTCATCAATCATCATCACCTGTCACCTCATCAATCATCGTCACCTGTCACCCCATCAGTCATCGTCACCTGTCACCCCATCAGTCATCGTCACCTGTCACCCCATCAGTCATTGTCACATGTCACCCCATCAGTCATCGTCACCTGTCACCCCGTCAGTCATCGTCACCTGTTTGCCATATACATGCAATCACTTACTGACCTCCTAACGACTATATGCGTCGGCCATTAAAAGCTAAATACTGGGGTTATGGCAGCAGATAGCCCCCATAACCCCGGTATTTTTTGAAACGGCGGGCGGTCGGCTTTCAGATAAGGGTGGTCCCAGTGGCGGATTCGACGCGGAATTACCCTTACGGTGCAGGGGAAGAGGTGCCCCCCCCCCTCCTGCCGCGTCCCAGACGTTTTCCCAGCTTACCGGACCCGCCAGCAGCGGGGAAAACTATCCGGTCCCGGATCCTCAGAGACAGGAAGTCGAGTGAGGGCAAGATGGCCCTCACTCGACTCTATGGTCTTGGAGGACCGGAGCTACGTCAAAAGACGTTGCCTAGCAACCGGTTTAAAGGGCCGCTTTTTTTTTTTTCTTTTCTTTTTTTTCCTCTTTCAACAATTTTTTTTTTTTCTTTTTTAGTGTAGTTGTGAGGTGTGAGGTCTTTTTGACCCCAGATCTCACAATAAGGAGGACCTGTCATGCCTATTTCTATCACAAGGGATGTTTACATTCCTTGTAATAGGAATAAAAATGATCAAAACATTTTTTTTTTTAAACTGTGTAAAAATAAAAAAATAATAAATAAAATAAATAGGAAAAAAAAAAAATTAAAGCGCCCTGTCCCCGTTAGCTCGCGCGCAGAAGCAAACGCATACGCAAGTCCCGCCCACATATGTAAACGGTGTTCAAACCATACATGTGAGGTATTGCCGCGATCGTTAGAGCGAGAGCAATAATTTGAGCCCTAGACCTCCTCTGTACCTCTAAGCTAGTAACCTGCAGAAATTTTTAAAATCTTGCCTATGGGGATTTTTAAGTACCAATGTTTGGCGCCATTCTGTGAGCATGCGCAATTTTGAAGCATGACATGTTGGGTATCTAATTACTCGGCGTAACATTATCTTTCACATTATGGAAAAAAATTGGGCTAAATTTACTGTTTTCTTATTTTTTAGTTCAAAAAAGTGAATTTTTTTCAGAAAAATCGCATTTGGAAGACTGCTGCGCAAATATGGTGTGATAAAAAATATTGCAACGATCTCCATTTTATTCTCTAGGGTCTCTGCTAAAAAAAAATATATAATGTTTGGGGGTTCCAAGTAGTTTTCTAGCAAAAGAAATGATTTTAGCTTGTAAACACCAAGTGTCAAAATTAGGCCCAGTCTTAAAGTGGATAAATGGACAACTTTGTGTAAAGAACTACTTGGATGTTAGGCCTCTGTATGTGGCCAGGCTGTGTAAAAGTGTTACACATGTGGTATCGCCATACTCAGGAGGAATAGCAGAATGTATTTTGGGGTGTAATTTTTGCTATGTACATGCTATGTGTTAGAAATATTGCATAAATGGACAGCTTTGTGTAAAAAAAAATGAGTTTTCATTTTCTTTCCACATTTTCCAAAAACTTTTGGAAAAAAATGACATATTCAAAAGACTCATTATGCCTCAAAAATTATACGTTGGGCTGTTTGCTTTCCAAAATGGGGTCATTTTATGGGGGTTTCCATTTACCTGGTGCTCCAGGGCCTTCAAAAGTGCGATAGGTTGTCAGAAAATTATATGTGTAATTTGTGCTCCTAGAATGCCGGACACTGCTACTTGGATGTTAGGCCTCTGTATGTGGCCAGGCTGCGAAAAAGTCTCACACATGTGGTATCGCCATACTCAGGAGGAGTAGTAGAATGTGTTTTGGGTGTAGTTGCAAGTATATATGTGCTGTGTGAGAGAAATAACCTGTTAATACGGCAATTTGTAAAAAAAAAAATAAAAAAATCTTCATTTTGCAAAGCATTGTGGGAAAAATTACAACTTCAAAAAACTCATCATGCCCCTTATTAAATACCTTGGAATGTCTACTTTCCAAAAAGGGGTCATTTGGGGGGTATTTGTACTTTCCTGACCTTTTAGTGTCTCAAGAAATGAGATAGGCCTTCAGTATATCAGGTGTGAGCAAGTGTGATCATTTTTCAATGATTCGCACCATAGCTTGTGGACTCTATAACTTTCACAAAGACCAAATAATATACACTTACTTGGGTTATTTTTACCAAAGATAAGTAGCAGTATAAATTTTGGCCAAAATTTGTGAAGAAAAATGACTAATTTGCAAAGTTTTATGACAGAAACAAAGAAAAATGTGTTTTTTCACGATATTTTCAGTCTTTTTTTATTTATAGCACGAAAAATAAAAAACCCAGTATTGATCAAATACCATCAAAAGAAAGCTCTATTTGTGTGAAAAAAAGGACACAATTTTTGTATGGGTACAGTGTTGCATGAATGAGTAATTCTCAGTCAAAGTGTGAGAGCGCTGAAAGCTGAAAATCGGTCTGGGCAGGAAGGGGGTGAAAGTGCACTGTAGGCAAGTGGTTAAGGTGGTAAAATAAATTGAAGACGGATGATGTCAAAGGCCTGCCCCCCTGTTTGGATATAGATTGCCTCTTTCATGTCTCCTGCAAACCAGCGGTCCTCTCTGTCAAAAATGTGAACATAACTGTCTTCAGAACATTGAGCCTTCTCTTTTAAGTGAACCTGTGGCTAAACTGTGGATATTCACATCTTTACTGTTTTCTTTAGTGACTTGGAGGTCAGCAGGAAGAACCACTGAGTGCAGCCAAGGACAAAGGAGATTAAAGCCCCGTACACACGTACCGATCGTCGGCAGACCGAACGTCCTACAAATGTTCGCGGCTGGCGTGTTTGTTGTTTGTCTGTTGAAAAGTGCTCAAAACTTGCCCAGGACATTTGTCTGCCGACAGAAAAGGACGTCACTACGTTCCACGCACGTTCACCGCTACAAAAGAGGAAGTGAGTGTTTGGCCGTGACCCTTCTGGGCATCTCGCGCTGATTTCGGTAGCATTTGTTTGGTTGACGACATTTCGCTATTTTCCGAGACATCGTTCGAGAATTTATTATGGCGACCGTGAATTCGTCCGTTGCTGTCGTTAGTGTTGGAGTTTTGGCTCTAAGACGACGTACGAGCAATAGGAAGAAGAAGCGGACCTCCTGGACGAAAAATTGGTTGCTTAACCGTGATCAATTTTCTCATATGTCCTTGCTGAGGGAGCTCCAGGAAAATAATCCTGATGACTTCAGGAATTATTTGAGGATGACGGATCCCATCTTTCACCGTCTTCTTGCCCTGGTGTCCCCCTATATTCTGAAGCAGGATACTTGTATGCGGCTTGCAATTACTCCTGAGCAAAGGTTAATTGCGACGTTGAGGTATCTTGCAACAGGGAGAAGCCTGCAGGATCTGAAGTTCACCACAGGCATCTCCCCCCAAGCACTTGGAGTCATCATCCCTGAGACCTGCTCTGCCATCATCAAGGTCTTACAGAAGGACTATATCAAGGTATGTTTTATTTTTTACATTACATGTATTAGTAGTTTCACCCGAATTATGATGTTTTTGAATGTACAGCAATTGACACAGGCCATTATTTGTAAACTACCCTCTGTCCGCATGCACATAGTAGTAAAGATGTAGATTATCTTTAACCATTTGTAAAATTACCCACTAACCACCCCACCTTTCTCTCCTATGTGTCCCTAAACGCATTGCCTGTTAACAGTATGTCGAATTTTTCAAATTTTATTGCTTTCCCTCAAACAATTATTCCTTGGCCAATGTTTTAGTACCTAGTTTATGATTTATCTAAAATACATCAGTCCATCCATTCCCACCTATGATTGTGTATGTTTATGTAATGATGTTAAAACCTTCACTGACCACAAGCCCTTATTGATGTATAAATGCCCAGTTTTACTTACCCATCCCCCACCCACATGCTAAATCTCAAAGTCAGCATATACCAAAGCTCAAGCTCAGAGGTCTTCAAACTATGGCCCTCCAGTTGTTCACGAACTACAATTTCCATCATGCCTAGTCATGTCTGTGAATGTCAGAGAATTACAAGGCCTCATGGGATGTGTAGTTCTGCAACAGCTGGAGGGCTTTAGTTTGTAAATCTCAGCTCTAGCTGGTGAGTATAATGGGCCATACACACTAGAATATTGTCAGAACAATTTATCCTTCCGATTTACCAAAACCAAATAATATGAGGTCCAACAAACACTTTCAAATCCTATGCAATCTGGTAGGCCCTTGCACTACATAGAAAAGGTAAATCTGCACGAAAAAGTCTTCAGAGAATCTTATAGTGTGTATGGCCCTTTACAATATAAGAACAATAGGAGGTTGAAAATAAATGTATGTAGATGTTACATCCCCAAATCCAAACCTTTGCCTTCCTGTTGTTTATTTTTTTAACAAGTTGCATAAGCATTTAACAGACAACTGTGTGTGTAATTAATAATGTGATGTGCTCAAGCACTAATTATTTTATTTTTATTTTTTCCCCACAGTTTCCTTCAAACGCAGAGCAATGGCTGGAGATTTCTGATCAATTTCTGGAGAAGTGGAATTTTCCCAATTGTGGGGGTGCTATTGATGGGAAGCACGTCCGCATTGTCCCCCCTCCGAATTCCGGCACATTTTATTATAATTATAAAGGTTTTTTTAGTATAGTCATGCTAGCCATAGTTAATGCAAACTATGAGTTTCTTTTTTTGGATATTGGCAAAAATGGCCGCAATTCGGATGGGGGAGTTATTGATCAGACGGAGTTCGCTCGTCGTCTAAAGAACGGCACTCTGAACCTGCCATCCAGGGAGCAAACTGTTGAGGGTATGAGCTTTGTGTTTATCGCAGATGAGGCTTTTGCGCTTGGGGAGCATCTCATGAAGCCCTACCCTCAGAGGAACCTCACCCCAGACCAAAGGATTTACAACTACCGGTTGTCCAGAGCTCGCAGAGTTGTGGAGAATGCCTTCGGGATAATGGCCAACCGGTTCCGGATATTCCTGACGTCCATAAACCTGGCACTGTAAAAAGTGGATAATGTGGTCTTGTGTTGCTGCATTTTGCACAACTTCCTACGCAGGAATGTACACAATTATGTTTTGCAGCAACTGGATATTGACCCTGCTATGCCAGGTACAAGTGGAGAGGCCCAACCTTCTAACCAAGTGGAGTCCATGACGTCAATGGAAGTTGGACGGTCAGCATTGGCATCACACAGGGCCTGTCAGATCCGCCAGGAATATCTGGACTATTTCGTGGGGAGAGGAGCTGTGTCCTGGCAGCAATCACTGTCACACACACATTAATCTTGTTAAAGATTTGACACACAAGATAAATGTCAGAGATATCTTATTTTTAAACACATTAAACCAAAATTGCAATGATTCTGTATTGTGGATTCTAATCATTTGGGCACATATGCCAAACATAATTATTTGGGTTAATCATGTGTTATATATGTGTGACTTTGGAAGGGTTAATACATTCATCAGTGTGTTTCTTTACTGTAGTCTCTCACCAGCTGATCCAAAGTGATGATGGCCATGTGTTATTTTTGAGCCAGTGGTGTAAATACAAGGGCCTTCTGCACCCCACAAAATTTACACAAACCCTGTCACATTGAGAACTAGGTAACACCCAAGGTTCATCTAATGTCACCTTACATTGGTGGTTCTTGTCCAGAAGTTGCCCATACTATATATTTAATATAATACATTAGGGTATTAACAACGTACCTACACCTGTTATGTTGTGTTCATTTATGACATCCTTCTCACTGCCCACCAATGTTAGGATATGTCAGTGTTATGTGAAACTTGATCATTGTTCATCTCAAAGTGTTATATATATAAGTAATGGAAAGTGAACTAGAGCAACGAACAAGCAATACACTATAGATTACACTGATCTCCCTACACTGATTTCTACTGCCAATATCAATGCCATATTGAATCCTAGGACTGCTAGTACCTTGAGTGTTGAGTCACACTTATGCGATGCGGGAAGTCTGCGACTTTGCATCCTTCCTGCATCGCATAAGGGTGACCCGCCACTTACTTTTTCCACAGGATTGTATTACACAAGTCTGAAGAACTGTGCCATCCAATCCTGATACATCTGAAATAAAGGGTCATGTGCGACTTGTGTGCGTGTTCAGTGTGAATGTAGCCATACAAAGTGTATGTCTCAATTCGCACTGCACTCGCACAAAAGTCGCACATGATGCATTTATTCAGCTGCATCCGGATAGGATTGCACAGTCGTTCCCACTTGTATGATCCGATCCTGTATGAAATGTCAGATCGCACTGTGATATGCGTATAAACGGTTGGGATCTTTAACATTTCATTGACACCTCCAGCAACTCGCATATGGCAGTGTCCAAAATGCTTTCATTAACATGTAAATATGGGAATAGGACAGCCATCATACATGTAATGCTTCTTTACACAGCTTTAGATCTCGACCCCCCAACGAAAGTCAAATAAAGAATGGAACACACATTGTTGAATGTAAAAACGTTTTAGTATCAAACATTCACAGGGTTAGGGTTAGGGTGTTGGAAAGTGCTTTTCCCAAACTTGGGTACACTCTTTAACATCTGAGTGTCATAAAACTGGCATAAAATATTCTATAAAAATTGGAACATCCCAATACAAACAGTAAAAACTTTAAAATTTTTTTTTTTTTAAATTTGGCAAGCATGTCCACAAAATCACGCATTTTTCCTTGCAATGCCGTTGCAGTCTCTTTTATTTGCTCGAGGTCTGAGCAGCATTGAAGAGCCTCACGGGTCAATTTGGCCAATGTGCAAGTATGTAATACATGATCTGGAAAATAAAATACAACGGAGTCAATGTGAATCACCTACATGAGGTCATAATATAGAAACATTTGGTGTGCAGGTAATCTTTAAATTCCTCTCGAGTTAATACCTACCCTGTTCTTATGCTCTTTTGCCCTAGGCTCTTCATCTTCCTCCTGTCCTCCTCCAATGCTGTTGCTGATGATTCTGCCGGTCTCCTGAGCTTACTATATATTCATTAGGGGTGTGAACGCATGATGACGTCATTGTGAGGGCATGGTTGTAATATATATATATTAAGATGCAGAGACCAGAGACGGGCAGAATGCACGGCAACAGCATCGGAGGAGGACAGGACAGGAGGAAGAAGAAGAGCCTAGGGCAAAAGAGCAGACAACATAAGAGCAGAAGATTGGACAGCAGAAGAGTGGAGAGGAGAAGATCCAAAGAGCAGAGTGGAGAAGACCGGATGAAGATATTTAAGAACATTTCATAAACGTCTCCTGTCGTTATTCACATACACTTCCATTTATGTGGTTAATGTGTAGGGGTACTATGTACCCCATACCCATTCACATAGTGATTGGGGTCTGGGATCTGGGGACCACCCTTTGTTAAAGGTTGCTTCTAAAAAAAAAAGGAACCCCCTGGACGCATGACCCCCCAAAACCACCAGACAGGGTTGTGGGGATGAGGCTCTTGTCCTCCTCTACATGGGAGTAAGGTGCTTTTGGGTGTGCGGTGCAGAGGCCCCCTGGCCCAAAGCAATAAAACCCCCCCATGTTGAGGGCATGGGTCCTGCTGTGGTCCAGGGGGTGTTTGTTCCGCTTGCTCGTTCTCTTTCCTGGCCTGACAAGCTGCATGCTTGGATAAGGGTCTGGTAGGGGTTTTGGGGGTAACTCACGCTGTCTTTTTGTTGTGGGCCTACCCTCAAACTCAATACCACACACAAAAGGCCTGGTTGTGAACTTGGGGTGGACACCCACGGTGGGTTATTCAATTTGTCTGTGTAGTTCCCCCTCAAAAATCTTCACAGCGCAGGTGGCCCCGCAAGTCAGAGCATCCTGATCCGACTTACGGTGCCACTTCCATTCAAATAAAGAGGCTCCCATAGGGAACTAGTGTTGACAATTGCAGGCTAAAAATAATACTGATATAAATCATTATGAAAAAACCTACGTGGGCACACAATTGGCTCTTGGACACTTGGTCCTGGTTCCTCCACAGTTTCGGAAGTGGCTTCCACGCTGCTTGCCAAGTTGCCAGGAGATCGGGGTTCTGACATGGCTGGGGATGCCACATCCTGGCATGACGCAACATCTGCAATGTAAATTTGTAAGGGAATACAAGAATATAAGGTTAAACAATCATTGCAAATACACATATTTCTATTATCCCACTACACAAAAATCTGTGCCTACAAACCTTCATGTTGCTCTGGTGTCTCATCACTTGTTGGCTCCACCAGAATCACCTCAGGAATAATGTCTTCATCTACATAATCCAAAAAAGTTGCCATATCATAAAAGTCACAAGAGGTACATTTGTTAGGACATGGTGCCCTGCTTGATAGCTCTTTTAGTAACAAATATGAAGACATGTACATAGTTATCTACGAAAAATATGGTACATTAATGTTTGACAGTGCATAGGAACCAATTACCTTTAGTGGAATCTGTGCCACCTTCTGGGCCCACGTCCTCATCTTCTTCGGCAACTGCCGATGGAGCTGCCAGACCTCTCCTCCTCCTTTCCCATAGTTTGGCACGGAGTTTTCTTTTTTCTCCTATTTAAAGGTTTGATTAATAATCTGTGATTAATAGGAATGTTTGCAGAGAAGATTCGTGCAGGAAAGAACGTTCGTTGCAACACAATACATATATTTTTAACTATGGCTTCCTGACTTTTAATGTCATATACTAAAACATCAACAATAGATCGATCTAATCACGACATGACAACTAAAATGAGTAATCTAACTTTTTACATAGACATTATAATCTAGACATGTTACTAAAAACATACACCAAATTATAAAAAACATATTGCATGTTTAAAAAAAAAAATAAAAAAAAAAACTTACTTTTTTTCAGAATCCGATGGATTTGGGAAAGCTGATCCTGCTCACGGTGTTTCAGGTCGGACCACCGTTTCCGAATCTGATCTTTCGATCGCTCAACACCGAATTTTTTCAATAAACAGGCCACCACCTTATCTATGATGCCATCTTTCCTGGCATTGGGCCGCTCGTAATTAGCCAACTTGCCATCATAGTCCATTTTTTCTAAAATGAAGACCATCTCCACCATTTCTGGCTTTGTCATGGGTGTAGCCCTTAATTTTCTGGTGGCCCAATCACTTCGGCCCCCACTTGATGAACTCTGAGATCTTTCAGACATTCTTCTTGATTAAAAGATTGTTCCACTGCTTCAGGTGTGAGTGTCGCATGTAGGCCTGATCTTCAGCACGTACACACCCCTGCACAAGCCCGCCACTGGAGGAGGAGTTGACGCCTGCGCTGTATTTAAAGGACGCCAGATCGTTCGGCCGACGATTCGCTAGCGGACATATCGAGGGTTGGAGCACGATCGAGCGGCGAATCACGACTTTTCCCCACAAACAAAGGTACGACTATTTTAATAGAAAGTGTGTGTTTTGGGCCCTATACAGCTTTTATTAGGAATATCTTTATTATGTGCCTAAATACATGCTATTTTAATATGTTTTGTGTTGTGTTGTGTCTTGCAGGCATATACTGTCCTGCAATATGGTGGACAATTACACCAGCCACAACTTTCTCATCAGTTTCATTGATGAGTTCAGGCAACTGCCGTGTTTGTGGCAAGTGAAGTCGGCTGATTATAAAAATAAAAAAATAAAAAAACAGGCCATGGAACATTTGGTGGCCTTCTACAAGCCCGTCTGTCCTGGGGCAAATTTTGAGTATGTAAGGCGAAAAATAAACAGCATTCGCACTGCCTACAGGCGGGAGGTCAAAAAAATTGAAAAGTCCACCCGGTCTGGAGCAGGTGCACTGAAGATACATGTACCACGGCTGTGGTACTATGATAACCTGCGATTCCTGTCTGACACCTTGGAATCCAGGCCATCCATATCAACACTGCCTTCTACTTCGGCAGAGGGCTCAGTGTCGGTTGATCCAAGCCAGGATGAGGATTTCCTGGAGGAGAGTTTTACTCAGGTATGGCATTTCACAATATATTGTCTGCTAAAATTTAATCATGTAACAAAATTATAAGCTAAACCATAATTGACCCTTTATGTAAACGGGCATAGCAAGGGGTTGGCATGACAGGCAACCGCCAGGGGCGCAGGCCAAGGGGGGTGGGTCACAAAAACATTGGCAATGGTTTATTGTTTTTTTGAACAATCCACTCAGCGTGCACACCCCAGAACCCCCAGTTTGCAGGCGGATTCATGCAGGTGTAAAACATTGAGAGCTGCTTCATGCAGGTGTAAAACATTGAGAGCAGCTTCATGCAGGTGTAAAACATTGAGAGCAGCTGAGCCAAAAGACCAGGAGACTGAGACTGCCTCTCACTGCATCCCCAGCACACCTCCGGTCTTACAAACAGTGCTGCATCCCCAGCACACCTCCGGTCCTAACAAACACTGCTGTAGCCTCAGCATTCCTCTGGCTCAACCTTTTTTAATACAAAACTAACAGCTCCTGCAAATGATACATCCATCCTTGCTTCCATGTCTCTGGTCTCTCACTCTGGGTCAGCAAGGCAGGTGGCTCCCTTATTCCTGTTTACCTGCACCGCTTCACCCTCAATGCCCTACATCAAAGCCCTCTGCAAGTTCAGGCCCCTCTCTCTCTCTCCAACCCCCCTCCTCTCTCTCTCACACCCCCTCTTTCTCTCCCTCTCTCTAGCTCTCAACCCTCTCTTTCTTGTTTTTCACACCTGAGACAATGATTGCCCACTAGAGAGCTCTACACTGGGCAAACAAGGGGCAAATGAGAAACTTTTGATGCCCTTTAATTTTTTTTGGGGGGGTGGGTTACATTTTTACATTGATCTTGGGGGGGGGGGGTTGTTGCCAAATACAGCTCCTCAACAAGGGCACTGGAGACCCTAGATACGCCACTGTATGTAAAGTCTGCTATTTGTTCACAATAATATAACAAACATGCATTTTTATATACACTATAACATTCTAATCAATTGTTCATTTCATCAACAGGGAAGTGTCACTGAGGAGGAGCCAGGTTGCAGCCAGGAGCCTGGGGAGCCTGCGGAGCCTGAGGAGCCTGAGGAGCCTGTGGAACTATTTCCACCACCACCTCCTCCTGCCAAACGGAGGCAAAAGAGGAAACACATCGACGACATCACCGATGAATTTATACAGGAGGCCACCATAGCTCTACGTAGGAAACCGGAGGCCAATGAGTCCTTCGGCAACATGACTGCCAAAATTTTAGATAAGGTGGACCTCAGGCAGTGTCAGTATGCCAGAAAAATTATTCTGGATGTGCTGCAAAACGCTGAAAACGGCATCCTTAATGAGCACAGCCATGCATGCCAGGAGCACCCGTGCCCTCCACCTCCACCTCCACCTCCACAACACCCACCACCTCACCAAATGCCACATGGCCAGTGGCAATATGGCCAGCAGGATCCAAACCTGCCCTCATGGCAACCTGATTTCAGTTACCAGCAACTTTAATTTTTGTAACCCCCTATTATTTATTTTACCCCTGTTTGCCAGTTTCTATTTTAATTTTGTCCAAATGGACCTTTTTTATGTTTAGTTTTTTATACGGAGAGTATTGATGTTTTCATGTTTTCTTTTCTGAGATACAAAAAATAAAGAAAATTGAAAGTAAAAAATGGCCTATCTGAATTTGTTAACATGTTTAATATTGTGCATAACCTGAAAAATATGTTTTAGACATTAATTCAGACAAGAATAAAGGGTCATATCAATAGTTAGATCTTTGCTGTTAAAAAAATAATAATGGTGAAGAGTTCAAATTATTTAATTATAAAATTTGATAGAACAGATAGAATAGACAAACATTATCTTCATCATAACAGAACACATGCCTTTTTATTAGAAAAGTATGGCATTATGAGCAGCATCTTCCTTCTTCTCACATTTATCAAGATGAGCATGTGCTCCGCATTTCACCTATTTCTTGGACTGCCGCGAGCCGAAAGTTCTTTCTGAATAAAATGTTGAGTTTACTAGAGAAAATTCTTCCGGGAACTCATTTGGTTTGATCATGCGTGTTGGGATTTGTAGCTGTGTGTCGGCAGAATTCTGTACTGACTGGCGAACAATCGTCCGTTCTGGTGTCGGCATACAAAAATTTTCATGTTTGCAAGAAAGACTCTTGTCCGCAGAATGTGCGCAGACAGCTGTCGGAGGCACCATACTAACAAGCGTACAATCGGCAGATCTTTCGTCCGCCGACGTTTGTATGACGACGATCGGTACGTGTGTACGGGACTTAACACTTCTGGAAATGTCCATTTCTCAAAAGACTTCTGAAGATGATTTATCCTTAATGGAGTACTTGTAGGAAAAAAGGTAAGTATATAATAGCTATTTGGCAGGTAAAGTACTTATACAGTATTTCAGTTTACCAACAGTCACTTTTAAGTGTATCCAAAGCTAAAACACTTTTTTCTTTCTTTTGAATAGTTTTTTAATAAAGCACAAAAATTGATTTTATTGCAGCTTACCAGTCCTTAGATGTGGTGGCTGCATTAGTTTTCTTCTTTAACATTTTTTTTCCCTGTATTTTAACCTGGTAATCTTGCCATTAACACACTATTCGAGGGTAACAACAATACTGAGCAGCATTGTCACCCTAGGACTACATAAAGTTATTTAGAACTACATAACACCTCCCTTTCTGCATAAAGAGAAGGTGTTTTGTGGTCCAAGGACATAGCAGGAAGCAATGATAACCAGAAAAAGATAGAGCACAGGAAGTTATCAGCTCACAAGAATTCTGGCTGAATGAACATATACTTTAAAACTGAACTCTGGGTATGATCTTTACTGCATAGTTACAGGTGGTAACTATGCAGTCATGGTCTAGCTTGGTCTAGCTTGGCTTGCTAAGGAATGCACACTGACCACAGAAGGCCACTCGCTCACCGCTGCCACCATTCACACAACGCCTTTTGTTTTTCTAATTTTTAGCGGTGTTCCTTGATTGGACAAGGAGGAGACCATGACATCACTGCCCCTCCTCTCTTCATTGTCCAATCATCATAGCTACTTGTTAACATATCGTATAAACATCTTTAAAGGGGTGAGCAACTAGTTGAATACATTGATAAGCATCAAAGGTATGAGCAAGGGGGTTTGTTTGGGACTTTAAATGAGGCGCCTAAAAACAGGTGCCTCCATCCCTAAATCTAGAAATACAGAGGACTTTGAATGAGGCACGTGATAACCGCTGGATGAGTTTGTAAACATAATGGCATATTTATTTAGCATGTACACATATCAAAACATATAGAAATTTGTACATACATAAGTAAAAAACTATTTCATCTATATACATACTAATAACACAATTCATCTATATACATGGATACCATTATGACATTTTGCAGTATGAAAAATTGTGAGACAATATTGCTCCATGTAGTAGAATCATTAGAATAAGCAGGAGTTTGCAAAGAAGGGTCTAAGAATAAAAATTGCACAGTATCTTGAAAACATATATGCATTTAAATTGTTACCCCAGGAGGATGAGAGTCTCCATGCTAGAATCATTGCTAGTGTCCAAAGTGTCTATAAATTTAATAAAATGTATATATTAATGTATAGTGAAAGGTGCTACTGCCATAAGCGAGTGTAGCAGGATCCTTGGTGACTATAAAAAAGTAGGACAAGTGTAAAAAAGTAGGACAAGAAAGGCATATTGAAGTAGACCATGACCCAAGTGTAGGGAAAGAAACAGGGCAGAAAATGTTGCATGAAACCCACTATGCTAATCCCCCAAAAATAGGACAAAGAGTGAGCAGCCTAAAGAAAAACATGTGACTGAGAGGACTCTGTGGATAAACGAGCTTCCAGATGGTTACCTTGTGTTTCCACATAAGGGCATGTAGGACAGAGACAAGGCGTTTTATAAGGTAAAGACAGGAAGTTCCAGGAGAAAGAAGAACAAGGTGGAGAGGAGACATTGCTGGATTACACAGATGGGATTGCGGGGATAGCTGGACTATAAGAAAACAGGGGGTCAGCTATCCATTGCCAAAGGAGATTACATACAGCTTATGGTGCTGTGAATGCTGAATACCCCCTTGGTGGGGAGAGTCTTCCGGTGAGTGCAGCACATATAGGGGAGCACGAGTGAAGAGACCGGCATGAATATTTTTTAAAAAGCACATTTCTTGATTTCTGTACATATCATATTTGAGGACTGTTGTTATACAGGGTGCGAACACTTGTCACTTTCTTTTACACTGAGCCACTATTAACGTTCTATCAGGAGTATTCCATTGTACACGTCACTTTGTCACTGAATCACTCAATTGATTTATTGGGTTTTGATGATCTGTCTCAAACTATTATTTATGTACAGCACTTAGGTAGAATAGGTTTGGGTGTATATATACACTAAGTATTCTATTTGGATCCAGCACAAGCAGCGCCATATCCACCAATGTTCTCTAACACACATAAGGGCATGGTCCAGATGTGGGGTGCAATAAACCCAGAATGAGCGGCTAGCAGGATTGTCTGATCTAAATGCATATAGTGCCCCCATTTGGATCAGCCAATCCTGCTAGCCACTCTAGCACTATTGCTGTGCACTAGCAACAATTCTAACATGGAGGCTCTCCTCCTGGGGTAAAAATATGTGTACCCAGTTTTCCCATGGGTTTCTATCACCACAGCTCCCTGGATGGGCACTCTTGACAGCCCTCAACTTGCAGTACCGCATGTTTAGACTCTGGGCCTATATGTAAGTAATATAGGGGTGGATTTTTTTTGTTCTCCTTCCGCTTTTTTTTTCACTTCCCTGTTAGTTGGATTATACATTAGACTTAGAATTTTTTTTTTTATATATTTTTTCCGCAGATACCTTTTTTTGCATCTGCTCCTGAGGAAGTGGAATGAATCCACGAAACGAATTGAGCTCATTTAGAAGCATATATGTTTTCAAGATACGGTGCAATTTTTAATCTTAGACCCTTCTTTGCAAACGCCTGCTTGTTCTAATAATCCCACTATATGGAGCAATATTGGCTCACAATATTTCATATAGCAAAATGTCATGATGGTTTTCATATATATAGATGAATTGTAATGTGTTATTGGTATGTATATAGATGAAATAGTTTATTATTTATTCATGCGCAAATTGTTATATGCTTTGGCATGTGTACATGCTAAATAAATATGCCATTATGTTTACAAATTATTCCAGCGGTCATCACGTGCCCCATTCAAAGTCCCAAAACCCTCCTCTGTATTTCAAGCCAAAAAGGTTGTTAGTTTATTGCTGATATTCTCTTATATGTTACATGTTCTGTAGGTTAGTATCCCAAGCCTTTGATGAGTATGGGTAAAAAAAGAGTTTTACAGGGGTATAGAGAGGTAGAAAAATAAGAGCAAAGCAAAAGAAAGGGAAAGGGTAAGAAAAAAACTATTTTTATTTTTGAATGGAATAGGGAACCCAACCAACTCCTATTATTTTTATTTCTGTAGGAAAAAATAATGAAAATCTAAAATTTTGGGTTGTCCAGAACAGTAATAGAGGTGAAGTCTTCAAATTGGGACACTTGTTCTAGGCACAGCTGTCTGTCATTAGAGACATTTCCTCTCAATTCTTGTTGTGTCTCCAAGACAAGACAATGTGACACAAATGACAAACAAAATCTGATAGGGTTTTCCCATTTGGTAATTTTTTTAACCAATTCCCACTTCTTCCAAAACTAAAGGATATGTTTTGGTTTTAGATTTATTTTAATTCTTTGTATGCTTAGTGAGCACTTTGACTGGAACGGCAGGAGTGCAGCGCTGCCTTTGTGGTCTAATCAAGGTTTAATATTAATTGTGTTTTGCATATTTCTCCAGTGAGCCTTAAAAATTCTGACATGATCCTAATGTGTATTTTGCTTTTTCCTGGTAGGGAAATTAGAATAAAAGTAGAAGCACGACAGGAGATTAAGCAATTTAAAGGTATTTACAAAAACAGTGCACCAAAGACACTCTATTTTGTTTATTGATAACACACTTTTACATATTGGTTTCTAAATCATTTAAATCTAAAACAATATTACATTTTACAAATCATATAAAGTAGTTCAATAATAAAAACAATGAAGTGCAATCATTTCCAGATTAATGCAATCCAGTAGTAATTTCATACCTGCCTACACAAATTGGGAAAATATAGGTAATATATAGAACTATACACCTATACCTGAAATTTATTACAATGTCCCTCATGTATCAAATCATTTGAAATAGGAATGGTCTTTACTGTTCCACAGCACCAAATTAGTTTCAAGCTTTAATTCTCTTACTGCCATATTAATGCAAAGATTTTAAACTGTCTGCTATGAGCAACACACAGAGTTTGTATTTCAGATATGGGATTTTAGTATTGTTTCTCAATTCGAAAAAAAAAAAAAATCGAAAGTATGCGTCATTTGCTTGTGAAGTTCTGAAAGATATCTGCCACTTCAAGCCATGTTCGGAAACAAGCTAGTCCTCTTTCTCTTATTTGTTTTCTTCCCTTGTCTGTAATAACATCTCCATTTTGTTTTACAATCACCAGTTTTGGTATAGCTGTAATTTTGTACTTATTCTTCAATTCACTGAAAAAAGAAAGAGAGTAAAATTAAAAGGCAAAAATTGGGTTCATTAAACAAAGTGAATATTTTTCCAGATGATCTCTACCAATGTCAAGAAATAAGTCCTGAGTTCACCTAAGTTTCAGTGTTTGACTAATTGTCAAGATGCCTGTAGCCAGTTTAACAGATTTGAGCAAAGGTTTTAGCAGAGTGTTGGACTATACTAGCCATCAATGAAAGCAGAATGTTTGCAACTGATATAAAGTGTTCAAGGTAAATTCAAGTTCTTTAAATTGCAAGCTTTTAAAACAAGTTAGGCTTACTTTTCAGGCATTACACAATACTGAATCCGAGAATAACACAATTATTTACAGAACAAAAAAGAGATATACTGACACACAAGTGTTAATAGCACTTGTATTTAGGATATACAGATTGTGATACAGATGATGATCATTGCTTAAAACTGGATTTGACATACAGTATTTTAAATATAAGTTCAGAACAGGACTGGATCTAGCCTATCATACCTGGGGGTGCAGTTAAAAGGTCAGGGGGCATAATTTTCACATTTTGTGTGAGTCACTGACAGTCTGTCCCACAGTGTAACAGAGAAGCAAGGAACCAGTTTTCCCTGTTCACTTGGCATGCTTCTGTACCACGTGTCACAACCCATAAGTAGCATCGAGTAGTGCAGAGTGGGTACAAGAGTGAAAATAATATGCTAGTATGTATAAGGCTGCCCTTAGATTTGCATTAGATTTGGATGATTAAAGTGAACCTGTGCCAGAGTCCTCTCCTCACATCAGGAGTCCTCATTATAGTGCCCCCTTACTTCAGGTGTCCACATCAGAGTTTCCCTTCTTGCACTAGCTGTCCCCACCAGAATGCCACCTTACCTCAATTGGCCCCATTACAATGTCCCCTTACATCAATTTTCCCCATCTTAGTATCTCCTTACAGCAACTGTCCTCATCAGTGTGTCTCCCTAAGTCAAGTGTCCAATCAGAGTGCTCCTACATTAAATGTCCTCATCGGAGTGCCTCCTTGCATCAAATCTCCGCATCAGAGTGCACCCTTACATCAATTGCTTCCAAAAGTGTGGCTCATGGATCAGTAGATGCTCTCTCAGAAACCTGATGGGGGAACGCAATAAAAATCTGGGGGGGGGGGGCAGCCCATCCCAGCGCCTTCCTAGTTCTGGGCCTGGTTCAGAAGACAAGGGTGTAAAGCAAAACGACTCTGTCTAGGCCACTCTAACAGGAACAGTCCTCAAAGGCATTTTAGGTAAACAAAGATGACAATCCAGTCTATTATGGCCTATTTTGGGGGCTATAAGGTACCTCCTCTTCTTTATATTCTCTTTAGCCCTGATAATGCTGGGGGGCCTTGTAGCCCTTAAAACACATTGAAGTACCATCTTTTTTTGTTAGAAGACTTCAGTTATGCTTGGACTCCTTGACCTTTGGTGTTCCCCCCCCCCCCCCCCCCCCATACCTTACCATCTATGTCTTGGCACAATTCACACCCAAGTGTGAAAATATTTTTGTATGTCTATATATCTTTGATTAGAAAACTTCTTAACTTCAATTAAAATTATAGTGGTACATAAAAACAAGTCTGCAATCAGGTGATTAAATATCTGTATGACCATTCAATCCCAATTCAAATTATTTCTGGTTTGAAATTCCCAGTCAGTAATATAATTCTGACATAATTTTTGTTATGCCCTCTTCTGTAGAAAAAGTCCACCACTAGAACATTGATTTTGTGCTTTATAAGCTTGCACTTTGAAAAACATGAGTAAAGAAAAGATATCCTTTAAATTCCAAACCTTCCAGCAAAAGGTTAAATACCAGTACACAGCAGCAATGCTTCAAGTCCAAGTACCAAAAAGTAGTATAACTCTATGCATTGACAGTTAGGAAGGTAAATTCCTAGTGCAATAGAATGACAATGTACATACAATAAGGAGCATGTACTCTAACAGGTAAGAAATTGCAATGGGACAACTATATAGGAAAAAGAAACAGATTTTACATTCATTGGACTACTTTTCCCATTCCGATGGTCACATTCAGAGTGCCTCAGCAGCCAATAACATCACTCTGATTGGATTCTGGGCTAGTGGGGACAGATACTTCTAGTGTCTGTCTAATTTCTATAACAAATGATGACAGCTAGCAACTTAAAGCACTATGGAAATAAAGGGCCAATTCACATGTGGTGCCTTAAGGTAGCCCATTCATTTTGAAATGGCTTCCAAAGCACTGCAACGCAGCCAAAAATCAGCAAGCTGCAAGTCAGATACAGGTCGGTGCTACCTCTTTTAAAAGTGCAGCCACTAAGCCTCAGTGGTGATGAAAGTGTTAAGGAATTGGTCATTGTTCCATAGGACTTACCTAAAATGGACCCACTGTCCATTGTATGGTATTTTTTATAATATCTTGCTTTGTCAAGTGTCCCTCATAGCAGTTGTTAGCTCCCATGTCCTTTTTGACAATAGCTTACATATTAACTTCAAATTGCCCAGAATTTAATATCAAGATTTACACCCCCCCCCCCACCACCACCAATGCATAGACTTCAATGCCAAGTCCAAGTTTTGCAAATTTCAAGCAGGATTCATATAGTTACGTAGTAGATAAGGTAGAATAAAGACAATTGTCCATCCAGTTCAATCTTTGTAGGTGTACGTGTGTCAGTGACGATAATTATTTCCCATATCCCTGTATGTTGTGTTCTTTAAGATGCACGTTTTACAAATATCAATGCTCCCCACTGACACCACCAATTGTGGAAGAGAGTTCCATATCCTTATCGCCCTGACAGTGAATAACCCCTTATGCAGCTTAAGGTTAAACCGCTTCTTTTCCAATCTCATTGTGTGGCTCTGTATACTCTTGAGACTCCCTGAGACTGAATCGTTTTTTTCCTATCCTGGGGTCACTATTGAGGTATTTGTTCACCCTTGAGGTATTTGATGCGATAACCCCCCTCCTCTTCCCGCACAAATCGAACCCTGGCAGATTCGCTCATCTCAATCTTTCCAGCATACCAGTGACATGTTTTTTCTATACTTACTATAAGAACAGCACTATCTAGTGGCTAAAAAGCCTATTCATATATGCCTTAGAACTGCCTACAGTAACATGTAAAGGAGGGGGGGGAAAGTCATTCAGAAGTTCTGAATGTTTAAGTATATCTGCTTCATGTCTTTTGGAGCCATGTGCATCCAAAACAGGGCTGCTATAAATGTGCTAACAAGAAATAGTATATTTATATAATATATATCAACTTGCAACTGTCAACTTTTCAGTGCAGAATTAAAAATAAAGGCTTGTTTTTTTTTTTAATTGTTTTTTAAATGGCTTTGGGGTTTTGTGAAGAGAAGAATTCTAATATAAATATTTTTTCCTTAACCACTTGCCGACCGCTCACTGAGCTGGTACTGCGGCAAAGTGGTTTGTTATCGTCCAGCAACGTAGACCTACGTCGCTGAACTCCTCCCCTTGTGGGCGTTGCGCGCGCCGCCGGTTGTTCGCTTCCGATGTATTCAGTCACAGTGGGAGTCGGGCCAGTGGAGGAGCGGCAGGGATCGAGTGTGGAGATCCGCCCGCTTGTGTAAACAAAGCGGGCGGATCTCCTAACTGACAAACAGTGACAGATTGCAGGATTCAGCATAGCTGAACCTGCGATCTGTGCCTGTGTCACACAGTCCCCTCCCCCCACACACGTTAGTAAGCACCAGGCATACATTAACCCCTTGATCACCAATAAAAGTTAACCCCTTCCCTGCCAGTGCCATTTTTACAGTAACAGTGCATATTTATAGCACCGATTACTGTAGTAATGTCACTGGTACCTTTAAAAGTGTCAAAAATGTCAGTCAAGGGTCCGATCTGTCCGCCGCAATGTCGCAGTCCCGCAAAAAAAAAAAAAAAATCGCAGATCGCCACCATTACTAGTTAAAAAAAAAACAATAAAAATGACATAAATTTCCCGTAGTTAGTAGCTGCGATAACGTTTGCGCAAACCAATCAAAATACACTTATTGCGATTTTTTTTACCAAAAATATGTAGCAGAAAACAAATTGGCCTAAAATGTTAAAAAATTTAGATTTTTACATTTTTGGGGGGGAATTTCATATAAAAAAAATGTGAAAAATATTGTTATTTTTTCTAAATTGTCGCTCTTTTTTTGTATATAGCGCAAAAAGTAAAAATCGCACAGGTGATCAAAGAGCACCAAAAGAAAGCTCTATTTGTGGGGGAAAAAGGACATAAATTTAATTTGGGTAAAGCATCGCACGACTGCGCAATTGTCAGTTAAAGTAACTTAGTGCCGAATCGCAAAATATGGCCTGGTCAGGAATGGGGTAAAATTTTCCGGTCTCAAAGCAGTTAAAAATACGCTCATTGAGAATTTTTTTGTCAAAGACATGTAGCTAAATACATTTTGGCCTAAATATATGACAAAAATTGAGTATATTGGATATTTTTTAACTGTCAAAGTAGAAAAATATTGTTATTTTTCAGAATTGTCGCATTTTTTTATTAATATTGCAAAAAATGAAAAGCGCAGAGGTGATCAAATACGACAAAAAAAAAGCTCTGTTTGTGGGGAAAAAAAGGACGTAAATTTCATTTGGGTACGGCGTTGCATGACCGCGCAATTGTCAGTTAGATTTGCACAGTGCCGAATTGCAGAAAGTGGCCTGGACGTACAGCAGGAAAATCCCCCGGTGGTAAAGTGGTTAAGTTCCTGTTAATGATTTAACTGTAAATTATATAGAAATAGACTCCCTACTCCATAGACATTTATAAGATGTTTAATGGGTATTGTATTTATGTTTCCTAGAATATACTTAATTTAATGGATTAAAACGTTAATAAGTAAAAATGATGCAAATAATTTTGGTAAAGGTAACATTTTTTCCCCAAGCATGAGAAATTTACCAAATTTTGGGGTATTGAAAATAGATGTTATTCCCAACAGAGTACATAAGGTGCAGGGATATTAATTTTTTAAATATTCCCAAACAAATCTTGGGCACAGAAAAAAATAATATTAAAATAAAATGAATGAGCTGCAAGCATAAAGTGATAACACCAAAATAATATAAAACGGATGCTGCACTATTTTAAAATGAAGAAAAAAAATCATGTGCATTATCAACCACTAAATAAATAAACACAAATGACATCAACGTGCTTAGCGTTTCAAGCTCAAACAAATAAAGTGCATATATATGAAGTGAAAAAAAAAATGCAATAATTGATTTTAAACTGTGATCGTGATAATATATAAGTAAACAAATAAAAGATCTTGGACTATGGCTATGGAAGGTGAACTATGGAATTCATGATATGAAACTCAGGACACAAAATCAGAAAATGGAACTTAACGCTTGCCAACCGTATAACCTAGATATACGGCGGCAAGGCGGCTCGGCTGTGCCAGATCACGTACCTAATACGTGATCTGAAACTTTCCAGGTAGGGGGCACCAACACACCGCCAGCGATCCGGCCGTGCTGTGATTTAACACAGCAGATGTCGATCACTGGGTGCCGGCCAATGGATTACCGACAGCACCCAGCGATCGTCATGAATTTACACAGGAGAGAGCTCTGCTCATGTTAACAAGGCAAAGCCCTGTCCTGTAATCGGGAAGTAATATATTTTCTTTTCCTGCAAAGCAATGAATAAATCCATTATTTCCCTTAGTAAAAGCACCTTACATAGTACACCAAAACACTGGTAGGCAAACATTTAGCCCTTTGATTGCCCTAGTGTCATTAGTACAGTGACAGTGCATAATTTTTAGCACTGATCACTGTATTGGTGTCACTGGTTCCCAAAAAGTGTCAAAAACATCAGTTAGTGTCCGAATGTCCGTTGCAATATTGCAGTCCCATTATAAGTCACTGATCGCTGCCATTACTAGTAAAAAATAAATAAATAAAATCCCAGGATATTTCTAATAGTTTGTAAATGTTATAACTTTTGCACAAACCAATTATTATACACATTGGGGTTTTTTTTTTTTTACCAAACATATGTAGCAGATTACATATTGGCCTAAATTTATGAAGAAATTCGATTTTTTATTGGGTATGTTTTATAGCAGAAAGTAAAAAAATATTGTTTTTTTTTTTTGTTTTTTGTTTTTTTAAATTGGTGGTCTTTATTTGTTTATAGTGCAAAAAATAATGGTTATGAAAAACCACCAAAAAAAGCTCTATTTGTGGGAAAAAGGGACATACATTTTATTTGGGCACAGTGTCGCACGACCCCGCAATTGTCAGTTAAGGTAAGGCAGTGCCATTTAGCAAAAAATGGCCTGGTCATGAAGGGGGGGTAAAGAGGTCAAGTGGTTAAAGTGATGCTAAACACAGAAGTGTTAATTGCCATAATTAATTCACATATCCAATATATATCATGCCACTGCATTTTGTTTTTTTAAAACCTCAAAGTATTCCTGCAGTGCTGTTTGGTCACATGATTTTTCCCTCTTCTTTGGCATCTGCAGGGAAAGATCCTTGGGAGGGTCTTCTATTACTTTGCTGATGTAAGCTCTCGACAATAGGAGACTGTGTCTGGCCAGCCCTGATTTGTGCTGTGCCAGTCACATGACTAAGAAAAAAAAAGTTTCAGAAGAGCAATTCAAATTAAATTATAAATATCAAATAGCTGTTTTACAGCTACCTATAAATCTTTTTTAAACCTCAAATGTTTATTTTTTGTGCATTAATATAGTGTAGGCAGAGTAAAAAATAATTGACCCTAGCTCTCATTTTGTACAGATGGCATCTACATCCAAGGCTTTTATTGCCTTACAGGTATTATCAATTACATGTGATATATTTAATACTGATTTAAATGGAAAGTAAGCTTTTTTGTGAGTTTCTTAGTGAATGTAATCAATCAGTATACTATATCCTGCCTCATAGTGTTTAGCAACAGGAGGACATGTAGGAGGAGGTAGGGGAGTAGCTGGTCTACACAACGTCAACCTGCAATGGGGACACAGATAAGATGGGAGGGACAACTGAAGGCAGGATCAACCAGGTATATTTCACTCTACACAAAATTAATGCTTTAGTGGGTTTGTTGGTATGAACTCTGCTATATTGCATGTAACATGTTTCACCAGAGTCTGGGTTTAATGACACAAATATCTGGTTTTATAACCATAGGCCAAGATCCCAAATCCACCAGAAAATAAATCTTTTTTTGCTGTAGCCTGGAAATCACCAACTATTACTCTTGATTAGGTTAAGCGTAAACTGTCTTGGATCATGGTAAACAAAAAACTGAATGCCATAACTAATAATGAATTTGTGGCCTTCTAAGAGAAATGGTGCTGATGGATCAGGTACAATTTTATAACAGAACAGAATACATAGCGGCAGTGACCTGCGCAGACGACATGGTGTGCTCTTTCCCTTTCCTTCTCAACTCACCTCCCCATCTTGCATTTTTCTTTTTTCTTTGACCTAGGAAAACTGGATCAGAAAGTATGACATTGTTTTACTATTGGGTTATAATCTTGTTCATAGAGTTGAGAAACAACTTGAAGGGAAGGTGCAGTCCGCTTTCTACACTGCAGGTGGTGCTCACCCGCAGCGACCTTGCAGCTGAAGAGACCGAGCACTGCCATAAATCAAGTCCCCACCACCACCACTGATTCCACCCCCCCCCCAGCACTGCCACTTATCCCATCCCTCTCTAGCACTGCCACTCATCCGATCCCCTCCTAGCACTGCCACTCATCCCATTTCCCCCCTAGCACTGCCACTCATCCCACCCCCCCCAGCACTGCCACTCATCCCATCCCCCCCAGCATTGCCACTCATTCCATCCCTTCCCCCTTGCACTACTACTCATCCCATCTCCCCCCCAACATTGCCACTCATGCCTTCCCCTTTCAGCACTGCCACTCATCCCAACCCCCCCAGCGCTGCTATTCATCCCATCCCTCCCCCAGCACTGCCACTCATCCTATCCCCCCTAGCACTGCCACTAATTCCATCCTCCCCTAGCACTGCCACACATTGCTTCCCCCCACCAGCACTGCCACTCATCCCTTCCCCCCACCAGCACTGCCACTCATCCCTGCCCCCCCCCCAGCACTGCCACTCATCCCCTCCCCGCAGCACTGCCACTCATCCCCCCAGCCCTGTCACTCATCCCATCACCCCCAGCAATGCCACTCAAACCATACTCCCTAGCACTGCCACTCATCCAATGCCCTCAGCACTGCCACTCATCCCATCCCTCCCAGCACTGCCACTAATCCCTTCCCCCTCCCCCAGCACTGCCACTCCCCCCCAGCATTGCCACTCCCCCCCCCAGCACTGCCACTCATCCCATCGCCCCATAGCACTGCCCATTAATCCCACCCCCAAGCACTGCCACCCATCCCCCCCAACACTGCCACTAATCCCATCCCCCCCAGCTCTGCCAGTCATCCTCTCCCACCAGCACTGCCACTTATCCCTTCCCCCACCAGCATTGCCACTCATCCCCTCCCCCCACCAGCATTGCCACTCATCCCATTCCCCCACCAGCACTGCTACTCATCCTATCACCCCCAGCATTGTCACTCCAGCAGGGGCATATGTACAGGATTCTCAGGGCTCGCAATTGCATGCTCCAGGGTTCCCATGCAGCCCCCTGTACACCTGAATAGGAGGGACGGCATATAGAGGAACCAATCCACTTTATTTTCCTCCTGCAGCCTTTCAGCTGCTACAGGAAGAAAATGAAGGGGGTTGATTCCTCTATATGCTGCCCCTCTTATCCACCGCCTGCTGCCCCAAGCTTTTGTGTACTCCTTGGCCCCCCCATCCTCCACTGTGCTGCCGGATTCCCCCATCCTACCAGCTGCTGTGGGGGATGCTTTGCAGATGGAGAGCGGGGAAGGGGCCAGTGAATGTGTAATTTACCAGCCCCTCTCTTGTCTTAATGAATAGAGTCAGTGCTTCATAGTGATCACTGACCCAGTTCATTTATAACTGAGACTTCAGTTTGTAAAATGAACAGGAAGCCTCTGCATAGAGCTATTCCTGTCCATTCATTCTGTGCAGCTGAGGCTGCAGAGATGGAGATTGGGGGCTGTGTCCTCAATCTCCTTTCCCAGTTTCAAGGATAAAACATGAGAGGTCTGTTTTGACCCCTGATATCTCACCCACAGTCCATATTCCCATCACATGGAATGAGCTCTTAAGGTACTGGGTGCTGTAGCGACCACCAGCTGGATACTGGAACCTGCACGACATGTAGATATTCGCCAGCACACCAAGGATCATCAATTTCTTCCAAACATTTTTTTATTCAAGAAAGATCACATCACAAAACGGTGTAGTGCAAAGTTTCTGAGCCACGCAGGACCCCTTCATCAGGCCTTCATTTGGATGAAATTGATGATCGTTGGTTTGCTGGTGAATATCTACATATGATATCTCACCCAAGCCCCCCCAAGGGGCTCCTAAAAATTGTAAAAAGGAATAAAATAATAAAATTGTGAAAAAATAAATAAATAAAATAAAATGGTAAAAAATAAAATAACAAAAATAAAAAAATACTGACACCAGTGGCAGAAATACAAGGGTCCCAAAGGTTGCACTTGCGACCGGGCCCAAGCGTTCCGCCAACAGCTGGGGGTCAGGGGGGCCCTTTATGGTTTCTTGCACCCAGGCCCTAAAGGTTCTAGTTACGCCTCTGGAATATAGATTATAAAATGTAAAATTTGAACATTTTACTTGGAATATGGATTGCAATATGTTGAAGACAAAACTTGGAATTAGGAAATTGTAAAATGCTTGAAAAGGCATTAGATTGTTAGCACTGTTATAGATTAGGCCAATTTAAGTGGATCTGCCTATTTTTGGGTTCCTCCTGCTATGTCAACTGCTGTTCCTGTCTTCGATTATGCTCGTTCATTGTCTCTTTTCTACACAAGCTTCTGATAGAGATTACAAGTGGCCATTTTGACACAGATTATACAGACATGGTCCACTGTTGTAACTATTTAGAAACCTGCCCTAGGAAATGCCATGCAACAATCATTGGAGGGATGCATATAAACAGGTAATGACAGCAAAGGGGCTACAGGGTAATAATAGTATTCCAACAAACACTAAAAAAAGGCAAAAACAAGAATTTCATAACAAAAAAAGGCCAATGTTCATGATACAAAAGTGCTTTTGAAAATTATATTTCATTCAGTTAAGGAATATGGTATAAATTTTTCTTAGTGCATGTAACCCGAAGAGTGTTAGGGTTTGCCATCTTCATAAATACTTCCTGCTAAAAAGGGTCCACTTTCATATCTCAGAAGTAATTTGTAATATCTCATTGACAGCTGTTGGTGCTGTGCTGGGCTGCATTTTAGTGCATAGAGTCTAGGTTAAACTAGGATACACAACATAGCCTTTATGCATAATTGGTAAAAACAGGTCAGATTAATTATGTTTACTCTTAATAAATAATAAATAAAATGCTCCATACCCTTCAACGCCTATAGTTTTTAATTAATTTATATAAACACCAAATTATTCCACAGATCCACTCACATCTCACTAATCTACAAAGGTGCTAACAATCGAATGCCCTTGCAAGTGTATGAGAAAAAAGTATATCAAATGGTATTGGTGTTCCAATGCATCAGGCCCTGAGTGAGCCCCGCAGGGAACCGTGCATTCAAAGGAAAGCCCTTGCAAGTGTGTTACATTTTCCTAATTCAAGTTCTAAATTTTAAGTTTTACATTTCATATTCTGAGTTCCATGTCCCATATTCCAAGTTCCAGATTCCAAATTCCGAGCCGATATTCTGAGTTCTTTATTTTTCTTTTTTCCATTTTGTTGTAAAATGCAAAAAATTCTGTTTAACTAATGAGCCTGCCAGAGGACCATGCCCCATTACCACATTGTGATTTTGTATAGCCTGTGTAGGGTATAGCAGAGGCACTGGTTGAGATGCAAACTTCCACTTGATTTTTGTATTCAAAAGTGGCCCTCAGCCTTTTAAGTTAGACACCAATGTTATAAGATGTTGAACAAGTCTCTAAATTATTACATTTGTTACATTTAGATGCTAGTATAAATGAAAGAAAGGGGCAGAAAAAAATCAGCATTGGAATTAAAGTATATGTAAACCTGATCACAAAAATCTCAAATGCTTTGACATGAAAATGCAATTGAAAAGTAATTTTGAGTATTTTATTATGTAGCTGTCATTTCATGAAGATCCCCACACATTAACTTTCTTGAGTTCTGTGACACATATTCACTATGCCTTGTTAGTAGGAACTGATGTGTCATAGAATGCACAGAATGAATCAACAAGACTTTTTCACGCTCAGCCAAAGTATGTGCAGTGAAAAATAATGAGCTGCAACATCATAAGTGTCAAGCTTCCATAAAGTTAATACAGTGCAACAGTGCCACGATAAATGAAATGTGTGTCAATCCTTCGCAAAGCACATGTGTTATGAGTGAAATAATTATTCCACAAAAATAGTGGATTAAAAATAATAATAGACAAAATGAACTGAATGCTCAGCTAATAAATTAAAAAATGTTTATAATAATTATACAAATACTTAAGTCCGTCCACGTGTAAATTCACGTGCAGAAAAAATGTGAACAAAAAATCTTTACTCCACCATTTCTGCAAATCTCTTGGTGAAAAGTAAAAAACAAATCTCTACCACCAAAGCAGGCAAAAGATGTACGCTCACCTTCAAATGTGAACCTTTAATTAAAAAGGTCAAATGTGCCTGTTCCCTTTTAAAAGCAGGGATCAGCTATTCATAGCAAACTCTTCTTCCGATGTATGCAAATCTATAAATCACACATAAAAATCCATAAAGATTATGCAAAAAAGAAAAGACTGAGAGTGTTCTCTGTCTTAAAATTATATCAGGATTTAATTACAACTATAAAAAAAATGTACTCTCAATGTAAAGACAGAGTGGGGTTGTTCCCCATGGCTCCCCAAACGCTGCTTTTGCCGGCTAACAGCTACAATGCTGGGATGGATCGGGTCGTGGCTGGGGAGAATCTCTCGCCTCTGTTTAAAAAACTGATGCCTTAAAGAAGAGCTCCGCCCTACGCTTTACGTTGATTACAACGTCATCAAAGGGGAGCCTGCCTTCTGAACTACAGGGGTGCTAAGAGAAGGAGTTTAAAGAGGAGGAGTCAGTACAGGAATTACTCCTTTCAGGCAACAAGATACCATGGGAAATGTAGTCCTTGGAAATCAAAAGTAAATAGCAGAGGGAAAGCATGCAGGGAATCCAGGAAGTTGTGGAAGGAGATGAGCAGCAGACAGGCAGAACTTACAACATGAAAGGAGAGTTCTCCGTTCATGTTGTAAGATACTTTTGAACTATATGTACATGTTAAAGCTTATATGAGATTTTTGTGATCATTTTAGTGATCATGTTTACTATACTTTAGGCCAATTAATAATATTTCTGTCCCTTTCTTTCCTTTATTCTACCATCTGATTATAAAAAATGTATTATTTTTGAGGTTTAATGAACACCTTATAACAGTGGTTTCCAACTTAAAGGGTCTCACAGTCACATTTGTATCCACAAATAGAGCAGGAGGCTCCATCTTAATCAACACCTCTACTATACCCCATACAGGCTACACAAAGCCACAGCACAGTACTGGGACATGGTCCTCTGCCAGGCGAGTATGGCAAAATTTGCCCCCCCCCCCCCCCCCCCCATCTTTCTGAATTAAACAGAATTAGTAAATGTATATAAATGATTGAAAATAACCTCAGGAAAATGTAACTTACAAAATAGAACTCAGAGTTTACAATATTTAACACTGAAAATAGAACAAGAAATTTTGAGCTCGGGATATGGAAATTCTTCCCACCTCCCTATCCTTCTGAGCTAAACAGAATTTGGAAGTATACAAACCAAAAAAATAAAATAAAACTTGGAAAAGGGAACTCAGAATTAAGAATATACAATTCAGAAAACAGAACATGGAGCATGGACTATGAAACATGGGAGCTCAGAAAAATGGAACTCAGAATCTGGAATTTACAACTTGGAATGTAGAACATGGAACTCTGAATATGGATTATGGCATTAGAAACTCGAAATGTGGAGCTTAATACTTTCAGTATGGAAAATATAACTGACTTTATATAATACTACTCACAGTGATGCTGACAATCTAATGCCCATGGCATTAGACCTATTTCAGCAATCATATGTCCACTAGTAAACAACTGTCATGAATGACATCTATTAATGATAGCATTGCTTACTATTGGGATCTCTGTGCTTGGTCACAATGATCACAAGGTACAGGGCCAATCACAGCTGCCCTGTACCATGTGATAGCTGGGGAAAAATCACAGAAAACAGAATAGTAAATCAAATAAGCAATCATAGTGTAAAAAAAAAAAAAAATCCTGATCACCTTTCCAGAATAGTACAGTGTCACTATGGTCCCAGACTCCTCTCATACACTTTTAGAGGTTCAGATTTTGCACCTCTCCCTTGTGGCAATTTAGGATCACCTGAAACTCAGAGTAGGTGCTCAAGAGCCTGGGGAACACATAAAGCTGGCCATATATTATACAATTTTCTTATTCAATTTCCTTTAGATATACCTTCAACTATGTAGTGCAAGAGCCTGCCTGATTGCACACAAATTGAAAGTGTTTAGGTTTAACCTCATATTATATGGTTTTGGTAAATCTAAAGGAAATTTGTGCAAGAAAATTTTGTAATGCATGGCCAGCTTAGGTCATGTCTGTGAGAGCTAAAGGTTGGTGAAAGCTGTAAAACTGCATTAAATGGAGACTGATAAGCATTAGGCTTGCTCAGCGTGCTAGTTCAAGTTTGGATTTATGTAGTAAGTGCCAGGACACATTTGGTTTTTTGTTATGTTAATTTTGTGGAACACTGTACAGCACCTGTGAATAGACCTTTAAATAGCACCAATAAACACAGCACTGTTTGTCACTATATCACTGGACTGGTATCTGTGCTTAAAGTGTGCTCACCCCAGGGAGATATGTACCTGCTACCTATCCCCAGCTCACAGTATCATAACACATTTGGCCTAAGTCCCGGTTCACACTAGGGCGACCTGTGAGGCGACCTGGTCGCCTCACAGGTCGCCGCAGGTCGCCTCCCATAGGGAAGCTGCGGACCCGTTCTAATAGGAGCGACACAAGTCGCTCCGACTTAGAAAAAGGGTCCGGAGCTTCTTTGGGGTGACCAGGAGGCGACCGCCATAGACTTCAATGTTATGAAGTCCGTGGCGGCCGCTCCGAGGTCGCGCGTATGTGAACGGGGCCTTAATTTTTAAATAAACAATATTTACAAAATGTTACATAGTTACAGAGTTAATCAGGTTGAAAAAAAGTCCATTTGGCTCAACCAATAAAAAACAAAAAACAGTAAAGAAAACACAACCATACAATCCCACATACACAATCCTATACCCGCAGTTTATCCAGAGGAAGGTAAAAAAAAACTAGCAAAGCATGATCCAATTTGCTACAGCAGGGGGGAAAAAATCCTTCCTGATTCCCCGAAAGGGAATCAGATATTCCCTGGATCAATTTTACCTATAAATATTAGTACTCATTTATATTTTGTACACCTAGGAAAGCAATCTAGTGAGCTGGCTAGAACCACCTCTGGAGCGAGTCTTTTCCACATTTTCACAGCTCTTAATGCAATGAACAGTTATATAACTATCAGGATTGGACAACATGGATACAATGCTTAGCCAGTCTTGAAGCCCATTTAGCATGTCTTAACTGTTACTAGGTGGATAGTGAGCAACCTCATGTAATAATACTCTGTCTGTGATTTGTGTTGTATAAATACATTTTAATGGATTATTTTGTACAATAAAGTTGATTTTATTCAATTAAGAGTGTTATAAAACTTTATATATATATATATATATTTTTTTTTTTTTTACATTTTTTGGATACGGTACCACTTAAAGTCCCCTAGAGCCCCCTGCCCTGTGTCTTTCCTATGTCTGTCTCAAACCATTCCCATATCCCCCTTTTTGGATTTGGAGAGGTTGAGGTGGTTTGTTGAAATACACTATGTTAATTAAAAGCTTATGATGATATTCACCATATTATAAATTTAACAAATTATATTAGGATCAGTATTCCTACAGAAGAAGGAAAATCAGGATTTGTGAAAGGCAGGACTTGAGTCTGTTGAGAATGTAACGATAACAAATTAACTTTATAAATATAGCAAATGACCTAACAAGTGTTTGAAAGCGAAATGTGTTTGAAGTGTAAAGTTTAAGCCAAGCTTAAAGTGGAGTTCCACCCAAAAGTGGAAGCTCCACTTATCTGTTTCCTCCCCTCCTCTGGTGCCACATTTGGGATCTTTCGGGGGGGGGGGGGGGCAATACCTGTCAAAAACAGGTTCCTGCTCCCTCTTCCGTGTAAGGGTGCCGTGGCAAACTACTTCATATGTGGTCCCTCCTCCTTCCCCCCTGCTGCCTTCTGGGAGACACACACAGGTCCCAGAGGACAACGGGACCATTCAGAAAACGCAGCACTACTCACGCATGGGCAGTAGGAAACAGGCTGTAAGGCTTCACTCCTTGTTTACCTTATTAAGAATGCATGCACTCGGAGACGATGGACGAGTCGGCTTTGGGTGCGGACATTGCGGCTCCCTGGACAGGTAAGTGTCCATTAAAAGCCAGCAGCTACCGTATTTGTAGCTGCTGTCTTTTATTTATGTTTTTTTAATACAGGCCGGAACTCCGCTTCAAAACAAACCTGTTGTGAATTTGCTGGGAAACCAACACTTCAAAGAGTGTCAAATTTTGTGGTCCTCCACAGCCATCACTGGTTCCTCCCTGTGACTTCACGTCACTGCAGGTCAGAGGAAGGATCCAATGAAAACTGCACAGGACCCAAGAGAATGACCCCTACCTTACTGACTTTTTTCTAAGGGAAAAGAGGCTTGAAACCTTTTTGTGACAAGATTACTTTGAAATAAATCTGTCACAAAACTGTTAAAGTCAATCTTAAAATCTGAAATCAAGTTTGGCCCTAACTCAACCTACACCTTCCTATTGGTCCTTTAATGTCATCAGTCCAGACCAACAGAGTGTCTTGGCATGGACAGGGCTAAACTCCATTATTACAGGAAACATTGATATTTTCACCCACACTCTACTACCTGAAGATAGTCCCTGCTTATGCAATTCTAAATTAGATTGCCTGGGTTTGTGAAAGGCTTCCTCAGGTTCATTTGAATGTTTTTTGCTCAAGGCCATCCAGCCCTGACTCTACTTCCCTATTAAATTCGCTCATGTTTATTTGTTACTTAAATGTGTTGTATGATTTCTACTTAGCATTCACATTGGTAAGGCTTGGTTCACACTCCTGCGACATGGGATCAGACTTGTAAGACCCCAAGTCGGATGACATGTCAAATTCAATTAGGAGCCATTTTAACTGACCCTACACAAGTTGTCCGACTTTAGAAAAGGTTCCTGCACTACTTTGGTCCGACTTTGGTGTGCCATTTCAGCCCTTGTGCAGGCTCCTAAATAGCATCCAAGTCGGATCAAGTTGGTAGAAAGTTGCAGGCCAAAATCGCAGGCAAAGTCGTATTGCTGTCTCAGCAGTGTGAACTGAACCTAAAGTAAATGCACAGTAACACAACATTGAAATGGAAGTCAATGCCCTAATGCCCTTAGGGGTTTAGTGGCCTGCTAAGTAAATACTGAATTCTTTGATAATATAAAAAACAGAAATAAAAATCCAGATACTTAAATGGCCTATCCTGGAGAAAGGAAACTTACTGTCTGTATGGGTTGTGCCAGGGTAATGCCAGCCATTCTCCATGCATGTCATGCATGTAATCCACCATGTCTTCTGCACTTTTATCTGAAGAGATGAATACAATTTCAAACTGTGCAGGAGGGTCAGCTTCTTCCACCAGCTCACTATAGAAGTCACACAACACCGGGGTGAAGTCCCTGCAGGGCGAACACCAGGCCGCTGAGAAAAACAAGCCAACTATTTTATTCTGGAGAGCTTCCTCTGGATCCACCTTCTCACCATCTTTAGTAACCAGAACGTGTCCAGAAAATATATCCATTTTAATTAGATGTATAGGCAGATGGAGACGTGCCACCTGTTGCCTCCTTGTTCTTGTAACTACAGTAGTGATTGTGAAACCTCTGAGCGTGAGCTAAAAGTTATTTATAAATACTCATTTCTCATAATTCCCTTTAATCCCACTCTTATACACCTCTCTGAGACAGGATGCCATCTGTTCTTCAGCCTCTACAGAGAAATTCCCTATGTAGCAAAAGTATAGAACAGCATTATCAGTTTAGTACATATTACAATCGTCATTATGCATTATGTCATTACGTGTTATCTGTTGTAGTACATGTTTTGCAAATCTACATTATCATCAGTGTTGTTTATTTAGGCTACAAGCAAATATAGTGCTCACCGACTTATAAAAGATTTATTGTATCTTTGCACAATCAATGATGATCTTATTCTTATCTGTTGGACATATTGTTCATAAAATATCCCAGCTAATATTGAAATGATGCTTACAAGAAATGCTGAGTGTGTTTTGTACAGTCATTCAGTTAACTCAAAATGGTAACATAGACGAGAACAAAGACTGTGAATTAATGGAAAACAGCTTAAAAAGTGCAAATGTGCAGATTCGCCATTTTTTTTTTTTATGTCCGGGGATGATCATTTATGAAGCATCTAACATAAAAACAATCTTGCTGCAGCTCTGCTGGACTAATGTACTTTTGACTCAAGACTTAGAAAGATCACATGCATATGCTTTAATACAAACTGCTTTCATTTCTGAGCTGTTAAGAGGGACGGACGTCAATGTAAGTATTTCTAAACTGGAGCAAATGCTGTTTCACAAGTTAGAATTTTATTGTATTGCTTTCCTTTCAAATTCCTGCCTACATGAGCCCTTAGGAATAAAGGTAAAACAGAGAAACTAGTACATAGTTACACAGTAAAACATATACAACAAAAACAAGATAAAACATCTGCCATGTCCTTATAAGCCTATAATCAAGAGGCAACAAATTATATGTGTCATTTTTGTACACAATAATATTAAAAAAATTATTTGTGTAATGTTTTTGCAATTTTTCATCTCACATTGCATACTGCTGATAACATTTCAGATAGCAGAATAAAGACAAAATTGGTTTTGCACCATGAAAAGGAGCAGAAAGAAATGGAAAATAAATTAGAGTGGTACTAAAAAAAATATTGTTGGATAGCTGCCATAATATAAAAAAGAAAGAGATAATTTTGTGGTATAGGTTTACTTACTGTGATTCATGTTCTTATTCTGCTCCAAGTACTAGAAGCGCTTACAAGTTAAAGCAGCTGATAGGTCACCTCCTCAGTTACAAAGGATATACACTGCTGCCACCTAATGGTCTATAGGTTACAACAAAGCCTACACACCAGGATTTACAGTAGATACTGATGCTGTCTGTTCCCCATTAAATAGATTTACTAAAGGCAAATAGACTGTTCACTATGAAAGGGAATTTTCCATTAGCTTGTAAAATGTGGTGAAAACTCACTTTGCAAAGAACACCCAAACATGTACATGGAAAATAAAATAGGTTTTTATTTTTGCTTACATACACACGATTGGATGATGGAAGTGAGCGGAACTTCAGTTCATTCACTAAGCTCTGGGGCAAATTTTCTTCACTGTGAACAGCCTATTTGCATTAAAGTGGTCCTAAAGTCAGAAGGTTTTCTTATCTTAATGCATTCTATGCGTTATGATAAAACACCTTCTGTGTGCAGCAGCCCCCCTAATACTTACCTGAGCCCCATCTCAATCCAACGATGTTGCACGAGAGTCTTGGCTGGCTTGGACTCTCTCTCCTCATTGGCTAAGACAACAGGAGTGCCATTGGCACCCGCTGCTGTCAGTCAAAATCAGTGAGCCAATTTGGAGAGAGGGGGCGGGCCGAGCCACAGCTCCGCGTCTGAATGAATACAAAAAGCAGCGGCTCAGCTCGAGTGCCCCCATAGCAAGCTGCTATGGAGGATCGGGGCTGCTCTGTGCAAAACCACTACACAGAGCAGGTAAGTATAACATAAGAACAGAAAAAAACAAGACTTTAACCACTTTACCACCAGAGGATTTTGCTGTCTTACGTCCAGGCCACTTTTTGCGATTCGGCACTGTGCGACTTTAACTGACAACTGACAGTCGTGCGACGCCGTACCCAAACAAAATTTATGTCCTTTTTTTTCCACAAACAGAGCTTTCTTTTGGTGGTATTTGATCACCTGTGCGATCTTTACTTTTTGCACTATAAACAAAAAAAAAAGTGTACATTTTGAAAAAATAACTATTTTTCAAATTTTTTTATATGAAATTCCCCCCCAAAAAAATGAAAAAATCTAAATTTTTTTACATTTTTGGCCAATTTGTTTTCTGCTACCTATGTTTGGTAAAAAAAAATCACAATAAGCGTATTTTGATTGGTTTGCGCAAAAGTTATTGCGTTTACTAACTACGGGAAAGATTTCTGTCATTTTTGGTGTTTTTTTTTTTAACGAGTAATGGCGGCAATCTGCGATTTTTTTTGCGGGACTGCGACATTGCGGCGGACAGATTGGACCCTTGACTGACATTTTTGACACTTTTGGGGGTACCAGTGACATACTACAGTAATCAGTGCTACAAATATGCACTGTTACTGTAAAAATGACACTGGCAGGGAAGGGGTTAATTTTATTGGAGAGGGAGGGGTTAATGTATGCCTGGTGCTTACTAACATGTGTGGGGGGAGGTGACTGAGTGACACAGGGACAGATTGCATGTTCAGCTAAGCTGAACCCTGCAATCTGTCACTGTCTGTCACTTAGGAGATCCGCCCGCTTTGTTTACACACGCAGGCGGATCTCCAAACTCGATTCCCCGACGATCGGGAAAGAGCAGCGGCGATCACCGCCGCTCCTCCCCTGGCCCGACTCCCGCTGTGACTGAATACAGCGGGAGCGAGCCTCCGGTGGCGCGCGTGCGCCGCCCACAAGGGGAGGAGTCCAGTGACGTAGGTCTACGTCGCTGGACGATAACTAACCCCTTTGCCGCAGTAGAGCTCGAGTGAGTGGTCAGCAAGTGGTTAATATCACTTTTTAGTTTCTATTATAAAATTTAGCAAAAAGGTAATTTTTGATCATAAATTTGGGCCAAAATTGATACTACTACATATCTTTGGTAAAAATAACCCAAATTAGTGTATATTGTTATTAGTCTGTGTGAAAGTTATAGAGTCTACAAGCTATGTTACCAATCATTTAAAATTGATCACACCCGATGTACTGAGGGCCTATCTCATTTCTTGAGGCCCTGAAATTTCAGGACAGTACAAATACCCCCCAAATGACCCATTTTTGGAAAGTAGACAGTCAAAGAGACATGGTGAATTTTTTGAAGTTGTAATTTTTTTCCCACAATTCTTAGAAAAAGGAAGAAATTATTTTTAATTAATTTTTTTTATACATCATTGTCAAAATAAAAAGTTATTTCTCACACACGGCATAGGCATTCTTGAAATGACACAACAAAAAATAAACTCTGCTACTCGTCCCGAGTATAGTGATACCACATGTGTGAAAATTTTACACAGCCTGGCCACATACAGAGGCCCAGCATGCAGGGAGAACTGTCAGGCATTCAAGAAGCATAAATTAATCAAATTCTCTGACCTATTACACCTTTGAAGGCCCTGGAGCACCAGGACAATGGAAACGCCAACAAAATGACCCCATTTTGGAAAGCAAACACCCCAATGTATAATGTATGAGGCATAAGTTTTTGGAAAATGTGGAAAGAAAATGAAAACCTTTATTTTTACACAAAGGTGTCAATTTATAAGATATTTCTAAAACATAGCATGTACAGAGCAAAAATGACACCCTAAATACATTTTGCTACTCCTTCTGAGTATGGCAATACCACATGTGTGAGACTTTTACACAGCCTGGGCACATAGAGAGGCCCAACAGCCAAGTAGCACCTTCAGATATTCAAGGAGCATAAATTACACATATAATTTCCTGCCTACCGATCACATCTGTGAAGGCCCTGGAGCACCAGTACAATGTAAAAAAGCCCACAAAATAAAACCATGAGACAGATACTCGGGTACTCTGATGGGCTGCAGATAGGTACTCGGTTACTATGAAGGGCTGGAGACAGGTCTTTGGGTACTCTGATGGGCTGGAGACAGGTATCTGGGTACTCTGATGGGCTGGAGACATGTACTCAGGTACTCTGATGGGCTAGAGACAAGTACTCTGATGGACTGAAGATAGGTACTTGGGTACCCTATTGGCTGCAGATAGGTACTCGGGTACTGTGATGGGCTGAAGATAGGAACTTGGGTACTCTGATGGGCTTGAGACAGGCACTCGGGTACTCTGAGGGGCTGCGGATAGGTACTCGGGTACTCTGAAGGGCTTGAGACAGGTACTCAGGTTCTCTGATGGGCTGGAGACAGGTACTCGGGTACTCTGGGCTGCATATAGGTACTCGGGTACTCTGGGCTGCAGATAGGTACTCGGTTACTCTGGGCTGCAGATAGGTACTTGGGTACGCTGGGCCAGAAACAGGTCCTCTTTTTTTTAGGGGCGATCCGGGCACTGTACTTTGCACTATAATTGGTAACTCACTGTTACCAGATCTCCTCCTAAAACTGAATCAGAGTGTGAGGAAGACAACCCAGTAACGGCAAGTTACCGCCATTTGCTGACATTTGTGACCGGCTGTGATCGGACACAGCCAGTCACGCAGTAAAGACCAAATTTCATTGGCTCTTTACCCTCACAGGAGATGAGCTGTGTCTGAGAGACACGCCATATCGCCATGCTGCGCGCCCCCCCCCCCCCCCAGGGCCTGCACGAGCAGCGAGAACAAGGACAACACATGTGACTGGTTGTGATTGGTTGGCTCTTTACCCTGAAAGGGGATTGGCTGCGTCCCAAGGAACACGCCTCGTCCCCGATCGACATGCTACCCGGGGGTGCACACGAGCGGTGAGAACGAGCAGATGTCATACGATGCCCACCCGGAGGTAGGAGAGGTTCCTGCCGACGCCATTTTACAGTGTGCCGGTAGGAAAGTGGTTAAAAAGTGTTTGTTTTTTTTTACAAAATGTTTGCTCTTTTTTCACTTCTATTTGTCTGGAAAAAAAATGATAAAACAATGTTCTTTGGGTACAGTGTAGCATGACTGAGTAATTGTCATTCAAAGTGTGAGAGCACTGAAAGCTGAAAATTGGTCTGGGCAGGAAGGGGGTATGAGTGCCCTGTATTGAAGTGGTTAGGTTACCGCATTGTCTTTTGTTGTCCTGATGGCCCTTTCGCCCACTGAGATAAAAATTATGAAAAATCAAAAATGACAGTCACTAAAACACAAAATGAAGGTCAAACTTCCAATGGGGATAATTGTTCTGTTGACAACTGTCTAACAGGGGCATTCCTTACATTTTAAGAAGATTTCTTCTCACTTTCTTTGCAAAGGGAAGGGAAATCTTCATTATAAAACACAGACAGCAAAAAATAAACTGACTGGATATAACTCTTCCATACTCAAAAACTAAACACTATGGCTATATATATATTGAACACCTTTAATCCTTAGAAACGTAGCCTGTGTGTGTCAACAGGGAAATGTCTTAAAATGCACCTGTTAGGATAAAGATATGGAGACTGACACTGATTGATTATGTCAGACCTGCTGGTTGCCTGGCTAAGTCTTGCGTATGATTTACCAACAATAAGCATGCAGCATATGAAAGTGGGAGAAAAATCAGGATTGCTTACTTCTATACTGGTTCTGAGACAGAGACAATATATACTGGATAGTATATGCACATTGATATTTGAGCAGGCTTGTAAGAGAAAAAAAATCAGCTCTGGCTGCAATATCCATTAAAGCCTAGTACACATAGGCTGAATGCCAGATGACATCGCCCATTTCAATAAAAACCGGCCGACATTTGGCCCGTGTATATGGCAGCCGGTCCAGCTCCCGATCAGGGAGCCAATGGCTGAGAGTGCTGGCCAGAGTGCTCTGGTGGGGGGGCCGCCCCTTTAAAAGGGTATTGAAAGAATGTTAGTGCAGGGTGTTATGGCCGTACCCCATGAGCAAAGTGTTCTTGACTCACAGTGTATTAATGCAAAGAGCAGTGCTGAGGACCTGTGTTCCTAAATAGGGGGAATCACAGGCGCTCTGTGCTTATTCCTGAGAGAACAACGGTCTGCTGTGTTACAACAGAAGACCGTCATTCTCTCTCCACAGGGAACGATCGCGGGTGCCCGGCAGCAATCACAGCCACCGGCCCCATGACTAATGGGTGCGTGCACACCCCCAGGAGCGCTCCCGCAAACTGCCGTACAAACTGCCGGTTCGCGCAGCTGAGCCAGCCTGCCGCAGTATATCTGTGGTGGGCAGTCGGCAAGTAGCTACCATTTCTGATATGGACCTTGTTATTCTGTAATAACTTTGTCACTACTTAAAGTAGAACTTCACTCTCTCAATCAACATTGATTAATTGTAATCCTCATGTTGCTGCATTAGTAAATAAATAGGAAAGTGTATCACATTTACTTGTTTTAAACTTTTTTTTTACATTTCTTCAGTTTCCTGCCTAGGCAAATGATGTCATACATCCCAGGAGTTTTCAGGAGGGGAGGAGAGGTTTTCTCAGATAAGCACAATCTCCTGCATGCATGCTTGAGCTAAGGGCAGGAAGTAAATGCCTCATGAATCATTTTCCCTTACTCAAGATGGCTTTGAACATTAAAAAGGATTGATATAGTGTTTTTGGTTTGTGGTGCTCAGATGCAGTGAAAATCCACTTTAAGATAAAAAAGTAAAGGTTGCAGTATATTGTTTTCTTATGGAGAAACAAGACTTTATTTTCATTATATTGCCTTGCAAAATGTTTTTTTATCAGAGGAAAAAGGACAAAAATTATTTGGGATCACATTGCCACCAAGCTTTTTTGCTACATTTTTTTATACATTTAGTATATTGCAGTCAGTACTGGGACAGGGTCGTCCAGCACCCAGGGCAAAGATCCAGAATATAATAGAATAGAATGGGCGTATCACCCTGTGTCTGTTATTTTTCCCCATGCTCGTCTGCGCCCAGGGCAGCTGACCCTTCTGCCCACCCCTTGTCCTTGCCCTGATTGTAGTTTACCAATTCTTAGGTGTAATGACAGCATTCATTTTCTTTTTTACATTATTTTCCCCTGGGGATCTAATCAGTAAATCTGTTTTTCAGTAGAGCAAGCTGCTCTGCAGATATAGCAGTTACAGGGTTGAGACAAACCATTTAATATTGACAGGGGTGCTTATATTGATCAGCTTTTAATGTATTTATGTAAAACCTTTTTTTCCTAAAAGGAACAAAACTCTTTGCTGTAACTGCGCATAAAGTGTTAGTTGGAGTTTGGCTTCAATTTGTTAGTGTGTCTAAATCTGCTAATACATCCTACACTCCCCTCCCCCAAGACGGACAATGCTCCTGTCGACAAGGTGCCCCCTCTGCTTCTTCATGCAGAGTGGAGGCACTCTAACACAGGAGGTGTGGTACTGGCTGGATCACCAGGTGAATACAGAGGGAAAAAGGCCCAAAAAAAGAAAACGAATACAGCCACCACATCTAATGATTGGTAAGCTGCAATATATTACATTTTCGGGTTTTGGGTTTAATGCTGCTTTACTCTTGGTATATTTGGGTCATGGAAAACCATATGGTTTCAGTGTAGAATCTCACAATTTGTCTTTCCTATATGAGGTTGTCATTCATCACACCTTTGTGTTCTATACAGTAGTGGCGGACATCGTTGCCCACAAGCTTTTAATCCTTTAGCACAAGTAAAAACTGATGAAGATATTGTGGACATTCAGTGAACTGCTTTAACTATCATACAAGATGGACATCAACCTTTAGCATATTTTAGTCTAACTTTTGTTTTTGTCTTTTTTCTTTATTTTAGTAATATATGGTTGATGTAATATCCGCAATTTGCTGAGACTGGGATGTGAAGGGGGATAGACGGGGAATGTTGCTATCATTAGATGTACATAAAGTTTTTGATTCCCTCTTTTGGGATTATCTATTTTATGTTATGCCACGTTATGGATTTGGTCCGCTTTTTTTTGTCAATAAGTATCCCACGACAACCTTGCTGGTCAAAGGATACTCATCTCGCCCCTTCACTATTTATGGAGGCACTCACCAAGGTTGCCCTCTCTCCCCTTTGCTGTTTATCTTAGCGCTTGAGCCCTTGGCCATAAAAATACGTAATTGTTTAGATGTACAGGGTATTGATTGTGGGGAAGGAGAGCACAAATGCGCTCTCTTTGCCGACAATATCCTCAAGATGCTGTATTCACCCAATACCTCCATCCCCAACCTACACGCAATACTCTGACCTTTTTCGCAGATACTGTATCTGGTCTTACGATAAATCATGTAAAATCTCAGGCACTGAATATATCGCTGGGAGATATCAGAACTTCACTTTCCATTGCCAGTCCAAGGCCCTCCCTTATCTAGGTACTCATCTTACTCCCTGCTTGCACACTTTACATTAACAAAATTATCCCCACTTTTTGAAAAACTCACAGAAGATCTGGCTAAATGGCAAATCCACCCGTCATCATGGTTTGGCAGACTATTCTTTAAAGATAATTGTTCTTCCAAGGATTTTATCTTTGTTTTGCACCCTTTCAGTGGCACCCAATAGGTCTGAGCTGGTTGAATTCCAAAGGAAAATGTTTTTGTTTATTTGGGGGGATAAGAGTCCCCAGGTGAATAAACACACTTTGACGGTTTGGAGGTCCCAGACTTGATCAAATATTTTTATGCAGCCCAGTTAGCACAGTTGATTAAATTTCATACAAAAATTCCCATCCCCAATGGATGCGGGCGGAATCATATTCCTGCCTGTCTAGACCGATTTCCCTCCTGATGTGGCTGCTGCCAAAGCAGAGGCCTGCTATCCTATGCCAATCCTTATCACTCTCCCTGGTGATATGGGACAGACTATCTAAAGCTTATAAATTTAAATTGCCTCATGGTCCATTGGCTCCCTTGTTTCAGAATCCTGAGTTCACCCTGGGTCTTGCCCCCCAAGTTTTCTTTTGGTGGATTAACAAAGGATTTTTACGTATCGCTGATATGTGTGACCATAGGAGTATGTTGCCTAGACAAACCCTGATAAAGAAACATCAATTACCAAGATCGGAGTTATTTCGATACTCCCAGTTAGCACATTATCTTCATTCATTAAGATGCAAATCAGATATAGTTTGTATGAACAGTATGGATTATTTATGCAACAAGTTTGACAAGCTCAGGGGTCACATATCAGAAATCTACAATATCCTAACAACATCTGAGGCTAAGAAACAAGGCTATATGGAGAAATGGGAAGCTCACTTGAATGAATCTTTAGAACTGGATGAGTGGCAAGTATTGTCACAAAATGCCTCTAGGTCTCTCATTAACACTTCGATCATTTAAGCAAATTTTACAAGGTGCTCTTGAGGTTGTATATAGGTCCTGTCACACTTCTTATGTCCTGGGGGCTTCTCCACTTTGCTTTCATGGTTGCGGCCAGGAGAGGATGGCGTTTCACACCTAGTGGCAACGCCCCAAGGTGCGGCATTTTTGGATTTGAATATATAATTTTATCTACTCCCTAAACCAGGATAATCTGAAAAAGTCCCCGAAACAAATATTATTGGGAAGCCCAGTGGAGAATGCCCAGAGACATTCTAAACAAATAAATATCTTCATATTTGTGGAAGCCAGAATAGTGATCGCTAGGTCATGAAGATCAGTTATCATACCTTTCAACCTACTTAAGGCGAAACTCTCTTAAGGTAAAACTGTTTGAAAAAGTCTGGAGCCCCTGGATTAAATATATTGAATGTGATTCCCAAGCTGGTTTGGCTTGGGCCATTTCCTGTAGAGGAATGTGAGCAGGCAGGTAATCTATTTTACTTATTCTTTCCATTCTTCAGATCTGCTTATTCTCTACACTGCAGAATGTCCTTGTTAGTTTTAGGTGGACGTCAGATTTTTCTAATTGAAATATGAGATTACTCTCTCTCAATTAGGAGTTTTTGTATCCTGAAGCGTATACCAGGAGAGCCAAGATACTTGGCTCGAATCTATTTCCTGGCACAGTTCCTCACGTTTTCCCTGGATTATCATAATTCCCAAATGGGATGACGGTTAGAATTGTATTGCGTTGATCGTAAAATTTGCAATTTGAAAATTACTTTATCTTCTGGTTTCATTATTTTGCAATAATATGTCAGTAGTAACCTCTTGCTAACAGTTTGGTTATGTCGTTAAAGTATTTTGTGTGGGAGAGGATCAGTGGCATAAAATTCATATGTCGCTACCATGCAATGTTAATTGTATTTTCTTTTTTGTCTTTGAAAATCTTAATAAACATCATTGATAAAGAAATAATGTTATCTAGTAACATAGGGCACATCCAATTACCTTGGGACAGTGCAATTTGCTATAAACAGTTTTACCAATAGATTTGTCAGTGTAGGGACAGTATGGCCTCATAGACAAATACTTCATCAAATAATATTATCTGGAAAATTGGTGGATGGGTATGTATGATGTATATGGTAGCCTATTCAATGATCTAAATAAAAGATACTCGAAGAGCCATTTCTTTAGCTTGGTAAAGTAAGCATACATGTGTAAACACAATGTCCCATTATTAAAATCCCATTATCGTTACTTTGTATATTATTTATACATAACCCTATCAAACAATGGCTGCACACATTGACCTGTGCTAGGAAATCCTATCCCATGGGAGATCTTTGCACAGAGCTCTTCAGCTTTGTGCCAAGTTCACCCAGCTATACCTGTTCTTATCTAAACCCTATGTCCCAGATGACCTTCACCTCCAACTAAATTTAACATGTCGAAGTCGTATCCAAAGACAGTGTAGTCAGTGTAAATCTTCTAAATTGTCCTACCATTTTAAGCCTAGCAGTGCCCCCTATAAATTTTCTCCACTCTTGCTGGTAAAAGTGCGAGAGGTGAGTTCCAACCCCTCCTATATATCCCTCACTGGGTTGTGTACACCACACTGTTTTATGTGGTGTGTTACGTCACTTCCAGTGCACATGCTTCATGATATCAGTTTTGGTATGCAGGCATCAGGTGCTACTGCATGAGCCAACATCGTCTGTCCACAAGGAAAAGCGGAACCCAAGTGATAAATAGCCTGATATAAAAATATGGGGAGAGACTAAGAGAGAGAAACTATGTATACACACTAAGGTCAGCAAAGCTCCACATCCTCCCCTCCTGCAGAATCAGTGCATAATATCCCCCATGAGGTGCATGCACATGCTGAGCCCTAGCGGGGCTGATGTAGAAGGATGGCAGGCACCAAGAGCTCTTGAGGGCACACATCTGCATTACAAAAATAAAGACAAAATAGCATTTGTGTTAAAGCAAATAAATGATAGCACTGTTGTGTATATATATTTTACAGAGGCTTAAATCATTGTGTTATAATTCACAACAAAGCTGCATATACATGGATGAGACGTAATTCGCCCCTCAAAGAAAAATTCCAGCAAGTACCACCAGAACTACAAGTCACAAAAAATATTTGAAACTTAGGACTCCATTTAGCCTGGATTTCAGAATGGCATTAGGTAGAGATATCCAATGGCTTTCCCATCTGAAAAAACTGTGGTCCCATTTCCCGCCTCTACAATCTGAGTGGACATGATCCAACGCCAAAAAGATAATTCATGTTGAGTTAAAGTTGTATAGTAAGCCTGACTGCAAATCCTGCATTTCATCATATTATATATATATATATGTAGCACTACCCCCGTAGGAGCTGCTGATTAGACTATTGGGTCTACATCCTGCCTACCAACCCTCAAACATGGCTCGAACCCTCCCTAGGCACAACTGACACAATATGAGTTAATAACACCAGAGGACTATTAAGGAGCAAAAATTGGCAGATATAACTTTAAATGAGAATAAATATCTGGTTACCTTTCTCCAGTAGCTCCCTGTGGCCCAGGTGCGACACCAAAGTTTACGTTTAGCTAAAACAACTTCACTGGGGTGCAATGAGAACAGCATACATTAGAATACAAATGGACTTCACAACATACTGCAGGAGACATCTAATGAACTGGAATTTAATAAAATTGGTAAGTCATGTAATTAATACAGCTACACAGGTCTACTTGTGTAGTTAAATGACACACAGGAGCCCTTCCCTTAAAGTTACTCTCTGTACACGTCCAATCACTTTACCATATAGGCCAGACTTATACGGGCCCCACATACACAGTTTCTTTTCCCGGATGGATGTCTTCGCTAGCAAATGTTGGTGCACATCAATTTATAATCCAAGAGAGGTAATAGGCAGTTCTAGGAGGGACACAGTAAAGTTAAAGGCTCCAAACATGCACCTAATGTCTTGTCACACAGGGATGAGTGGCTCACTAGCGTTGCAAGTGTTGTATCCTGGCGTTTTATGCACTGGTACTCACTTGGTGATTTCTGTGAAGGTACACTAGGCCTCAAGTATGTGACAGAACATCAGCTACTGATATAGTACCACCCGGAGACACTTTCTCCCAACAGGGAATCAATTTGTGGGCAGGTGCCCTTCTCACCAACCAGCCTCTTTCTTCAGGAGCTCTCCACCTCTGATTTCTGTCACCAGCCGCGCTTGTGGTTAGATGTGGGCAACACCAGTCTCTGCAGAGCATCAATGGGTTCTCTGGGAAGGCTCCTTTACTGAAGATGAAATGCTTCCACTCAGTTACTTCAGGCCCAGGCTTCAGGCCTAGTCCGCAGCATCAGCCCACAGCACTTGCTTTCTTCTAGTTGTTGTGTGAGGAGACAAGAGACAGAGCCTGGCTCCTCCCTTCCTTTATAAAGCCTCCCCCAAAAGGCTGTCCGGTGAAGCAATGCACCCTGGTATTCCAACTGAATTGTGGGTATCGTAGTATAAAAGAACGTCTGATTAATATCACCAAGCTGCAGTGTGGCAGTTTGGCCACTAGAAACTTCTGATGAAAATCACCAAGCTGCAGTGTGGCAGTTTGGCCACTAGATGGAGCCGAGTTCCTTAAAATGTCCAGCAGCAGTCTTTTACAACTTGTATAAGGGGAAACCTCGCTACACACTCCCCCCACTTGAAAACTTTGGTCCCCAAAGATAACGACAGTATGTATCCTGTCACATACGTTGGAAAAAAAACAATTAACTCATGCACAGTGGTAAACCATGTCCCTCATCAGAAGTAGAGTTCAAACCCAACAACTGCACATTAAAACAGAGGGCCGACAGCGAAACCTCCCACCAATTGTCGGGGGAGGGAAGGTAATTCTGTTCACAGACCCCCGACACTTGAGTGGCTTGTACAGTTGTGCCTGGGGGTGAGCTAGGGTTGTCCTCCACCAAATCTGCGGTGGGAGAACTAGGCTGATCAAGAGTTTGTTTGGAAGTAAAGATAGCTTCTTCCGAGCATTCACCCAATTGGTCATTGGTCAGTCTTTTGGGTGGGTGAATGACTCTTCTTTCCCTCTGTTCTATGGGATGCACGATCTCAGAGGTACTAGGACCAGCCACTTCTGGGGATTCTTCAATGTCCTCCTCCTCATGTTCCAACACATAGGAACCTGATGTTTCAAGAGCGGTCAGTTCTTCTTCAGAGAAAGGTGCAACCTCTTCCTCAGGATCTTCATCATCAACCACTTCTTCTGGAAGCATGTGGACAGGTATGAATTCGGGGGCTTCTGCCCGAAGGGTTCCTCTGTCAGCCAATTCGGATGAAGACAGGAAGGCAGGTGTGGGTTCTGGTAACTGAGATGACCACATCCAGTCAGGTACCTCCTCTTCATCTTCCAGATCTTCAGATGGAGAATTTCCCTCCCTCACATCGGGGAGCGTCGACTGAGATCTGGTGACTGGTCTGGACAGGCGAGAGGTCGAAGGAGTCTCTGGCGAATCTACGACAGGAGGCATGCGAACTGCTTCAGAGAGAGGTAGTAGATGGTTCCTATGCCATGTCTTCAATGGACCCACACTTCCTTCAGGCCGAATTTGATACACAGGGAGGTTTGGTAGTTGCTTGCAGATAACATAAGGTTGGGACTTCCAGCGGTCTGCCAACTTGTGTTTTCCCGGGACACCCAAGTTCCTCAGCAATACACCCCGGGTTGCAAGTCTTGGATCCGAACTTTTAAGTCAAAATTCCTTTTATTTCTCAGTCCACGTTGATCAGATGTTGCCTGAGCTTTATCATAGGCCGATTTCAGACTATTCCTCAGTCGGTCCACATATCCCTTGTGAGATGTGATCGGGCGAGATGCCAAAGGCCAAGTCCACTGGCAGCCGAGCCTCTCGTCCAAACATTAGACGATAAGGGGAATATCCAGTAGCATCACTGACAGTACTGTTGTAGGCATGCACAATGGCAGCTACATGTTTGCCCCAATGCTGTTTCTTCTCTGAGCTCAAAGTCCCCAACATGTCCAAAAGAGTCCTGTTAAATCGTTCCGGCTGGGCATCTCCTTGTGGATGGTAGGGAGTAGTTCTAGTCTTTTGGATGCCTAACAGATCTAACAGTCTCTTGATCAGTCTGCTTTCAAAGTCTCTTCCCTGATCTGAGTGGAGGCGTTGTGGTAACCCATAATGTACAAAGAACTTCTCTACAAGAACTTTGGCTACCGTTGAGGCCTTCTGATCCTTTGTTGGGAATGCTTGGGCGTATCTGGTAAAGTGGTCTGTTACCACAAGGACATTACCTTGACCACTCAGATCAGGCTCTAGGCAAAGGAAATCAATGCACACCAGTTCCATGGGTCCCTGGCTTTGCAGATGGCCCATTGGGGCTGCTTGACGTGGCAAAGTCTTCCTTTGTATGCATCAGACACAAGAATGACAGTATCCTTCAACTTCCGCCCTCATACAGGGCCAGTAGAACCTGTCTCTGACAAGCTGAAAAGTTCTTTCAGGTCCCAGATGGCCATGATTATCATGAAGAGCAGCCAGAACTCTCTCCCTGTATTTAGCTGGTAAGAACAGTTGCCACTTCTCCTCCAGATCTTCGGATGGACCCCATCGGTAGGCCACCCCTTCTCGGATCTGTAGTCGGGTCCACTCTCTATGCAAAAGACAGGCCCCTTGAGGAGAGTCTGTTAGAAGTAACTCAGGGCGCTGGATCTCCAAGGCTTCCAAAAGAAGTTTTCCCAGAGGGTCTTCCAGCTGCTCCTTTCTCAGGTCCCTTTTGGACAGCCGGGGTAGATCTTCCCCTTCAACTTGGGTCACCCTGCAATAGTATTTGGGTACTCCGACAGCCGAAACCCCAATCTCTTCGGCTCTTGATCCTCCTCTGGATCGAAGTTCAGTTCCCTGATATAGGGCACGCACCCCTTCTGGAGCCAAATGGGTCCATTCTTCATCAGGTTCGGGTGGTGCATGCAACCTTCTGGATAGGGCGTCTGCATCCCTGTTCCCGACTCCTGGCCGATACTTCAGGCTGAAGTTGAAGCTAGAGAGGGCAGCCAACCATCTATGTCCTGTGGCATCCAGCTTGGCTGTGGTCAACAGATAGGTGAGTGGATTATTATCCGTCTTGACAATAAATTTAGCTCCGTACAGGTAATCTTTCAGTTTGTCGACCACTGCCCACTTTAAGGCCAAGAATTCCAGTTTGTGGGTAGGGTAATTCTTTCTCTGAAGTTTCCCGCTGGCTTGCGAGGTTTTGAGACAACCTTTCCTGGGCTGGGACATACTCCTCTAACATGTCCTACTCCCCCACAGTTGAAACAAGTTAACAATCTTGTAGGTCTTGTAGGTCTCGGTTCCGGATCTGCTCTAAGGTTAGCAGGTTCATCTGGCTTCTCCGATATGTTCCCATTAGGTAGAGTGGATGCCTGACTAGTCAGGATAGACACCATTTCTATCAATTGGGACACCTGGGTCTTTAGGAGTTCAACTTGCGAGTCACCTTCTTGTACACTTATCACTCTGACTCGAGCAGTTGAGTCAAACTGCCGACTCTTCTTTTTGTTGTCCAACATGACCTCTTCCTCTCTGACCATTCGAATCAGGTCAGGGTATTCTAGAATGCCACCATCTTGACGAGTTTTCAACAGTATGGCAATGGGATCTAAAGGTTGAGCCCCTCTCAGCACCTGCCGTGCACGAGTTTCATCTACCTTCCGGGGGTCTATCCCTTTCTTTAACACGATCTGGTGGATGATCTTATCCAGGCGTCTAATAAATTCGGACAACTTCTCTTCCTCTTCTTGGTAACAGTGGTCTAACTGGTAAAGAAGTTCAGCCACGTTCTCCGTCCGACCAAATACATCTTGTAGAATGTCTAGATAATCCTGTGCAGTACAGTTCTTTTTGCTTAGCTTGAGATTACGTACGGCCTCTAGTGCAGGTCCCCTTAAACTTTCTGTGATTCTCTGTTTCTTGTGCTGTTCTGGTACCTCCCACTCTTCCAAAGCCTGAGTGGCGGTATCTAACCACTCTTCAAACCCATCTTCTGTTGAAGGCACAGGCTGTTTCCCAGAGAATGTCCTGAGCTGCCTATATCCAGTCATCAGATAGTTTGGGGAGTCCTTACTACATTTTGCTACGATTTCCCCGAGAACAGCACACAGTTCTGAGCTAAAGGTAGACAAAGGTGGTGACTCTGGACTCCCTTCTTGGACACCTTTTTCTTTGCTGGATCCCCTAGGAGTGGTGGATGAGGGACCTTCAGTAAGGACTTCTGGATGTATTTAGAAAAGTTCTGTTTGGTCAGTAGTCTTTACACTGGTTCCCTTAAAGTAATCAGGGACCCCCTTCCTCCACTCACACAATGCATACATGTGTGGAACGGTGGTGTCTGTCTTTATGTCAGTCACCCAGAATTTCCTGTCTGTGGACAGTGCCCTTAAAACTGGGAGGAGTTTTTCCTCAGTCCAGACCTCTCCCTTGATTTCAACCACCAGGCCATTTTCCACTACGACATTCTCTTCCCTGCACCACTCGGCTGCATCGGTAGGATCCCTTTCTGCGTTCAGGGGGATTCTGTGGCTGAGAGGGTTGTGTTGCAGGACTGTAGATATCGCCGGACAAGCCCCCACGTGTAGCACTACCCCCGTAGGAGCTGCTGATTAGACTATTGGGTCTACCTCCTGCCTACCAACCCTCAAACATGGCTCGAACCCTCCCTAGGCACAACTGACACAATATGAGTTAATAACACCAGAGGACTATTAAGGAGCAAAAAATGACAGATATCACTTTAAATGAGAATAAATATCTGGTTACCTTTCTCCAGTAGCTCCCTGTGGCCCAGGTGCGACACCAAAGTTTACGTTTAGCTAAAACAACTTCACTGGGGTGCAATGAGAACAGCATACATTAGAATACAAATGGACTTCACAACATACTGCAGGAGACATCTAATGAACTGGAATTTAATAAAATTGGTAAGTCATGTAATTAATACAGCTACACAGGTCTACTTGTGTAGTTAAATGACACACAGGAGCCCTTCCCTTAAAGTTACTCTCTGTACACGTCCAATCACTTTACCATATAGGCCAGACTTATACGGGCCCCACACACACAGTTTCTTTTCCCGGATGGATGTCTTCGCTAGCAAATGTTGCTGCACATCAATTTATAAACCAAGAGAGGTAATAGGCAGTTCTAGGAGGGACACAGTAAAGTTAAAGGCTCGAAACATGCCCCTAATGTCTTGTCACACAGGGATGGGTGGCTCACTAGCGTTGCAAGTGTTGTATCCTGGCGTTTTATGCACTGGTACTCACTTGGTGATTTCTGTGAAGGTACACTAGGCCTCAAGTATGTGACAGAACATCAGCTACTGATATAGTACCACGCGGAGACACTTTCTCCCAACAGGGAATCAATTTGTGGGCAGGTGCCCTTCTCACCAACCAGCCTCTTTCTTCAGGAGCTCTCCACCTCTGATTTCTGTCACCAGCCGCGCTTGTGGTTAGATGTGGGCAACACCAGTCTCTGCAGAGCATCAATGGGTTCTCTGGGAAGGCTCCTTTACTGAAGATGAAATGCTTCCACTCAGTCAATTCAGGCCCAGGCTTCAGGCCTAGTTCGCAGCATCAACCCACAGCACTTGCTTTCTTCTAGTTGTTGTGTGAGGAGACAAGAGACAGAGCCTGGCTCCTCCCTTCCTTTATAAAGCCTCCCCCAAAAGGCTGCCCGGTGAAGCAATGCACCCTGGTATTCCAACTGAATTGTGGGTATCGTAGTATAAAAGAACGTCTGATTAATATCACCAAGCTGCAGTGTGGCAGTTTGGCCACTAGAAACTTCTGATGAAAATCACCAAGCTGCAGTGTGGCAGTTTGGCCACTTAAAATGTCCAGCAGCAGTCTTTTACAACTTGTATAAGGGGAAACCTCGCTACATATATATATATATATATATATATATATATATATATATATATATATATATATATATATATACAGTATATACATAAATAAATGGTTCAGCACTCCCCCTGGAAACCTAGTTTAAAAAAAAAATAAAATAAAAAAAAATGAAAAAATTAACTTTTCTATTCTAGTCCTCAAAATCACTGTGTAGATATAATTCAATAATAATACTATGTAATGTGTAATTAATGTGATAAAGTTCAGTTGCAAAAATCCTATATAACAGTCCAATAAACACTTTCACTGCACTAGATGTGAGTTCAACCACAAAATCCCATACAGTAATTGTATACCATCAGCAACGCCACATTGGAGCACACAGTGATGGCAATCGATGTAAGTCCGAACGCCTCATTTCTTTTTGTGTTATGTGTTTTTATGTGTCTGGATGGGTTTGGTTTTTAAGATGTATACTCTTGTTATTGTTCCTTATTTGCTACATTATATGGCATTTTTCCATTTATTGCCTATGGTGTATGTTGAGCACCAAGTAGAGTGCTGCCCCCTGGAGCTTGAAGTTAAAAGACTGGAGATTTTCTCAGATTGATGTCTGTGTTTATTATTACCACCATACAAGCCATTTATAGTGCACATTGATTTGGCAGCTTAAAAAGCTGTGAGTGTGCATTGGATGTGGGTGGAGGCTGGAGTCTGAAGCACTTTTTCTGCACAGAGTCGCACTTCATTCAAGTGGCTGGTTTGAAGTAGATTTTATCTAACAGTATTATGCTATATGTTCATCTCCTGACTTCCAGCTCCTAAAAATTCACTTGGATTGTGTGGCCGGGAGAAGTTCCCTCCAATATTAACATCTTATATGCGTTTACGCTGCACTTAAGTGAGCAGCCTGTTTTTATGATAAGTGTGCAATACAGCCATGCTAGAACATAGAAGAATTTTCACTTAGATATTTATTTGATTAACTTTTTTTGGACTATTTATTTATTTATATATTATATTTCACTGGTCTGATAAATTTGACATTCAGCGGATGCATACATAATATGATCACTGTTTTGCTTATTTAAATCACTGAATTTCACACACCATTTTATTCAATTTTTTATTCACGTGTATTGTGCAGTATTTCGAACGCTGCAATTTATATGATTTTCTAATAGTTTAAGGGAGAGTATACTGCTTCTATTTGCTAGGGGCTCTTTTCAGTGTGTAGCATCAAACTTTTTAATTTATTTTCTGAAAGGCATAGTGAGTCTTTTGAAAATGTCAGTTTTGTTTGTTTTTTTTGTTTTTTTTTAATTCAGGAAAGAAAATTAAATGTATTTCTTTTATTTATTTATTTGTACACAAAGCTGTCAATTAATATAATTAAAATGTCTAAAACAAATCATAGGCATACTTAGAAAAACACCCCAAGCAGAAAGTGTTTTTTTCTGCCCAAACTCTGTTGCTCCTGGATGCACTGGTAGTGTTTTTTTTTATTTTATTTTTTTGCCTCTAAATTCTCCTGCTACTAAACACTGCTAAAAGCCTATGTGCATGGACACATAGGCTAACATACAGGGTAGTTTATAAAAAGTTTATTTTCTGGCAGGAATAAAATGCCATCTGTAAAAACATCCAGTGTGCATGGGGCCTTATAGGAAGCTGTAAAACAGTTGTTTTAATAGTTATAATCTAATTTGAATTGCTCTTCTGTTTTTTTTTTTTTTTTTTTTTTTTTTTTTAGTCATGTGACTGGTATAGCACCAATCAGGGCTGGCCAGACACAGATTCACACTGTATAGGACATACATCAGCAGAGTAATAAAACCACCTCCCAAAGATCTTTCCCTGCCGATGCCAAAGAACAAGGAAGGATCATGTGACCACAAAACAGCGTTGCAGGAATAAGGTACTTAGTGAATTTAAAAAACAAAATACAGTGCCAAGATATATATGATTTTTGTTATAAACTTTTTGGGGAAAAAAAATGATTTATGTTAATGAAGTATGGCAAATAACACTTCTCTGTTTAGTATCACTTAAATTCTTATCATGTAGGACCCTCAATGTCAGCTCTTCATACAAAGAAATATAAAGGGTAAAATAATACTATACCTGATCTATAACAAGTTAATAGATCATACCCATATTCCCTTATATATTACTTTATTATAACCAAAAGATTATCCCAGAACTGCAACTGTATCTATCTACCTAAAGGATTTATCCCTTTCTATATTATCTGTCTATGTAATCTCTACTAACCTTTCCCTGCATATCTTTCCATTCCACACGTCCAGACTTCTGTGCCCTGGAAGTAACTCACACACACCTAAGAGCATAGTGAATGGGTTACTCAATTTTAATTTCAATCTTTGGCTCTTTTATACAGTATACAAAACAGGATATATTTCCAGTCTATACACGTCATATTCTACATATAATAAAAATAGAATCGTGCAGAACAGGAAAAAGTCCTTTACCATAGTCGTCAGCAAGAGACCCTTTAAAATATGCCTTTACATAAATGAAACAGATGTGTAAACAACAGGAAAGTAAAGTCAGTCAAGAAACAACTTTTCAGAATAGCAAAATTTCTTGCAAATAAAAATGTTCTCACAACTTAGATAACAATGGGAGGAAATTCACATCCTCAACAGCAAAAATGTCTAAATTGCAAAGGGAGAGATTTTCAGTAAAATTTAAAAGGTAAAGTAAAACTCCAACATTCAATGAGGCATGACTATATAACATTTAAATAAAGCATAATCCTAACAAAGGGAGATATGTTCTCATTTCAAACTTGTCAAAGTCTTCAAATAAGCAATAGTTAAGACCCAACTGTAACACTAAAACCTCAGTGTCAGGGCGTAGGAATAAAAGTTGATCACATCTAATTTATTTTCTACCGTGGATCTCTAAACATATATTGGTCTATGTTTCCTATCCTGTTTATCATTTCTTCTCCCATCTGTGGGTGCCCTAAAATGTTATGTGTAAGGTGCCTCCTCCTGCATTGGCTCCTGCACTATTTGTAATAGAGAATTTGGTGTGTATATATTACATTATATTATCATTATGCACTTGAGTGCATGGATTGCAGGAAAAAACTTACCAGGAAAGGTTAAAGGACCTTAACATGTATAGCTTGGAAGAAAGAAGAGACAGAGGGGATATGATAGAAACTTTTAAATACATAAAGGGAATCAACTCGGTAAAGGAGGAGAGCATATTTAAAAGAAGAAAAACTACCACAAGAGGACACCGTTTTAAACTAGAGGGGCAAAGGTTTAAAAGTAATATGAGGAAATATTACTTTACTGAGAGAGTAGTGGATGCATGGAATAACCTTCCTGCAGAAGTGGTAGCTGCAAATGCAGTGAAGGAGTTTAAGCATGCATGGGATAGGCATAAGGCTATCCTTCATATAAGATAGGGCCAGGGACTATTCATAGGATTCAGATATATTGGGCAGACTAGATGGACCAAATGGTTCTTATCTGCCGACACATTCTATATTTCTATGTTTCTATGAGTGCTACCAATGAGGGAACCCTAGGTCTTGTATGTGCCTGTGCTAGATATAATCTTAGTGCCAGAACTAATTGTGTGTACGGTGCTTTGTGAGTTATCTCTTTGGTTGTGCTGTGAAGAAAGGGAGAAAATTAAAGAAGAGGTATCCGATTCTACATCAGTTTCCGATTCATTTGTGACATTCCTATCTTGTTTCAACTGGTCCCCTGCCTAAATCCCCCATTCGAGTCCTATTTATAGGCTTTGATGTCACAGAATGTCAATCTTAACTGTAGGAATGTTTTAATCCTTTTTAGTAATAATTCCCTTACTTCCAGATGTACTTGCCAATCTTGATCTTAATTAAGAAAATACAGGAGACCGCGGCTTACTGGGGGTTATTTACTAAAATTGGCACGCACAAAATCTGGTGTAGCTCTACATAGAAACCAATCAGCTTCCAGGTTTTATTACCAAAGCTTAAAGAGATACTAATGTCTCAGATTTTTTTAGTTACAAATAATAAACATATTATACTTACCTGCTCTGTGTAGTGGTTTTGCACAGAGCAGCCCAGATTCTCCTTTTCTAAGGTCCCTCTTTGGTGCTCCTGGCCCCTCCCTCCTGTTAAGTGTCCCCACAGAAAGCAACTTTCTATGGGGGCACCCGAGCAGAGCCGCAGTGTCTATTCAGACATGGAGCTATGGCTCAGCCCCCTTTCTCTCCTCATTGGCTCACTGACTTTGATTGACAGCAGCGGGAGCCAATGGCGCCATGCTGCTGACTCAGCCAATGAAGAGGGGAGTCCCGGAGAACCTAGTCTCTCACGCAACATCGCTGGATCTAGATGAACCTCAGGTAAGTATTAGGGGGGCTGAGGGGGCTGCTGCACACAGAAGGCTTTTTGTCTTAATGCATAGAATACATTAGGATACAAAAACTTTCTGCCTTTACAACCACTTCAATTAAACAAGCCCAATCAAGAAAATGATTGGCAACCTGCAGAGCTGCACCAGATTCAACAGTTTTAGTAAATCTCACCCACTGTGTGCAAAAAGTGGAATAGTTTTTTCTTAAAATGGGATTTTAATATTTGAAACATGTTATGACCAAATATATGTAAATTAGCTTCCCATAGGCTTTACAATCCTACCCTATCTTTTTGATGTTTTGAAAAATTTGTATCGTTAGCCTCCAAGGGTAAAAATTTTCATTGATATATTCTTCAAAATACTTAAATATACCAAAATGTTCTAGATTTTCTTTCTAGCAGTCGTTTACATTTTATATAGAAAGTATTTAGTTTTGACTCCTTTGAGCCCTGAGAACAAGTCCCCTTTATATGGTAATTTATTAGAACCATGGTTCTAGTAAAAAGAGGATTTTATGTACTGCCCTTGGATCACATTCACATATTTGGTGGGAATGCCAAGTAGTTGAAAAATTTGGAAGGAAACATTTCATATACTTTCTAGTTCTACATTGTTTGAATAGCCCATCCCTCCTGACCCCTCTGTAGCACTTCTAAATTTAAGACCGGCTAACCTCACCCGATTCCACTTTAAACTCCTTCTGCGAGTCACTACGGCTGCGAAACAGAACATCGCCAAAGCATGGAAATCCCCAGCGCTGATCATGGCTGAAGCCAAACATAGAGTTAACCAAGCTATGATCCATACCAAAATAAAAGCAATCACTCGTGACAAAATTTGCAACTTTGAGAAAATTTGGCGCCCTTGGGTCACACACTATTTACCCTCCAACTTTGATGAATCCTTATTGATGCCTTGGTGACATATTGTTACATTCAAACTTTCTGTATATATATTAAACGCTTGAGGTCGCACGTTACCCTGGGGATTATTTTTAACCTTATCCCTATTCCTTTTTTTTTTTGCTTTGCTCTTATTCCTATTACATTTCCCTATTCTCTTTGTAACATTATATTGTTGTGCTTTAATAAGCTTCATATGTTAGTCAGTTATGATATACTAGATTTTCATCCTTCTAGATATTTTCAAGGACAAATTTTCTTATTTGCTATACCTACTGTACTTCTGCCAAAAATGTTCCACAAAAGATGTGGAAAAGAAAAGGTAGGGTTGTTGGTGGGTATCTGGGGCAATGAATCTAAATAGCAATTCCTCATGAGGAATTGCTGATTAGATTCATTGCCCCAGATACCCACCAACAACCATACCTTTTCTTTTCCACGTCTTTTGTGGAACATTTTTGGCTCATACAGTTTTGGTTAGGTGGACATCTATTCTACTATTTTAGCAATGTGATTTATACCTCAGGCAAGAATACTATATTATAATATATTACATAGCACCCTCATTCTCTCTCAACCAAACTGATTTTTTCCTACTGTATTTCTGAACTACACTGTATTCGTTATATTGTACCTGTAATTATCTTTATACCCATACTTTATGATGTTACTTTCTTATTGTTGCATCTAAACATCCTTGTATAACATGTTAAAACTCAATAAAATAAATTTGACAAGAAAAAGAGGATTTTAAATTAATCAACATTGTATGCTTATTAGTAGCACCTGATAAGCCCCCACAGTCCTATCTCTGTTTTATTGTGTCAATGTTTACTATAGGTAATTGTCTTGTTGCATATCCACAATCTGATTGTTAATTGCCTTGTTACATCATCTGTAAACTATGATGCACACATTTTTCCCAGTTCATTAGGTTTTGGTGCTTGTAAGGGGTACTTTTTCTTCTCCATATGTTGCATTACATGTTTCTGCTAATGATATATTTGTCCCATCCATTTACAGAATACTTAACCTACCCAGATACTAAATTAGAAATGTGCCACATTTTGTAATGGAAACAGTATTTTTCTCAATGTTGTTCTTCCATTAGAATCATTCTTAAAAGGTATTTTTCTTTTGGAGAACACATGAATCAAGATTTTGGTAAGTTTCTGCAGGTTTTTTTCATTTAGCATTCTTTTATTTTCCTAAGCACTGCAACTGTGCTTTTGACGTGATCTTTGCAAGAATTCCAGTGCTGTAAGTAAGGTATGTCCTCCATTAACAAGCACTTTGTTAGACTGATAAATACCCAGGTCTTCCTGAATGCTTTTCTAATCTTTAACAGTTTTATGCATCTATACAATTCCTCTTCTAAGGTCTTCATAAATGTATTTCCAAAAGCTCTGGAAAAAAGCAGACTCTATTAGTTATAAACTTGTGGGTGCTTTTTACATTACAAAGCACTTTCCATCCACAATCGGCAATCTAATTTCATTGATTTGAATACCAATCAGCCAATTTGAATATGTTATCCCTGAGGATTGCAAACTTTTTTTTATCAATGTCATTGACTGTTCAAACATTTGCTCAGTAAAGATATGATAGTGTAATATTCTGTGCGTTGATTAATAAAACTGTAATCCAGCAATTATTAAATTAAAACATCTAAAGCAGTAATGCATTCATCAAAGCAAAACATTAAAGTAGACCTAAAACCTTAAAGTAGATCTACTGGATATTTAATTCAACATTTTAATTTAAAGCACTGTGTATCATAAAAAAATGCTATGTTTTGATTTAGATAAAATACTTTTTTAACATTTTTTATTGTTTTTTTTTTTTTTTTGTTTCTTTAACTTATTGCTCCTATTCTCCTCCAGCCTATTTTAGTAACTTGCTGTCTACAAGCAGTGGCAACTGCACATGCTGCTGTGGAATGGTTTCCTGATAGTGACTGTGGTTTCCACCAGGGGTTGCTGTGACAACTCAGGACAATTGAGAAACACCTGTCACCCATAAATACAAACTGCCTGTAAAAAGGAATTGCACAGCGGGATATTATATTTATAAAACACAGAAATTCATTTCTAAAGATTGAAAACAACGTTTGCAATTGTATTAACATGTTAAAGCTTTTATGAGATTTTAGTGATTGCTTTTAAATCTATTTAAAGTATTTTTAAATGCAACTAGTGTAAGTGCCTGAACCTGTCCTATTATCAGTATCTTGTAATCCTGTGTACAGCATCATCCAAATAATGGGATAACTACCCATTTAATTTTGTGACAGGTTTTATATAGATTTTTACTAGATAATTACTATTTATAATTAGATAATCACATATATACAGTACATTCATTTAAGAAGACATATAAATCATCAGTAACAGCAAACTAATCAAAGGTAATATGCTGCAGATAACAAGGTAATATTTCTGCATTTAATTTACATGCTACTGTTGTAACCCTTATTTATATCAATAACCATCCCTAAAAGAACTTAGAAGTCATTTTTTCTTTCAGAGTACAGTTGTACAGACACACATTGTAGCCAATTCTAAATTGATGTATATTTTTGGATTGTGGAAGGAAATGTACCAGGAAGAAACTTACTGAATCATAGACAGCATTAAAACTTTCTTAACCCAGAGCCACAGAATTTCAAAGCAAAAGTGCTAACCACTTAGCAGGTGGGCTGCACAGTGGTATCACTGTGCAACCCACCCCTGTGGTTATATTGCTTGAATGTTTGTCTATTTTAGTGTTAGTTGTTAGTACTAATTATATTATAGTCAGTACCATAGCATAGCAAATACATTACAATCTTAAAAATAATTTATTACTCTACTTAAACTTAATGTTAAAGTGAACCTCATATTATTATTTTCTCAATCATTATCCTTAGAACAATTTTATGTGAAGGGGATTCATAAACAATGAAATCGCTTTCGTTCTAGCAGAGAACTGCTATAGCTTTTCTTTTCTTCTACCATTAAAATATATTAACTTATTTCAATGTAATGTTCTTGCATAGTGATGAAAAGAATTTAATTTATTTTTACAGCAATATATTATTATTACAGCATCCATTTCTTGAGGCAGCATATGAGTCTTGGATGAAAAGATGTCAAAACCTATTACTTAAATAATCTTTGGCAGTGACTCCTTTTGGCACATGTTTACACATCTAACATCTATAAAAGTCTGTGTGTGTATTAATGCCGAACCTACGTAAATTTGTTCTTGTGAGAAATAAATATATGTAAAGGTAAGTACAAAAAAAACTCCTACCCACCTTCATGGGAATAGGGAGCACACTTTTCTGATCCTACTGGCGGTGATTAAAATTTTAGTGTAGCCTCCGATCTACAGAGCTGCCCTACACTTTCTTTCCACTCTTTAGGCTGTTAGGGACAGGAGTGGCTGTGGACAGAGAGAGACAGAGCACTGGCCAACTGCAGGGCTATATGTAGCCACAGAGAGAGCTGGAGGAAAGCTCTGCCCATCACCTGGGATCACAGAGGGGAAGAGAAAACTAAACTGAGGTTGTTTATTGGGAAGGACAAAGCCTGCTGGGAGCAACCATGCCTTGAGAGAGATGTAGTGCCTAGACAGATTTAGCCTTTATTACAGATTAGCTCTGGGACAGCATATCCCAGTATCACTAGATCTCTGTAGAGAGGAAGGTCTGTTCCCAGGCTTGAGGCAGATGGGGTGAGGACACTGTGGGAGATAGACCACGCTGAAGACTGTTAGAAGAACATTTTGTTATTGCATGAGGGACGCATAAAGGCAGAGTAGCAGATATTTCCTGGTACGTAAGAATTCCACTGTTGCTGACTAGTGCTTACACCTGATTGTTGGGGAGAATGCCACTGTTGCCATCTGGTGCTGCCGCTGACTTCACTGACCTAGTGAAGGAAAGTAGACGGAGATCAGCTGTCACCCTGGGAGTTAGTCAGAGGCTGCTGATCAAGCCCCACTGCACCCTATTAAAGAGTAACAGTTTAGGGGTCGTTTCGCATGCATTAAGATAAAAAACCTTCATGCCTTTACAACTCCTTTAAGGTAAAAAAACTTTCCGCCTTTATAACCACTTTTGGATTCACAGAAAGGTTCTAAATGTTTGTATACCCAATAGTCATCCCTCTACTTAAAGGAGTTGTCAAGTCAGAAGGTTTTTTATCTTAATGCATTCTATGCATTAGGATAAAAAGCCTTCTGTGTGTAGCAGCCTCCCCAGCACCCCCTAATACTGACCTGAGCCCCATCTCTGTCCAGTGATGTTCTCGAGTCCCTCGGCCATCCAGGACTCTCCCTCCTGATTGGCTGAGACATAGCAACGGCACTATTGGCTCCCGCTGCTGTCAATCAAAGTCAGTTAGCCAATCAGGCGAAAGAGGGGACGGGGCTGAATGGCAGCTCTGTGTCTGAATGGGCTCACGGAGCTTCAGCTGGGCTCACATGCACCATAGCAAGCTGCTTGCTGTGGGGGCGCTCAATAAGAGGGAGGGGCCAGGAGCAGCAAAGAGAGACCTGAGAAGAGGAGGATCCAGGCTGCCCTGTGCAAATTCAACTGCACAGAGGAGATAAGTATAACATATTTGTTATTTAAAAAAAAAAAACAAGACTTTACAATCACTTTAATTGATCATATGCAATTGGTCGTATCATAAATTCAGAACTGTCCTGGGCACTCTTCCTTTGTTATCTCCCAGTTCTTACTTTGCACTACATAACATATCAGGCATAACTGTTGGAACTTAACCCCTTCCTGCTGCCACGTCCAGCCCTTTAGAAACTTCTTAATGCCTGGAGGTGGTTATTTAGGTTATGTAACTGCTGTGATTGGCTGTCTCAGCGGTCACATGATCAGAAATTGCCCAATAGCAAGTATGCATTGGGAGCTTTCCAGTCTCCGCCAGTGATTGTGCTGGGAAGGCGCAGGGCATGCACTCTCAGCACAGTTTTGTGTTTACATAAGGCTGCATATATATGGCCTCTCTGCATTAAAGCCCATCCGCCAAGAGGCCGCATATATGCGTGTAGCCAGTGGGAAGGGGTTAATATGTCTCTTGAATAAAAAATTAAAAGGGAGACATGAATGAAACATTTAAATACATTTAAGATGTAAATAAGATTCAGAGGGCAGTATTTTCAATATTGACCTAAGATCAAGAACACAGGGGCATGACCGAAAACTTACTAAAAGCTAACTTTAGAAAGTATTTTTTTTACCAAAAGAATAGTTATAGCTTAGAGCAGACTTCAGGCAGAAATGGTGAGTAAGCACATTGTAAGTGGATTTAAAGAACCTTGGGACAAACAATCTATATTCAGACACAAAGGGAGAGAAAAAGGAGGCGCAGACCCTAGCGCAGGTTAATCCTTTTATTATAAATCATAAATAAAAAGTAAAATCACTGCACTCACAAAACTATGGAGTCAAGCAGTTGTTTCAACAGTGTTACACAAGCCAAGGTGATACATGGGCTTCATATGGCTAGTAAGCACTCCTCCTGGATCAATGGACCAGACAGCAGATGAATGAAGACTCATGGTATACCAGCCCCTGTGTGATATATAGGGAGCCTGGAAGTCAGATGGATACCTCCCACAGAACGGCCACTCATATCTTGCTCTAAAGATCTACTACAGAGCCGAGTACAGCCAATCCACACACATATTAACCCTTTACGGTCTTACAAGGTGCATATTTCTTAGGTATTCGAAATTGACTGGTATAATAGTGGCAAATCTAACTAATGGCTATTTATAAATATACAGTACATATACCGCATATCAAAATTTTGTGTGCAACAAGATAATAAAATACATTTATAATGTACAAATATAGAGGTAAGTACCATAAAAATTATCATAAAAATCATCTTAATAAAATCATATAAAATGGACATACGAAAATATACGATAGATTATAATATAATATAAAAATGTATTTAAATAAATAGTAAAGTATAATAAAAAAAAGTAATATTGAAGCTTCCTTTTTTTTATTTTCAAATAACAAACATGTTATACTTACCTGCTCTGTGCAATGGTTTTGCAGAGAGCAGCCCTTGTCCCCGTCTTCTGCCCCCCCCCTCGCCGAGTGCCCCCATAACAAGTCGCTTGCTATGGATGCACTTGTGCATACTCACTCCCAAGCCCTGCTCTGTGTGTCCATAAGGCCCCGCTCCCTACTTCCTCATCACTGGCTCTGATTGAAAGCAGCTGGAGCCAATGGCTCCTGCTGCTGCAGCTGAGCTGATGAGGAGTGAGAGAGCCTTGGCTCTTGAACACATCGCTGGATCAAGATCAGGCTCAGGTATGGCTAAAGGAAAGCTGCATGCAGAAGGTAAGTAATGCAATATGGTAAAATGCAGTAAGGTAAATAACCTTCTGCCTTTACAACTACTTAAATATCGATAAAAAAAATACAAATATAAAATCTATGATCAATTATAAAAATTATAAAAACTCTCCTTAAATCTAAATCCACTAGCCAACCAAAAAAACAGCTTAGTATGACTGCGGCCTCAAATCTATTGCAACATACTGTATACTGTACATCCTAACAACATAAAGACTATGCATATGGCAAAATTAGAAGTACATATCCACTAAGGGAGTATAATATTCTCTTAAATGATGGTGCTAATCCAAAGCTGTTTATTGAGTCCTCCCCCCAGGAGACATGCTATTCAACGTAAAGACTCAGAATGTCTCTCTGGCAAGTCTGGAAATTCATTCCTCCACCAGCATAGACATGGGTATTGTTTTGATACCATATACTGTAATATCAAACCCTGTGTGTCTTTGCTTTAATGTGTAACAAAAGTACGTGGCACGCTATGTTTTGTCACTACCCTGTTTTATAAATCTACGATGCTCACTAAACCTGGCACACATCCTACAGATGGTACAGCCCCTGTAATAGAGTCCACAGGAGCACTTCAAGCCATATACTGCAAAATGTGTGCTACAGTTGATAAATTGTTTGATTTTGAATGCTTGGCCATCCTGATCTGTATAGCTTTTTTGACTATATTGAAAAAACTTACAGGCATTACAATTCATGTTGCACTGATAGGAGCCTTGGATGGTAAAAATGGTAAGAATGTCTGAGTGCCTGAATTATGGCTTTTCAATTTACTAGGTGCAATCATATTTTTGATATTATCAGCTCTCTTAAACACCATTAAGGGTTTTCTCAGTAGAACTTTCTGCAAAACTGATTCTTTTAATATGGGTCAATGTTTAGTCATGATATTCTTGATTGACCAATGTTGGCTGTTAATCTCGGTAATAAATGTGGCCCCAAAGTTGTTAAAAGGAGACTTATCATCAATCTACTTTGGTACCCAATTAAAATAAAGATTCTGATTCTGATTGCACCTAGTAAATAAAAAAGTCATAATTCAGGCAATAAAAGACATTCTTACCTTTTTTAACAGCCAAGGTCCCTATCGGTGCAACAAGAAAAACTGTAAGGCCTGCAAGTTTATTCAACATGGGCAAAAAAACTTCACAGATCAAGATAGCCAAGCATTCAAAATCAAACAGTTTATCAACTGTAACACACAGTTTGTAGTATATGGCTTGAAGTGCTTCTGTGGCTTCTATTACATGGGCTGCACTATCCATACGATTTGTATCAGATTTAGCAAGCATCGTAGATTTATTTAGGTTGTGAAAAAAATAGCATGCCATGTCATTTTGTTACACATCACAACAAAGTCACACAGGGTTTGATAATATTCTGTATCGAAGCAATACTCATGCTGGTAGTTGAAAGATTTTCCAGACTTTGCCAGAGGGAGACATTTTGGATCTTTACGTTGAGCATGTCTTCCAGGGGACTCGTGAGATTAATTTGAGATTAGCCCCATCATTTAAGAGAATATTATACTCCCTTAGTGGATATGTATTTCTATTATAACCATATGCATAGTCTTTATGTTGTTGGGCTGTATATACTGCAATAGCTTTGAGGTCGCAGTCATACTAAACAGTTTTTTGTGGATTTAGATCTTTATCATTTTTATAATTGATTATAGAATGTATATTACTGTTTTATATAGATATTAGTAAGTGTTCTTGCCTATGGCAAGTACACTTACTATTCTTTCACATATATATTATTCTTATTATAGTGAAAGCCTATGGGAAAAGTTGGCACCCTAACTCCTCCCACGGTTTTTACACTATATAGACAAGAAATATACCAAAACGAGCAGATCGTTCCCGATCGCATTGCTATTACTTTTTGGAAGGTTTTCGCTGAATGGTTTGTGAAATATTGTCCTTTTTGTGCCGAAATTTGGTGAAATCGCCCCATAGGAATGAATGGCGGAATGTTCAAAACTACAGTGGAGATTAAGATTCCGAGAGGGGGAGCGAAGAAATCTTGCCACAATTTCTAAACTGCTGCCACTTCCTCGTTTTTAAGGCCACCTACACAAATGTTACATCAAAACGTTTGCCTATCCCTGCTGCCACTTAACATGTCCACATCTAAGCCATAGCCCTAATAGTTTTTACACTATAACTGTTTTTTTTCAACTCACGCCATCCATTGACAAATGACATTGAAAGTGCACTCAAACCATCCCAAATTTCAAGGCCGTTTTCTAAACTGTGACTGTGCCTTCACACACCACACACACACAACACACACACCACACATCACACACACACACACACATCACACTCATCACACACACACACACCCACACACACCACACACACACACACACACATACTCACACACAACACACACACACAACACCATTTTCTAACCTGTGACTGTGCCTTCAGTTTTAATGTTTCATAGACATACTACACAATAAAATGTCGGCCGGGGTCTTGTGATTCCTACGGTATAAGTCTCTAAGCTGTGAGATTTACAGCTTTTACACTAGAGCCGTATGAAGATGGCCACTTCCAAATTTGGTAAGTTGCCCCATAAGAATGAAAGGCGGACTGTTCCGGAATGTTCAAAACTAGACCGTTTGTTTCCAGCTGCCAACATTTCTTAACTGCAACTCCCACACACACATCCAAAACACACACCACCACACACCACACACACACACCACAACAAACACCACACACACCACACACACACCCCACACACCACACACACCACACACACACACACCCATACACACACACCAAACACACACACACACAAACACCACAATACACACACACATACCATACACACACACAGTACACACACACACCACACACACACTCCACACACACACACACCACACACACTACACACCACACACACACACACACCATACACACTCACACATGCATATACACACACACACAAAACCACACTTAAACACACACACCACACACACAACACACACACACAAACACACCACACAAACTGCTGCCACTCCCACACACACATAGTTACTCTGCCAAACCCAGTTGGAGACTACCAGTGGTTGCAAGAACACTTCACACAATTTCCCCGGAAATTGTACGCTTTCTAGTTTGTTATACTATATTATATTATCTATATAAACTACTTTTTATTATTATATTTTATTTTATATTTTTTCATATCCATTTTTTATGATTTTTTAAATGATGATTTTCATGATAATTTTTATAAAAGTGATATATGTACATATGTATTTACATTCATGTAGAACTAACCATGCATGCAAATACATGATGTGATAATTGCATATTGCAATTATACAAGTTTTATTGTGTTTACAAATGTATCGGAATATCAAATTGCACATAAATTTTTTATATGCGGTATATTTATATTTATAAATAGCCATCAGTTACATGTGTCAGAATTGTACCAGTCACAATAGAGTACTCAAGAATAATGCACCTTGTAAGTCTGTAAAGAGTAAACATGTATATGGAGCAAACTGTTATATACAGGAGGTCCTTTCAGCAGTGCCATAGACTAGACAAAGGGGGACACACCCAAAATGCATTCTCATGGTAACCTAGAGTCACACAGTGTTTGTCCCTGGCGGCCGGTGTATATTTATCTTCACAGCATGTGCTGGCTCAGCCTCCCCATATTTGCATGGTTGGCTTTAAATAGTAAGTGTGCAGCTTGGCTGTACTCTGCTCTGTAGTAGATCTTTGGGGCAGGATTTGGATGGTCCTGCTGTGGGAGGTATTAATCTTGCTTCCCAGCTCCCTATGTATCACACAGGTGCAGGTATACTGAGAGCCTCCATCCATCTACTGTCTGGTTCATTGATCCAGGAGGAGTGCTTACCAGCCATATGAAGCTTGATCTTGTATCACCTTTGCTTGTGTAACACTTATGAAGCACCTGCTTGACTCCATAGCTTTGTGAGTGCAATGATTTTATTTTTTCTTTACGATTTATAATAAAAGAATTAACCTACACTATGGTCTGCGCTTTCTCTTTTCTCCCTTTTTTTTTTTTAGCTATTTTGTATCTCAAGGAATATCAGAGGCTGAAAAGCCCCTGATTAGTTCTGCAAGTGGAATTTGTTTACCTGTATGTACTATGACTTTTTGTCAAATAATTCTTTATTCAAGAAAATTCAAGAGAAATGTGGGATTGTACAACAAACAATGTTGACGATCACAATGAAATTGGCATGCAAAATTTAAATGACTCCATGGAAAAGCCATAGAAATAAATCCTGAGACATTGTAAATGCAAGTGGTACATCCTAATTACCTGATGGAAGGCTTTCAAAAACCAGAGAAAGCCATGTCATGCCAAGGTAGTTCAGACCTTTTCGGGATCTGCTGTGACTTTTTGAACACATGTACTGTAGTGAGATACTTTGGTACTTATACTTAACACAGTGCTATTTGGTGTTTTTTTATTTACATTAGACACAAAAAGGTTAACAAAAAGCAAAAATAAAGGAAAGAAAGTACAGACCACTTGGTCTCATTCTGCTGTCACTGTTTTATGTTTCTCTTTTTCTAATTAGTGTCTATGCCAGTGGTCTCCAAACAGCGGCCTGGGGGCCAGATGAGGCTCTTTGCTTTCTATTAGGCCCTTGGAGCATTGTTTTATACACTGATACCAACAATGGGGCACAATTTCCAAATACTGACACCAATGAATGGACACAACTCCTCCCATTGACACCAACAATGGAGCCCAATGAGGGGGCACAATTCTTCCCAGTGACACTAACGATGGGGCACAATTCCTCCCAATGACACCAACAATGAGGCAAAATGACTCCAATGAAGAGGCACAATTACTCCCAGTGACACCAACAATGGGGCACAATTCCTCCCACTGACACCAATGATGGGGCACAATTACTCCCACTGAAACAAATAATGGGGCATTATTTTTTCTCCACTGACGTCGGAACCTTTTCTATTCCAATTGGCCACAGTCCAGCCCCCCTGAAGTCTGAAGGACAGTAAGTTGGCCCTTTACTTAGAAAGTTTGGAGACCCCTGGTCTATACTGTGGAGATGAGGAGAATAGGCGGTACCATGCCATTATAAACAATGGTGAGCTGGTGGAAAGTGTTGTGTTTACAGTGTGTTTGTGTGTGTGTGCGTGAAAAAAGCCAATCAGAGTGGTTCTGTACCTTGTGATCACTGTAGAAAACAGTAGCAAACCTAGTTTTATCTTTACTTTGTCTGTGTTCATTATTATTTGCAAATCAGGTTCAAAGAAAATAAACTTTTTTTTTAATGACTGCTTATTTACAGTTCACAAAAGCTAAGTTTATAATATATTTTTTATAAAATCACCCCTTGTGTTACAGTAATACATAATCACACACTGCAGCCCTTAAGACTGGGTTCACACTAGTACGAATTGGATGGGGGTTTCACCGCATCCAATTCGCATGACAGGAGAGTGTGCCCGGGTCTTAATGGAGCCAGTTCACATTTCTCCGTGGGGGCTGCGGAAGGGATTGCACAGGGGTCCTGTGTGCCTTTGACTCTGTTTCAGGTCTGAATTCAGGCAAAAATTAGTTCCTGAAACAGTGAACATCGATGCACCAGACCCCTGCTTTGAGCCGCATCCGATTTAAGTATGAACCAAGCCTTAAAAAACAAATGGATCCCGCCCCAAAGCTGCCCCTAAAACCTAATCATAAAGAAATCATTATCTCTGACTTTCTGCATTTCTAGAAGCATTCTACTTTAGGTAACAGTTATTTCAGTATAATGGAAGCCAGGTAAATTCCTTAATTTCCTCACTATCAGCATGCAAAAAAAATTTTTGTATTTATGAAGTCCTGCTATTTTATAGCATTTTTTTTTTTTTTTTTGTTTTATAATTTTGGATCTTTTCTTTTTTATAGAGTAAAGAATAAAAAAAAAAAAAAAAAAAACCTAGTAGTTATTATTTGCCACCAAAAGAAAACACAGTGAGGTTGATTTACTAACACTGGAGATTGCAAAATCTGGTGCAGCTATGCAAAGAAACCAATCAGTTTCCAGGCTTTGTTGTCAAAGCTGAATTGAGCAAGCTGCAGTTAGAAACTGATTGGCTAACATTCAGAGCTGCACATGATTTTGCACTCTTCAGTTTTAGTAAATCAACTCCAATCTGTCTAAAAAAAAAAGAATAATAATAATGATGACCATTGCCAGTTATAGTAAACTATCACAGCACTGGAAACTGAAATATGGCCTTGTAATTAAGGGGTATATACAGGTTAGGACTCAAGTAGTTACTGTATATCTGTCCCTAGATGCCCACAACTTAGTTTCTTTCCAAATGTCTTGCAACTTGATTAATCATCTGGCAACTAGTATACAAACTGCCAGAAAGGCCTGTTTGTATTGTGATTAATAGTGCCCTATCCTTGCTGAACAATGTACTGGAAATGCATTGGAATGCAGAGGGCAGTAAGGGTTTTTCTTTTTTTTTTTTTTTTTTGGTTTTGAATAGCACAGGGAAGGATTAAAATTCCTGTCAGTTTTGCATGCCATTTGTTTCCAATTGGGGGATTTTCATTTTCTGTCCCATAAGCACAGTAACAAATGAGAGTAAATATCTCCAAAGTGTGGGAAATCATCTCTTGGACAGTTGTCACCACAAAAAGGGTCCTCGCTGAAAGGTTTCCACTCTGTCCCTGGACAACTCAAAATTTTGGATTTTCCTCACTAACAGTTCTGGTGACAAATGATATCTGGGTATATAGAGAGGGTGAACCTCTCTAATAGGGGAACAGACAGGAGAAAAATCCTGACAGGGGACCTAACCTTTCCCTACTCTATCCCCCCCTCCCAAAAAAAAAGTTTTTTTAAAATACACTTTAAAGTTTATGTCAATCAAAAACTTTTTTCTTAGTTTTGGATAGAGTGGTGGGTTTTACTGCTATCTGGGCCTCTATTAGAAAGATTGTTCCTCACATCCAGTACTGCTAACAGGGTGGATAAGAATCAATGATTTAAAAAAAAAAAAAAAAAATCTTATTTTTTTTATTTAAATCAGATTTTTTTTTTTTATTTAAATCAAATTTGTTTTAATAAAATGCTTTTGGAGTAAAAGTCTATCTAGAGATAGTTTTCTTTTTAGAATACATTAATAATTTTGTTTATTCAGCGTAAAATGGAGCTTAGTTATGGAACATGAGGCTGTATATTCTGCAATATTTACATTTTTGGTAAACTTATTCAATGAATCCAATCTCTGCAAGCTAAGATAACGTGCACCGCATTGATGCATTTACAGAATTTTACAGTAATCATGAGATAAATCAACGTTCAGGAATATTCCCTTATTCCATTGTTTTGCAAATCTGTGTACACTATAAACTGTATGATTGAATCAGTTCTGATTTCGCTGTTTAACTAACCTGACAGCTTATTATTCTAAATAGGAAACCTTCATTTTGTTTACAAATATTAAAGATTCTAACTACCAGCAAGAATAAGTCCCTACATTCAAAGAGAGCCTGTAAGTTCAGATCAATCATCAGATTCAGCACCTGTTAGCAAGCATCCACTCACCTGCTGCCACCTTGTTGTGTCACTGCCACATCACCAGCCGTCCCATTAAAGTGAATGGGACTGTCGGTGAGTCAACAGCGGGTCAGAGACGAAGACAGTTGCTCTTTAAAAATTATGATTTCAATTGAGTTGATTTAAATCAAGTCTTTTTACTAGTGTTTTTTAATCATGATTTCATTCGACTTGATTTAAATTGAATCCACCCTGGCTGCTAACAACGTTTTACCAGGCAGGAAGTAAGAGCAAGAGCAATGCAGTAAAAAACAAATGTCACAAATAAATATTTTCATTTCTATCTATGTCCCTATTGCAACATTCTTATCACTTCCTATCTGGTAAAACTGTTGTCAGCAGGAAAGAAAGTGAAGGTAAAACTCTCTAACAGAGCTTCCGGATGGGGTTCTAATCTTTATCCGTTCTATCTAAAGAAAAATATATTGACTTTATAAACACTTTAAGCACTATATATAATATTTTATGCATGGGCCATACATTATGCTAAATAGAGGCAAACAAATCAAACTAACATGGCAAATACAAAGCCTAACTTAGTCCAAACAATGGCATTTATCTGTACATAAGGACATATTTTCATGATTAATGGACATACATTTAACAAAGTACTAAAACAAATGTATTTAATAAGATTCAAATTTAGGCAATTCAAAATATGACACCAGATGTCTGCAAGAGTTTCAGGTTAGCCACAAGATTTTATGCATAATGAGTTGTTTTAATAGCTTGCCTACTCCATTTACTGTTATTAGTGAGCCTCCAAGCAACATGCAAAGTCAAATTGAAATACAATAAAAAATAAAATGTATCTATACCATTTTCTCAAATTGAGAAAGCTTCTACAAAGCACTGTGTATGGGACTGGAGCAACAGTACAAAATATCACTAAAAAGTGTATAATTCCTCTCCACTGAAAGCATATGATAGTGGTCTTCACTATGTAATTTGCATTCATTTGAACTTAATCTCTTTCTTTTATATGCAGTGCACAACATCTGCTCCCTGGAATGCTAGGCGCTCTGCTCTAATAATTAACTAGGCGCAATCTACATTGTAAAATAGGAAGTTGAATGAGATTTCTCTCAGATGGATTTCATTTTAGAATATATCTTGAAGAGAGTTCAAAGTGGAGTTTAAAAAAAAATGTGTTTATAAAGCAGAATCATCAAGAAATAATGATTTGTTTTATTGTAACAGGATTTTTTCATATTTGTATTGTAATTATGTGCATTTTATTAGTCACTGTATATCTAGTAGCTACACAAAATGACTGCAATAATATTTAAAATGAAATGTGGTAAGAACAAAATCACGTCATAAATTGCATGACATATCACAACAATGTAAAATAAGAAATCTTTTTTTTTTTAAATGTTGCAGTTAACAGTATGGTAAAAAAAAAAAAATAAAAAAAAACATTTACAGAGTTCCCTGCTCATGAGAACTATTTAGGCGGGCCACAAACGGTTTGAATCCTGGGCAAATCAGCAGGGACCATTCGAGATTCGAACCATGTATGGGCAGGCTGATTGTACCCAAGTTGATTGATTGATCAACTTTGCTGCAACCAGCCTGTCAGATTTTTCATGTGATTATTGCCAGCAACTATAGCCGCTAGCAGCAATCACCGTGCGCCCCCTCACAGGGAGAGCACAACAGCTCCATGAGAGGGAATCCCACATACTCATTGACTGTGTTGACAGGGGAATTGAGCAATTTTCTTTCCTGCAAGAAAATCACTCCATCTATGGCCGGCTTTAGAAAAACAGTTAGTAGAAAGTAAGCAGTACTAGGTGTATATATACATATAAGTATGTGTGTATATATACCCGTATACACAAGTTCAGATGTTTTGCCTGCCTCCAAAAACCCCAAAAAAATGCCTGCAACAACACACCTGGGCGTTTTTTTTTGGCACTAGCGTTTTTTTGGGCATTTTTTTTGGTTCTTTGGAGGCAGGCAAAACATCTGAACTTCTGTATACGGGTATATATACACACATACTTATATGTATATATACACCTAGACATATATAGGTGTGATAGTAGCAGAAATATATGCTTGCGCTAATTAAATAATTAACACTAATATGGCTCCGCTCCTATAACACCTATATATGTGTAAGTGTAAAATACATATAAGTATGTGTGTATATATACCACTATACACAAGTTCAGATGTTTTGCCTGCCTCCAAAAACCCCCAAAAAATGGCTGCAACAACACACCTGGGCATTTTTTTTTTTGGCGCTAGCGTTTTTTTTGGGCATCTTTTTGGGTTCTTTGGAGGCAGGCAAAACATCTGAACTTGTGTATAGGGGTATATATATATATATATATATATAGATATACACACACACACTTATATGTATTTTACACATACACATAATATAGGTGTGATAGGAGCGTAACTATATTGGTGTTAATTATTTCATTAGCGCAAGTAGTGTTTTCTGCTCCTTTCACACCTATATACGTGCAGGTGTATATATACATACATGGGTGTGTATATATACCCCCTATACACATGTTCAGATGTCAAGCCTGACTCCAAACATGTGCTCAAAAAATCCCTATAAATGCCTGCAGCCAAAAAGCAAGCTGACCGGTGAAAAGCCATATTACTGCACCGAATGTGACTTAAGAGAAACTATCTTTTCTCTATAGCGGTCACCCTGATATGGAAGGGTTTGGTCACCCTGCCATAGCAGTCAGTGTCAGTTAACCCTACACTACACTACGGTCCCCTTACACTTAACACTTTCCCTACAGAAACTAAATTTTTGCATCTAACTAAAGTGTAAAAGAGCACCCTAACTACACTAGATATCCCTTTCCTCACACTAATAAATGCTAAATGACACTTTTAAAGTAAAATTAACAGAACTGCTTCCACTCTCTTCCATGTCCCTGTATTACAATGCTAGGAATTTGGCGGGGGCTATCTTATATACTGGGGGGCGTATTCACTAATGATTGGCCTAGGGACCCCCTAGTCACTCCAATCCCATTCCTAGCATTCTCCTGCCCCCTCAATTGGCTTTTGCTAATGGGTCTGGTCCAATCATGGGCTTTTAAAGCCCATTTCCTGTCCCATTGCATTTTGGTTGGTTCTGGTTGCCGAATTCCGAACTTTTTCAGCAAAAAGTTCTAAATTCGGCCGAACCTCGAACAGTCAATGTTCGGGTCGAACCGATGGTCGACCCGAACCGTCCGATCATTCCTAGTCTTTAATCTTCAGCTTTCATTACAATAATACATGGTGATACCATCTGGGGTTTCCATCCGTCCAGATTTGACGGATCGGATGTCAGCGGACATGTTTCCGCTGACATCCGATGCCCCATAGAGATGCATGGGGCGTCCGTTCAGATCTGCCAAAAAAATGGAAATGATAAAAAAACTGTGAATAAAATGTATTCTCATTTAACCACTTAAGGACCAAGCCTATTTCTGACACATGTTGTCTACAAGTTAAAATCTGTATTTTTAGGTAAAAAATTACTTAGAACACCCAAACATTATATATATTTTTTTGCACAGACTCTATAAAATAAAATGGAGATCGTTGCAATATTTTTTGTCACATGGTATTTGCGCAGCGGTCTTTCAAACGCAATTTTGTTGGAAAAAGTACATTTCACTACATTTAAAAAAAAAAACTAAACAGTGAAGTTAGCCCAATTTTTGTATATTGTGAAAGATGAGGTCACGCTGAGTAAATAGATACCTAACATGTTATGGTTTAAAATTGCTCACACTCGTGGAATGGCGACAAACTACAGTACTTAAAAATCTCCATAGCCGAGGCTTTAAATGTTTTAACAGTTACCAGTTTAGAGTTACAGCATAGGTCTTTTTTTAAGGAATATTTATTTCGCTCTGGCAATCGCAGTGATACCTCACATGTGGGGTTTGTACACCATTTTCATTTGCGGGTGCAACTTACATATGCGTTTTCTGTCCTGCGGGAACTCACAGCAATGGGGCACTTTAAAAACATATTTTTTTTCCTATTTATTTTATTTCATTTTTTATGTTTAGCACTATTTAAAAAAAAAAAAAAAAACTGATCACTTTTATTGCTGTCAAAAAGAATGTAAACATCCCTTGTGACAGAAATAGGCAGTGACAGGTACTCTTTATGGAGGGATCGGGGACCTAAAAGACCCCCTCCACTGTATTTCAAAGTATTCAAAATGCCGAAATCTGCATTTTTGAATACTGACAGTTTTTTAAATTCAGTGCCATTGGCAGCCGAGTATACCGAAAGTGACAGAGCTTCCGAGTTAATACATCAGAGACCCGATCAAAGCTGAATCCGCTTTGGTGGTATTCGATCACCTCTGTGGTATTTATTTTTTGCAATATAAACAAAAAAAATGACAATTTTGAAAAAAATCTATATTTTTACTTTCTGCTATAAAACGCAGCCAAGAAAAAATGTAAAAAATGTAATGTTTTCATCAATTGAGGCCAATATTTATTCTGTTACATATTTTTAGTAAATACCAAAAATATACACCAATATACACCAAAAAGTGTATATTGATTGGTTTGTGCAAAAGTTTATCGTGTCTGCAAACGATGCAATACATGACGGCGATCAGCATTTTTTAGTGGGACTGTGACATTGCGTCGGACAAATCAGACATTCAACTGAAACCTTTTGGGGACCAGTGACACTAATACAGTGATCAGTGCTAAAAAAAAAATGCACTGTTATTGTACTAATGACACTGGCCAAGAAGGGATTAACAGGGGCGATCAATGGGTTAGGTGTGTCCCCAGGGGGTGCTTACTAACTGTGGTGGGGTTGCACTGATTGCGGAAAAACAAAGATCCTGGTTCCTTAGCAGGAACATAAGATCTCCATCTTGTCCCCTTGCAGAACAGCATTCTGCCTCTCCCAGGGATGATCGCGGGTGGCCAGCAGACATCGGGTCCGCTGGTCCCGTTGATTGACATCCCTGCTAGCCAGCGGCGCCATCTAGTGGCTATTGAACTAAATGACATAAAAGTACATCGTTTCGCACAATAGCGCCACTTTGCCACAGTATATACTCGGCGGTTGGTCAGCAAGTGGTTAAACATAAGCCAAACTTTAATTATGCTTAGACGTGTCGTGCTCCATGATAAATAAACAGCATCAAACAGCTACTTTTTCACAAATATGCAAAACGCATTCTATAAACTCTGAAAGTTCATATGCTAGTGTGAAAGTACAGCTTCAAGCGAATGAGCCAAGTGCTGAAAAGTGGTCAGTGAAAAAAAATTAAAAATGTGCTCCAATGCCAAAAGTGCTAGTTTTATGTACTTAATAAACGTTTTACACATGATTCACACTATGTGGGCTTTCCTATTTTGATTTTATGGTGCATCTTTGTGAAATATATGGTTGACACACATTTGTAATATACACTGGAAAGTTGGAGATATCACAGGAGCCCAACTAAGCAGCATGGGTAGAAGCACTCCATGGTGAGATATCACTTACAGGCTGATTTGACTCTGTAATAGGGTCTATCCATTCTAGTAAGAGTCCATTCCTTATGATGTTGATGATTCATGTGGTGGCTACGGGATTTAATCCAACAAGATATTCTCAATAGCACAGTGGTGTCATATAACTTGATTGGGATTTGTGACGAACGCTCATTTGCTGGGACGTTCGCCACGGGTTACTGGAGGAGTGTGGAGGCCAGCCTCCTGCCATGGGCTACGGCCCTGGCTTGTAGGGGAGCGTGGCTCTGGTTGGGGTGTATGCTGGGGGACCCTTGGAGTACTGTTACTTTGAATTCAAGTCCCTGTCACCCCAAGCGACACAGACTTTGGGCCTAAGCTGCATATTACAACAAAGGACATCACACCATGAGAGACTAAACAGATGCTAATGACATAAGACTGAGCTATGATATACTGGGGGGATGTGAATTGACACTTAAGTTATAATGTGTGTTGAAAATGGAGATGGGCAGTCTGAGAGTCTATGTCTTCTGCTTTCATCTGTTTAGAGGTGAAGTGTGTTCACACTTCTAGGAATGTGTATTCGGCTATGTTTTGGGCTTGTTGTTTGTTGAATTAATTATGATAATGTTGCAGTCTCATTCACCTATTGTCTCTTTCCAGAAGACCAAGGTACTGTATGTTGACTATGTTCTGTATACAATTACATTTGCATATGATAATGAAATCAAACATATAAGACTGTATATATTGGAAGTGAGCTGGTGAATAAAGTGTCTTTTGTTTTACCCTTCATCAAGCTTCGGCTGAAGTTTGGGGGGGAATTGAGGGGCCAGGTCACTGCATCACATGAGATTCTGGAGACCTAAGACAGAAATACTTGGTCCAGGTATTGGGGATCTGTTACAGGACTATTAATACTATTTTGCATATATGTACATAAGGTGGACTTTAGGTAATTTTTTATGTCTTTTGGTTTTCACATTTGTATCAAATTTGTGTAGTTTGCATATTTTCACAGTTAGCGTGGAAAATTATTTACATTTTTTGTTACACAGTATATCTGACTGCTTTTTTGCCAGTGGCTTGATTTTGTGCCTGCCAGTGAATTTTCTAATATGAGTGTGTAAGAAATGTAAATCTAACTGCTTTTATTATCAAATTATGAATGTTGGAAAAATTAGGGTGGCACTGTGTGCAATACGATCTCACCCTTTTTTAATACAGTTTGGGGATAGACCTCATTAACACCAATCTCCCTTTAAGGAGGTTAAACAGAAGTGATTGGAAAGTTATTTTCCAACGTGACCAATTTCTGCAGGCTCTGCTTGCTAGGACAATCCATCTGCGTTGACATTGAGACTTCCCTTTCTGTGCTGTATGGTGAGATCATATTGCTAGAGAATCATGCTTGAATGACGTAACTTGCTGTTCTCTCTAGCAACATGGTTTACCCAGCTGAAGCTGTGGCTATACTAGTACAGTATTGCAGGTTCTGAAGTACCCACAAGACACTCCTTCTCTATGGTAGCATATGCTAATTCCCTAAAAAGTAGCATCCTCCTCAGGTAGAGAATGGGATGTTACTTTCCTGACTGATCCACCTGGATAATGGGATGTTACTTTCCTGGCTAATCCACCCGGCTAGGTATCTAAGCTATAGACAGAAACATCTGTTTTCACCAGAAACCAATGTTTGAAATCTGGAGCTTCTAGCACAGGAGCCTCCTTCAAGACCTGGAAGGCCTTCTCACACTCTGACCTTCAGGACACCGGCTTTGGCAGTTTCTTGTTGGTTAGTTCAGTAAGGAGTTTAGCCAAGATACTGTATTTGCACACAAGTTTCCTGTCTGCAAGAATGACATAACCTGCTTCTTGATATGATGGATAGGCTGGGCCAATGTTGCCTTGATTTTCCCTGTCTCAGGGTGCCTCCTCCTACCTTGTGTCCCAAGTACTGGACATCTCTCATGCCAGTCTGATGGGCTTGACTTTCAAATAAGCAACTACCAGTTTGTCCAGGGATTATGACTGGTGCATGAGGTGATCTTCCCAGGTAGGGCTAACTGCTGCAATATTATCCAGGTAGGTGACTGAATACTTCAAGTCGGTCATTCACTACCCTCTAAAAAGGTGGCTGGAACTTTCTTTTTCCCAAAGGCATCACCGTAAACTCGAAAAATCCAAATAGGTTGATGAAGGCTGACTTTTCCTATTATTTAGATGTTAAAGGAATTTGCCAATAAACTCTTATCAGGACTATGATTGTTAGAAAGTGGGCAGCCGCCAACTTGGCTAACAACCCATTTACCCTTAGCACAACGTAGGCATCAGCAGCAGTGATGACATTCAGCTTCCTGTAGCCCACACAAAGCCTGATTGTCTGATCTTTTTTAGGGACCAGAACTACTGGTGATGACCAGTCACTATGGGACTTCTGAATTACTGCTAAATAACCGATGGGAGGGAATGTCCCTGTGTCCACTTTGTGGACTGCAAGATGCATAATCCCTGGTTTAGCTGTAAGGTGGTCACCATGTGCCACAAGCATTTTGCAGTGGCCGAGTTTCTTGGGTAGAAAAAAGTTGTGAATTCGTCTTGAGGTCTGTCCCAACTCCCAAGTGTCAGCAAACAGGTGTAACTGTGGGTCAGTCTTTTCCTGGTCAGGACAGCTGCAAATTTGCATTACAAATGCTGTTTTTATATATTATGTGTTTCGGGCAATTTTATATAAAATACTTTCTGTATTCTAACTCCTTCTCCCAAACTTACCACACAATTGACATCATTCAGGCCCTGTGAATTGAATTGTGATTGGATATGTCCACTTCATCGCTGCCTGCAGTTTGTTTGTTTTTTCCACTCACCCAAGTTCCACGTGTGCTCTCTCTAGCATTACAGTCGTACTATCCCAACTAATGTCTGCATTGTGTCCCAGAACCTTAGTACATGATCCATTAAATAAACCTCATTGCCATCAACTCTGCCCTTCCAAGTGTCTCAGATTTGGTCTAAGGGTCCACTCACTTGCCTTCCGTATAGTAACTCAAATGGTGAAATGCCTGAGGAATCCTGGGTCATAATTTTCAAGATCATAATGAAATTCTTGCACAACCCATTTATTTGTGGGTGGTAAGGGATATTCACTCTATGTGTCATCTGTATTTTTTGACAGACAGACTGTATCAGGTCATGCACAAACTGCAGGTCTTGATCACTGAGGAGCTCTGCAAGGAAACTGATTCCGAGAAAACCATCAGTGAATTTGCCTATCCTAAGAGAGGATAGCACCACAGCCTTTGGATACTGGTTAAAAAGTTCAAGTGTCACTAAAAGTTAAAGTGTCACTAAATCCACATCGATGGAAACTATCAATAAATGCTTTATTACATGCTGTTCATACTCACTCAGTCGCTAAGAGATTCATTTTCTGTATTCTGCAAAAGACCTGGTTGATCCTGCTGCTCTCTATCTCCACCTTCTGTTCATGTCCCCAATTCAGCTAGGGATTTTACATGTAGCACCCTACAAGGTAGGTGCTAGGTAAAGCATAGTGGGCCTTGGCTGCTTAACAGCAGGGCCATGATTTTCAGCTGGGCTGTCATGTTTCCCAGGTGTGGCTGTTGAGACTGAAGAGTCTCCCCACTGTGCTCCATGAGAGGTTTCTCATTGGGCAGTGGAGGAAACTCAGCCAATGGCACACCCAGGCCTCTATCTACACCAGAAAGGCAGATTCTCCTGCACAGCATTCTGGGAGTGGGTAAAAGTTTGAGGGGAGCACATGACGCAACATCTTTGGCGGGAAGCAGAGTCCCAGGAAAGAGAGTGTGGCTGTCTCTCCTCCTGTCAGAGAATTCTGGTGTCCTGGGCGGCTTACCTGAGGGGACAGAGGGCTGAGCTGAGCTGCAGAGAGGATCTGGTGTGGAGGACCAGCGGAGCTGAGAGGGATCCAGTTTCAGGAAAGCATTCCCAGTTCGTGAGTACTGCAAACTGCCCCTGGGGGTCTGCCTAGAGAGAGAGGGGACCACTCTTGTGAAGGTCGTGGGGATCCAGGAGCTAGCTATCCAGTGCAGGAGCAAAAGTAAAGGGGGTGCCAGTGTTGACCCTGAAGAGAAGCAGAGAGGGTGCCAGTGTGAAGACCCTGAAGTGTAGAGGGGGTGCCTAGTGAGAGGACCCTGAAGTGTAGAGGGGGTGCCTAGTGAGAGGATACTGAAGTGTAGAGGGGGTGCCTAGTGAGAGGGCCCTGAAGTGTTAAAGTGTACAGCGTGCAGTGTGCAGTGTACAGTGTTGAGAGTTGCAGTAGCAGAAGCAGTATACAGAGGCTACCTCAGTCATCAAAGACTGGAGAGAGCAGTGTTCAGGACTTTTGAGCTAACCAGAGTGTCAGAAGTCAAGTTCAAGCACAGTTCAGCAAGTCAGCGTTTTTCAAGCGCCAGCAAGCGTTGGTCGGCATCCAGCCGGCGTCAAATCAGCACTGAAAGGCATTTTTTCTTCAAAGTGTTCCATTTGTACCTAGTTGAGCCAGAGGAGTATCCCACTCATTCCCTTCTCCCATCCCCTATATCAAATAAACAAAACAAACCAAAGATGCCGGACTGGTCTTTGACTCCAGTCTCACACTTGGGTATTCAGCTTTAGTGTCGGTTCACATTTATGCAATGCGGGAACGCTGCGAATGTACAGCGTGTTCCAGCATTCCATCCGCAGCACAGGCAGTTCACACTGCCATATGCGATATGCTGGGGGCTTCAATTCAAAGTTAACGACACCCCCAGATCAGATCGCATATCGTAGTGCGATCTGAGAGTTCGCACAGAATCAGATCGCACTAGTGTGAACCACCATGCTATCCGATTCTGCTGTGGACCAAAAAAAGAGTCCTGTGCATGTTCAGTGCGATTGCGGTGCAAATTCAGCCATACAAACTATATGGCTGAATTTGCACCGCACAGACATTGCATGTAATTTTAGGAGCAGTGAGCTTCGAATTACATGCGATCTCTGTGATCGCATAAATGTGAACTGGCACTAAAGGGGCTGCTGGCGTTTCCGGTAACAATGAAAGACCCTCATCAGGCCCAATGCCTGGAAATCCTGCTACATACAGTTCAGGTTGCAACTCTGCACATGCTCAGTTTTCAGTGAGTTTCTATGCTGAGCACTTCCTCCCTATCACATCTGAGCAGCCTGTGTGACAATAGAGTCACACATGTGGGCGTATACACAGTTTGTAAATGACAGCTCACTCCCCCCCTCCTCCTACATGCCCACTAGCCAGCTAAACACAGTGGGGGCTGAATATTACATGCAGGTTGATGGTGGCTTCACCTCCCTCTTTGTCTAAGACACAAGGTGGAGGGGCATGAGACAGCCTGTGACTGGCAGAAATCTGCCCACACCATGTTATTGCCAGAAAATAATAAAGATTTGATTTCAAATATATATTTGTATGCCAGTTTATTGATAATATTTATTTACTTTTACTCTGTATTCCAAAGGCTGTTTTTTTAACATGTTACCAGCAGCAGAGGACTAGAAGCTCCTCCTACTTATGTTTCCCTGAAGACAGCCTGGGAAAGAGCTTGGTCATGTGACAGCTGTATATCGATTAGGAAAAAGGTACTTAGATGTTTTGTTTTTTTTTTTAATTAAAAAGCATCCCGATCCTCTTCTCATGGGGTTCCCCCTGGTGCTCCTGAACCCCTCCAGAGTGCCCCCATAGCAAGCGTGCTTACTGACACACAGAGCTTGGCTCCACTCCCCCCCTGCTATCTCCTTACTGGCTGTGATTAAAGGTAGCAGGAGCCAATGGCTCCTACTGCTGCCTCGATCTCCAGTGAGGAGAAAGAAACCCGAGAGAGCCTCTGCTCTCAGGCACAACGCTGGATCGAGATCAAGCTCAGATAAATATAGGGGGCAGGGGAGCCACTTTGTCTCCTCTTGGAATCTCAGCAACTGATATCACCATTTTACCGTATGGTCTTGTTCTCTGGCAGAATGCCCTACTCCAGTTGTTGGTTAGCTTTCTTCCTCATGAAGAGGTTTCCCTCCTGATTCTTCCTAAGTCCTTCATCTCTGTAATTCTGGGACTTGCATAGCTGCATGCTCACTCTGGTTTCATCAAATGGAAAGAGGGGCAGTTATTTTCCTGAGGTGAGTCTTGCTTTTTCGGCTGTGTATCCACAGTCATGCCTCCTCTGTTCAACTTCTTCTTAGCTAAAGCTTGCAGAATATGTGACACAGTTCATCTCCCTTAAGAGGATAATAAAGCAGCGTCAGCACATTTCCATGTCACCACTTCTGCTTTAATGCAACAGTTCATTTGTAGAAGCCTTAAAGTATCCAAACACTATTTATCACAGTTCACTACGTGGGGACACATTCAAATATATACCATGTCTGTGCTCCCATCGAACACTGAGGCATAATTTCAGACGTTTCTTTAGGTACAAACACTGGAATGGTCAATGTAATTTTTATGGGGAGCTTATCATTTATCTTACCACCCTTTGATCCAGGGCCTGCTTATTGTTCTCCTCATCAATGTTTCCCCAAGGCTATATCCACCTTCCTAACAGAGGTGGTCAGTGGTCCCCTCCCCACGTACATGGAGACATGTGGAGATCAGTACGTATTTTGCACTTAGGGCAAGTGAGCAGGACTGCCAAGTTACTACGTCAACATGTTCTGCTCACGGGATTGACCAAGTTTCATCAGTTTTTCCGGCTGTTGCCGCTGTGCAGCTCCCATCCTTAATATGGATGACAAGGTTAGGCTCATTATAAAAAATCTCTACCCTAAAGTTTACTTCATTAAGCTTGCCCCATGCTTTATTGTTCCAAATGAAGTCTTTGCTACAATCAGTCCAGTTATCTACAAATGTATTGCTTCCTCCTCTTCTTCATATCCCCAATTAATTTCATGTTTTGTTATTGGAACAACTGGTACTTAATTGATTCCCTAGGCCTGCCCGGCTATCATGTCCTTCTACCATATCTTTGGAAAAATGTGAGATCCATACCATCCTGGATTGAAAATTCAAGAACAATGAGCTGTATTATTTAATCATTTGGAAGGACTTTGGCCCAGAAAAAATATACTGGCCTTCCACATCTTCGCCCCATATCTCATTCGCAACACTGCGCTCTGAAGCCTGGCCCTACATGTTTGGGGAAACCCGGAAGGAGAGGGGTGGTGCTACTGTACCCCTGCAGTGGTAGGATACCAACAGGTAGGGTAACTCTGACTTTTTATGTAAGCATTGTCTGCCACTTTGGCAGACTCAGTGTCACAAAAATATATGAGGGAATCTGAGATGATGAATGTAGAAATTCCTGTCCTAGCAACCCTGGAAGTTGAGACAGGGTCTGCAAGGGTGATGGAAAGGCACAGGTGACAGAGTGCTGGAACTGAAGACTGGAATTTAGGAGAGCTGACATCAGACAAACAGATGTACAGTAGGTAGAGTACCCAGAATACAGCAAGTTCTGTTATGAATGGATTTGGGTCACAAGCAGAGTTTGGTAAGAGTTTGGTAAGAGTCGAGCAGGAAGGCACCAAACTGTAGGTGGAATCAAAGTCAGGAACAAGCAGAGGTTGACAATGTGCAGGCAGAGAGGTTCAGAATTGATAAACAAAATCTTGATCAAAAGTCCAGGCTGAGGTCAGTAACAAAGATGAGCAGCAAACAGGCAGACAAGGATAATCTAAATGCAGGTCAGACAAAACCTAGATGTATAACAGGATCCGGGGGCAAAAACTGCAGGAATTCAGACAGAATGACCACACAACAATGATCCTATGCAAAAATCATATTGAAAGAGCCCACTAGGCGCCAGTATCTGTGGTGGATGTGCGCATACATTCACATGCAAGGCATGATGTACTCATTCCTGTGTGCATACATGTGTACATTAGTTAACTTCATTTAGTTAAACTTCTAAGCCCACACAAACATATGCACGTTTTTTGCGAATGAGCCCTTATGGCTGGCACAATCTTTCTGATTGCTGGCATGATGTCTGATGTTTGCACACATTCATCAGATCATCCTTGCTCATTCCCTGCAAGGCCAGCCATGATTGCGAAAAAAAATATAGAATAGCAAAACAAAGAATGGAAAGGAGAGTTTTGCTTTATGGATCACTGTGTATACAGTATATCATTATGCACTATAACTTGTGAACTACTGCTGTAAGTAGAGCTATCACACAACACTGGGGTATACTTACTAACTCCCAGGACAAAAATGTCTAAGCATCAGCAACTGAGAGTGATTGTGACAGGGGCAATAACTCTTTACTGTTCACGGTATTTACCGTTACAATTTTGACCTTTAAGAATTGTCTGTGACAGACAGGATTGTAGCATAGCAGAGATTTAAAATATGATAGTCCTCATTCTTTATTTTCCGATTAGAACAGAGCTTAATGATTTTAAAAATGTGATGCAAGAAAATATTTACAAAAAAATAAATTACAAAATTGACAAATAAATAAGATTAAAAGTGGAAAACTTTTAATGTTCAATGTTCGCCTGGTACTTGATTCAGTGCAGAATAAGATCAATCTGATGTATCAGAGTCACAAGCTCTTAGTTTTGATGGTAAATGAGACCTTCTGAGCTGCAAATGCAGTCATCTTTTTAGGTCCCTAGAGATGTTTTAGCTGGCCATACATTTTTTTTTCAACCTGCGGCTCAAAAGAAAAAAAAATAATAACATTTTTGTAAGATCTTACTGTAAAATCTTTTTTGCTGATGTTCATTGACAGACGCAGCCTCATCTTCATGAGCTGTGTGGGTTATGCTGCCACCTGCAGGAGTAGTCTAGACAGTACGTTAGTACAAAATTTTAACATATACACGCCCACGGGGCTGTCCCTCCAGACATAACCCTCACGGGCACAGCCCAGCATATCGGTTTAGTTGCAAGCAGTGAAGACAAAAAACATCCCCAATTCAGGGGGCGGGTGCTGAGTCTGTCAATGGACATCGGAGACAAAGATTTTATGGTAAGATCTTACAAAAATCTTATTTTCTCTATCATCCATTGACAGACGCAGCCTCATCTTCATGAGCTGTGTGGGACGTCTCAAAGCAGTATAGGCATGAGGGGAGGGAAAAACGCAACCAGAAAGTAACGTATACTCCAAAGGCTAAACCTAGCCAACTGGGTAACATGAAGCTCAACCAAAACAACATGAGCTCACCCAGGTATAAGATGCCTAAGAGAATAAGAAAAAAACATTCTCTATGAAACAGCAGCCTCCAAAAGAGGCATCCGAAGAAGCCAAAAAATCCATCTTGTAAAATTTGGTAAAGGTATGCACAGACGACCAAGTCCCTGTCTTACAAACTTGTACGACTGGGGCCTGATGGCGAAAAGCCCAAGAGGCACTCAGCACTCTAGAAGAATGAGCCTTCACAGGGAAAGGAGGAACTTGACCCTTGAGTGAATAAGCTTGAACAACCGTCTGCCTAATCCATCTTGAAATTGTCACAGCGGACGCAGCCAAACCATTGCGAGGACCGTCCGGAACGACAAAGAGAGAGTCCAACGTCCTAAAGGACTCAGTGACCGTCAGACAAACTCCTATTGCCCGAACCACATCCAGAAAGTGCAAGGAAAATTCCTTGGGATGCTTAGGCTTAGGACATAAGGAAGGCAACACAATGTCTTCATTAAGATGAAAATCTGACACCACCAAAGACGGATAAGGTCGGAGGACCACTTTATTCCTGTGAACCACCAAATAAGGCGAACGACAGGACAGCGCCGCCAACTCGAGACTCTGCAAGCAGAAGTAATAGCCACCAGGAATGCAACCTTCTGCGACAAAGAAAGCAGAGAAATCTCCCTAATATTCTCAAAAGGAGGCTTTTGAAGAACAGACAAAACCAGATTGAGATCCCACAGTGGCAACGGGGATCTCCTTGGGGGAGCCAGATGCAGCATACCCTGAAAAAAAGTATGAATTAAGGCATAAGTAGCCAATGGACATTGAAAATAAATAGCCAAGGCAGACACCTGGCCCTAGATTGTACCCAACCCCACCATGAAACGTACACCATGAAACGTACGATTTCCACGTGCGATGATAGAGCTACCTGGAAGTTGACTTCCTGGCCTTCAAAAGGGTAGGAATCACAGAGTAAGGGAGACCTCTATCCCTAAATATCTTGCTTTCAAAAGCCAAGCCATTAAAGCCAGCGACCATAAAGAAGGGTGGAAGATCGGTCCTTGAGACAGTAGATCTTCCCGCAAAGGAAGTCTCCATGGAGGGTCTACAACCATTATTACCAGGTCTGTGTACCAAGAATGCCTTCCTTCACCACAAAGCGAAGAAACCTTGGCAGGAGCATCAGCGGAGGGAAGGCATAGATCATGCGATACTGGCTCCAAGGAGCCACCAGAGCGTCTGTGGTGTTGACCAGAAGATCCCGAGACCTGGCCACAAACTGCTGATCTTTCCTGTTGAGGCAAGATGCAAACAGATCCACCTCCGGAGTCCCCCACCGGGCACAATGGAGATGAAACACCTCTGGATGAAGGGACCCTTTTCCCTTGATCCAACACCTGACGACTCAGATAATCTGCTTGCTAATTCTCCACACCCGGAATGTGGACTGTGGACAGAGCCAAAGCATGGTGTTCCGCCCAAACCAGAATCTCGGCCACCTTCTTGGCTGCCAGGACACTCTTGGTGCCCCCTTGATGATTGATGTAAGCCATGGCCGTGGCATTGTCCGACTGTATCCGAACCGGAGAGCCGTGCAGCCGACTTATCTAGTGAAGCAGGCAGAGCTTGATCGCTCTCAGCTCCAGAATACTGATCGGCAAGGAAGACTCTTCTGTTGCCCATGTTCCCTGGGCACAGAGCTTCCCTAGCAGTCCACCCCAGCCTGACAGGCTGGCATCCATGGTGACGACCGTCCAAGACACTGGCAGGAAGGGCTTGCCCTGGCACAGGGCAGGTGACCGGAGCAACCAAGAAAGAGTCGACTTTGTAAGATGGCTCAAGCAAATCTTCTGATCCAAGGACCGTGGATCTCTGTTCCATTTCGCCAGAATCTCCTTTTGCAAAGGTCTCGAGTGGGACTGAGCAAATGGGACTGCTTCGAAGGTCAAAACCATCAGACCCAGGGCCCTCATGCAAGCCCACAAGGAGGACTGATTGGTCTCCATTAGCAACCTGACTGCCTTCTGCAGCTTCTGAAGTTTGTCCAGGGGGAGAAAGACCCTCGCCAAAGCAGAAACAAGCGTCTGTCCCAGATAAGTGGCCCATACTGATGGCGTCAGAGCAAATTTTTTTTAAATTGATTGTCCACCCGAATTCCTGAAGGGTCTGAATCGTGATGGAGATGTTGCCCAACAGATCTGAGTAGGAGACTGCTCGCAAAAGGAGAATGTCCAGATATCCCACAACTGAGATACCTAGCTGACATAACAAGGCCAGCACAGGGGCCAGGACCTTGGTAAATACTCTGGGAGCCGAGGTGAGACCAAAAGGTAACACCGCAAAGCGGAGAAATCGCTGATGTCCCTCAAATATGGGGACGTGGAGATACGCATCCTTGAGATCGATGGAGGCCAGAAAATCCCCCTGATTCAATTATGCCACCACTAACTGAATGGACTCTATTCAAAACTTCTGCACCCGCACATGGCAGTTTAGAGTCTTGAGGTCCAGAATTGGACGCACCTTGCCCTCCTTTTTGGGCACCATGAACAGGTTTGAATAGAAACCTTGAGAGCATTCCTGCTGAGGATCCGGCACTATCACCCCTTGAGCCAGGAGATCTTGCACAGCTTCCAGCAGATCCTTCAAACGCTCTGGAGACAGGTGAAGATTTGACTGAAAAAACCTGTCCCCTGGCCGGGACCAGAATTTGATCTTGTACACGGAACAAATCAGTTCGCGAACCCAATTTTCCTGAATGAAGGAAGTCCAGGGTTCCTGGAAGAAGTGCAGACATCCCCCCACCCCAGAGCCGGGTGAGGGTGCCCCTTCAGGCTGAAGAGGACTTGCCAGCAGCACCGGACTGACCGGCCTTGGGCTTGCCCCAATGCTTTTTAGTCCCTCCAGAAGCTCTGGACAGCTTACCTTTTTCTTGCGCCCCGGAGGCACAAAAAAAACGCTTGTAAATAGAAAAAGAGGGACTTAGTAGGGGGAGTCTTACCCTTGGAGGATTGAGGAAGAAGAGTACTCTTCCCACCAGTCAAGCCCTTGATCAACTCATCCAACAAGTCGCCAAAACAAACGCTCTCCCAGAAAAGGGAGATCAGCCAGGGCTTTCTTAGAAGCTTGGTCAGCCGACCAGCTCTTCAGCCAATTCATGCATCTCAAGGCAATGCCCATGGCCGAAACCCTGGCCACCAGGGGAGCCACATCCATAGACCCATCACACAGGAACACCAGAGCCTAGATCACCTGGTCCAACAGTTCCAGCTGTTCAGGAGGAACAGTCTCGGGGTCCAAAGACTCCCGCAAACCCCTAATCCCTTCCATCACCCTCTGTGAAACTAAAAACAGACACAAATACCAGTTTCAAAATGGAACCCGCCAACACGTGGAGATGGCGGGAAAGGGATTTCACCCGCCTGTCCATCGGATCCGTAAAGACCGGGGAATTTTCCACAAGCACAAGGTTAGATTTGTTTAATCTGGAGACAGGATGCTTCACTTTAGGTGGCACCGTCCAACGGTTGGAGACCTTGTCAGCAAAAGGATACCGGCGGTTAAAGCATTTTGGCACCAGTAACACGTGCTTAACGCACCGCCATTGGTCATTAAGAATGTCGTGAAAAGTGTCGGAACAAGGGAAAACCATACCAGCTTTCTGAGACTTCTGGGAGCCAAAACCACCCGTGTTCCTGCCAGCGTGGGCTCATCAGCCAACTTTAAAGTATCCCGTACTGAAATAATCAGGGCTTCCACTAAAGCGCGTTCCCGCGCTGCGGCTGAAGAAGAGAGGTCCTCTTCACCATCTGACTGCGTGGACAGTGACCCCTCAGGAAGGGGGGTGTCCGGGGCAACCTCATCAGCCTCTGAATCAGAGGACACCTCCATAAATGGAGAAGGCAGCAGCCGTTTTCGGCTATCAACCTTTTTCATGACTAAATCAACTTTTGTCGCCAGGCTTTCCAGAGCTGCTGAAATCGCGGGCAGCAACTGCAATCCGGACTGTCCGGGAGTTGCACAGAGTGGATCTGAGGGTGAATTCACAGTTTAGGACTCCATAGTTCAAGCTGCAAAAAACTGAGTACTGTTGCTTTAAGAATCGCCGATCGCGGTTCCCACCACCGCTCGTAGTGGTCTGCAGAGATCCCCTTTAAACTATACTAACAGCAGAGCATGCAGGGATATGTTCGCAGGGATCCCAGTACTGTACTACCTCCTGATCGTTCCAGCAGCATGGAGAAAGAGACAGGAAATTACCTCGGCCAGCAGCAGGAAACTGAACACAGGAAGTGATCTCGTCTGAATGAAAGGTCACGCTGCTCCGTGCAGCACACAAAGGCTACACAAACATGGATGCCCATACAGTACAATAGGAAGCTCAGGGAAAATGGCTGCCCTATACAAGTCTATGGGGAAAAAACTACATTGCCCACACTTAATATGGGGGCGCCTACGGCTTACCATGCAGCCAGGGACCCACTCTATGAAGGCCTTAAGGATCCACAACAGGAACCAACAATCCCAAAGGTACCCTTACACCCCCCCCCCCCCCAGGGTGCCAGGTGCCCCAGACAGATAGCCCCCTGTAGGAACTGGGAAGGGGGAGAGGGCGTACAAACAGACCAGACAAGCCAGGGGGATCTTTTAGGAGGCACAATCCTATTATACCCAGAAGGGCCCACATCACCCCAAGGACAGCAGGGGCAAGGGGGACACATTTACTCACCACACCATGGACCGGGTGGGCTCCTCTCTGGGCAGACTGCCTCCCACCTGAGGTGGGGTGCTGCCTACCAAGGGGTACGCTGCGAGTCAGGGCATTCCGGGTTGTCGCATCCCGACGAGGCATCCGCTAGCAGGCTCATTTCCACCTGGAAAAGGGGCACCGTCGTGGCTAGGTCTAATGCAGGACTATAACCTGCTCACGCTCGTAGGCCAGGCTGGGGGGACCATAAGGATCTAGATTATCCAGTGCGAAGCCCCAGCCGGCATCGTTGCTTGTAGATCACTGGGAAATTTTTACCTGAACACTAGCTAGCAAGTAAGTAAAGAGATATAAAATAAAATATTCAGAAAAGAATAAAAAAAACTGAGACTGAGGTCCCAGCAGTCCCAAACCTAGGTCCTACTCCTTCTCTAGGCAGAAACAAACTGATGTGTCTGTGAGGGTTATGTCTGGAGGGACAGCCCCATGGGCTTGTATATGTTAAAGCTTTGTACTAACGTACTGCCTAGACTACTCCTGCAGGTGGCAGTATAACCCACACAGCTCATGAAGATGACGCTGCATCTGTCAATGGACGATAGAGAAAATTTGATTACCCCATCCACACATTTGAGGTGGATGGGGAATCTTGAATGTATGTTCTTTCAGCTATCAGATCACATTGATCAGTGCTGCCAGCTATAGCTTGTGGCACTGATTGTTCAGGAAAAAACACGGCAGGCTGGTTGTACAGAAGTCGATTGGTAGATTGACTTCTGCACAATCAGCCTGTCCATACAGGGATAAAAATTTGGCTAGTCCCTGCTGTACTGGCCAAATTTTGATCGATGTATGGCCGCCTTTACAGACATAAAACAACTAATCAAGGGTTGTCTAAGAGGTGTGTGGAAGAGGGCTGGGGAACATGATTCTCAGCAGACACACCCTTATTGGGAGGTATTCTAACTATATCTATTTTCATCTAATCTTGTTTAAAAAGCTGACAACCGACCTCTTATAAAAATACAGAAAGGAGTGCCAGACCGAAAACAGATAAAAGAGTCCAGGATAATTTAATTGTTAGTAAATAAAGCTTCCCATATATGGATCAACATTGGGTCAGTTCAGCAAGGACTGGCCGACTTTTGATCTATATATGGGCATTGTGGTTTTACAGATGTCAATGTACCTATTGCCTTCTGTACAATCACCCTGCTGGAAATTTTTCTCTTGATCAGAGCTGTAGGCTATAGCCTGCAGCGTTGATCAGTGTATTCTGACAACGGGGAAGCCTCCCTGGTGCCAGAATATAATGCCACTATGGGGTTTATTTAGTAAAGCTGGAGAGTGCAAACTCAGTCTCACTTCTGCAGAGAAACCAATCAGCTTCTAAACTCAGCTTGTTCAGTTAACCACTTTACGACCAGCCGCCGCAGATGTACTGCGGCAGGCTGGCTCATACAGGCAAAGTCCCGTATATGTACAGCGCTCGCTCCTGGAGCCCTGGGGCGCGCTCCCGCGCGCCCCCAGCCCCGCCGATAATCTGATTCGGTTCAGAACAAATCAGTCATCAGGTCCAGGCCAATGATTTTTGGCCTGGACCTGCTGATCGGTCCTGACCAATCACAGACCTAGCTGTGCCTGTGTAATATAAACACAGGCACAGAAAAGATCCTCTCTCACCTCCCAAAATCCTTTTTGGATTCCAGCGTGAGAGGAGAGAAGATCAACTGTAAGTACTGCACTAAGCACACTTTCACACACGTAGATAGGCACATTTAACACCCGATCACACCCCCAGTTAACCCCTACACCCCCTGTCGGATTGCACACTGTATACAGTATATAGCAGTTTTCAATATTTCTGTATTAGTGAGCCTTGTGACTTGGTTTAGCGCTAGCGACCGTTACTTTTAGGGTTAGGATACCCACCACCCCCCCACAATAAAGAATTAACGCCTTGATCCCCCCTGATCACCCCCAGTTAAACCCTTCACCCCCTGTCACATTGCACACTAGATACAGGTATATAGCAGTTTTCTGTATTCCTGTAATAGTGTGATTGTGACTTGATTTAGCGCTAGTGAGTTTGTTTCTGTCCCAAGTAGACTTAGGATACTCGCCACCCCCCCGCAATAAAGATTTAACCCCCTGATCACCCCCCAGTTAACCCCTTCATTGCCCTGTCACAGTGTTTTTTTTCTGATCCCTATTATTAGTGTTACAGGTGACATTAGTTAGCGTTAATGCTAGTTAGCGTCAGTCTAGGACAGCGCAGATCCCCGCCGCATAGTTAGAAATATTAGTTAACCCCTTGATTACCAGTAACACACACATACACACACACACATACACACACATACACCTCCATTACTAGTATAGTATCTGAATGGATCAATATCTTTGATCTGATCAGAACTATACTAGCGTCCCCAATAGTTTAGGGTTCCCAAAACGCAGCGTTAGCAGGATCAGTCACGACACCTGCCAGCAGAATTTGGTTAGTTTTTTTCTTTTGTTGAACATAATTTACTTATCTTTTGTTGAACATAATTTACTTATCTTTGGTCAGTCTAAGTCATAAAAAAAAAGAAAAGAAAACAAGACATTTTAGGAGCAGCACCTCTCCACAATGTGACAATTGCTTCTAAATTGCTTCTCAATGTGAAACGTGTTGGCTGTTTTTTTATTTCTTATTTACCAACAATTAAACTTGTCTTGGAACTTTCATCCGTTTTTGGTCTGGTGCTCCTTTCGGTATTTCTATAGTTTGAGCTATTGTCGGGTGCCCTTTGAGAAAAGCCTTGCTGTGTGGGAGCCGCCTCTCCAGAGCTATTGAGGTTTTTCCTTTATCTGATTGCATATACAAATTAGAACTTTTCAAGTCCCTCTTAAATATGTTGTTATAGAACCAATATATTATTGCACAGAATTAAATTACGATTCATTAGAGATGAAATATAAATGCATATATCGCTTTGGAGATTTAATGTGTCAGATTAGCCTTCTGCTCCTCATAATATAGGCATGTTTGGGATCTAACTGAATCGATTTTTATACATTAATGTAACTACATTTTATGAACTTAACTTCGTTACAGCTAAACTTACAGTAAGGAATATGAACCAGACTTGGGCATTGGTAGTACTTTAAAGAAAACCCAAACTAAAATGTGTAATTTCATAAACTGTTCTGGAAGACTTTTTACATCATGGCCATTTTGACAGGGACTAGTTAAACCTCTTGTGAGCAGCAGCAGCTATTTGAGAGAGATGAAGAGAGCAGATTAGCAAATAGGAAAGTTATCACTAGAGGTAAGGTGTGTCTGTCAAGAAAAACAATCTGTGCAGGTTTGACCAAATGTAATTGCCTTTGCTATACACTCACCGGCCACTTTATTAGGTACACCTTGCTAGTACTGGTTGGACCCCCTTTTGCCTTCAGAACTGCCTTACATCTTTGTGGCATAGATTCAACAAGGTGTTGGAAACATTCCTCAGAGATTTTGGTCCATATTGACATGATAACATCACACAGTTGCTGCAGATTTGTCCGTGGCACATCCATGATGCGAATCTCCCGTGCAACTTCCACCACATCCCAAAGGTACTCTATTGAATTGAGATCTGGTGACTGTGGAGGCCATTGGAGTACAGTGAACTCATTGTCATGTTCAAGAAACCAGTGGTGAGATGATCTGAGCTTTGTGACATGGTGCATAGTCCTGCTGGAAGTAGCCATCAGAAGATGGGCACACTGTAGTCATAAAGGGATAGACATGGTCAGCAACAATACTCAGGTAGGCTGTGGCGTTTAAACAATGCTTAGTTGGTACTCAGGGGCTCCTAAGTGTGCCAAGAAAATATCCCCCGCACCATCAATTTACACAGCATTTTACATATAGATACAATACATATACACCCTCACACCATTACACCACCACCACCAGCCTGAACTGTTTATACAGGGCAGGATGGATCCATACTTTTATGTTGTTTATGCCAAGTTCTGACCCTACCATCTGAATATTGCAGCTAAAATCAAGACTTATCAGAACAGGCAACATTTTTCCAGTCTTCTATTGTCTAATTTTGGTCAGCCTGTGTGAATTGTAGCCTCAGTTTCGTGTTCTTAGCTGACAGGAGTGGCACCCGGTGTGGTCTTCTGCTGCTGTAGCCCATCTGCTTCAAGCTTCGATGTGTTGTACGTTCAGAGATGGTATTCTGCATACCTTGGTTGTAACGAGTGGTTATTTGAGTTACTGTTGCCTTTCCATCACCTCGAACCAGTCTGCCCATTTTACTCTGACCTCTGACATCAACAAGGCATTTTTGTCCACACAACTGCCACTCACTGGATATTTTCTCTTTTTCAGACTATTCTCTGTAAACCCTAGAGATGGTCATGCGTGAACATTCCAGTAGTTTAGCAGTTTTTTTAAATACTGAGACCAGCCCCTCTGGCCTCAACAACCATGCCACGTTCAAAGTCATGTAAATCCCTTTCTTCCCCATTCTGATGCTCGGTTTGAACTTCAGCAAATCGTCTTCCCCATGTCTAGATGTCTAAATGCATTTAGTTGCTGCCATGTGATTGGCTGATAGCAGTTTGTGTTACTAGGCAATTGAACAGGTAATACCAATTCATGAATGCAAAATCCATATAAAATAAAATAAAATAACTTTTAATGAGATCTTTATTCCAATAGCTCAGATAATGTGTATACCACCTTCACAGAGTAAAAATGATCCCAATAGTATAGTCAACCATTGGGGCATTTCCTTCCAGATTTACAAGATAAGAAAAAAACATATAGTTATATCTTAATATTTATAATATTTTATATCTATTAATTCATACCTATAAACCATTTACTGTATGTACAATTAGTATATTGAAAGTTAAAATTAAATATAAAAATAATAATGTAGCAATTTCTAAGTGCATCCCATGTAGATGCATACATTATTAATATTATATTAAAATCCTATTTAGTACAATATCCCCTATATCCGTAGAACCAATAAATTGGGAAATAGTCGATACTCAGTTACATTCTTTCGTTTACTTAAGAAATAAATGGCCTCAGGGGAGAGCGATCAAATACAACTAACCATTATTTTTCCACAAGTAGACATCAACAGTTATTAATGTAATAGTTGATGTCCCATTTTATATTTAAACCCAAAAGAGTCTATGATTTTAACCTGTAGATCCAGCTAGTTTTAGCCCTGGGGATACTCCTCTTGGCAACCCCCCCCCCCCCTCCAATGTGGGGTATGCTTTTCAATAGCAATGAAAAGGGTACCTGTAGGATCCTTATTATGTTTTAAGGCATTCTATTTAGAAACACTATGGCTCGGGAATCCCTTGCTTATGTTTGCGTTATGTTTTCCTAAACAAACACATAGGGCTCTGGTGGTGCATGCTACATAGTCAAGGCCACATGGGCACCTGATCAAATAAACAACATTTTTAGTTGAACAAGAAATAAAGGAAGAAATATCATAAGACCTCCCTGTTTGTGTAGAGTTAAACCTATTTATTCTTTTTCCTTTAAAATAATAATTTAACTGGAGCCCAAAACCCAATCAATCTTTAAGACTGGCCAGAGTTTAATAATAATACTTTTGATGGCATAATGGCAGGAAAACTGAGTAACAAAAGCTATACCAACAGAATCTGGCACACTCGAGGCGTGGGCATTGTGGGAAATAAGTTGTTCCTGATCCCGGGAACCTACCTCCCGGACAATGCCATCTAGAGTCTTTTCCCCATATCCCTTTTCCAGAAACCTAGAGGGCTGGTGACACGAATCAATGGTATGTATCCATTCCTGTCATTTAAAAAAGTGTAAGTTTATGATCTTATTCTGAACTATAGAAATCTGTAAATCCAGGAAATTAATTTTATTGGGACTAAACTAATGACTAAGTATTACTCCCCTGTCATTATCATTTAAGAAATTTAGAAAGGAAGTGACAGAATCCTCATCTACTACCCAAACTTTGCCCCCATGGCTACACCTTTTTTTTTGCTAATAATAAGAATCCTGACTCCAGAAGTAGTTATGAGTCATGGAAAAATGTAGTAAATGAACCTTGTATTCTGTATCTCTGGAAAAAAGGAATCCCTATTAAGAAAATGTTGCACAGTTTCTATCCCAAATGATGGGAGATAGCCGTATATAATGACACTACATCAGCTGTAACCTATTGATAACTTGATTGCCACTGAACAACTTTTAAAATATTAATAACATGCTTGGTTTCCTTGAGAAATGAGGGAGTGCCTATAACCAGTGGTTGTAAGTAATAGTTTATATATTTACCTGCCCTGGCCATAATTGAATATATGCTACTGACAGAGATGGGCTGAACACCCCCCTGTTTTGATCGCAGCAGAACTCCCCAACAAGGGAAACGTTCTAAATCCGAACGGTGAACCCCACTGAAGTCAAAGGGAGCCAAACAGGAAAAATCAAAAGTGCCAATTTTAAAGGCTTATATGCAAGTAATTGGCCATAAAAGGGGTATTGGGGTCTGGGTACTTCCCGGGGTAACATGTATCAATGGAAAAACATTTTTAGAAAATGATCGTTTTTTCAGGAGGAGCAGTTATTTTATTAATGCTTAAAGTGCAATAATAAAAATGAAAAAATCCTTTAAATATAGTGCCTGCGGATCCCCTTAGTCTGCCTGTAAAGTGACAGATCTGTAGCACATATAGAACATGCTGCTGTAAAATTGATATTTCCAAAAAAAACTATTCAACTCCCATTTAACCCTTTCACTGCCAGGTCCGTACGGCGTATGGACCTACAGCACTGCTTTCAGCTGGCCAGGTCCGTACGCCATACGGACCTCATTTATCCCCCAGCTATAAGCTCATAGTCACTTCAATGACCATGAACTTATAACAGAATTGTTCAGCAGACTCTTACAATCTGCTGATTAGAGTTATTAACCTAAAATAAGACTGCCCCCCCGTCAAGGTCTTACCTTGCCTTCCTGTTGGCAGCCCTCTTGGACATGTGCAGATTGCTGTATCTTATAAACTCGGTTGCATCATCACTTATCTGCTGCCTGGGCGTCGCTCAGGGATGATGTTGCACACCTGACTATATATATCACCTGATGACTTTAAGATCTTGCCCTTGTGTTTGTGCTCCAAGGTGCATCACTGCTAGCAGTCCTCTGGTCTCTGTGGTTTCTCCGTGCATGACTTGGCTTGGCTGACGACCTTCCTGGCTCTGGATTCCGCATCGGCAGATGACCCCGCATCAGACGAACCAGCTTTGGCAGACCACCCGCTTCTGGACTCTATCTCGGCTTGGATGACTACCCGTTCCTGGACTCGATCCCGGCTTTGATGACTACCCGCTTCCGAACATGACCCCGGCTGTTCTTGATTTTGCTCCTCTCTCTTGCTGTGCGATTATTATTATTGTTGCATTGATAAATCACTTTATTTTACTTGCATCTTCGTGTGGTCTGGTTTCTTGGCACCCTAACACCCCCCCCCCCCATGCCACCGCTTCCCTGTCCCATGCCTCTCCACCTCCCGCCACTCTCAGTCACCTAAAATTACTCCCTCACTCTCCTTTCCTATGCCCTGATTTTCTGCCCCCCAGCACCGATTCCCCTCCCACCCGATCCGACCCTCCCTGCAAACCCGATCCCCTGCAGCTATTTTTGAAGCAGGCATCCCTCCTCTGCCGCTCCAGCCAGCTTCAGGTGCTGCAGGGGCTTGGAGTGGAACATAGAATGTCCCCCCCCTGCAGGCCGATCCCCCTACCGTACCGGCCCCTGCACCCCCCATCCATCCATTCCCGGTGGCATCCCTCCCTTTCCCTCCCGTCCCCGGCAGCTGTGTGTCCGGCTAGCTGTCATGCTTAGTGGGGGGGTTGCTGGTGAAGCTGGGACTTGGGGGGCTCTGTTTTTAGTGGACCGGATCAGATTAGATGCAGGCGTGTGTAAACACATGCCCATTTACATCAGCCTCTCCATAGAAAACAATGGGTGGTCCGATTGGGTCCGCTTGAAAAACGGGGCAGGCAGACCTGATCTGTCCGATTGTGTGAAAGGGGCCTAAGGCCCTGTTCACACCGGGTATACACAGCATACCTTTACAAGGATGCACAGGTGTTCCATGCATCCCTGTGCAGGCAGTTCCATTGGTGTCATTTGGGATGTAGCAACTGGACAAACAGAGCCGTTGCTCCCAATTTGACATCCATGTAGGTCCACATGCATGTGCCTGAGCTCACACTGTCTGCATTCGGGTCGTGCACCCAGGGCCGCTGTTAAAAATCATGGAACCCTGTACAGCCCATCTGATGAGGTCCCTTTCGACCCCACCCTTGACTCCGCCCCTGGCCCCTCCCCTGACCCTGCCTCAAAACAAAATGCAGCTTTGTCTTTGGGGGGAAACATACAGTGCAGCAATTGTAGAAGTGGCGGTTTTAGGGTTGCTTGTTTAATTTTCACGTGAAACCTGACAATTGCCCTTACAAATATACAGGGTGCTGGGGCCAGGAGGGTGTATAAAAACATGTTTGCAGCACTGTCCCAGTGTCTTTTTTTAACTGTGCTAGGACTAAAGAAGTTAAAGGGGAGTGTTTGGGTGGCAGTAAAAAAGCAGCTCAGCTGCATGTTTTTACTGCTCCCCAAATGCAAGTGTAAAGTAGTATCTCACAATGCCTTATGATGCTTTGCATTAGGATAACCATTCAAACAGCACACTAGGTGCTGCATGGCTCTGTCATAGTGCGCCATGTGGCTTTTGGGTACTGACTTTGTTATTGCTAAACAGTCTATCATTCAGTACACTGAAATCCAATTGGGGAAAGACCGCTCCAGGTGGGCTGGATGTCAGGTGCTGGTCGGATCCGTCAATCCGGAATCACATGAAGCAAAAAAGAGATGACCGCACTCCGATATAAATCAAAAATTGGAGTAAAATTTATTCCACATCAAACAAATAGGCAAACTGGAACAACACACTGTGGATGCAGGACACAAAGGCAGACGCGTTTCACGACTTAGGGATGTCGCTTACTCATTGCAAGCTCCGAGCGATTCAGGAGCGATCTGGGAACCCGCACCGAAATGACAGGGTTTCCCGCATCACACCAGCGTGAACCGAGCCTGAGGGGACTTTTCAAATTCTGAAAGCTGTGAAAAGTGAAAAATGGTAACCTCTGTATTTTGTAGAGTAAATTGTTTTTATTTACAGTTTTGCGTACATTCAGTTTTCACCATTTTACAAACAGGTACAATTTAAAATGTACAAATATTTGTTCAAATATTTGTTATTTATTAACTCAATACAGTTTTAACTTTCATATTTAGTAGGAATTTTGTACATTATGCCATGTATGAATCCACTATTAATGATTTTAGTGTATTTTTTGCGATTTTTGGTTTGATAAATATTTGCGCAAATATCAGGGTGCCTTAAAATCAGTAGCGCCTTCTTTTTATTCTACTGGCCATGTGCTTTCAGAAAATATATGGTTTGGGGGGTCTTTTATAAACTCTGAAAGCTGTAAGTGAAGCTGTAAGTGAACAAGGAAAACCTCCAGATTTTTTGAGAAATTTTTGCATACGTCCGATTTTCACCATTTCGCAAAAAGGTGCAATTAAAAATTTACAAATATTTGCTGTATATTAACTCATCACAGGTTAAGCTTTAATATTTAGTAGGAATTCAGCAGGAATTGTGTAAACTTTGCTGTGTTTGTATCTGCTATATATGATTTTAGTGTATTTTTAGTGAAAATATTGATTTGGTAAACATTTGCGCAAATATCTGGGGTCCTTAAAAATCAGTAGCACCTTCCTTTTATTCTGCTGGTGCTATGCTTTCAGATATATATATATATATATATACGTATATATATATATATGTATATATATATATATATATATATATATATATATATATATATATGGTTTGGGGATCTTCAAATCTTCAACAAACTCTGAAAGCTGTAAGGGAGCAATGAAAACCTTTATATTTTATAGAGAAATGTGGTTCTTTCTTACATTTTGCAAAAAAACTTAATTTAAAAATTACAAATATTTGTTATTTATTAACTCGATACAGGTTAAGCTTTTATATTTAGTAGGAATTTAGCAGGAATTTTGTGAAATTTGCTGTGTTTATATATGCTAAAAATGAATTTGGAAAATTTTTAGTGTATATATAGTTTTGATAAACATTTGCGTAAATATCGCAGGGCGTTAAAATTAGTAGCACCTTCATTTTATTCTAAAGCTCATGAGTAGGGTTGAGCGGACACCTAGATGTCCGTGTTCGACGGGTTCGGCCGAACTTTAAAAAAAAGTCCGGGTCCGTGTCCCGGACTTTTACCGAACTTTTCCCGGACACCGAACCCCATTGAAGTCAATGGGGACCCGAACTTTAAGGCACTAAAATGGCTCTAAAACACCAAAGGAAAGGGCTAGAGTGCTGCAAATGGCAGCAAAACGTAATTAAGAGCATGGCAAGTGCTCTGCAAACAAATGTGGATAGGGAAATAACTTAAAACAACAAAAAAAAACAGAAAAATAAAACAATGTTCTTCTTCATCTCTGAAGGACGAGGCCCATATGGAGTAGGAGGGAGGTTGAGGTGGTGGTGGATGTGGCGGTGACATAGGCGTGCGCACAGGGTGTGCTGGGTGTGCCTGGGCACACCCTAATCACCTAGGGCACATAGCATTGCCAGTGAGGAGATGGGAAAGATCTCCCTGGGACCTGCTCTGCTCTATTTCTCCTTGCCTACAGGTACATGGCCCCGATACATTACTCTCCCTGCTGGCAAACACATGCATGTGTATTTCAACTTTGGGGTGCACACCTTAATGCAATAGGCTGCGCACACCTATGGGCGGTGTAGGTGGAAGCGGCGGTGGAGGAGGACCAGGGCCGGATTAACAGCATCATGGGCTTGGTGCTGAGGATTTTGAAGGGCCTTAAGGGCCGTGCCTTGCCATGCACCCAGAGGAGGAAGGGTGCAGCCATGCATGCCTAATTCAACATGGGATGCTGTCTCTGAAGCCCATAAACACATCCATGCATCGCCAACTGTCCCTCCTTGTCCGGCCTTCACGCTGTGTGGGGAGGTTCTGAGGGTGCTGCCTGGGGAAGCGAGCATAGAAGCCAGACTTCTGTGTTTACAAGTGACAGAAGAGCGGTAACAGTGAATATGGCCAACCCGGGGCCTATATAAAAGGTAGGGGCCTGGAGCTGCAGCTCCAATAGCCCCTACATTAATCTGGCCCTGAGGAGGAGGACGAGGTAGCCAACACTGCTTCTTTTCAAAAATTTTAAATGAGGGTACACCCCAAAAGAGTGAGAAAGAGCAAAAATGGAACAATGGGTGGGTAAGGTCGGTATCCATTGCTATTCTGCATAAGGTACGGAAAAGTCCCGTGGGATCCATGCCTGGTTCATTTTAATGAACGTGAGCTTGTCCACATTGTCTCTGGACAGGCGGCTGCGCTTGTCTGTTATAACGCCCCCAGCCGTGCTAAATACCCGTTCAGATAATACACTGGCTGCAGGGCACGCCAGCACCTCCAAGGCGTAAAGGGCAAGCTCAGGCCATGTGCCCAATTTGGAGACCCAGAAGTTGAAGGGGGCAGACCCGTCATTCACTACATGTAGGCGTGTGCACACATACTGCTCCACCATGTTGGTAAAATGCTGCCTCCTGCTAAGACGTTCCATCTGAGCTGCTGGTGCTGCTGTTTGTTGTGGCGTGCTGACAAAGCTTTTCCACATTTCGGCCATGCTAACCCTGCCTTCTGAGGTGCTGGCGGTGCCCTGGTTGCGTTGGCGACCTCCTCCTCCTCCTCCTCTGCCTTGTGCTTCCACTGTGGCCCCGCTGTCAGATGGGAATGCCAGCAGCATGGCGTCTACCAGCGTGCGCTTGTACTCGCGCATCTTGCGATCGCGCTCCAGTGAGTGAATTAAGGACGGTACGTTGTCCTTGTAACGGGGATCCAGCAGCGTGGCCACCCAGTAATCAGCACAAGTTAGAATGTGGGCAACTCGGCGGTCGTTGTGGAGACACTGCAGCATGTAATCGCTCATGTGTGCCAGGCTGCCCAGAGGCAACGAAAGGCTGTCCTCTGTGGGAGGTGTATCGTCCGTGTCCTCTGTATCCCCCCAGCCACGCACCAGTGATGGCCATGAGCTGGCCTGGGTGCCACCCTGCTGTGAACATGGTTCCATCTCCTCCTCCAGCTCCTCCTCCTCCTCATCCTCCTCATCCTCCAGAACTGTGCCCCTGCTGGACAATTGCGTCCCTGGCGTTTGCGTGTGCAGGAACCCACCCTCGGAGCCCCTTGCGAATGACTGCCCTGAAAGCCTTGGAAATGTTACCTCTTCATCCTCCTCCTCATCCTGTGCCACATCCTCTTCCATCATCGCCCGAATTGTTTTTTCAAGGAGGCATAGAAGTGGGATAGTTAAGCTGAGAACGGCGTCATTGCCACTGGCCATGTTGGTGGAGTACTCAAAACAGCGCAACAAGGCACACAGGTCTCGCATGGAGGCCCAGTTATTGGTGGTGAAGTGGTGCTGTTCCGCAGAGCGACTCACGCGTGCGTGCTGCAGCTGAAACTCCACTATGGCCTGCTGCTGCTCGCACAGTCTTTCCAGCATGTGCAAGGTGGAGTTCCACCTTGTGGGCACGTCACATATGAGGCGGTGAGCGGGAAGGCCGAAGTTACGCTGCAGCGCTGCCAGGCGAGCAGCAGCAGGGTGAGAACGCCGAAAGTGCGCACAAACGGCCCGCACTTTCTGCAGCAGCTCTGACATATCGGGGTAGTTTTTAAGGAACCTCTGCACCACCAAATTCAGCACATGCGCCAGGCAAGGGATGTGCGTCAAACCGGCTAGGCCCAGAGCTGCTATGAGATTTCGCCCGTTATCGCACACCACCAGGCCGGGCTTGAGGCTCGCTGGCAGCAACCACTCATTTGTCTGCTGTTCCATGCTCCTCCACAACTCCTGCGCGGTGTGTGGTTTGTCCCCCAAACAGGCAAGTTGTAAAACTGCCTGCTGTCGTTTACCCCTGGCCGTGCTGAAGTTGGTGGTGAAGGTGTTACGCTGTCCGGATGAGGAGGCGGTAGAGGATGAGGAAGCGGAGTAGGAGGAGTTAGGAACAGGAGGCAAACTGAAGCGCCCTGCAATCCTCGGTGGTGGAAGGACATGCGCCAAATTGCTATCCGCCTCAGGCCCATCCGCCACTGCATTTACCCAGTGTGCCGTTAGGGAGATATAACGCCCCTGACCGTGCTTACTGGTCCACGTATCCGTAGTTAGGTGGACCTTGGCACAGATGGCGTTGCGCAGTGCACACCTGATATTTTCCCCCACTTGGTTGTGCAGGGAAGGGATGGCTTGCCTGGAAAAGTAGTGGCGGCTGGGCACGACGTACTGTGGGACAGCCACCGACATAAGGTTTTTAAAACTGTGCGTCTCCACCAGACGGAATGACAGCATTTCAAAGGCCAATAATTTTGAAATGCTGGCATTCAGGGCCAGGGATCGCGGGTGGGTAGGGGGGTACTTCCTCTTCCTCTCAAGTGTTTGGGAGATGGAAAGCTGAACGCTTCCACGGGACATTGTGGAGATGGTTGTTGGTGACCCAGGTGGTGGTGTTGCTGACAGATCGTCTGTTTGCGGGGTGGCAGGTGCCGGTATCACTACAGATGTGGCTGGAGCGGCCGAGACTGCAGCAGAAGAGGAAGCAGGATGAGCCAGAGACGTTTCTTGGTTTTGAAGGTGTGTACTCCACTGCAGCTCGTGCTTTGCACTTAGATGCCTGATCATGCAGGTTGTGCTCAGGTTGAGAAGGTTTATGCCTCGCTTCAAGCTCTGATTGCACAGGGTGCAAACCACTCGTGTCCTGTCATCAGCACATTTTCTAAAGAACTTCCACGCTAGAGAACTCCTTTGAGCTGACTTTGGTGCGCTCGTTCCCTTGCTGCGTTGGGCAGTAGCGGGCGTAGTGTCTAGGGCACGGCCGCTCCGCTTCTGCACCCTGCTCCCTCTTCTGCTGTGCTGGTGGCTCTGTGCGACCACCGCCTCTTCCTCCAAACTACTCAGGTCACCTGCATGACGTTCATTCCATGTGGGGTCGAGGACCTCATCGTCCTCCACATCATCTTCCACCCAGTCTTCACCCCTGCCCTCCTTGTCGGTCTCCACAATGCTGAACGCCGCAGCAGTTGGCACCTGCGTTTCGTCATCATCGGAGACGTGCTGCGATGATCCTTGCATGTACTCATCTTGAGAAATAAGTGGTTGGGCATCGCTGCACTCAATCTCTTCCACTTCTGGGGCAGGGCTAGGTGGATGGCCCTGGGAAACCCTGCTGACAGAGTCCTCAAAAAGAATAAGAGACTGCTGTATGGCTTGGGGCTCAGACTGCTGGCCTGATTTGCAAGGGGGTGAGGTGAAAGACGGTTGGACATTGGCTGCAGGTGCCAACTCTGACCTTTCTGCAGTAGACTGGGTGGGAGACAATGTGAAGGAACTGGAGGCACTGTCAGCAGCAAACCAATCTACTATCGCCTCAACTTGTTCTGGCCTCATCACTTCTAGGGGCGTTTGATGCCCTACCAAATACTGATGCAGGTTCTGTCGCCTACTCACACTTGAGGAAGGTGTTTCACTTGTGCGTGTAGCTGGCACAGATCGACCACGTCCTCTCCTTGCAACAGGAGCTCTACCAGCAGCACCACGACCCAGGCCACGGCCCTTATTTGACGGTCTCCTCATATTTCTGTAATTTAAGATCTTGCCCTAGAAAGGTTTTTATTGAATAGCGGAATAGGAAATATGATCCAAAAAAGTGTATGTATCTCGCACGTACAAAACCACACTAGGCCCCAATTACTATTGTTTCTACCCCTAAAAGGATGGATGAGGAGTAGGAGGAGTATGGAACAGACAGCACCCTCAAATCTTCAGAAGTATGAGATGAACCCCAAAAACTTGGAAAGGTGGATCTCACACGTACCGACACAGACTATCCCGCAATTCAATTGATCCTCAAAGGTTTTTATTGAATAGCGGAATAGGAAATATGATCAAAAAAAGTGTATGTATCTCGCACGTACACAACCACACTAGGCCCCAATTACTATTGTTTGTACCCCTAAAAGGATGGATGAGGAGTAGGAGGAGGAGTATGGAACAGGCAGCACCCTCAAATCTTCAGAAGTATGAGATGAACCCCAAAAACTTGGAAAGGTGGATCTCACACGTACCGACACAGACTATCCCGCAATTCAATTGATCCTCAAAGGTTTTTATTGAATAGCGGAATAGGAAATATGATCAAAAAAAGTGTATGTATCTCGCACGTACACAACCACACTAGGCCCCAATTACTATTGTTTGTACCCCTAAAAGGATGGATGAGGAGTAGGAGGAGGAGTATGGAACAGGCAGCACCCTCAAATCTTCAGAAGTATGAGATGAACCCCAAAAACTTGGAAAGGTGGATCTCACACGTACCGACACAGACTATCCCGCAATTCAATTGATCCTCAAAGGTTTTTATTGAATAGCGGAATAGGAAATATGATCAAAAAAAGTGTATGTATCTCGCACGTACACAACCACACTAGGCCCCAATTACTATTGTTTGTACCCCTAAAAGGATGGTTGAGCAGTAGGAGCAGGAGTATGGAACAGGCAGCACCCTCAAATCTTCAGAAGTATGAGATGAACCCCAACAACTTGGAAAGGTGGATCTCACACGTACCGACACAGACTATCTCGCAATTGAATTGATCCCCAAAGGTTTTAATTGAATAGCGGAATAGAAAATATGATCAAAAAGAAAGTGTATGTATCTCGCACGTACACCACCACACTAGGCCCCAACTACTATTGTTTGTACCCCTAAAAGGATGGTTGAGCAGTAGGAGGAGGAGTATGGAACAGGCAGCACCCTCAAATCTTCAGAAGTATGAGATGAACCCCAAAAACTTGGAAAGGTGGATCTCTCTCACACGTACCAACACAGACTATCCCCCAATTTAACTGATCCCCAAAGGTTTTTGATTAAATAGCGGAATAGAAAATATGATCCAAAAAAAGTGTATGTATATCACACGTACACAACCACACTAGGCCCCAATTACTATTGTTTGTACCCCTAAAAGGCTAGATGAGGAGTAGGGGGGGTATGGAACAGGCAGCACCCTCAAACCTTCAGAAGTATGAGATGAACCCCAACAACTTGGAAAGGTGGATCTCTCTCACACGTACCAACACAGACTATCCCCCAATTTAACTGATCCCCAAAGGTTTTTGATTAAATAGCGGAATAGAAAATATGATCCAAAAAAAGTGTATGTATATCACACGTACACAACCACACTAGGCCCCAATTACTATTGTTTGTACCCCTAAAAGGCTAGATGAGGAGTAGGGGGAGTATGGAACAGGCAGCACCCTCAAACCTTCAGAAGTATGAGATGAACCCCAACAACTTGGAAAGGTGGATCTCTCTCACACGTACCAACACAGACTATCCCCCAATTTAACTGATCCCCAAAGGTTTTTGATTAAATAGCGGAATAGAAAATATGATCCAAAAAAAGTGTATGTATATCACACGTACACAACCACACTAGGCCCCAATTACTATTGTTTGTACCCCTAAAAGGCTAGATGAGGAGTAGGGGGGGTATGGAACAGGCAGCACCCTCAAACCTTCAGAAGTATGAGATGAACCCCAACAACTTGGAAAGGTGGATCTCTCTCACACGTACCAACACAGACTATCCCCCAATTTAACTGATCCCCAAAGGTTTTTGATTAAATAGCGGAATAGAAAATATGATCCAAAAAAAGTGTATGTATATCACACGTACACAACCACACTAGGCCCCAATTACTATTGTTTGTACCCCTAAAAGGCTAGATGAGGAGTAGGGGGGGTATGGAACAGGCAGCACCCTCAAACCTTCAGAAGTATGAGATGAACCCCAACAACTTGGAAAGGTGGATCTCTCTCACACGTACCAACACAGACTATCCCCCAATTTAACTGATCCCCAAAGGTTTTTGATTAAATAGCGGAATAGAAAATATGATCCAAAAAAAGTGTATGTATATCACACGTACACAACCACACTAGGCCCCAATTACTATTGTTTGTACCCCTAAAAGGCTAGATGAGGAGTAGGGGGGGTATGGAACAGGCAGCACCCTCAAACCTTCAGAAGTATGAGATGAACCCCAACAACTTGGAAAGGTGGATCTCTCTCACACGTACCAACACAGACTATCCCCCAATTTAACTGATCCCCAAAGGTTTTTGATTAAATAGCGGAATAGAAAATATGATCCAAAAAAAGTGTATGTATATCACACGTACACAACCACACTAGGCCCCAATTACTATTGTTTGTACCCCTAAAAGGCTAGATGAGGAGTAGGGGGAGTATGGAACAGGCAGCACCCTCAAACCTTCAGAAGTATGAGATGAACCCCAACAACTTGGAAAGGTGGATCTCTCTCACACGTACCAACACAGACTATCCCCCAATTTAACTGATCCCCAAAGGTTTTTGATTAAATAGCGGAATAGAAAATATGATCCAAAAAAAGTGTATGTATATCACACGTACACAACCACACTGGGCCCCAATTACTATTGTTTGTACCCCTAAAAGGCTAGATGAGGAGTAGGGGGAGTATGGAACAGGCAGCACCCTCAAACCTTCAGAAGTATGAGATGAACCCCAACAACTTGGAAAGGTGGATCTCTCTCACACGTACCAACACAGACTATCCCCCAATTTAACTGATCCCCAAAGGTTTTTGATTAAATAGCGGAATAGAAAATATGATCCAAAAAAAGTGTATGTATATCACACGTACACAACCACACTGGGCCCCAATTACTATTGTTTGTACCCCTAAAAGGCTAGATGAGGAGTAGGGGGAGTATGGAACAGGCAGCACCCTCAAACCTTCAGAAGTATGAGATGAACCCCAACAACTTGGAAAGGTGGATCTCTCTCACACGTACCAACACAGACTATCCCCCAATTTAACTGATCCCCAAAGGTTTTTGATTAAATAGCGGAATAGAAAATATGATCCAAAAAAAGTGTATGTATATCACACGTACACAACCACACTAGGCCCCAATTACTATTGTTTGTACCCCTAAAAGGCTAGATGAGGAGTAGGGGGGGTATGGAACAGGCAGCACCCTCAAACCTTCAGAAGTATGAGATGAACCCCAACAACTTGGAAAGGTGGATCTCTCTCACACGTACCAACACAGACTATCCCCCAATTTAACTGATCCCCAAAGGTTTTTGATTAAATAGCGGAATAGAAAATATGATCCAAAAAAAGTGTATGTATATCACACGTACACAACCACACTAGGCCCCAATTACTATTGTTTGTACCCCTAAAAGGCTAGATGAGGAGTAGGGGGAGTATGGAACAGGCAGCACCCTCAAACCTTCAGAAGTATGAGATGAACCCCAACAACTTGGAAAGGTGGATCTCTCTCACACGTACCAACACAGACTATCCCCCAATTTAACTGATCCCCAAAGGTTTTTGATTAAATAGCGGAATAGAAAATATGATCCAAAAAAAGTGTATGTATATCACACGTACACAACCACACTGGGCCCCAATTACTATTGTTTGTACCCCTAAAAGGCTAGATGAGGAGTAGGGGGAGTATGGAACAGGCAGCACCCTCAAACCTTCAGAAGTATGAGATGAACCCCAACAACTTGGAAAGGTGGATCTCTCTCACACGTACCAACACAGACTATCCCCCAATTTAACTGATCCCCAAAGGTTTTTGATTAAATAGCGGAATAGAAAATATGATCCAAAAAAAGTGTATGTATATCACACGTACACAACCACACTAGGCCCCAATTACTATTGTTTGTACCCCTAAAAGGCTAGATGAGGAGTAGGGGGGGTATGGAACAGGCAGCACCCTCAAACCTTCAGAAGTATGAGATGAACCCCAACAACTTGGAAAGGTGGATCTCTCTCACACGTACCAACACAGACTATCCCCCAATTTAACTGATCCCCAAAGGTTTTTGATTAAATAGCGGAATAGAAAATATGATCCAAAAAAAGTGTATGTATATCACACGTACACAACCACACTAGGCCCCAATTACTATTGTTTGTACCCCTAAAAGGCTAGGAGTAGGGGGAGTATGGAACAGGCAGCACCCTCAAACCTTCAGAAGTATGAGATGAACCCCAACAACTTGGAAAGGTGGATCTCTCTCACACGTACCAACACAGACTATCCCCCAATTTAACTGATCCCCAAAGGTTTTTGATTAAATAGCGGAATAGAAAATATGATCCAAAAAAAGTGTATGTATATCACACGTACACAACCACACTAGGCCCCAATTACTATTGTTTGTACCCCTAAAAGGCTAGATGAGGAGTAGGGGGAGTATGGAACAGGCAGCACCCTCAAACCTTCAGAAGTATGAGATGAACCCCAACAACTTGGAAAGGTGGATCTCTCTCACACGTACCAACACAGACTATCCCCCAATTTAACTGATCCCCAAAGGTTTTTGATTAAATAGCGGAATAGAAAATATGATCCAAAAAAAGTGTATGTATATCACACGTACACAACCACACTAGGCCCCAATTACTATTGTTTGTACCCCTAAAAGGCTAGATGAGGAGTAGGGGGGGTATGGAACAGGCAGCACTCTCAAACCTTCAGAAGTATGAGATGAACCCCAACAACTTGGAAAGGTGGATCTCTCTCACACGTACCAACACAGACTATCCCCCAATTTAACTGATCCCCAAAGGTTTTTGATTAAATAGCGGAATAGAAAATATGATCCAAAAAAAGTGTATGTATATCACACGTACACAACCACACTAGGCCCCAATTACTATTGTTTGTACCCCTAAAAGGCTAGATGAGGAGTAGGGGGGGTATGGAACAGGCAGCACCCTCAAACCTTCAGAAGTATGAGATGAACCCCAACAACTTGGAAAGGTGGATCTCTCTCACACGTACCAACACAGACTATCCCCCAATTTAACTGATCCCCAAAGGTTTTTGATTAAATAGCGGAATAGAAAATATGATCCAAAAAAAGTGTATGTATATCACACGTACACAACCACACTAGGCCCCAATTACTATTGTTTGTACCCCTAAAAGGCTAGATGAGGAGTAGGGGGGGTATGGAACAGGCAGCACCCTCAAACCTTCAGAAGTATGAGATGAACCCCAACAACTTGGAAAGGTGGATCTCTCTCACACGTACCAACACAGACTATCCCCCAATTTAACTGATCCCCAAAGGTTTTTGATTAAATAGCGGAATAGAAAATATGATCCAAAAAAAGTGTATGTATATCACACGTACACAACCACACTAGGCCCCAATTACTATTGTTTGTACCCCTAAAAGGCTAGATGAGGAGTAGGGGGGGTATGGAACAGGCAGCACCCTCAAACCTTCAGAAGTATGAGATGAACCCCAAAAACTTGGAAAGGTGGATCTCTCTCACACGTACCAACACAGACTATCCCCCAATTTAACTGATCCCCAAAGGTTTTTGATTAAATAGCGGAATAGAAAATATGATCCAAAAAAAGTGTATGTATATCACACGTACACAACCACACTAGGCCCCAATTACTATTGTTTGTACCCCTAAAAGGCTAGGAGTAGGGGGAGTATGGAACAGGCAGCACCCTCAAACCTTCAGAAGTATGAGATGAACCCCAACAACTTGGAAAGGTGGATCTCTCTCACACGTACCAACACAGACTATCCCCCAATTTAACTGATCCCCAAAGGTTTTTGATTAAATAGCGGAATAGAAAATATGATCCAAAAAAAGTGTATGTATATCACACGTACACAACCACACTGGGCCCCAATTACTATTGTTTGTACCCCTAAAAGGCTAGATGAGGAGTAGGGGGAGTATGGAACAGGCAGCACCCTCAAACCTTCAGAAGTATGAGATGAACCCCAACAACTTGGAAAGGTGGATCTCTCTCACACGTACCAACACAGACTATCCCCCAATTTAACTGATCCCCAAAGGTTTTTGATTAAATAGCGGAATAGAAAATATGATCCAAAAAAAGTGTATGTATATCACACGTACACAACCACACTAGGCCCCAATTACTATTGTTTGTACCCCTAAAAGGCTAGGAGTAGGGGGAGTATGGAACAGGCAGCACCCTCAAACCTTCAGAAGTATGAGATGAACCCCAACAACTTGGAAAGGTGGATCTCTCTCACACGTACCAACACAGACTATCCCCCAATTTAACTGATCCCCAAAGGTTTTTGATTAAATAGCGGAATAGAAAATATGATCCAAAAAAAGTGTATGTATATCACACGTACACAACCACACTAGGCCCCAATTACTATTGTTTGTACCCCTAAAAGGCTAGATGAGGAGTAGGGGGAGTATGGAACAGGCAGCACCCTCAAATCTTCAGAAGTATGAGATTGTGTTCACTGTACCCCACAAAGATTGAGTTCACTGCACCCCACAATGATTGTGTTCACTGCACCCCACAAAGATTGTGTTCACTGCACCTCACAAAGATTGTGTTCACTGTACCCCCCAAAGATTGTGTTCACTGCACCCCACAAAGATTCTGTTCACTGTACCCCACAAAGATTGTGTTCACTGCACCTCAAAAGGATGTTGTTCACTGCACCCCACAAAGATTGTGTTCACTGCACCCTAAAAGGATGTTGTTCACTGCACCCCAAAAAGATTGTGTTCACTGTACCCCACAAAGATTGTGTTCACTGCACCCCAAAAAGATTGTGTTCACTGTACCCCCCAAAGATTGTGTTCACTGCACCCCAAAAAGATTGTGTTCACTGTACCCCCCAAAGATTGTGTTCACTGCACCCCACAAAGATTCTGTTCACTGTACCCCACAAAGATTGTGTTCACTGCACCCCAAAAAGATTGTGTTCACTGTACCCCCCCCAAAGATTGTGTTCACTGCACCCCACAAAGATTCTGTTCACTGCACCCCACAAAGGATTTTGTTCACTGCACCCCAAAAAGATTGTGTTCACTGCACCCCAAAAAGGATTTTGATCACTGCACCCCAAAAAGGATGTTGTTCACTGCACCCCAAAAATGATTTTGTTCACTCCACCCCAAAAAGATTGTGTTCACTGCACCCCACAAAGATTGTGTTCACTGCACCCCAAAAAGATTGTGTTCACTGTACCCCCCAAAGATTGTGTTCACTGCACCCCACAAAGATTCTGTTCACTGTACCCCACAAAGATTGTGTTCACTGCACCCCAAAAAGATTGTGTTCACTGCACCCCAAAAAGGATGTTGTTCACTGCACCCCAAAAAGGATGTTGTTCACTCCACCCCAAAAAGATTGTGTTCACTGCACCCCACAAAGATTGTGTTCACTGCACCCCAAAAAGATTGTGTTCACTGCACCCCAAAAATGATTTTGTTCACTGCACCCCAAAAAGGATTTTGTTCACTGCACCCCAAAAAGGATGTTGTTCACTCCACCCCAAAAAGATTGTGTTCACTGCACCCCAAAAAGATTGTGTTCACTGCACCCCACAAAGGATTTTGTTCACTGCACCCCAAAAAGATTGTGTTCACTGCACCCCAAAAAGGATGTTGTTCACTGCACCCCAAAAAGGATTTTGTTCACTGCACCCCAAAAAGATTGTGTTCACTGCACCCCACAAAGGATTTTGTTCACTGCACCCCACAAAGATTGTGTTCACTGCACACCAAAAAGGATTGTGTTCACTGCACCCCAAAAAGATTTTGTTCACTGCACCCCAAAAAGATTGTGTTCACTGCAGCCCAAAAAGATTGTGTTCACTGCAGCCCAAAAAGATTGTGTTCACTGCAGCCCAAAAAGATTGTGTTCACTGCAGCCCAAAAAGATTGTGTTCACTGCAGCTCACACACAGAAAAATGGATGTGGATCACTGACACCTGCCTATCTCCAATCCCACACCACACAGCAATATCGATTGTAGTTTGTAGAACACAGTTTCCCTAAAATTCAGCAGACTCTGTCCCTAACAGGATTGAGAAGAGATCGTAGATCAGGATTGAGTGCAGATTCACCCCACCCCCCACACAGCAATATCGATTGTAGTTTGTAGAAGACACTGACCCTATAATTCAGCAGACTCTATCCCTAAAATGCCTACAACTCGCCCTGCCTAAACACTCCGACCTGTCCCTCAATTCTATCCGGACACAAATGGTTTTTTCCTGCCTATCTTTCCCTAATCAGCAGCTAGCACATTGATGTGTGCTCTGTCCCTTAGCTAAGCAGCAGAATGACGCTGCTGCGGCGGCTGCCTCGAACTTATAAAGACTTGGTCACATGCTTCAGACGGCCAATCACAGCTACTAAGACATTTGCAGGCATGGCTGGGATGGCTTAAGGCACACCAGTTAAACGATTGTTGATTGGCTGTTGAAAGCCCGCCATGAAAAGAGCGCCAAAGCATGCAAAACCCGGAAATAAAACGACCGAACACGGATTTTTACCCGAACATACAGTAAAGTGTCCGTGTCCGTGTTCGGGTAAAAAAAATCCAATTATTCGGTACGAACACGAATAATACAGTCCGTGTTCGCTCAACACTACTCATGAGCTTTCAGAAAATAACAAACTCTGAAAGCTGTAAGGGAACAATGAAAACTAGATTTTTTGAGAAATTTGGATATTTCCACTTTTGCGTATGTTTGATTTTCACCATTTCGAAAAAAGGTGCAATCTTAAATTTACAAATAGTGGTTATTTATTAACTCAATACAGGTAAGCTTTTATATTTAGCAGGAATTTTGTAAAATGTGCTGTGTTTTTATCTGCTAATAATGATTTAATGTATTTTTAGCACAAATATTGTTTTGATAAACATTTGCCCAATAATTTTTGTGCCCTAAAAATCAGTAGCACCTTATTTGTATTCTACTGATCATGTGCTTTCGGGAAATATTTGATTTGGGGGGTCTTTAACAAACTCTGAAAGCTGTAAGGGAAAAATAAAAAAGCAATTTAAAAATTGCAAAAATGGCCCGGCCAGCTAAGTTTAAAAGTGGAGCACAGGGCCTGGCAGCGAAATAATTAAAATGACTTTGCTATTGAAAAAAAGGAAAGAAGAAAAACGGCGTAGGCTGCTCCCCCAGTTCATACCAGGCCCTTCAGGTCTGTAATGGATTTTAAGGGAAACCTCATGGCAAATTTTGTTTAAAAAAAGCGGGTCCCCCCCAAAATCCATAACAGACCATTATCCAGGCATGCAGCCTGACAAGTGTGAGGAAAGGGTGGGGGATGAGCGAGCACCCCCCCCTCCTGAACTATACCAGGCTACATGCTCTCAGCATGGGGGGGTGCTTTGATGATGGGGACAAGGGCTTTATCCCCACAACAGTGGACGGTGGTTTTGGGGTCTGAAGGCGGGCGGCTTTTCAGATTCTAGAAGCCACCTTTAACAAGGGGGCTTCCAGATCCTGCCTTCCCCCTATGTGAATGAGTATGGGGTACATATTATTACCTTTACTCATTCACCATAAAAGTGTCAAAAAGTAAAAAAACCCACACAGACAGTTGTTGACATTTCCTAAATTAAAAAATAAAAAACCAATGTCTGCCGATGAAAATCCATTGTCAATCACGCCGCACCCAAAAAATAAAAAAGCTCCTGCGACATGAAGCCTGGCTGCCTACTGCAGGCTCTGCCATTTGACATTTCTTATATAGGTAAAGGGCAAGACTACCTGGCTATGTCACCTGGTGGCACTGCCCCTTGGGACGTTGCTGACCCAGCATTCACCAGTCTGTGATGTAGCCAGGTGGCCCCATCCCTTACCTATATAATGTCAAACGGCAGAGCCTGCAGTATGCAGCCAGCTTTCATGTCGGCGGAAACGTTTTTTTATTGTTTTATTTTTCAGGTGCGGCTTGATTGACGATGGATTTACACCGGGGGCACAGTTTTTTTATTTTTTAATAAAGGAATAGTCAAAAACTGTGTGTGTTTTTATTACTTTTTTGGTGAATGGGTAGGGGTACTTTGTACCCGATACTCATTCACATGGGGGGCGGGATCTGGGGGCCCCCTTGTTAAAGGGGGCTTCCAGATTCCGATAAGCCTCCCGTCCGTAGATCCCCACAACCACCAGCCATGGTTGTGGGGATGAGGCCCTTGTCCCGATCAACATGGAGGACAATGTGCTTTGGGGTGGGGGGGTAGAGTTTCCTCATCTCTTAATATCCTACACATTATCATATGCATCTTTATCCAGAATAACAATAGCTCCCCCTTCATCCGCTGGGCAGACAATAATATCTTTCCAAGTACACAATTTCTCTAATCCAACTTTAATGTCCCTCTGGGGTTGTACCTATTTAAATTTCAAAAATGTTAGATCTTTTAAGACCAGATCTTTAAATACAGATATATTGGGAGGATATTGCCCAGTGGATTAAACAATGAGGCATTGGCTTAATTAGACTAGACTATTTCAAATGAGCCCATAGATCAGTTCCTGACTGGATTAGGTATGAGATATCTTTTCACAATAAGCTTGCGCACATACTTTTGTACATCAATGAAAGTTTGGAATTGACTAATATTGCAGGGGGGGGGGGGGGTACGTGAGTGTTTTCCTACTGAGAATAATAATGCCATTTTCTTCTAGATTCATCTTCTTTTTGGAGTGTAGATGCCTCTCCCTCTTGCCCCTCTCTTGCATCCATGTCTCTTTTAGGACCTGAGCTCATGGGTGGATGAAAATCCTGATGGTTATATCCTTCCCTATAGTTTGAACTACTATTTTGATAATCATAGGGGTGATCCATGATTATCGCTCTGTTCCCTTCTCTCTCCTCTTCCCTCAGGGGTGCATACCTATTATAGGTTGTTACATTATAGCCACCTGGTGTAGAATTCCCTCTATGATAATTATTTGGTTTGTTAACATTACCCCTAGGTAATGTGTAACCTCTGCCATTGCCCCCACTAGGGGTATTCTGTGGATATTGGGGCCCATTAGGGCCACTTTGCACTGGGTAATGTTGTACCCAATGGGCCTATGTGATTGAGTGCCTCCTCCAGTATAGCTATTGCATCTAGGTGGAGGAGGGACCATCCTTGTTTATTGTTATCCTATGGGGGGGGGGGGTAATAACCTCCTCTTTCTCTGTCCCATTCTTCCCCATATTGTGTAGATGCATTATTGCTAGCCCCATTCTCTTTTTTTCAGTTCTTATTGATTGTGTTCTTGTTTCCCCTTCACAAGTGACATTTTGTTGTTCTAACTGCCATTTAAAAACAATGTTTAACTAAGATGTTTTTGAAGGAGTGCAGATATATGTATCAAGCATCAAAATTGTGTATATATATATATATATATATATATATATATATATATATATATATAGCAAATCTGCGCTCAATTGTAAATACAACACTATTAGCTGCTTAAGAGCCCTTTCACACTCTTGCGAATTGTCCTGCGACTTGGGACTGCAAAGTCACATGACAAGTCGTACCCTATGATTTCCAATGAGTACCGTTCATATCTGTGCAACTTAAAGACACAGTGACTTCAAAGTAGTCCCTGCACTACTTTAGTCCGACTTTGATTACTACTTGAGGTCAAAAGACTTCAATATTACACAGGCATTGCTTCAAGTCGCACTTACATCGGATCAAAGTTGCATCGACGTTGCGTCAAAGTTACTGCAAAGTCTCGTCAAAGTTGCATCAAAGTCGCACGGCTTACAGAGTGCACAAGTGTGATAGGGGCTGTACACTAAGTCAAGATACTTGACATTACAAAAAACATAAATATAAACAGTGCAGCGCTAAAACATCACAAACAATCAGTGAAAAATATTTTTTTGCAATAATATAGTGACAGTAGTGTTTTATAAAAATATATATAATATAATAAAAGTTCCAAAAATCCAGAGTCTGAATGGTTTAGTAAAGACTGACGGTCCCACAAGCGGTGCTCAAGAGGTGAAGATCATGAGAAGAAGCCAATGTGTCACCAAAGATAGTTCTTATTGCACTTACCAGAACTCGTGTGACCCCTTAATCAAAAGATTTAAATCACGCTCCTAATCAGGGGACATAGGCCCGCCTCTCAGACTATAGAAAACTTCTGTCCTTCTCTAGGCAACCGAATGCAGTGGGGGGCTCGTTATCCGCTGTTACTAAACCCACTATGACTCAGGTGACCAGATGTATTAGCAATCTATGTGTCATAAAAAGAGAACACTCTGAATAGTGTATTACCATTGATAAAATAATTTAATAAAATAAGTAACACTCACATATGTAGAACAATTCAAGCATAAAAAACGCTGTAAACAACACTTCCTCCAATGACCAAAATGGCCGACGATAGATCAGGTATGCTTGGTTGTGTGTAAACATAGCCCTGCCCAAGATGTTTCATCACATATGACATCATCAGGGGCATGCCCAATTAAACAGGTGTACCTAATAAAGTGGTAAGTGAGTGTAGGTGTGGGCCAATTATGTACCTCGCAAAGCCTGACTGAAAAACTCCCAGCTGTTACCATTCAGCCCCACCATCATAGCTCTCAAACACTGAGCTCAGAGCTACTGTGTCAGTGAGAGAAAGCGCATGTGAGGGGATTTGAATCAGAGCAAAAACTTGCTCCTCTGGGGTGAACATTAACAGCTGGAAGTCTCTTAGCAATGTCCTAGCAACAAAGCATGACAGAATGATATCTCTGTGAGCTTTGGGAGGTATGTAAATGGCCTATACCTCTAGCAAGGGCATTATTCAACTTTGGTAAAAGTTACAGAGCTTGTTTTTATCTACTGATGCAGTGTTTTTTTTTTTTTTGCTCTGCTTTATTATCACTCTGCTAGCTGTGATTTATAATGTGCCCTTTGTTTATTAACCACTTGATCTCCGAAAGATTTACCTCCCTTCATGACCAGGCCACTTTTTGCGATACGACACTGCGTTACTTTAACTGACAATTCTTTGACTGTATTCTGCTACATATATTTGGTAGAAAAAAATCCAAAAAAGCGTATACTGGTTTGTGCAAAATTTATCACGTCTAAAAACATAATTTTTATTTATTCCTTTTTTTTTTAACTAGTAATGACGATGATCAGCGTCTTATAGCAGGACTGCGATATATTGGTGGACAATTTGGACACTAACACATTTTGGGGACCAGTGACAATATTACAGTGATCAATGCTAAAAAATAGGCACTGTCACTGTACTAATGACACTGGCTGGGAAGGGGTTAACATCAGGGGTGATAAAAAGGTTAAATATGTGCCTAGCTAGTGTTTGTGCACTATGTGGGAGGTGCTTTTACTAGGGGAACACAGGATCCATGCCTTCACTACTGACAGAACGGAAATCTTCCTTATTTACATAGGCAGACTGCCGTTCTGCCTGTGTTCTGAAAAATCAGCGGCTGCCCTCCCAGAAGAGTATATTTACGTGATTCGGCGCACTATTATATATTTAACTGCTATAGGGCAGACCTGAACTGAATAAAGCTTCCCCACAGCCTTCTGGGACACGTCACAGGTCCTAGAAAACTGCATGGTGGCCCACGCATGTGCAGTGAGCAGCCGACTCTGAAGCCACAAGCAGTCAACAGGCAAGGACATTGCTGGATCCTGGGATAGGTGAGTGTCTGTTTATTAACCACTTAAGCCCTGGAGGATTTGGCTGCTCAAAGAGCCCTATTTTGCGATTCGGCACTGCGTGACTTTAACGGACAATTGCGCAGTCGTGCAACGCTGTACACGAATGAAATTGACGTCCTTTTTATCCCACAAACAGAGCTTTCTTTTGGTGGTATTTGATCGCCTGTGCGATCTTTATTTTTTGCGCTATAAACAAAAAAAGAGCGACAAATTTGAAAAAAAAAAAACAATATTTTCCCCATTTTTTATATGAAATTCTCAAAAAAATGTAAAAATCAAAATGTATTTTAATTTTTGGTAAAAAAAATCGCAATAAGCGTATTTCGATTGGTTTGCGCAAAAGTTATTGCGTTTACTAATTATGGGAAAGATTTATGTCATTTTTATTGTGTTTTTTTTTTTTACTAGTAATGGCGGCGATCTGCGATTTTGTTTGCGGGACTGCGACATTGCGGCAGACAGATCGGACCCCTGACTGACATTTTTGACACTTTTGGAGGTACCAGTGACATTACTACAGTAATCAGTGCTATAAATATGCACTGTTACTGTAAAAATGACACTGGCAGGGAAGGGGTTAACTTTATTGGTGATCAAGGGGTTAAGTGTGTCCCTAGGGGCGTGATTCTAACTGTTAGGGGGAGTGGCTAGTGAAGTTATCACAGAGACATACGATCCTACATAGCAGGATCGCATAGCCTCTGTCATTACTTCAGGGAGAATGACCGACGGCTGTGTTTACATCATTCATCTGTCTTTCTCCCTCTCCTGAGGGAGATCGCGAGTGGCCGGCGGACATCAGAGCCACCGGTCACACGTGCTGGCTAGGCAGGGAACGAGCGGTGCGGGCTCGCCCCCTACAGGCTCGTGGGCGAGCGACGTAGTACTATGTCACTTTGCCCAGGAGAGGCTGACTAGTAAATAGTAGTGCGGCAGTCGGCAAGTGATTAAAGCTCCATGCATACTAGCGTTTTTTATAAGCTCAAAAAGTACCAGAAAAAAGCTCTGGATGAAAAATGCTGTTAGGAGCATTTAAGTAGCGTTTTGCATTTTTTTTCTACCCAGAAAACACTCCTAAATGCTAAGACTTGAAAGACTTCTAGCATCAAATAGTGTGCATGGACACATAGGATAACACTATTAGCTTCTAGAAGCAGAGAAAAGATGCTCATAAAGCTTCTAGGAGCTTAAGAAAACACTAGTGTGCATGGAGCCAAAAAGTCAGCAGCTACAGTTTTTGTAGTTTCAACGTATCAAAAGATGACTGAAATATCAAAAGATGACTGAAATAAGACCATAGCACTTAGGCTCCATTCACACCTGAGCGTAGGGATTTACTGGACTTTTTAAAAGCGTTTTTGATGATTTTTTACAGCGTTTTTGCAGCTTTTTACATACTTTTTGAATTTCGTTTTGTTTAATCATTTTCTAACAAATTCCAAGTTTTTGGCTCGATTCATATTCGGATCGGCTGAAAAATGATCGACTGATTTGAATTCTGTGTGAAAAATAACTGATTGTTAAGCAGTAGGCAGGGAAGCTAGTCGCCGCATCCTTAATGATGGGTGACTTATCAGCTGTCAGCGGGCTTCTCCACTGACAGCTGAATTTTAAAAAAAGAATAATAACGGCAATAGAAAAGTCAGAAAATAACAGCGCCCCCCCCCCCCCTCCATGAATAAAAAAAAAATGGAGTGGGGTTCCCTTTCAAAACCCATACCAGACCCTTATCCGAGCATGCAGTCCTGCAAACTAGGAAAGGGGGGCCTGAACCATACTAGATCACATGCCCTCAACATGGGGGGTGAGGGGGGCAGGGAGGGCTGTGGTTGTTGGGGGTCTGTGGGCGGAGGACTTATCAAAATCTGGAAGCCCCCTTTAACATACATACCCCCCTAACCCATTCACCAAAAAAGTGTAAAAAGTAACTAAAGGCACAATGAAAGTTTTTAATAAGTCTTTTATTAAAAAACAAAAAGTAATGTACCCCAAAGTAGATCCATCGTCAATCACGCCGCCCACTGGACCCAAAAAAATAAGTAAAAATGCTCGGCCTGTGTTCGCTAACTGCTGACTGCCTGTTCCGCCGTTTGACAGTTCCTAAATAGGCAAGGGGCAGGGCCACATGGTGACGTCACCTGGTGGCACCGCCCCATGTGACCCCATCAACCCAGCATGTACTGGCCCCTGACGCCACAAGGGAGCAGGGTCACCTGCTGACATCATCGGGTGACTCTGCCCCTTAGCTAATTAAGAAATGTCACATGGCGAAGCAGGCAGTCAGCGGGGAGCCTTCGTCACGGACAGATTTTTTTTTTTTCATATCTGGCGGGCGGTGTGCTTGATGGTCTACATTGAAAAAGTGTATAATAGAAGAAAAATATTTTTGCTCTAGGCCCTAGTACACTGAACAAAATTATAAACGCAACACTTTTGTTTTTGCCCCCATTTTTCATGAGCTGAACACAAAGATCTAAGACTTTTTCTATGTACACAAAGGCCTATTTCTTTCAAATATTGTCTAAATCTGTGTTAGGCCTCTTTCACGCGGAGCGGACCGTATTTCGATCCGCTCCGGCACTTTCTTTTTTTTTTTTTACGGACACAGATGACACTTGTGTCATCCAGTCCGTATGTCCGCATATCATCCCATCCGTTTGCGGATGATATACGGACATAATGTATGTCTATGGGATTGCGGATATCAGCGTATGACGATGGGGTGATATACGGACATACGGAACGCCCGTGTGAAAGAGGCCTTAGTGAGCACTTCTCCTTTGCCGAGATAATCCATCCACCCCCCAGGTGTGGCATATCAAGATGCTGATTAGACAGCATGATTATTGCACAGGTGTGCCTTAGGCTGGCCACAATAAAGGCCACTCTAAAATGTGCATTTTTACTGTATTGGGGGGTCTGAAAAGCAGTCAGTATCTGGTGTGACCAGTGACCACCATTTCCCTCAGGCAGTGCAACACATCTCCTTCGCATAGTTTATCAGGTTGTTGATTGTGGCCTGTGGATGTTGGTCCATTCCTCTTCCATGGCTGGGCGAAGTTGCTGGATATTGGCAGGACCTGGGACACGCTGTTGTATACGCCAATCCAGAGCATCCCAAACATGCTCAATGGGTTACATGTCCGGTGTGTATGCTGGCCATGCAAGAACTGGAATGTTTTCATCTTCCAGGAATTGTGTACAGATCCTTGCAACATGGGGCCGTGCATTATCATGCTGCAACATGAGGTGATGGTCGTGGATGAATGGCTTCAGGATTTCGTCACATTATCCCTGTGCATTCAAAATGCGATCAATAAAATGCACCTGTGTTTGTTGTCCATAACATATGCCTGCCCATACCATAACTAGAGGTGTACCGAACTGTTCGCCGGCGGACAGTTCCCGGCGAACTTAGCATGTTCGCGTTCGCCGCTGCGGGCGAACATATGCGATGTTCGGTCCGCCCCCTATAATACATCATTGAGGCAAACTTTGACCCTGAACTTCACAGTCAGCAGGCACATTTCCAGCCAATCAGCATACCTCCCTCCCACACCCTCCCACCTCCTATAAATAAGCAAGGGCAGCATCCATCTTAGATCATTCTGAAGCAGTGTGCGTTAGTGAGAGCAGGGAGAGCTGCTGCTGCTGCTGCTGCTGCTGCTGTTAAGCTAGGGACAGTTAGTCAGTGTTCCTGGTCTTGCAGTGTTCTTGGTCCACTACTGCTGTAAGGACAGCATCCTGACAGCACCCCAAAAAGCCCTTCTAAGGGCTGGTATTTGTGTAATTTTTATATATATATATATATATATATATATATATATATATATATATATATATATCTAGTGTCCCCAAAAGCCCTTTTAAGGGCTGGTAATTGAGGATTTATATATATATATATATATATATATATATATCTATATATCTATTGTACACTGCAGTTGCCTGCCCGCTGTGTGTGAGAGGCCACAGACCCACCACAGACTGTACTGTGTGCACACCACACTCATTTCGGGTGGCACAGGCACAGTACCTTGCATTTTAAAAAATATTTTTTTTTTCCTCTGTCATAATTGCAGTGAGTGCTGTGTCAGGTCCACAGAGTGCACTGTACCCACTGCAGTGCACTGCCCACCACTGATATATATACGATGGCACAGCATCTTGTTGCAATTTGAAAAAAATATATATTTTTTATTATTGCAGTTGCCTGGGCTGCCAGTGACTGTCAGGTCCACAGAGTGTACTGTGCCCACTGCAGTGCCACTGCGTGCCCACCCACCACTGATATATAAGGTGGCACAGCAGCTTGCAAAGTAAAAAAATATATATTTTTTTTATAATTGCAGTTGCCTGGGTGCCAGTGACTGTCAGGTCCACAGAGAGTGTACTGTGCCACTGCCCACCCACCACTGATATATAAGGTGGCACAGCAGCTTGCAAAGTAAAAAAATATATATTTTTTTTATAATTGCAGTTGCCTGGGTACCAGTGACTGTCAGGTCCACAAAGAGTGTACTGTGCCACTGCCCACCCACCACTGATATATAAGGTGGCACAGCAGCTTGCAAAGTAAAAAAATATATATTTTGTTAATAATTGCAGTTGCCTGGGTGCCAGTGACTGTCAGGTCCACAGAGAGTGTACTGTGCCACTGCCCACCCACCACTGATATATAAGGTGGCACAGCAGCTTGCAAAGTAAAAAAATATATATTTTGTTTATAATTGCAGTTGCCTGGGTGCCAGTGACTGTCAGGTCCACAGAGAGTGTACTGTGCCACTGCCCACCCACCACTGATATATAAGGTGGCACAGCAGCTTGCAAAGTAAAAAAATATATATTTTGTTAATAATTGCAGTTGCCTGGGTGCCAGTGACTGTCAGGTCCACAGAGAGTGTACTGTGCCACTGCCCACCCACCACTGATATATAAGGTGGCACAGCAGCTTGCAAAGTAAAAAAATATATATTTTGTTTATAATTGCAGTTGCCTGGGTGCCAGTGACTGTCAGGTCCACAGAGAGTGTACTGTGCCACTGCCCACCCACCACTGATATATAAGGTGGCACAGCAGCTTGCAAAGTAAAAAAATATATATTTTTTTTATAATTGCAGTTGCCTGGGTGCCAGTGACTGTCAGGCCCACAGAGTGTACTGTACCCACTGCTCAACACTCCTATAGGGTGGCACAGCACCTTGCACTCATAGTACAACACATTAAAAAAAAAATGACAGGCAGAGGCAGGCCACCCCGCAAGGGCCGTCATGGTCGTGGTGCTGTGATTTCCTTAGGCCGTAGAATAATGCCCAGTGTTCAGAGGCCACCACAGACCCTGAACTCAAAAAATTCTGAGGACATAGTTGACTGGCTTACACAGGACACCCAATCGTCTACAGCTTCCGCTCGGAACCTTAATGCACCATCCTCCTCCAGCTCAGCTTCGGGCACCTCTCAATTTACCACTCGCCAGCCCGCCGGCACCACCACCAACACTAGCACCACAGGAGGTCATCGCAAGGAGCTAGTGGCGCAGTCAGACAGCATGTAGATTCGGCACCCGGGGTCAGCCAGACAGCACGCCAATCAACGCAAGCTGTTGCCACCACCAGAATGCCGTCCTTGCAAAGCTCAGCAGTGTGGCATTTTTTTTGTGTGTCTGCCTCTGATATCAGCGATGCCATTTGTAACCTGTGCCAAAAGAAACTGAGTCGTGGGAAGTCCAACACCCACCTAGGTACAACTGCTCTGCGAAGGCACATGATCTCACATCACAAACGCCTATGGGATCAACACATGAGTAAAAGCAGCACACAAACTGAAAGCCACCATCCTCCTCCTGGTCCAGCATCTTCAGCCACGTCAACCACTGCTGTCCTCCATGCCCCCTATCAACAACCCGCCCCTCCGCCTCTCACCTTCAGCAGTTCCTGCTCACCTGCCCACAGTCAGGTGTCTGTCAAGGAAATGTTTGAGCATAAGAAGCCAATCTCACAGAGTCACCCCCTTGCCCGGCGTCTGACAGCTGTCTTGTCGGAACTCTTAGCCCGCCAGCTTTTACCATACAAGCTGGTGGAGTCTGGGGCCTTCAAAAAATTTGTCGCTATTGGGACACCGCAGTGGAAGGTACCCGGCCGAAATTATTTTTCACAAAAGGCAATCCCCAACCTGTACTCTATTGTGGAAAAGGAAATCATGTCACGTCTGGCACACAGAGTTGGGGCAAGGGTCCATCTGACCACTGATAGCTGGTCTGCAAAGCACGGTCAGGGCAGGTATATAACTTACACTGCGCATTGGGTAAACCTGCTGGCGGCTGCCAAGCATGGAATGCATGGCTCTGCTGCAGAGGAGTTGGTGACACCGCCACGACTTGCAGGCAGGCCTGCTGCCACCTCCTCTACTCCTCCTACTCCATCCTCTTTGCTAACCTCCTCGGCTGAGTCCTCTTCTGCTGTTGCGTCTTGCTCCACACCAACTGCACCCCCCCAGCTCCCCAGGGGCTATTCCACATGCCGGATACGACAGTGTCACGCTGTCTTGGGGTTGACTTGCCTGAAAGCAGAGAGTCACACCGGACCAGCACTACTGTCCGCCCTGAACGCACAGGTGGATCAGTGGCTGACCCCGCGCCAACTGGAGATCGGCAAAGTGGTGTGTGACAACGGAAGCAATTTGTTGGCGGCATTGAATTTGGGCAAGTTGTCACATGTGCCGTGCATGGCACATGTGTTGAATCTGATTGTGCAACGCTTTGTGCAGAAGTACCCAGGCTTACAGGACGTCCTCAAGCAGGCCAGGAAGGTGTGTGGCCATTTCAGGCGTTCCTACACGGCCATGGCGCACTTTGCAGATATTCAGCGGCGAAACAACATGCCAGTGAGGCGCTTGATTTGCGACAGCCCGACACGTTGGAATTCAACACTGCTAATGTTCGACCGCCTGCTCCAACAAGAAAAAGCGGTCAACGAGTATTTGTATGACCGGGGTGCTAGGACAGCCTCTGCGGAGCTGGGTATTTTTTTGCCACGTTACTGGACGCTCATGCGCAATGCCTGTAGGCTCATGCGTCCTTTTGAGGAGGTGACAAACCTAGTCAGTCACACCGAAGGCACCATCAGCGACATCATCCCATATGTTTTTTTTCCTGGAGCGTGCCCTGCGAAGAGTGCTGGATCAGGCCGTAGATGAGCGTGAAGAGGAAGAGGAAGAGTTGTGGTCACCATCACCACCACCAGAAACAGCCTTACCATCGCTTGCTGGACCTGCGGCAACACTGGAAGAGGAGTCTGAGGAAGAGGAGTCAGAGGAGGAATGTGGCTTTGAGGAGGAGGAACACCAACCACAGCAGGCATCCCAGGGTGCTCGTTGTCACCTATCTGGTACCCGTGGTGTTGTACGTGGCTGGGGGGAAGAACACACCTTCAATGACATCAGTGAGGACGAGGAATTGGACATGAGTAGCTCGGCATCCAACCTTGTGCAAATGGGGTCTTTCATGCTGTCATGCCTGTTGAGGGACCCTCGTATAAAAAGGCTGAAGGAGAACGACCTGTACTGGGTGGCCACGCTACTAGACCCCCGGTATAAGCAGAAAGTCTCTGATATGTTACCCAATTACCGGCAGTCGCAAAGGATGCAGCAGCTACAAAATAAGTTGAAAAGTATGCTTTACACAGCATATAAGGGTGATGTCACAGCACAACGGGAATCCAACAGGGGAAGAGGTGAAAGTAATCCTCCTCCTACCACCACAACCACGCCGGCAAGGACAGGACGCTTTACAGATGTCTTGTTGATGGAGGACATGCAGAGCTTTTTTAGTCCTACGCATCGCCACAGCCCTTCGGGGTCCACCCTCAGAGAACGACTCGACCGACAGGTAGCAGACTACCTTGCCTTAATATCGACACTCTGAGGAGCGATGAACCCCTTGACTACTGGGTGTGCAGGCTTGACCTGTGGCCTGAGCTATCCCAATTTGCCATTGAACTTCTGGCCTGCCCCGCTTCAAGTGTGCTGTCAGAAAGGACCTTCAGCGCAGCAGGAGGTATTGTCACTGAGAAGAGAAGTCGCCTAGGTCAAAAAAGTCTTGATTACCTCACGTTTATTAAGATGAATGAGGCATGGATCCCGAAGGGACTGACAGTGGGGGATGCATTTGACTAAAAAAGGCCTGGTGATGACTGAGATGCCTTGGGCTAAAAATGGTCCACACGCTGCTGTATTTAATCATTCTCTGCATGCCGGATGACTTACGTGACGTCTCCGCCACCAACTACGGTTCAAGCCGCAATGTTTTAGTGCACTTTCTGCCTTGAAAACCTCAATTTTTCAGCAGCGGCTGCAACAATACCTACTTTTTCATGCATGTGTACATGCCTAATTTTTCTGGCCTCTGGTGCTACACTGTGGCTGCAAAAAAACAAAAAAAAAGGCACATACATGTGTCAATTCCCCTTCGTGATTGTTACCTTGTCGTGGTGAAGGGGCTTGCGTATCACAATGAAGCGATCACCTCTAGGAGTGTGTTGGCACACCCCAGATGATAAGGTCGTTGCTTCATTGTGAACAGACCAAAAGCGATCCGCGGGATAATTTTTCATAGAAAAAAACATTCATTTTCTTTCATTCTTTCTGCGGAGCTGGGTATTTTTTGGCCGCGTTACTGAATGCTCATGAACAATGGCTGTAGGCTCATGCGTCCTTTTGCAGAGGTGACAAACCTGGTGGTCAGTCGAACCCAAGGCAACATCATCGACCTCATCCCATATGCGTTTTTTCTGGAGCGTGCCCTGCGAAGAGTACTGGATCAGGCTGTAGATGAGCATGAAGAGGAAGAGTTATGGTCCCCATCACCACCAGAAGCAGCCTTGTCGTTGTCAATTGCTGGACCTGTGGCAACGCAGAGAGAGGAGTCTGAAGAAGAGAAGTCAGAGGAGGAAGGTGGCTTTGAGGAGGTGGAATACCAGCCACAGCAGGCGTCCCAGGGGGCTTGTTCTCACCTTTCGGGGACCCTTGGTGTTGTACGTGGCTGGGTGGAGGAAGAGACCTTCAATGATGTCAGTGAGGACAAGGAACGGGACATGGCTAGCTTGGTATCCAACCTTGTGCAAATGGGGAGTTTGCGGTTGTGCAAATGGACTGACTGACTGTTAAACGGGGAGTTTGGTCTGTCAGAGTTTGGTCTGTCACTGTGAAGCGGGCGACGGGCGTAACCCTTACACTACTTGACCGATAAAACATCATACCTGATCGTATTCACACACTGGATGTTTTAAAGCACGTTATTCCAAACAATTTAGGAATGTTAGGTGATTTCTGCCCTTTATGGATCAAAACCCGACTCTGCGTCAACTACGTAATTTTCCATGGGAGTTTTGCCATGGTTCCCCCTCCGGCATGCCACAGTCCAGGTGTTAGTCCCCTTGACACAACTTTTCCATCACTATTGTGGCCAGAAAGAGTCCCTGTGTGTTTTAAAATTCACCTGCCTATTGAAGTCTATGGCGGTTCGCCCGGTTCGCGAACATTTGCCGATGTTCGCGTTCGCCGTTCGCGAACGGCGAATTTTAGGTTCGCGACATCACTAACCATAACCACACTGCCACTATGGGCCACAACGCTGACATCAGCAAACCACTCACCCACACTACGCCATACCCGCTGTCTGCCATTTGCCCTGTACAGTGAAAACTGGGATTCATCCATAAAGAGAGAACACCTCTCCGAAGTGCCAGACACCATCGAATGTGAACTTTTGCCCACTCAAGTCGGTTACGATGACGATTTGCAGTCAGGTCGAGACCCCGATGAGGACAACGAGCATGCAGATGAGCTTCCCTGAGACGGTTTCTGACAGTTTGTGCAGAAATTCTTTGGTTATGCAAACCGATTGTTGCAGCAGCTGTCCGGGTGGCTGGTCTCAGACGACCTTGGAGGTGAAGATGCTGGATGTGGAGGTCCTGGGCTGGTGTGGTTACACATGGTCTGCGGTTGAGAGGCCAGTTGTATGTACTGCCAAATTCTCTGAAACGCCTTTGGAGACGGCTTATGCTAGAGAAATGAATATTTAATTCACGGGCAACAGCTCTGGTGGACATTCCTGCAGTCAGCATGCCAATTGCACGCTCCCTTTAAACTTGCGACATCTGTGGCATTGTGCTGTGTGATAAAACTGCACATTTTTGAGTGGCCTTTTATTGTGGCCAGCCTAAGGCACACCTGTGCAATAATCATGCTGTCTAATCAGCATCTTGATATGCCACGCCTGAGAGGTGGATGGATTATCTCGGCAAAGAAGAAGTGCTCACTAACACAGATTTAGACAGATTTGTGAACAATATTTGGGAGAAATAGGCCTTTTTGTGTACATAGAAAAAGTCTTAGATCTTTGAGTTCAGCTCATGAAAAATGGGGGCAAAAACAAGTGCTGCGTTTATAATTTTGTTCAGTGTAATATCGTGAACGGCTGCAACACAAATCCTGGAATACTGGATAAATAAACCATAAATGCAAAAATGGTGCGCTGCTCCTTTAAATCATATAAATTGGTGTAAATAACCATAAATCAATATAGCACAATGCAAATTGCCTGCAAAAAGAAAATGAAGTGCTAGTGCTAATGTGCTGTGCAAACATGCAATATATATATATATATATATATATATATATATATATATATATATATATATATATATATATATATACAGTATCTCACAAAAGTGAGTACAACCCTCATATTTTTGGAAGGATTTTATTATATCTTTTCATGTGACAACACTGAAGAAATGACACTTTGCTACAATGTAAAGTAGCGAGTGTACAGCTTGTATAACAGTGTAAATTTGTTGTACGCTCAAAATAACTCAACACACTATTTATGTCTGCACCGCTGGCAACAAAAGTGAGTACACCCTTAAGTTAAGATGTCCAAAATGGGCCCAATTAGCCATTTTCCCTCCCCGATGTCATGTGACTCATTAGTGTTACAAGGTCTCAGGTGTGAATGGGGAGCAGGTGTGTTAAATTTGTTGTTATCGCTCTCACACTCTCATACTGGTCACTGGAAGTTCAACATGGCACCTCATGGCAAAAAAAGAAATTGTTGCTCTACATGAAGATGGCCTAGACTATAAGATTGCCGAGACCCTGAAACTGAGCTGAAGCACGGTGGCCAAGACCATACAGCGGTTTAACAGGATTCCACTCAGAACAGGACTTGCCATGGTTGACCAAAGAAGTTGAGGGCACATGCTCAGCGTCATTTCCAGAAGTTGTCTTTGAAAAATAGATGTATGAGTGCTGCCAGCATTGCTTCAGAGGTTGAATGGGTGGGGGGTCAGCCTATCAGTGCTCAGACCATACGCCACACACTGCATCAAATTGGTCTGCATGGCTGTCGTCTAAGAAGGAAGCCTCTTCTAAAGATGATGCACAAAAAAGCCCGCAAACAGTTTGCTAAAGACAAGCAGTCTAAGGACATGGATTACTGGAACCCCGTCCTGTGGTCTGATGAGACCAAGATAAACTTATTTGGTTTGGATTCAAGCATATATGGCGGCAACCAGGTGAGGAGTGCAAAGACAAGTGTGACTTGCCTACAGTTAAGCATGGTGGTGGGAGTGTCATGCTCTGGGGCGGCATGAGTGCTTCCGGCACTGGGGAGCTACAGTTCATTGAGGGAACCATGAATGCCAAATGATGGGGCATGACCCCTCCCTTCAGAGACTGGGCCACAGGGCAGTATCACAACATGATAATGACCCCAAACACACCTCCAAGACAGCCACTGCCTTGCTAAAGAAGCTGAGGGTAAAGGTGATGGACTGGCCAAGCATGTCTCCAGACCTAAACCCTATTGAGCATCTGTGGGGCATCCTCAAACAGAAGGTGGAGGAGCGCAAGGTCTCTAACATCCACCAGCTCTGTGATGTCATCATGGAGCAGTGGAAGAGGTCTCCAGTGGCAACCTGTGAAGCTCTGGTGAACTCCATACCCAAGAGGGTTAGGGCTGTGCTGGAAAATAATGGTAGCCACACAAAATTTTGACACTTTGGGCCCAATTTGGACATTTTAACTTAGGGGTGTACTCACTTTTTTTGCCAGTGGTTTAGACATTAATGGCTGTGTGTTGAGTTATTTTGAGGGGACAGCAAATTTACACTGTTATCCTCTTCCGGACAGCCCGCCGCAGATTTACTGCAGCAGGCAGCCCCTCCTGCGCGAACCGACGTAGCTGTACATTGGCCACGTGCCTGCAGCTAGGGCAATGGGGCAGCGGGGACTCCGATGCACGGGACCTGCTGACAGAGAAGGACGGTCAGCTATTGTAAACACAGCTGACCGTTCTTCTCTCTGGAATGATCACAGAGCGCCTTCTATGTAGGAACACAGGTCTCTGTGATCATTTCAAAAGCCCAACCCAAATACAGTTAGAAACACTCCCCTAGGCTTACATTTAACCCCTAGATCACCCACTGTGTTGACCCCTTCCCTGCCAGTGTCATTATTACAGTAACATTGCATATTTTTAGCACTGATTACCATAGTAATGTCACTGGTCCCCCCAAAAGTGTCAAAAATGTCAGTTAGGGGTCCCATCCGTCCCCCGCAGTCGCAGTCCCGATAAAAATCGCAGATCGCTGCCATTACTAGTAAAAAAAAAAAAAAAACAATTAAATTTACATAAATCTTTCCCGTAGTTAGTAGACGTGATAACTTTTGCGCAAACCAATCAAAATAAAAATCGCAAAGGTGTTTAAATACCACTAAAAGAAAGCTCTATTTGTGAGGAAAAAAATACAAAAATTTTATTTAGGTACACTGTCGCACGTCCACGCAATTGCCTGTTAAATGGCCTGGTTATTAAGGGGGCAAATCCTTCCGGTCCAGAACTGGTTATACAAGTTGTACACTCATTACTCTTCATTGTAGCAGTGTTATTTCTTCAGTGTTGTTACAAGAAAAGATATAATAAAATATTCACAAAAATGTGAGGGGTGTACTCATTTTTGTGAGATACTGTACACCTTGTATCCACCCACAGATCCTAAAAGAAATGAGCTCTGTCATTTCAAAGCCATCGTTTCAAATTTTTAGGGACTAGTTAATGACTGGAATAGTACCACTGGATTAATAAAAGACCACATAGATGAGTTCTTGCTGGAAAAAAAATATTTTAAGCAACAGACAGCATGAATTCAAGAAAGACCGAAGTTGTCAGACAAATCTGATTTCTTTTTATGAGGAGGTAAGTAAAACCTTGGACAGAGGGGTGCCTATGGACGTAGTATACTTGGATCTTGCAAAAGCATTTGACACAGCTCCCCCCACACTGCTTATGTGTAAGGTAAAGTCTACAGGCCTGGAAAAAACAGTTTATGAATAGATAAAAAACTGGCTAAAAGACCGTACTTAGAGAGTAATGGTTAATGATTCTTACTCTGAACGGTCTACGGTTATCAGTGGTGTACCCAGGGCCGGAGTTAGGGGGGGGGGGGCAAACTGGGCAACTGCCCAGGGCCCCGAATGCCTAGGGGCCCCGTGTCACTGTCAGTCAGGGCTGGACCGGGCAGTGTCCCGGTGGGCCGCGGCGCTCAGAGTCATCAGATACAGACACTAGAAGACGTTCCCTCGCTGCGGGCGGCCGCCGGTGTTTTGTACTTGCCAGCTTCACCGGCTCCGCGGCCAATCAGCCTTCTGCTCAGGGGGGGTGTGAGTCACACCCCCCTGAGCAGAAGGCTGATTGGCCGTGGAGCCGGTCCGGAAGTCAAGTAGTCAATGTGTGTGTGTTCCTTCCCGCGGCCGCCGATGATCACTGAAGCCGCTGCGCTTCAGATGGGAGCTCCTTCAGCCCGACTCCGGGCTGCTCACGGGGGGGCGGCGGCGGGGAGAGAAGGTAAGTGACTGCCTGCAGTGCAGCCTGTGCAGCCCCGGCCATGTGTGCTGATTAGGAGGGGGGTGGGGCTGCTCGGCTGCATATAGAGGATTTGATGTTTCCTTATGCCGCTGGATGGATGGATTCTTCTCCTCCCTTCTGCAGGCATTCTGCGGCTGCAGGAGAAATATGGAAATATCAATTTCTCTATATGCAGCTGAGCTGTCCCATCCCCCTCCTTTTCAACTTCTTTTACTGCCCCCCCAGTGATCTTAGCCCCCCCCCAGTGATCTTAGCCCCCCCCAGTGATCTTAGCCCCCCTCCCCCAGTGCTCTTAAACCCCCTGTATTTTTTAGCCCCCCACCCTGTGCTCCTTAGCCCCCCCGTGCTCTTCAAGTCCCCACAGTGCTTTTCATCTCCCCCTATGCTCTCTGGCTCCCCCAGTGCTCTCCACCCCCCTGTGCTCCCTGGCTCCCCCCTAAGTGATTTCCAGTTCCCCCCCAGTGCTCTCCAGTCCCCCCCATGCTCTCCATCCCCCTGGTTTTCCCTGCCCGCCACCCCCCCAGTGCTATCCACACCCTGCGCCTTCCAACCCCCCTGCAATGCTTTCCAAACCCCCCCCCCCTTAATTCTCTCCAGTTCCCCCCCTTGCCCTTCAGCTCCTCCAGTGCTATCTGCTTTCCCTGTGCTCTCCGGCCCCCCTAGTGACCTATCTTCTATCACGTCTGCAGTCTCTGACCTTCTCTTGTATCACATCCGCAGTCTCTGGACCATCACCTGTACTATGTCTGCAGTCTCTGACCATCTCTTGTATCATGTCTGCAGTCTCTGACCATCTCTTGTATCACGTCTGCAGTCTCTGACCAGCTCTTGTATCACGTCTGCAGTCTCTGACCAGCTCTTGTATCATGTCTGCAGTCTCTGACCATCTCCTGTATCATGTCTGCAGTCTCTGACCAGCTCTTGTATCACGTCTGCAGTCTCTGACCATCTCTTGTATTGTCTCTGACCATCTCTTGTATCACGTCTGCACTCTCTGACCATCTACTGTATCACGTCTGCAGTCTCTGACCATCTACTGTATCACGTCTGCAGTCTCTGACCATCTCTTGTATCGTCTCTGACCATCTCTTGTATCACGTCTACACTCTCTGACCATCTACTGTATCATGTCCTCAGTCTCTGACCATCTCTTGTATCATGTCCTCAGTCTCTGACCATCTCCTGTATCATGTCCTCAGTCTCTGACCATCTCCTGTATCATGTTCTCAGTCTCTGACCATCTCCTGTATCATGTCCTCAGTCTCTGACCATCTCCTGTATCATGTCCTCAGTCTCTGACCATCTCCTGTATCATGTCCTCAGTCTCTGACCATCTCCTGTATCATGTCTTCAGTCTCTGACCATCTTCTGTATCATGTCCGTGGTCTCTGACCATCTCTTGTATCAGGTCCGTAGTCTCTGACCATCTCTTGTATCATGTTTGCAGTCTCTGACCATCTCCTGTACTATGTCCAGCGGGAACACTCTTCAGCCACACCGCACAGCACACCCAAGGTAAGTGGAGGACTGGAGAGAGGAGTGACTTCTACTTAGGGATTTATTTTGCAGACAGGCTGGGCTGGCACTGGCAGCAACAATTTTATTCAAAGAAATCAGGATTTCTTTTGCAAATAGGCTGGCCTGGCACTGGAAGCCAGGCATAGTACTAGTCTAGTAGTACAATGCCTGCCAGTGCCTTGTCTGATCTGATGATGGCAGAAGAAATCCTTATTTTTCCTCATTTTTGATCATGTGTCATGATGAGATTGGTTTTGGTAATTGTCTGACTCTGATGCCAGCCTATTTGCAGAAGAAATCCTGATTTGAATAAAATATTTGCTGCCAGTGCCAGCCTGCCAGGATATTTGCAGAAGAAATCCTGATTTGAATAAAATTGTTGCTGCCAGTGCCAGCCTACCAGGGGCTGATCTGAGGTGTGAAGGTGCAGGAATTGGGGTGGTCTGAGGTGTGAAGGTGCAGAAATTGGGGTGGCCTGAGGTGTGAAGGTGCAGGAATTGGGGTGGCCTGAGGTGTGAAGGTGCAGGAATTGGGGTGGTCTGAGGTGTGAAGGTGCAGAAATTGGGGTGGTCTGAGGTGTGAAGGTGCAGGAATTGGGGCTGATCTGATGTGTGAAGGTGCAGGAATTGGGGTGATCTGATGTGTGAAGGTGCAGGAATTGGGGTGATCTGATGTGTGAAGGTGCAGGAATTGGGGTGATCTGATTTGTGAAGGTGCAAACCTCACTTGATTTCTTATTTATTCTATTTAATGTTATTTAATTAAAGCATATTTTCATGTAGTTGTATGTTTTATTTGGCTAAATTGATTAAATGCGCCTATATTTTTGGTAGAATATAAAAAAATTTGGGGCCCCACTTTTAGGTTTGCCCAGGGCCACACTTTGTCTAAAACCGGCCCTGGGTGTACCTCAAGGTTCAGTGTTGGGACTCTTACTTTTAATATATTTATAAATTATATAGGGTCTGGGATTGAAAAGTACCATTTCAGTCTTTGCAGATGACATCAAGCTTTGCAGTGGAATAACTTCTTTACAGGATGTCTCCAATTTACAAGCCAACCTCAATGCACTGTTTAATTGGGCAGCTTTGTGGCAAATGAGGTTTAATGTTAATGAATGTAAAGTTATGCACTTGGGGGCTAAGAATATGCATGCATCATACATACTAGGGAGGAGTACAACTGGGGGAATCAATGTTGGAGAAGGATCTGGGTGTTCTGATAGAGAGCTCATCATAAGCTTAACAATAGCATGAAATGCCAAGATGTTGTTTGCAAAACAAGCAAAATCGTTTCTTGTCTTAAGAGAGGTATGGACTCCAGAGAGAGAGAGAGAGAGATCATTTTGCCCCGGTACAAATCATAAGTAAGACCTCATCTGGAATTTGCAGTTTGGTTTCGGGCACCAGTTCTCAAAAAGGATATCGTGGAATTGGATAAAGTGCAAAGAAAAGCAACCAAACCGAGAGAGGCATGGAGGATCTCAGCTATGAGGAAAGATTAGAAGAACTGAATGTATTCTCTCTTGAGAAGAGGAGACTGAGAGGGGATATGATCAACATGCATAAATACATACGTGGTCAATATAGTGAACTTGGTGTTGAGTTATTCACTTCAACTGGTTCCCGTCCGCAGTATAGTCAAATGACAGCTGGTTTAGTTCTAAGAGGTTGTCATATGATGTCCTCCCATTCTTGCTGTGCATGCGCAGCCCTGGGCATGCCAATCAGTGGTTAGCTGTCCCTGTAGGACACTGTGCATCACCGATCGGGGTAAAGAACCAATAACAGCAGCTCTTTACCACATGATCGGCAGTGTCCAATCACAGCCGATCACGATGTAAACACATTTGCGGGTTATCGGCATTCCTTTCCTTATACTGTCACAGCATGAGGAGAGGAGAGAGCCGGTACCCAGCTAGTGTGAAAGGGAACAACTGCTCTGATAATCAGGGCACTGATCCTCAGTTGCCTGATTATCAGTGCAGCCCCAACCGTGCCTATAAGTGCTGCCAACCAGTGCCTCCTCATTAGTGCCATCTATCAGTGTCATTCAGTGCCACCTATCAGTGCCACCTATCAGCGCTGCCACATCAGTGTCCATCAGTGCAGCCTATCAGTGCAGCCTATCATTGCAGCCTCATCAGTTTAGCCTATCAGTGCACATCAGCGTAGCCTCATCAGTGCACATCAGTAAAGGAGAAAAATTACCTCTTTGCAAAATTTTATAACAGAAACTAAGAAAAACTATTGGTCTTTTTTTGTTTGTTTAGCAAAAAATAAAAAACCCAGTGGTGAGTAAATAGCACCAAAAGAAAGCTCTATTTGTGTGAAAAAAAATGATAACAATTTCATATGGGTACAGTGTAGCCTGACCGTGGAATTTTCATTCAAAGTGCAACAGTGCTGAAAGCTGAAAATTGGCCTGGGAAGAAAGGGGGTAAAAGTGCCCAGTAGACAAGTGGTTAAGGTCATCACAGAGAACAAGAGGGCACTGGGCACTCTTTGCGTCTAGAGGAAAATAGATTTAATCTCCAAATATGTAAAGGTTTCTGTAAAAATGTGTAATAGACTCCCTCAAGAGCTGGTTCTGGAGAGCTCATTAGATTGCTCTAAAAAAGGCCAGGATTATTTCCTACATGTACATAATATTTCTGGATACTAACATTTATAGGTAAAGGTGATCCAGGGAATATCTGCTTGCCTCTTGGGAGATCAGGAGGTATTTTTTCCCCTACTGGAGCAAATTGGTTTATGCTTTGCTGGGGTTTTTGCCTTCCTCTGGATCTGTGCGTATGGGACTATATAATCCCCCCCCCCTTTTATTGGTTGAAGTAGATCAGACTAACTATGTAACTATACTAAGTCCACCTTATTTAGCCTCCATCCCATCACCCAGTAGGATCAAGATGCCCTCATTAATATACCAATCTCTCTCCCATGTCCCCTCTATGGCTCTGCCCAACCGGGCATTCTCCCAGATGGCACAATCATTCTCTTAAAGCCAAGTTCCAGGCACTGCAAGCTGTGCATCCACCACTAGGAGTCCAAAAGTCTAATAGATGGTCTAAGCTCAAATATTCTGCTATCAATAACATTGGATTGATGATAGAAATGTGTGGAAAACAAAAGGTTGACAGCGCTCAATGGCTTAGTGTAAACTCAAGCTGATAATGGCTGCAGTGACACACAATCAGTGCTTGATAAAACTGGTAGTTTATTGAATAATGAAAATATAAAAGCAGTACAGCAATGTACCACGCTGATAAAAGGCTGGCTCAGGCCCGATGGATTAGGTTGTCCTAGGCATAAAAAGCCATGCAGAGGCGCCAACCGCCATTGCTGTGAAGGAGGACAGGCTGTAAGCATTTCCAAGCCGGACCTTGCCGACGCAGGTAGATGTCATCACTCGAGCGCTACCCAGAAGGAAGAAGCACAAAAGAAAGCATGGAACGCATGAGTTCCTGTTGCCATGACAACACGTTTCACGCACATGCGCTGTTTCAAGTCACAGGACAGGCGGCAGTCAGAGGTCATAAGCCCAATAGGGGCAGGTAGTGGGTAGATAATAAACACATCCTTGTCAAGCAGGCTGACACGGGGGTTCATTTTTGTTGTTCCGAATAAAGTGGACTATTCCCAAGAGGCATGTCGCCTCTTGGCTGATACGAACACCTACATGAAACTTGCTTCCGACCATATACCTGTTTTTCAATCAGAACTCAAGGCCTTGGTGGAGAGTGCATGGCAGGATGGAATAATAGATGATGGGGAAAGAACGTTTTGGATTTACAAACTCGAATCCCTGTCACCAAATGGCCTTAACGAGGACTTGGAATTATACAATGTGGTCCAAAATTAAAAATATAGAACTTTTAAACAATCTCCCTCATAATATTCAAACTAGCATCTCTTGAATAATTGACAAAAAATGTGTGTGTGTGTATATATATATATATATATACACACACACAGTATATATATATATATATATATATATATATATATATATATATATATATATATATATATAAATATATATATATATATATATATATATATACACACACACACACACAGTATATATATATATATATATATATACACACACACAGTATATATAAACAGTGGGTACGGAAAGTATTCAGACCCCCTTAAATTTTTCACTCTTTGTTATATTGCAGCCATTTGCTAAAATCATTTAAGTTCATTCTTCTTCCTCATGAATGTACACATAGCACCCCATACTGACAGAAAAACACAGAATTGTTGACATTGTTGCAGGTTTATTAAAAAAGAAAAACTGAAATATCACATGGTCCTAAGTATTCAGACCCTTTGCTCAGTATTTAGTAGAAGCCCCCTTTTGATCTAATACAGCCAGGAGTCTTTTGGGGAAAGATGCAACAAGTCTTTCACACCTGGATTTGGGGATCCTTTGCCATTCCTCCTTGCAGATCCTCTCCAGTTCTGTCAGGTTGGATGGTAAACGTTGGTGGACAGCCATTTTTAGGTCTCTCCAGAGATGCTCAATTGGGTTTAAGTCAGGGCTCTGGCTGGGCCATTAAAGAACAGTCACGGAGTTGTTGTGAAGCCACTCCTTCGTTATTTTAGCTGTGTGCTTAGGGTCATTGTCTTGTTGGAAGGTAAACCTTCGGCCCAGTCTGAGGTCCAGAGCACTCTGGAGAAGGTTTTTGTCCAGGATATCCCTGTACTTGGCCGCATTCATCTTTCCCTCGATTGCAACCAGTCGTCCTGTCCCTGCAGCTGAAAAACACCCCCACAGCATGATGCTGCCACCACCATGCTTCACTGTTGGGACTGTATTGGACAGGTGATGAGCAGTGCCTGGTTTTCTCCACACATACCGCTTAGAATTAAGGCCAAAAAGTTCTATTTTGGTCTCATCAGACCAGAGAATCTTATTTCTCACCATCTTGGAGTCCTTCAGGTGTTTTTTAGCAAACTCCATGCGGGCTTTCATGTGTCTTACACTGAGGAGAGGCTTCCGTCGGGCCACTCTGCCTTAAAGCCCCAACTGGTGGAGGGCTGCAGTGATGGTTGACTTTCTACAACTTTCTCCCATCTCCTGACTGCATCTCTGGAGCTCAGCCACAGTGATCTTTGGGTTCTTCTTTACCTCTCTCACCAAGGCTCTTCTCCCCCGATAGCTATGTTTGGCCGGACGGCCAGCTCTAGGAAGGGTTCTGGTCGTCCCAAACGTCTTCCATTTGAGGATTATGGAGGCCACTGTGCTCTTAGGAACCTTAAGTGCAGCAGAAATCTTTTTGTAACCTTGGCCAGATCTGTGCCTTGCCACAATTCTGTCTCTGAGCTCTTCAGGCAGTTCCTTTGACCTCACGATTCTCATTTGCTCTGACATGCATTGTGATCTGGAAGGTCTTATATAGACAGGTGTGTGGCTTTCCTAATCAAGTCCAATCAGTATAATCAAACACAGCTAGACTCAAACGAAGGTGTAGAACCATCTCAAGGATGATCAGAAGAAATGGAAAGCACCTGAGTTAAATATATGAGTGTCACAGCAAAGGGTCTGAATACTTAGGACCACGTGATATTTCAGTTTTTCTTTTTTAATAAATCTGCAACAATGTCAACAATTATGTGTTTTTCTGTCAGTATGGGGTGCTATGTGTACATTCATGAGGAAGAAGAATGAACTTAAGGCTGCATTCACATGTAAGCTTATAATCGCGGGCAGAACCGCCGCGGTTCCGCCCGCGATTCGGAGATTTATTGCAAATCGCGGGACGCCTAGCGTTGCCCGTTGATTTGCAATAGCCCCCCAAACGCCGAGCGATGTTGCCGCGATTTACGCCCGCCGAATCGCGGCAACATCGCGCAAACAAAATCGCGGGACGCAATACGCTCCAAAAAAGTACAAGAGCTTCTTTGGAGCGTATTGCGTCCCGCGATTTTGTTTGCGCGATGTTGCCGCGATTCGACGGGCGTAAATCGCGGCAACATCGCTCGGCGTTTGGGGGGCTATTGCAAATCAACGGGCAACGCTAGGCGTCCCGCGATTTGCAATAAATCTCCGAATCGCGGGCGGAACCGCGGAGGTTCTGCCCGCGATTATAAGCTGACATGTGAATGCAGCCTAAATGATTTTAGCAAATGGCTGCAATATAACAAAGAGTGAAAAATTTAAGGGGGTCTGAATACTTTCCGTACCCACTGTATATATATATATATATATATATACACACACAGTATATATATATATATATATATATATATATATATATATATATATATATCTAGAAGATGAGGACCATCTTTTATAGATATAATTTTTTATATATAATCTTTTTTCATTATTTAGAAGATGCTTTTGAATATTATGAGTGAGATTATTTAGTTTTAATATTGTAGTATTTAATTGTATATATTAAAATTTTATTTTTTTCTTTATTATTTTTATTAATTTTCATTATTTATTGTCATTTTCTTTACACATTTTTTTGATACATATCTTTCATTATTTCTACAGGATTGTGTAGGTCCTCGTAGGTCTTTTTAATCTCATTATTTTTACTTTTATTTTTATCTTCTTTTTTATTATTTATATATTCATTCTTTTTAAATATTATTGATTATTTAACTTTGCACCACCTATTCTGTCAATATCGATTGGGTGCCTTCACAATGTTTTATAAAATGGTAAGGGCTCAGATGGGTTAACCAATAGTTTGTCTCCCATAGCTCTGCCCACTCCCCGCCCCTATTGGGCTTATAACCCCTGCTTGCCGTCTATCCCGTGACTTGAAAAAGCGCATGGCAACAGGGATGCATGCGTTCCACGCTGGCTCTTTGTGCTTCTTCCTTCCAGGTAGCGCTCTTCCGCTGAAGCGCTCGAGTGACGTCATCTACCCACTTTTAGGTTTAAAGTGGTTCTAAAGGCAGGAGGTTTTTTTTTTTATCCTAATGCACACTATGCATTAAGATAAAAAAAAAAAAAAATCTGTGTGCAGCAGCCCCAATACTTACCTGAGCCCTATTTCGACGTTGCACGAGAGACTCTCCCTCCTGATTGGCTGGGACACAGCAGCGGGCACCATTGGCTCCCACTGCAGTCAATCAAAGTCAGTAAGCCAATGAAGAGAGAGAGAGGGGCTGGGCCGAGCTATGGCTCAGTGTCTGAATGGACACACAGAGCTGCGGCTCAGCTCAGGTGCTCCCATAGCAAGCTGCTTGCTATGGGGGCACCCGGCAGAAGCCGGGAGCGACGGCGAGAGACCCTAAAAAAGGAGGATCTGGGCTGCTCTATGCAAAACAATTACACAGCAGGGAAGTACAAAAAAAGAACAGACTTTAAAAGCACTTTAAGACAGCAAAACTTTTTGTTGTTACTGACACAGAAATAGAGAGAAAACCTTGTGCACACCAGCTTTCATGACACCTGTCTACGAAGGGGGCTGCCACTGATTTTGTAGGGATTTCCTCAAGCTTAATCAAGTGTTTCCAGGACAGGAAGTTAAGAGAAATCTTCCCAATGGGATGCACACAGCAAAAAAAAAAAAAAAAAAAAGATGGATTTGACATTCATTGACGACTTGTCTTCACCTTCTTTATTATGTGCAAAATGGTGGCCCCACATTGGAATAATAACTGGGCCTTATAGCATAGTATAGCCCAAGGATGTCCAACCTGCAGCCCAACACAGATTTGTAAACTTACTTAAAAATTATAATCTTTTGGGGAATTTGTTGTAAAAATGTGTTTACATTTAGTGAGCACATGTGGCCAAAGAAAACATTGACAGTGTCTCTTTAACTGACTTTTATACATTTTATCTTCCTAAAGAAAAATCTCCCACTCTTCACCATCACCCCTTATTCATATCATCAGTTTTCGGCAGCACCTATATTTGTGAGGAACTATTTTCAAAGATGAAGAACACAAATGGCAAAATTAAAATCAAAATATCTGATGAGCACCTTGAGAATTCATTGAGAATTGCTACTACATTCATTAAACAAAATATTGATATTAGTTTATCAAAAACAGTGTAAAAAACACACTAGTTTTATGTTGCCCTCTTTTACAAAAAAAAATATAAAAAAGAAAAAAAATGAAGTTTAATAACTCAGATAGGTACAGTATCTACAGTATATCAGTGATCAATAACTTGTGGTCTACCTAACTTTTTCTGCTTATCACCGCTCCTTATTGTAAGTGTATTTTATGTGTGTCCCAAGAAAATTCCTCTTCTTCCAATGTGGCCCAAAAAGGTTGCAAGGTTAGACACCACTGGTCTATAGAATATATTCCATCCATCCCATTCTGTCCACTCAATAAGATTTTAGACGTGAACCTTCCATTGGATCCTCTCATATGCTTATAGGGCTATGTTGATATTTCATTGCTTAAGGCACCATTCACAATGGACATCAAAGTTGCATAACAAGTCGTACACAATGTTTTCCAATGATAACCATTCATATATGTGCAACTTAAAGTTGCTGCGACTTCAGAGTAGTTCATGCACTACTTTGGTCCACCTTTCATGCATCAATGTTAACCCTCAAACGTTGCATGAAAGTCCTACTTGAATGCTACACAATGCAACAGTTGTGCAACAGTTGTCCATTATCACCAGTTGTCCATTATGACCCCTGGTCAAAGCCAAAGTCGTAATAAGTAACTGTCCTAATATTAAAAGTCAGCAGCTTCAGTATTTGTAGCCGCTGACTTTTAATTTTTTTATGAAGGAGGCTGGAGCTCCGCTTTAAGTGGACTGCTCTGCATCCTCCGACCATATCTGACTGGCTATTTGATCTTAATACATGCATTTCCTATGAGAGACACACTTTCTTTCTCAGAAAATAATTAAAGAGGTTAGATGCAATTTGGTCACCTTGGTTAGCTCATATGAGCCCAGTTTTGATTTAGGTTATAGGCCCTTTTAGGCATAGCTGTTTTGTTTATTTTATTAAAAGCAGGAGCACATATGCAATGTTGGAATTTTGCTGGCTGTTATGTTATTTACTCATTCACTGTTTTGATTACATGTAGGCATGCTTTGTGTGTCTTTAGGTTTCCTTTTTTACCTGTTATGTATTTTGCTTATATGTGTATGTACGGTATATAAAACTTAAAAAAAAAAATTCTGAATAGAAAAAAAAAAAATTCTGTCCCTTGAGGCCTCTGTTTACACTTTTGTGTACAGGAAACGCATGCAGAAACATGCATTTTCGAATTGCATGAAAAAAATGCTTGCAATTGCCATTATTTCTTAAAGCTGAGGTCCACCCAAAAGGGGAAGCTCTGCTTGTTCACACCCCCTCCCCCACCATTTGGCACTTTATGGGAGGGACGGGTACCTGCTTCCATGTCTAGATAAGATTTCTGATCTACAACATTTCAGGCCTCTCCTCCTTCCCCCCACTCCCTTCTGAGACACACAGGTCCCAGAAGATGGCAGGACCATTGAGAAAGTGCAGAGTGACTCACGCATGCACAGTAGGAAACAGGCTGTGAAGCTACAAGACTTCACTTCCTGTTTCCCTTACTACAGATGCTGGTGCCTGCACCCAAAGCTGATTTATGAATCGGCTAGTGGTGCCGACATCACCGGATCCCTGGATGGATAAGTGTCCCTATTGTAAAAGTCAGAAGCTACAGTATTTGTAGCTGCTGACTTTTCTTTTTTTTCTTTTTTTACAGACTGGAACTCCTCTTAAAATGTACTCTAAACGCAGCACAGAAATGTACTTATAAAAAGCTAAAAATGCTAGGTGAACAAACGTGCCAAGGTTTACTCCTAAAAAAAGTACAGGGCTACTTTGATGTGTTTTTTTGCGTGTAGAAAAGCCCATTCATGTGAATGGGATACCCTACGTTAGCCTTTTTCAATCAGGATGACTAGGCACCTTGGGGCGCCCGGAGCAATCTTCAAGTGTGCCTTAAAATGCCTAAAAACTGCCCCAAAATTGTACACAAGTCAGTGAGTGGAACAAGCCTGCCTTTTAGTTACACAAAGTCACAGATTTTTATTGTGCACCATGACGATCTTCTAGCTGCCAGCATCCTAACAACCAATGACGTCATCAGTTAATAAGGAGAATGGCGGGTTGCCTGCAAGTCCTTATTTGACCCTCCCCTGCCCCTCTCCATCAGCACTGGGGTCACATTGGCTAAGTGATGGAGAAAGTGAGTGAGAAGAGAAACATTGGATGGACTATTGGTCAGCACCAGTGTTCAAAAATGTATTTGTTTTGGTAGAATAAATCCCCTCGAACACTGGGTGTCTTACGTGTGTGGATGCATTATATAAAGCTATTAGAATCGTTTTTTAGAATGGGGTGCCTTGAGATTGTCTATAATTTTATAGTGTCTTGAGATTGTCCATAATTTTAAAGGGTGCCTTGAGATTGTCCATAATTTTAGAGGGTGCCTTGAGATTGTCCATAATTTTAGAGGATGCCTTGAGATTGTCTATAATTTTAACCACCTCCTTCCCAAGCCTATTCTGACACTTTGCTCCTACATGTAAAAATCTACTTTTTTTTTTACTTAGAAACCCCAAACATTATATATTTTTTTTTAGCACCCTATAGAATAAAATGGTGTGTGTTGCAATTTTATGTGTGCAGCGGTTTTTCAAACGCAATTTATTTGGAAAAAAAACACATTCAAGAAAAAAAAAAAACAGTAAAGTTAGCCCATTTTGTTTTTAGAATGTGAAAGATGATGTTACACTAAATAGAGTAAATAGATACCTAACATGTCATGCTTTAAAATTGCGTCTGCCCGTGGAATGGCGGCAAACTACGATGATTAAAACTCTCCATAGGCGATGCTTTAAACCCCCTTACAGATGCTTTAAACGCCGGTACAGGTTACCAGTTTAGAGTGGCACAGGAGGTCTGGTACTAGAATTATTGCTGTTGCTCTGACGTTCACAACAATACCTCACATGTGTGGTGTGATCACCGTTTTCATATGCATGCGGGAGTAATGTATGGGTTCGCATTTGCGCGTAAGCATGGTGGCGCTTTCAATTTAATGAATTAATTTATTTTATACAAAAAAATTTTTTTTTTTTTTTTTTACATTTTGTTTTTGGTACAAACTTTATTGCTATTGCAAGGGATGAACAACATCCCTTGTGACAGCATGGACCATGACAGGTCCTCTTTATGGAGAGATTTGGGGTCTACTAGACCCCAAATCTCTTCTTTGGCCCCCCCCTTGCAGGTGGTCAGACCGAGATCCCTCCGATCGGCTGCTTCTCTGGCCGCTGGTGGCCAGGTAAACAAGGGGGCGGAACCCGAAGTGAAGAATACTCTTAACTCCCGGTTTTCAGATTTACAGAGAGAGGGGAACGACGTCAGTTCCTCTCTCTCTCTGTACCAGGCAGCCATCGCCGCTGGCCACATCGCTCCCGCCCTCCTCGATGTGCCTGGAGAGCCCGGAAGAGGCAGTGGCGGGAGGTGGGTGGTACCCCTTCTGCCCCCAGAAGTGATCGAGTGACTAATTAGCCACTCAGATTACTTCTGCCTTGTAGACAATCGCCGCCTGCAAAAACTAATACCGGGATGATTCATGTAGGTGCAGGCATCATTCCGGTATAACTACTGAAACCCACCGACGTACGTGGGTAGTGGTTAAAGGGTGCCTTGAGATTGGCCATAATTTTAAAGGGTGCCTTGAGATTGTCCCTTATTTTAAAAGGTGCCTAGAGATTGTCCATAATTTTAAAGGGTGCATTGACATTGTCCATAATTTTAAAGGGTGCCTAGAGATTGTCCATAGTTTTGAAGGGCGCCTTGAGATTGTCCATAATTTTAAAGGGTGCCTTGAGATTGTCCATAATTTATAGGATGCCTTGCAATTGTCCATAATTTTAAAGGACGCCTTGAGATTGACCATAATTTTAAAGGACGCCTTGAGATTGACCATAATTTTAAAGGGTGCCTTGAGATTGTCCATAATTTTAAAAGGCGCCTTAAGATTGTCCATAATTTTAAAAGGTGCCTTAAGATTGACCATAATTTTAAAGGGTGCCTTGAGATTGTCTATAACTTTAAAGGGTGCCTTGAGATCGTCCATAATTTTAAGGGTGCCTTGAGATCGTCCATAATTTTAAGGGTGCCTTGAGATTGTCCATAACTTTAAAGGGTGCCTTGAGATTGTCCATAACTTTAAAGGACGCCTTGAGATTGACCATAATTTTAAAGGACGCCTTGAGATTGACCATAATTTTAAAGGACGCCTTGAGATTGACCATAATTTTAAAGGGTGCCTTGAGATTGTCCATAAATTTTAAAAGGTGCCTTAAGATTGACCATAATTTTAAAGGGTGCCTAGAGATTGTCTATAATTTTAAAGGGTGCCTTGAGATTGCCCATAGTTTTAAAGGGTGCCTTGAGATTGCCCATAGTTTTAAAGGGTGCCTTGAGATTTCATATAATTTTAAAGGGTGCCTTGAGATTGTCCATAACTTTAAAGGGTGCCTTGAGATTGTCCATAACATTAAAGGGTGCCTTGAGATCATCCATAACTTTAAAGGGTGCCTTGAGATTGTCCATAACTTTAAAGGGTGCCTTGAGATCATCCATAACTTTAAGGGGTGCCTTGAGATCATCCATAACTTTAAAGGGTGCCTTGAGAACGTCCATAACTTTAAAGGGTACCTTGAGAACGTCCATAACTTTAAAGGGTGCCTTGAGATTGTCCATAATTTTAAGGGTGCCTTGAGTATGTCCATAATTTTAAGGGTGCCTTGAGATTGTCCATAATTTTAAGGGTGCCTTGAGATCGTCCATAACTTTAAAGGGTGCCTTGAGATCGTCCATAACTTTAAAGGGTGCCTTGAGATTGTCCATAACTTTAAAGGGTGCCTTGAGATTGTCCATAACTTTAAGGGTGCCTTGACAGAAAAAAGTTTGAGAAACACTGCACTATGCTGCCATGTAAAAAAATGCAATGCAATGCGTTGTGCAGTTGTGAACGCAGATTAATTGACGCACCAGTGAGTTGTTACAAGCTAAATAGTTCACAGTGATCTCTGTAAACATTGAAAAATGATTTATTTAAAAAAAAAAACTATTTGCATATTCAAATTCCTTAGCTTAGTTCTACAATAAAAACATATTCAAAGTTATGGTGTGCTCTTTTATTTAGCTAACACAGCCTGTCACGCAGACTAATACAGCCTTCAGAAATGAAAGCCTTGATTATTCCAATTAGGTAGTAAGCTGGTTAATCAAAGTTACCGACAAAAACCTTCCCAAGCAGCAGCACGAAGTCGGGTATAGAAGAAGTCAGGCGCGTGCGCAGTTGCGTTCTACCGCGGCGGAGAGCGGGCTTGTAGTGCGCGTGCGCGGCACCCGAGTCCTGCACCAAGAAGAGTGGAGGGAGGAGGGGCAGCCAGTGCAGGAGGGATCAGTATTTGGCAGGAAGGCGAGGCCTGCTCCTGGCACTAGAGTCCCATAACCAGCCGTGAACGAGCTCCAAATCTGGCAGTCTGTGAGAGACGGAAAGGAGGGGGTGGGGAGCGAGAAGTGGAGTGTACAAGCTGAGGGCTTGTGGAAGTTCAGTAGGGGGGTGGGTGGGAGAGGAGTGGAAGGCGGGAGCGGCTCTGGTGACAGAAATAAGGAGGAGGGGGTGGGAGCGGAATCATTACCTGGGGGAGAATTCCGCCGCCCCGGAGAAAGTGGACGGAAAGCCCTGTGTGAGCAGGTAAGAGGAGCGGGGCCCTCCCTCTGAACTTGGCCCTTTGTTCTCACATTCTCCCCCCTCAATCCCGCCTCTGCCTCCTCCTGCAAGCAACTCTCTTCCCTCAGTCCCGCCACTCTCTCCTCACAGCTCTCCCCGGGCGCCCCCTTGCGTTCTTTTTTTTTTTCGTGGCGTGACGTCATTTAGAGCCTGCGAAGGTATGACGTAAAGAGGGGGTCTTCTATTGTTCCACCTGGGCAGCGGAATCCTGTCGGCGGAGAGGGCAGCTTAGAGTAGAGGCGGCTGAGGGGGGAAGCAGTGAGTGTCTGTGTCTCAGGCATTGGCTTCCTTTGTCTGCTGCTTTCCGTCCCCCCTCCCCCATGTCTCCTTCTCAGACAGAAACGCTGCAGGTTTGTAAATACTGGACCAGCACACAACATGGCTGACACTAGCCCTGCCTGCTAGGCTTGCCGCTTCTCCGGTGTGCAGACACTGCAAGGTAAGCATGTGAGGGGAGCAAGGCCCCGACACACACCAAGCCCCCTCACTATTATTCCTGTTTATGTTTTGGTATTCGTCAAAGGGAGGGATGATGCTGCTGCACCAAATTCTGCTGGCACGATCCAGCCGTGTTTATGTTTTCCCAGTGCTCCAGAGACATGCCTTCCCTTCTCCAATCTGGATCATTTTATCATTATCTGCCTGCAAACATTCACACTACCCTAGACTCTCCCAGGTACAAGTGTGTCCCTACACTCCCTGCTTTTGTGGATAGGCTTCTCCCAGCCTAGTTTTTCAGTAATGTTTTGTGATTTATTTATTTTTTATTGACCTTGTCCACTGTCTATTCTCAGGTAAAGACTTCTTCACAATTCTCTCCTGAGCCTCGGTAAATCGTGCGCCTGGTTATTGTACCAGTGATGGGTCGTCTTTGCAAAACAAAAATGAATGGGCGCAGCAGCGTTTTGTGTTTTTGTCCTCCTAGAGCAACGTAGTACCACTCCTCCAGTGCTTAGGTAGTTGCAAAACTTTGGAGCATAGTTTGATCTTGTTGATGATCTGATGCTCATTTTGAAGTGGAGGTTAGTAGTGTTGTGTTTTGTATGGATTGGACCTAAGTTGTATCAGTGGTTTTCCCCTTTTTTATTTTTATTTTTTTATAGATCTGAGGTTGAAGGAATTAAAAGGCCTATTGGAGTTGATTTTGTGCCCAGTGTTCATTTACATATACCATTCCCCTGTCAAATTGTTATGCATGCCCGAGCATGAAGAATAGTGTTCTGCTTTAGTATTACAGTAAACCCCCCCCCTCCATTGCGGGGGTTACGTTCCGGACCCAGCCGCGAAAAGTGAAAATCCGTGAAATAGAAAAACACTATTAAAATGCATTGTAGGCATTTTTTTTTTTTTTTTTTTTTACTGTCACTACGTGTAAAAGCATTTTAAGGTCTTTAAACACACTTTTAAAACAATAGAAACTCATTTAAACACATAAAAGATACTGAGAGACATAGCAAGAGCTATGGAAAACACAAAAATATTTCATTTTTAATGACTTGTATAGTAAAATAACATTACAAAAAAAAACGCAATATACCGGGACCGCAAAAACTGAACCGCGATGGAGCGGGGTTTACTGTACCATTCCCCTGTCAAATGGTTGTGCATGCCTGAGCATGAAGAATAGTGTTCTGCTTTAGTATTATTCAGTTTTGGTTGGGGTCCAGTGTGTGAACTTATCGTTTAAGATTTTACTTTTATGTCATTTAACTTTTTTTTTATTTAGTTTTTAATAGAAGTTTAAGGCTAGAATCATGCAAGTTAATTTGAAACCAGCGTTTCAGTCTGACTTCGGGGGCAATTTGATAAACCAACATCTGTGCAGGTGCGCTCTCTTAAGTCGCCCAAAAAAGTGCAGAAACTACTTTTGGAAATTGGTGTCGCGTTGCACTGATTCGGGAGGTGCCATTGCCAGCAATAGGCTCCAATTTGGCTTACCATTTGACATGTACAATCGCATGTCAAATCAACCCAGTGTGAACGTGGGATAAAGGGGAGCTTCAGTCACTTTTTGCAAAAAATGAGGTCAAGCGGCTTCGAATCCTGTAGCTGCTGACTTTTAATAAACACTCTCCTATCAAGGGATCCAGCACGGTCCTCACCTGATCCTTTCTTCACCAGTCTTCAGCTCCTCAGCACTTAAGCCTCGTACACACGCAATGATTATCGGCCGACCGATCGTCCGACTTTTGTCCAGAGTTGCATTTTGTTGGTTGGAATGTGCCTAGACTGCACATGAATTTTCTCGGCCAACAAAATTCTACTTCAGAAGTGAAGTCATGTGCTGGTTTACTTTCCGTGTGTTTTTTCTTCTCTGAGCATGCCCAGTCTTGCTCATCAGATTTTTGTCTGCCGAAATCTGTACTGACTGACGGAAAATCGGCCGTTGTCTTGACGGCCAACAAAAATTTTATAGCAGTGCACACCAGATTTTATTCGGCCGAAAAGTCGGAGTCGGTTGTCGAAAGCATCATACTAACAAGCCGAAGATCGGACGTTGGCTGAAAATTCCTGGCCAATAATCGATGCGTGTGTACGAGGCATAACACTTACACGTTAACACTGGGTAGCTGGCTGTGACTCCTTGCAGCTTCACAGACGGCTGCAAATGTGTGTGCCATGCTGCGCTTTGTCTCTCAGCCTTCTGGGCAGAGAGGAGGATAATTTCTTACAAGAGGTAGGAGAAGGTGCCTATCAAAACTTGGTACCCCCCCGCCCTAAAAAAAAAATATTCCAAATATGGCAGAGGAATTGGAGGAAGGTCGAAAGGGTAACGCCACTTTTGTGCGAAAAGAAAAAAATATAGAGTATACAATAGCGACACAGGTCATATTGGAATACTTTTTCCTTTTCAATCTGCAGCCGTTGTAATTTTCTGAAAAATGCAATGCGATATGGCTACCAGGAGGTGTTCTGTACACAATGTGTGTACAGTACTCTTCCCACCCCAGAAACATAATTACCTGCTTGTGCGATTGGCTCACCAATATTTTTTGTGAAGTGCACAGCAGCATGGTTCGGTGCACTGTAGTGACATGCAGGGCCATCCAAAGAGTTGCTATGTTATGCAAACCCGTTGCATAAAATCACACAGAGAAACACGCTCTTGTGTGAAAATTTCATAAAGAAAACTATTCTTTTCTAGGTGTCATTGCAGTTCCTGCATTTATCCATGAGGGCTCTTAAGGTGCCCATACAGTGTTACATTTTTTTTTCCCCATTCAGCCAATAAAACCTCCCACCACCAGGACAATGGGAGTTGGTTTACTAAAACTGCAGAGTGCAAAATCTGGTGCAGCTGTGCATGGTAGCCAATCCGCTTCTAATTTAAGCTTTTTCAATTAGGCCCCTTTCGCACAGGTGGACCGTTCATATCCACCTGTCCGTTTTCCAGGCGGATCTGAACGGATGCCCCATGCATCTCTTATTGGCCATTGGATGTCAGCGAAGACATGTCCGCTGACATCCGATCTGTCAAATCTGGATGGGATGAAAACCCTATTTTCCATCTGTCCAGTGGATGAGATCGGATGAGAATAGACAGATGGTCCGTTCCCATCTGATTACCCCATAGAGAACAGTGGGGACCTGACAGCTCTGTCTCCGCACACAGCGCAGAGACAGAACAGCCATCCGCCTGCTCAGCAGGTAGATACCCCGCTGAGAAAAACTGGCCCCCTTTCGTGAAAGGGGCTTAATCTTTTGACAAAAAAATATCTGGAGCCCACGTTCACACTGGTTCGATTTGACATGTCAAATTGCATGTGAAATCAAAGCCAATTGCCGGCAATTGCAGAGTCCGAATTTTAGTAGTTTCTGTACTACTTTTAGCGACTTCGGTAGACATCTGTGCAGGAACCTGCACAGATGTTTGTAAGATCGCCCCTGAAGTTGGACTGAAATGCCGTGTTGAAATCGTGCGAGTTCAGCTGTTTTCACACAATTTCAAGACTGCCTCCGTGTGAACCTGGGCTGAAGCTGGGCTCACGTAATTGGATAAAAATTTAGTGGATGGTTTCTGTAGGCCTTGACTCTACGGAGTTGTTGATAAATCTAGATAAGCTGTTCTTGTAAAGCTGGCCATAGATGGGTAGAGTTTAAAACTAAAATTCTTAGGAAAAGCATGTTCTAAAGGCCCGTGCACACGATTAGAAAATAGGAAGTAAAATTTCGTCTGAACGATCTGCTGATTTTTGGATCGTTAGCATAGTGCTTTCTACAGCCGATCACAAATTTTCGTACAACAAAAAACGGATGTGCAGACTATAACATTTTTATCATACGTGAACACCACATCCGATTTTTTAATTTAACCACTTTAAGACCAGGTCCATTTTTGACACTAGGTGTTTACAAGCTAAAATCTTTTTTTTTTTTTGCTAGAAAACTGCTTAGAACCCCCAAACATTATATATTTTTTAGCAGAGACCCTAGAGAATAAAATGGAGCTCGTGGCAATATTTTTTTATCACACCGTATTTGCGCAGCGGTATTCCAAACGCAATTTCTTTGGAAAAAATTCACTTTTTTAAGTGAAAATTAGAAAACAGTAAAGTTAGCCCAATTTTTTCCTTAATGTGAAAGATAATGTTACGCTGAGTAAATACCCAACATGTCTTGCTTCAAAATTGCGCACGCTCGTGGAATGGCGACAAACTTTGGTACATAAAAAATCCCATAGGCGACACTTTAAAAATTTCTGCAGTTTAGCGTTAGAGGAAGTCTAGGGCCCAAATTATTGCTCTCGCTCCAACAATCGCGGCGATACCTCACATGTGTGGTTTGAATACCGTTTACATATGTGGGCGGGGCTTCCGTATGCGGTTTCTTCTGCGTTTTTCCTATTTTATTTGATTTTTACAGCTTTTTAAAAAAAAAAAAAAAAAAAATGGATAGTTTTTATTTCTATTTCAAGGAATGTAAACATTCCTTGTAATAGAAATAGCCATGACAGGACTGCTTTATTGTGAGATCTGGGGTCAAAAAGTCCTCAGATCTCAACAAGTGCACTAAAACAGACAAAAAAAATTGTTAAAAAAAAATCAGCCCTGTAAGCCGGTTGCTAGACAACAATGTTTAATATCGCTCTGGTCCTCCAAGACCATAGAGTCGAATGAGGGCCATCTTGCCCTCACTCGACTTCCTGTCTAAGGGGATCCGGGACCGGATCATTTTTCCCCGCTGCCGGCGGGTCCGTTAAGCCGGTAAAAGGACCTGGACGCCGCTGGGACAACCCTTACCTTAAAGCAGATTGCCCGCCGTCTTTAAAAATACCGGGGTTATGGCAGCTATCTGCTGCCATAACCACGGTATTTAGCGTCAAATTAGTGACGTACATCTGCGGTGGGCAGTTGGTAAGTGGTTAATTAGTACAGTTTTTGACCGGAAAAAAAATTGTAAGAGCAAGACTACGCATGCTCGGAAATGAAAGCATACATACAAACAATTCAACACATGACATCACTTCTGAAGTGGAATTCTGTTGTACGAGAATTTTCTTATGAAAGTAACCTCTTCACTTTCGATATGAGACTGGCATGCAACAAAAAAAGGGATAAAAAAATGTCTGCTCTGATCCTGTGTACGAGGCTTTAGTTTGTTTTTCTGATCCTTAGTTAAATCAACATTCAACTACGACCACAGTGATGAGAGAACTTTTCTCAAATGTATTTCTAACTGTGTATTTGGTTTTACATTTGGTAAAGTCCATTCATTCCAAGAATCAATATTAAAAGCAATCAAAATCTTTTCAGCTACATTTGAATACAAATTTTGCTAAGACTTAGAATTTCTGTTCAAAATTCTATTCATCTATGGCCAGCTCTATTTAGGTTGTAATGTGGGACAGTCTTTAGAGGACAACAATATTATTCCACCATTAAGTTTATGAAGTGAGCAGAAATGACATGCACCACTGCGTTAGACTAAGGTATAATTTTAGTTAAACTCTGTATTTGGTCTCTTCTACACTTAATAATGTTAAAGTGCTACCAAACCCAGGACCCTGTATTCACTATATCTGGTCTACCACGGAGCATGGAAATGTAATCATTTTAGTAAATATAAACTTCTAAATACCCTTTCTCATCAGCAGTTAGAGCAGTCTTGTGACTTCTGTCATTGTCTTGTTAAAGCTTGTAGGAGTTTGAATTCTCCCCTGATTGTACTATGAGGCTGCATGACCCCTGACCCTCTGTCCGGACAGTCATTGACTCGGTGCTGATCACATGCATCCTTCAAAAGAAAATAAACACTCTAGCAATACACACCAAACAAAGCATGTGCAGCTTGCTTTCAAGGCGCTGTTCTAGCTGCAGATAGATTGGAGACTATGAAATAAGGGGAGAGTCAGAGAAGACTAGATCAGTCTTTTTGCAAAATACTGTGGATGCAAAATACTGTGGAACCTAAGGGTTTAATCCACTGCAAGTATAACAGTATGCTTTCCTGCATTATACAGACTGATTTACTGTTGTGGGTTTAGTAACCCTTTATTTCACAGTTGCATGCATATGAATATCAAGTAGTGTTTACACTCTGGTAACCTGTAAAATAGTTGCATTTGCCCTATGCTGTTTTGTCTGAGCATGAAGATTCTTCCTATTCTAGTAGTGTTAGGTTTGTTTGGGGCCTAAAGAGTGAACATGTTCTTTAAAGTATAATTTTACACCTTCCTCGGCTGCTCACCAGCTCCTTGCTACCACTCTGTACAAACAGTGCATTTGCTAAGAGCCTTGCGGCCAACAGAGTTTGTGTCTTCAGCTTCACGTTCCATCCTCCAGTTGAAGAGCTAATGGTGTTTTCTTGCTGTATAGAGTCTTTATTTTTCACGTAGCTATCCTTGATTCATAGCCATAACATCTTGTTTAGATGTGTCTGACACTGCAGAAATGGTTTCACATGAGATTATCTTGATTGGTAAATTTGTTATGGGAACAGTTTAAACTTGTGTAGTATGCCAAAAAGTATCATGTGACTGACTCATACTTAAACCAAACCCCTTATTGCGAAATCAATCGGTTTCAAATTGTATATATTTCCTAAGGACATTTCCTGAAATAAAAGAACATGCATTGACTCTACCCTCGTGTGTCTGTGTGTTCCCAAGGCCTCGTATGGCAGATACTCAGCCATCCTTTTCTGAAGTCCCTAACACCAGTTACCATCATAGGTGGAAAAGAAAGCAAGTTTAGTTGTGTTCTGTGAGGAGTTGCTCATGCTATGTTTAGGCTTGGCAAGGTTCTTCCTTTCTCTATCAGTGTCTGGAAGGTGTTTTTACAATATGAGCAACATCTCATTTTTTGTTTTTTTCTTTTTTTTCCCCCCGGCCACTCGGCCCCCCTGTTTTTAATGTAATGCTCTGTCTCATTGACAGAAGGGGTGAAGCCCAACACAACATTTTACAAGAAAAGTTCAGATTTTCATGCAACTCAAGCAGCCTATGTTGTGCACCTTTTAAACATTTTAGCAGTGGCAACAGTGGCATGCAGGGGATTTTCATTGAAAGGAAGTGAGACCACCCTTCATGGTAAAATTGGAATGAGGTTGGGCAGTGATATCACACATTCTACTTTATCCAGTCAGATATCTACTTCTCGTGATTTCCTGCCTTCATCGGTGAGGTATGCTTTAGACCTAGTTACAATGGTCCAAACTGGACCAATGTTGCTGCAAAAATAAAATTATACCTTCATAACCTGGGATTGTCAAGTCTCTTGGATCTTGCTGTTGAAATCTTCCCGTTTTTCTATCCCTGTGATACCTGTAGATGTAATGGCACATGATTTTGGTTAAAATTTAATTTTGAGCAAAATGCAGTTTAACCACTTGCCGACCTCCCCACGCGGCAGGGCGGCTCGGCATAATCAAGTAGATGTACGCAATTATGTGCATGTGGTTTTGGTGGTGCGTTCGCTCCCACTGATTAGACATAGCGGGGGGAGCGAGCTTGATCGCCGATGGCCTCCTGTATCTTCGGCAAAAGTGTCATGTAAACACTGTAAGACTGCTCTCCTGTCAGAGAGGCAGGGAAAGATCATGTGATTCAGCTAAGCGGAATCACCAATCTCTCTGCCCCTAGTCAATCTATCCCCCCTACATTAGTAAGCACATCTAGGGAACACATTTAACCCTTCATCACCCCCAGTGTTAACCCCTTCCCTGTCAGTGTCATTTATATAGTAACGGTGCATATTTTTAGCACTGATTACTGTAGTCACTGGTCCCCCCTCCCCAAAGTGTCAAAAAGGTCAGTTGGGGGTCTGATCTGTCTCATAATATCGCAGTCCTGATAAAAATCGCTGATAGCCGCCTTTACTAATAAAAAAAAAAGTCCATAAATCTATCCCGTAGATTGTAAGCGCTATAACTTTTGCGCAAAACCAATTATACGCTTTTTGGGATCTTCTTTACCAAAAATATGTAGCAGAATACAAATTGGACTAAACTTATAAAAAATTAGATTTTTGTTTTTAAAATATTTTTATTGGGTATGGCACAAAAACAAAAAAAAAATCGCAGAGGTGATCAGATGCCACCAAAAGAAAGCTCTATTTGTGGGGGGGGGGGGGGGGGGACCTCAATTGTATTTGGGTATGGCGTCGCACAACCATGCAGTTGTCAGTTAAAGCAAAGCAGTGCCAAATCGTAAGTAATGGCCTGGTCATTAAGGGGGTAAAACAAGGTTTTCCACAATTGCTGGGCTTTGGGAGGAGTCCTCATTACTTCTGAGACTACAAATCCCATCATGCCCTGGGACTGTGTGCTACTTTTGGGCATCTGACTGTACCCACCCACATTGCTGCACCCTGTCCTGCTTTATATGTGGGTCCGATGTCTCCTCGCACTTCAGTTTTGCATGTGTATTTTATGAGGGGTACTTAAAGTAATACTAAAGGCTGCAAATTTTTTTTCCCCATAAAATAAGCTTTTTCCTTAGCTGAGCGGTAGGAAAACCTCTTCCTTCTGGGTTCCCCCGCTGTCCACTCCTCTTCTCTTTTCGCATGCTCCCTTAGCAAGTTGTGTGCTGAGGGGGCACCTGTATGGACATGCTTCTGATCTGGGCTGTCAAGCACACATCCATTGACACCGTGCAGCTCGACCATAACACCCCCCCCCCCCCCCCCGGTGTTACCACCTCACAGTATTTGCCTGACAGCTGCACAGGAGCCAATGGCTCCCTCTGCTGCCTGTGTGTCCTGTGAGAAGAGGAAGACAACTCGCAAATATCTAGTCAAATCCATATCTGCTGGGTCTCTTACCAATGGCAGCAAACCATGGCCGCTGGACGTCTCCTCCACGCCTGTGAGCACCTCCAGCAGCCATGGTTTATCATCGGCGGGGGGGCACTGCAGATATGGATTTGACTAGATATTTACTTTTTGAATTGTTATAATTAATGAAACTGCTTATTGATGAACTACATGGTGCGTCCCTTTCTTTACTGGGCTCTCACACATAGAGGTGGGGGAAATCTCATGCGATTCGGATAGGAATTGCACTACATTTCTATTCAAATCGCATGTAGCGCAATATGCACCCATTGATTTTTGTATGGCCTCAAATTGTATCGGGGCATTTTCACGTGTACCCGTTATTGGCATTGGTGCATTCTTAATGTGAAATATAGGATGGGCAAAGGTCCACTTTAATTGTGCCTTGGGGTAATTTTTGATTATCTCCTATTGAAGTTGATTGGGACAAAAAGGTGCATTGTAACACAAAAAAAAAACACGTACTTTTTGTGTTAAAAAAAAAAAAAAAAAAAAAAAAAAATGCATGGAGGAGAAATGCTCAGGTGTAAATGGGCCCCATAGAAAATCATGGTAATCCTCGTGTTGTGTCTGCCAGCACTGAGCACACTCAAAATTTTCCCAGGTGTGAAAGGCCCTTTTCGCACAGGCTGTCAAGATGAGGTCAGCTTGTCAGTTTTTCAGGTGGACCTGATCGGACCCTCCAGTCTCTTCTATGGAGCGGCGGATGTCAGCTGACACCCACTGCTCCTGTCTGCCAAAAACATGTCCTATTCCCCATCTGTCGATCGGATTGAATGAAAATGGACAGACATCCCCTGCTGAGTAAGCGTACTCTGCTTCACGGAGGCGACCGTGTGAAAGGGGCCAAACTTTTCTTATTAATAACTGCTCACTCCTTGTAAATGACAAAACTATGCAGTGCAGATAGAAGCTTTGTTTAGGGGAGGGTGTCTGTAGTTTAATCAGCACGACAATTTCTACACACAAGGTATCCTGTAAGAGAAGAGGCAACGGTAGCTGGTGTATTTAAAAGCTGACTCCTCCCGCAGGAGTAGCAGGTTTTCAAACCACCAGAAGTACCTGCGCGCATACATATATATTCTATAGCCGCAATTTAACATGCTGGTCACCAGAGTATGTTGCTACTTACAGGATGCTACTTTTAGTGCCGGTTCACACAAGTCGCGCTAGTCTGAATGGACTCTAAAGCAGTGTTTCTCAACCTTTTTCCAGTTGGGGCACCCTTGAAAAGTATTTTCAGTCTTGAGGCACCCCTGACCAAGGCTTGAGTCACATTACTGTGTGTCGCGGAACACGCGCACAATCGCGCTTGTTCCCGGCAGACAAATGCTTTGCTCTTTTGGGATGCCATACATTCTTGGCACTGTAGGGGAAGCAGAGAGCACAGCACACTCCCCCCCCCCCCCCCCCCCCCCTTTATTTTCACTTTTGAGGCTGACGGAGCTCTCCATCAGTGCTGATGTACACTTTGGCAGGGGATCGGGAGATTGGGCTCATCTGATAGCCCTTCTCTCCCATGATCCTGTGGCATACCTTAGGACACACTGGTTGAGAAAGGCTGCTCTAAAGCAACAATCCCCCTGTTGCACAAATGAAAAAATATATAAATATGTATCAATTTTTTTTTGTTTTCTGATTTTCTAGGCTGGCCCCTGGGATTGCTACATCACACATCAGGGAGGCATTGTGTTATCAAAGGTGCACACACGCGATATTCAACGCGTTCGCAGAACAGACATGCACTTGCAGCTCATCTGTGCATAAATGCCTCAAACCTCTAGTGCTTGGCTACCAGAAATGGGGGCGTTTGTGCACATGCATAGAATTCTACTGCATGTGCGCTAGGGCTGAACGATAGTCGATATATCGACTATAGTTCTGCGGGCGTGGGCGATATTCATATCGCCGAAGACACGATATTTAGCATGAGGTGGGGGGGAGGAGGACTCGCAGTGATTGCACATCCGTCCCACACGTTCAGCGGTGAGCAGCGCGCCGTGAGCAGCTGCACAGCTAACCAATCACGCGTGCCTGCACACCTGATTGGTTCCCTGTGCCACTACTCACGTGATTGGTTCGCTGTTCCGCACTCACCGCTCGGTCAAGAGAACTAGCTGCAGGGCGGCAGACTGAATGTGTGGGACGGATGTCATGTCTGGCTGTGTTCTTCTACCTCCTACCACCACTGTGAGTCCCAACTCTGCCTTCCACACTGTCAGTGTCTTCTGCATTCCACCCAGTTAAATATTGCGATATATATAGTTGGAAAACGAATATCGCAATGTACTTTTTTTCCCAATATCGTGCAGCCCTAATGTGCGCAGATCTGCTGCCAGTCTCTGCTAGGTCCCAGTATCTGCACGTGCAATGGATTTTGAAACATCGTGGTGCAGAAGAGGCGTGGGGGGAAAAATTTATTTTGCGGTTATGGTAAAATGAACAAAGCATGTACTTCTGAAGTGAGTACTTGCATCAATTCAAAGCACCTAGTATAAATCTTGTCTGCTCGCTCCTTCTATCTACATAGGTCACTTATAAAAAGGTAATCTGGATACCAGACAATCCTGAAACACGACCCTTCTCCCCCACCAGCACACAGCAGGTGATTAACAGCCTCAGCTGTGCATGTTTCCCTATGAGACAGCTTAGAAGAAACCGCCACACATGTCTCAGATTACACCGAGCTCTGTGCTGTGCAGTGTGTGATCTGAGATCCCCACCATCGGACTTCTGGAAGCTGAGAAATAATCTGCAGAGTGCTCTCCTGTACAGCAGTTCAAAGGTGACACAAACTGGTTCAGTTTATGTAGGAGAATTTGTTCTGTGTATCACCTGAGGCTAGTCACTTCAGTTGACAAATGTATGGGTTTACAACCATTTGGGTTCCTCTTTGAAGTGCTTTAAACAAATGGGGCAGGATAACACATAGGCAACTAGTATTTTCAGGTCATCAGTGGCAGCTCAGATTTAATTTGTTACTGTTAACCAACTCTGGTAAAAAGGGTGCCTTCTCACTGAATGGTTTAATAAATTCTGTCTAATATAGTATAGTGATTGGCTTACATAACAGCACCGCTTTCAGGGTGGTACGGTGTGGTGTATGTAACATTTTGCGTAGTGAACAGAATGGGGGGGGGGGGGGGAGTCTGGGGTACAGTTGTGCTCATAAGTTTACATACCCTGGCAGAATTTGGTTTCTTGGCCATTTTTCAGAGAATATGAACGATGACACAAACTTTTCTTTCACTCATGGTTGGTGTTTGGTTGAAGCCATTTATTATCAATCAGCTGTTTTTCACGCTTTTTTTTTTTTTTTTTTTATTAATCAGAATGACAACAGAAACTACCCAATATTTCACCAATCTGTACGGTTACCTGTAGTGCATGTAATATGCACTAATTTGGCGCATCAATGCAAACACTTGGGATATACAAGGTAGCAACCCTCAATGTATGTTGATTCTGGTTTTATAGCACAGGATTATTTTTGTATAAATTATCAGCATAGCTCACATTAGAATATCGCTGTCATTCACCCATCAGTCACATTTGTGTATGCGCAGCACTAGAATTCTATACTGTTTGTATGTATATAGAGAAAGCGCAGCGTGATTGCAGCATATACACCAACACATTATAGCTGCTCACAGGACACACTTAATTGTTTATGTATATAAAACATACCTTGAACTTATTCAATTAGGTAGGCCTATAGATGATTCATATAACAATACAACATTACTGCTAATACAATCGCTACAATTAATGTTTCATCGGGCAATTTTTAAATGAGCCTCCTTTTTTAAACAAAAAAAAAAAAACACCTGATCTGACAAGGACCTCAATCTCATTTAAACCCAGCCTGGCACCATGGCTAGTCCTTATCTTGGCGTGTTGTCTAGGCCCCTTTTAATATATTGGCCTGAGAAGGTATTTGCTAAGGCTCTAACATTTTTCTGTAGGAATCTTCACCTAAGGTGAAAGTCAAGTTCATTATTCTTATGATAAAGATGGCTGCCAGGATGCCCATATATAACCATGTGTAAAATAATATGTATGGGCTTCATATGATTCCTTGTAGCCCCAATAGTTCTGACAATAGTGGTTTTTTTTTTTTTTTAACCAGTTCCAGACCACCCACCACATATATACTACTGCAGGATGGCCTGGCTGCATAAAATCACGTACATGTACATGATTTTGTGCACGCATTGGATGGGCGTGCAATTTGACACCGGGAGCCAACAAGCGGGTCCGGCAGCTATCACGGTCGGTATGTAAACAAGGCAGACTGCTGTTCTGTCAGGGAGTAAAAGATCTCTATTTTTGTCCAGTGCATCCACTCCCCCCACAGTTGGCACTCCCTAGCAGCACACCTAACCCCTTGATCGCCCCCTCCATCCCAGTGTCATTTATACCGTAACAGTGCATTTTTTTTTTTTTATTTTTTTAGCACCGATCACTGTATTGGTGTCAGATTTGTCCGCTTACGACGTCTGTCCTGCTAAAAATTGCTGATCGCCATTACTAGTTAAAACAAAACAAAAATTTTTTTTTAAAAGTTTGTAGATCCGGATGAGATTCCAGTCTTTCTTGTGCCTCCGGACTGCCCTTGCCGAGCTTTGTACGCCGACCTGGTCAGGCTAGTGGCGGACGTTCCTTGGAGACTTCCTCTCAAGGAGGATCTACGGTCTCAAGGGTCGATCTTCCATCCTACATTAGTCACTGGCTTTGACAGCTTGGCTGTTGAAAGCCAGGTGCTGAAGGACAGGATTGTCTGCTTCAGTGATTCCCACTCTGCTTAAAGCGAGAAAAGTGACTTCTAGTAGGATCTATCATGGTACGTGGCTCTTAACATCTGTGTTTTGTGGTGTGGGTAACTGCAACATGAGGGTGCTCATAATGCAAGTTACTACTCAACACCCCCCCCCCCATCCCCCGCAACGTACACTGTTAATATTCACCCATTCCCCTTCCCAGCACATGTCTTTCCCAGTGAGGTATTGTTAGGATTGTTTGGGGCTCGAGCAATAACTCTAGCGCAAGACCTCCTCGAACACTAAATGAGTAACCTGTAAAAAAATTTTTTTAAAGCCTTGCCTGTGGAGATTTTTAGGTATCATAGTCAGTCACCATTCTACAAGCGTGTTAAAGCATGACATATTAGGTATCCATTTACTCAATGTAACATCTTGCACATTTTACAAAAAAACTTTAATGAATTTTAAAAAAAACATTGAAGTGTCCCCCCTCCCCCCCCAAACCATTTGCATTTGAAAGACTGCTGCACAAATACATAAAATATTGCGATAACCACCATTTTATTCTCTAGGATGTCTGCAAAAAAAGTGTTTTTTTGGGGCTTGAAGTTATTTTCCAGCAAAAAATCCTAATTTAAATTTGTAAATAACAACAAACGTCTGAAAAAGCCAGGGTCAGCAAATGGCTAATCACCACTGCATTTTTTTTTTTTTTCGTATGTTACTGTATCCATTTTAGGACAAAATGTATTCTGCTACATTTCTTTGAAAATGGTGTTTATTTAGTAACCCTATTTTCCATCCATTTGGAAGATCGGATGAAACCGGACAGGCGGGGCTCTGACAGGTCCGTAGCACAGTGAGCAGAGACAGACCTGCCATCCGCCTCAATCCTGGTGTATTGATGTCTTATCTCCTTTCTTGAGGCCCACAAAATGTCAGTAAAGGAAAAACTTCCTCCAAATTACCTTCTTATTTTGGAAAGTAGACAGTCCATGGTACTCAGTAAAGGCCTGTACACACAATACGAAAATTGTAAGTAAAATTTCGTCCAACGAACGATCTGCTGATTTTCGGATTGTTAGTATAGTGCTTTAGACAGCCCATTTTTACGAATTTTCGGACGAGAAAAACTGGATGTGCAGGCTATAAAAATGTTGTCAACACAACGTCCCGTTTTTCATTTAAATAGTAAAGTCTTCGTCTGAAAAAAATCGTAAGCATGAGACTACGCATACTCAAGTCTCATGCTCAAACGAAAGAACACATACAAAACAATTCAACACATGACATCACTTCTGAAGTTGAATTCTGTCGTGCGGGAATTTTCGTATGAAAGTAACCTCTTCACTTTCGATATGAGACTAGCGTGCAGCAAAAAAATGGATGAAAGATCTAGGGCTGCAACTAACTATTAATTTGTATGTATGTCGACTAATCTAACGATTTTTTTTATTTTATTTTTTTGCTTAATTGAGTGTTTTTTTGATTAGCTAATTAATCCTGTAATTAATACAGACCCCTTAGTAAGCCCCCTCCCAGTACAGACCCCAGACTGGGATGGTGGTGTCATTCAGGGATGGGGGTCACTCGGGGATGATGGGGGTCACTCGGGGATGATGGGGGTCACTTGGGGATATAGTCACTCAAACTTCAATAAGGAAAGGTTTTATATAAAAAGGTCATTAGAATGTTCATAATGGGGGAGGGGCACCAGGGAAAAGCAAATGATGAGCAGATGACACTAACGAAATCATAACTGCGCTCCTTGGAATGAATATCTGCTGACATGCAGGGTTATCCTGGTATCCCCGGTATAAGCAGCGCGCTATAATACTTGCCTGTCCCAAGCTCACAGAAAGTGTGGCGCCTCTTCCCTGACCACGTGTGCGTCTCACCGCCGATTTGCGTTCCACCCATAGCAGCTCTCCTATTGGCTCAGAACGCCCCATTCCATCTAAAAGCCAGCCAATCATCGCCAGTAGTTCTCCAGGCGCAGATCAAACCTTACCACAATACCTGAATGTGTTGTGGCAGAAGCTGTGGCGGAGTACGGGGGAGCAGGAGACGGTCAGTGCTCACCTCGGTGTGGACGGGGGGGGGGGGGGGGGGGATTTCACCCGGCCAGCAATACTTCAAGCAGCGCTGCAGCCGGCCAGGGGGCGTGTGACATGACGCGTCAACGCCTTTCACGCACGTGGACGATTTTTTGTAGTCGACTACGTCGACGCGTCGTGGCAGCCCTAGAAAGATCGTTCGATAAGCCTTGTACACACGATCGGATTAAGAGGCATGTCGGGGTGTTTGAGGTTTTTTTTTTTTTTTTTTTTTTTTTCTTCTTCCATCTTACCCTGTGACCAGAGCAATATGTTACCATATTAACATTGTACTACTCTGAGAAAGTAGTAAGTAATCAGGATTTTTTTTTTTGTTTTATTTTGGATGGCCTTATAGCAGTGAATTTTTATTGCTGTAAGAAGCATTTTACTGAAAAACTGGTTTTACTGCAGTAAGAGCGCTGCTGAAGTTATCCTCTTGGTTGAGTGTCACCAGCACTCCTTCCCCCCCATTCGGCATAGAGGAAGCACCAATCTGCTTGCAAGCAACACGTGGAACTTGCTCAGATGGCCTCTTGTGAAAGGAGTTAAATTTATGGGTTCTTGCAGATGGGACTTTACCCAAAGGGTTTAACTCCTTCAAAATCTGGCTGGATCAAGCTTTACTCGGTTCCAGTATTGGCAGCCAACTGTAATCAGTGGGCAAGAGGGTGCAGATTAAGCCCTCCCGAGATTGGGCAACACCTTGTGTTACTTTTTAGCCACCTATCATCATACAGGGACTTCATCCTTTCTCCATTTTATAAGGGAGTGTTGGGGGAACCCTTTTCTGCTGTCGAGGTATTGGGTTCTGGATTGTCAGCAGGCGGTACACTCTAGCTTCTGCAGGTAACTTCCAGTGAGGGCAGAGTATTTCTCAAGGACTGTGTGACCATATTAACGTGGGAATTGGTCTTCTCCTCTGGTTGACCAGAGTCTTCCTGGGAATGGTCCTCCAGACACCTTCCCTTGCAATTTCATTAATCAGGCGCATTCGGTTTGTGTATCGCTAAGGTTTCTGTACCTTGCTCAATGGCTATTAATGCTTCTCTGGACACAAGGGGATCAGTAGCTTTTTAGACTCTTGGCTGTGGTCAGGGTAAAGCAGGCTCCATAAGATTCTTCTGCAGGCCCCAGTTTTGCCTTGGGTTGTCAGAGGCTTTTAGTTTCTTCCTCTGCCTCCAGTAGTAGGTTTTTATTTCACCAGTCTGGGGCTGATGTCTAACATTCACTCTTACCCTTGTGGCAGGGTCTTCCTTGCACATTGACTTTGTAAGATCTAATCAAGTTCTCTATTGGTTGCTTAAGGTAAGAGAGAAGTGCCTTAAGTGTATGAGTAAAACCACATTAATGAGTAAAAAGGCATATCCTGATGGAGTTATCATGTGAACCCAACATCAGTGTCCATCAAAGCAAGGCCTTTTGATCTGCCGTTTGTGGACGGACTTGTATCACTATAAGACTTTGAGACAGTAGTCCTCTTGTGTTGTTTTTTTTTTTTATGATGGACGTTTGCATTATTCTTTTATTGTATGTTTTTCCCACCCCTAGCTATATCCAGGCCGCCCAATTTTTGCAAGGACACAACACATTGGACTTTTACCCGTATAGCGCCACTATTTTCACATTGTGTGCTCTTTTTGTTGCTACAATCTCACAGAAGTGGCCGTGGGTTTTTTGTTTTTTTTTTTTAGGGGCGGCGGGCCGTTCCGCCACTTCCGTCGTTCTCTCCGCTTACCGGAGCCATCGGTAGCGGGGGGGGGGGGGGGGGGGAACGATCCGATCCTCTCAGGTGCCGTGCAGTGATTAAAAAAAAAAACAACTTTTTGAAGGGAAAGTGTAAAAAGGAAAATTAAGGGGCAAGAAGCATACGCAAGTCGCACCCACACATGTAAACGGTGTTCAAAGCACACATGAGGTATTGCCGTAATAGTTCAATCGAGAGCAATAATTCTAGCCTTAGACCTCTGTAACGAAACTGGTAACCTGTAGAAATTTTTAAAGCGTTGCTTATGGAGATTTTTAAATACCAATGTTTGTCGCCATTCCGAGCGTGCACAATTTTGAAGTTTGACATGTTGGGTATCTCTTTACTCGGGGGGGGGGGGGGGGGGGGTTAGCATTATCGTTCACATCATAGAAAAATAAGTGGGCTAACTTTTTTTTTTTTTTTTTTAAATTGCATTTTGTAAGACCGCTACACAAATATGGTGTGATGCAAAGTATTGCAAAAAAAATTGTGGGTTCTAAATAAATTTCTAGCAAAAAATACTGATTTTTAACTTGTAAACAACAAGCGTCAAATTAGGCTCAGCCCTTAACCCCTTGCCGACCGGGCAATAGCCAAATGAAGGCCGCTGCGCGGTCGGCTAATTCTGGATGGGCGTACGACATTCTCCCAGAATCGCGCTTCCCGCACGCCTTCTGGGGAGCGCACACGGAAGTGGACCCAGGGCATCACGGATCGTGGTAAAGGGCCAATGACAGCTGCCCTTTACCATGTGATCACTTGTCAAGCCGGCGCATGTCTGCTTCATTTCTCTCCCCTCCTCGCACACTGTACCCATTGATCGGTACAGTGTGAGAGGAGAGAAACTGCAGCTGCACCCATTCCCACTCAGTCTCAGTGCTCATCTGTGGCTCATCCGTGCCACGTCCATGGCATATCATTCTTCATCCGTGTCACATCAATGCTCATCAGTGCCCTACAGTGCCTCACAAAATTGTAATGGGAAGTCGGGAAATGACGGTGCTCCCTGCATGTTGGGCCTCTGTATGTGGCCAGGCTGTGGAAAAGTGTCATGTATGTGGTATCGCCATACTCAGGATGAGTAGCAGAATGTATTTTGGGGTGTCATTTTTGCTATGTGCATGCTGTGTTAGAAATATCTTATAAATGGACAACTTTGTGTAAAAAAAAAAAAAAAAAAAAAAATTCCTTTTCTTTCCACATTTTCCAAAAGCTTGTTGAAGAAAATGACATGTTCAAAAGATGCATTATGCCTCCTAGATTATGTGTTGGGGTGTTTGCTTTCCTAAATGGGGTCATTTTGTGGGCATTTCCATTGTCCTGGTACCAGCTCCAGGGCCCTCAAAAGTGTGATAGGTTGTCAGGAAATTGTGTAATTTTTTTGCTCATAGAACACTTGGGAGGTGCTACTTAGATGTTGGGCCTCTGTGTGTGGCCAGGCTGTGGAAGAGTCCCACACATGCTATCGCCATACTCAGGAGGAGAAGCAGAATGTATTTTGGGGTGTAGTTGCAAGTATGCCTGTAAAGTGTGTGAGAAATAACTTTCTAATATGACCATTTTGTGGGAGGAAAAAAAAATATCTTTCTTTTGCAAAGAATTGTGGAAAAAAATGACAACTTCACAAAACTCACCATGCCTCTTACTAAATACCTTGGAATGTCTACTTTCCAAATTGAGGTAATTTGGGTGGGTATTTGTACTTACTGGCTTGTTAGGGTCTCAAGAAATGAGATAGGCCGTCAGTACATCAGGTGTGATAAATTTTCAACGATTGGCACCATAGCTATTTTTACTAAAAGATATATGTAGCGGTATTAATTTTGGCCAAAATTTATGTAGAAAAATTACTAAATTTGCCAAAGATTAAAACCGAAACAAAGAAAATGCATTTATTTTTTTTCAAGATTAGCGCAAAAAATAAAAAAAAACAATGATTAAATACCACCAAAAGAAAGCTCTGTGTTGGGGGGGGGGGGGGGAGAGAAAGGGAAGGGAAATTTCATATGGGTACAGTGTTAGATGACTGAGTAATTGTCATTCAAAATGTAAGCACTAAAAGCTGAAAATTGGTCTGGTTAGGAAGGGGGTTTAAGTGCCCAGTGGGTAAGTGGTTAAAATGACAAACATGTTTTACTTCGCTCCTCTTTGCAGTGGATGCGAATACCCTAGTTGCAGCTCTGTGTGTCCGCTCCTGCTTCTCTCTCCAGCAGCGGTTGCCAGTTGCGCCACTGCGGTCTGTCAACCTGGAGGGAAAGCTCTGGATTGCTGAGGTACTCGTGTACATCGCGGGATAGAGAGGGGACTCGGGTAAATATTGGGGGGTGCTAAGGGGGGCTGCTACAGTTTGCTTTGGGATTTACTGGATGCAGAGGGGTCAAACTTGACCGCACAGCAGGGGTCTGAGGCCTGCAGTGCTTGCACATGTAGCAGCCTGGAAGTACAGTGAGAGCTGTATGAAATCTGACATAAAGAAGAAAAAAAAATAGTTTATAACATGCAAGAACATGTTTTGTATGAATTTACCGTATGATTAAATGAAAATCTGACAACAGTTGATCTGATGCCTTGTTCCCATCCTGGATAAGTACCGACGCTCGTCTCTTGGTGTCCACATTTGTTTCACTATTTTGAAAACTTGACCTAGGCAGCCTAGATCAATTACATGCTTTGACTGTCAGGTCTTGCATCAGCGAGTACTTTTTTTTTTTTTTTTTTTTTTTGAAGCCTGCCCCCCTTTTCACTCACCGCTAACGGATTGCATTATTTACATTTTTTTTAAATGCAAACCTTAAAATATAGGTTTATACTTACAGAGCAGCCCTTTTTCTTGGGATGCCTGCTGGCACTTCTGTCTCTTCCTCTTTGGCGATTGCCCCCATAGAAAGCTCGCTCCCAAGCCCTGCTGCCTGCATCTATAAACTTATTTAATTAGATGTGAAGAAATAAAAACTTGCAAGTGATTTTACAGAGCCAGGGGGATCAAAAAGGTTGCCCCGTGTATGTAAATTTAAGCTTGGCAATGATGCAAGGTTTTAAATAACACAGGTAAGTTGCGTAACCTTTCGCATACGTTTCTGGATACATATTTCACAAATTGCATTATATTGCAACAAACGTGTGAAACGTTAAAGCGTACGGTAACCCATCAATTAAACAATTTTAAGTTACATCCCTGGTGTGCCAGGAACGTTAACTGTAAAATTTCCTTGTGCTCTCAAACAAGCTGCCAAACCATCAAATGGTTGTACTAGATGGACTTGTGCCTTCAGCCAGACTAACTATATAACAGTTTACATGTGCAGTACCATGGAAGTTGGAGATCAAACAGAAGCTAGGATGACTGCTTCTTTGCCTAAAAGGGGTAGGAGGGTTTAGTTCTGCATTAGCGGTTAAAAAAGCAGTTTTTGGGCTCCAGTTAAATGACTACGCATAGTTGTAGGAGGAGCATGTTAGCTAAATGTCAATCTCTTGAGCGCAGGAGGAAGCCTCTACCCAGCAACAGTTGCTAACGTCGGCTAACAAGTAGCAAGGGCCACTGATCTTTTGATCAGTACTGATGGCATATTGTCTTTCTTGAGGCCCTAAAATGCCAGGACAGTACGAATACCCCCGAAATAACTATTTTTTGGAAATGGACACCCCAAGATATTTAGAGGGGTGTTTTTACAAAAAAAGCAAAAAAAAAATTTTTGGAAAATGGAATTGTATAATTTTAACATTTTCTCACACAGCATTCGCATAATTGGTTACATCCCAAAACGCATTCTGCTACGCCTCCGGAGTGTGGGGAATTACCACATGGTTGAGACTTTCACAGCCTATATCAGCCTTTCTCAACCTTTTCAACAGAGGAAACCTTGAAAGAATTTTCTGGTCTCGGGGAACCCCTGCTAAAAATGTAAAATCTACAACTCATGACACATTAGTGTGACAGTCAATGGAAAGAATGCTCCTTACTCTGTCATCATTGAACCCTGGCCTAGATGCATTGAGTGTTCCAAAATCCAAGGAGCGCAAATTGCGCATACAGGAACACTGTAACTGTGTGGCGGTAATTAGGGACACCCTGGTTGAAAAAGGCTAATGTAAAGTGTCACCCTTTCTTGTAAATTTACACTTTCAGTATTAGGGCTGCGCATCTTCACTTACCTTACGATTCGATGCGATTTACAATTATTAGGGTCGCGATTCGATACGATTCGATTCCACGATGCATCACGATTACTATGGGGACCCTTCTAAAGGCGGATTTATGGGGACCCTTCTCTAAAGGCGGATTTATGGGGACCCTTCTCTAAAGGCGGATTTATGGGGACCCTTCTCTAAAGGCGGATTTATGGGGACCCTTCTCTAAAGGAGGATTTATGGGGACCCTTCTCTAAAGGAGGATTTATGGGGACCCTTCTCTAAAGGAGGATTTATGGGGACCCTTCTCTAAAGGCGGATTTATGGGGACCCTTCTCTAAAGGGGGATCTATGGGGAGCCTGGGCCTGTTCTAAAGGGGATCCAGGGGAACTGAGCTCTAAAGGGGATCTATGGGGACCCTGCTCTAAAGGGGATCTATGGAATAGATCCCCTTTAGTGCAGGGTCGCCATAGATCCCCCTTTAGAGCAGGCCAGCATCCCCATAGATCCCCCTTTAGTAGAGCAGGTCCCCCCATAGATCCCCTTTAGTAGAGCAGGTCCCCCCATAGATCCCCCTTTAGTAGAGCAGGTCCCCTCATTGATCCCCCTTTAGAGCAGGCCACATCAGGTTAGAAGTTACCTGATGCTAGTTGTAGTACCGTAGGCCCTGGTAAGGAGGAATGCTGGGCTCTGTAGTCCCCCTAGTTGTAGTATAGCAGGCTCTGGTAAGGAGGAATGCTGGGCTTTGTAGTCCCCCTACTTGTAGTATAACAGGCCCTGGTAAGGAGGAATGCTGGGCTCTGTAGTGCCCCTAGTTGTATTATAGCAGGCCCTGGTAAGGAGGAATGCTGGGCCCTGTAGTGCCCCGACTTACCAGGAAGCAGAGCTGCAGCCAGTTGTGGATGAAGTAGCGGTAGGTGTATGGAGTAGGGCTCGGACAGGTCCTGGGTGATGAGCCTCATGTCGGGAATTTGGAGCTCGGACTAGTGCAGTGCACGGTACAGCGGAAAGCAGGGCCTCCTCGCTCCCCTGCGGTCAACTCAGGCTGTCTGCCGAGAACCGCACCGCTACCAGAAGTGTACCGAGCTGTCAGAGCAGGCGATCGAGCAGCAGCGTGCTAAGTGGGCGTGCCGTGTTTATCCTGGGGCCAGGGAGAGCACTGATGGCTCCGCTCTCCTCCTCTCCCGCGCCGTGAGCAGCAGCTCCGTATCCCATAAGCCCGGCCAGCGCCGCCATGTCACTTCTGTCCCCGCCCCCGGAAGTGACGTCGTTGGGTAATCGATTATTCAACCACCCCGAATCGATGCAGAATCGCGAAGGGTCGCATCGCGATGCATCGCTTCGGCGATTTATATTCAGCAGCCCTATTCAGTATAGGTTCCACTTTAAGCAAGGACACATGGTGGCAGCCAGAAGGTACAGCAGAGTGAATGAAGATATTAGTATGTTCAGCTGGGAGAGATTGAATAAAACTGTTCACGGTTAGCATAATTTCAAGGGAGGTGAAGTTGAAATGTGGCTCACCGGTATTATAATGGTTAACTAAACCTCCAGGTTGATTTACTTAGGAAAATGTTAGACTACTGAAAGTAATTTGATAGTGAGATGTATAAATACTGGAGCAAGGATTTCTAGAGAGAACTGGAGTGGTCGCCAACATGTACAAATTTGTGCTTTATATTTTCTCTACTGAGACAATTAAATAAGGTGGTTTGACTACAGGTGACTTCAGATTTATAATTTAGACTATGTATAACTTTTTTTTTTTTTTTTTTAACCCTTGGTTTAGTCAACCTTTGTATTTAAACGAACACTTATTCCCAGGAATTGTCACAGGTGATGGAAGGCTTTTTAGAGCATTTATATTCCCTTTTGGATAAGCAACCAGTTATCCTAAATTATGGGGTATAGTGTTTCTAGTTATAATGAAATCTGAGACTGAATCCTTGTTCTCTGGATAGTGCATCTCAAAATAAGGTTTTATGTTTTCGGGGAGGAATTGTGGCTTTTAATGTTCAACAGTGCTGCATAGCTTTACTTTGATATACATATCTTTAGAAATATTATTTTATGAATTTTGGTTAAAGTTTACAGCAGTAAGCTGTATTATTGGCAAGTAAATCGTTTTCGAATACTGAGCTACAGAAAGCAGGGGTGCAACCCTCGATCTCCTTGTCTACTGGTGTTGGTTAACATGGTGCCTGCTGTGAAGGCTTACATAATTTTTTAGTATTCTATTTTGAGAGCGGTTAATATAGCCTGTTAAACTAATTAGAAGGCTAATAAAGCTTGAGGGCCCATTCAAACCTTGCACATTAAGCCAGGGTTCACACTAATGCAGTGCTAGGAATGCCAAAGTCAGTTTTGCGTTTCACATACCGCATTCAGATAGCACTGCCCCGGTGACTGGCAGTGCATTTTTAACTGAATCGCATGGTACAGAAGTACTATGCTATCTGAGTACAGTGTGTTTCTGAAATTGGTACATGCACGACTTTGATGCGATTTTTAGCCCATGCAACGTTGAATGTGGTACATAACATGTAGAACATTCGTACGAAAAATCTTTGAACATTCGATGAATGGACAAATGCCTGTCAAAAATTGTCTTTTGCTTTTTAGCATTCAATTTTAAAATTTCTGAGCGATTATAACCACTTACACTGCCCGAAAATTTTTTGACCGAGAATTTTCCTTCCTGCCCCTTCAAGTCGAAAACCGACATCAGTTATACCCCACTAACTATTAAAAAATACAACTAATTTTCTTAAACAAAAATTTCCAAACTAAAATCCACAAGCCCGATTCCAAAAAAGTTGGGACACTGCAAATTGTGAATAAAAACAGAATGCAATGATGTGGAAGTTTTTAAAATTTCAATATTTTATTCAGAATGCAACATAGATGACATATCAAATGTTTAACTGAGAAAACTATAATTTTAAGGGAAAAATAAGTTTGATTTTAAATTTCATGGCATCAACACATCTCAAAGTTGGGACAAAGCCATGTTTAGCACTGTATGGCACCCCCTCTTCTTTTTATAACATTCTGTAAACGTCTGGGGACTGTGGAGACAAGTTGCTTAAAGCGGAGTTCCGGGCACAAAAACTATTTATTTTTTTTTTTTTTTTGTGCCCCTCCGCTAGGTATGCCTCTCCTGAAAAGGAATTGGATAGTTATTTTTTTTTTTGTTTACTTACCTTGCAATTGAAGATCGAAGATACTCACCTCAGAGTACTTCCTCCCTCGGAGCCGCGGCTCACCCCGTCACTTCCTGTCTCGCTATGATTCCTGGGAGCTGAACGTCACAGCTCCCAGGAATCAATGCGACGGCACCGGCCCCGCTCGTCATTTCTGGGCGACGCCGCATTCCCCTGCTAAACAGCTTCTGGGCATGCCCAGAAGCTGTGGAGGAATGCGGCGCCGCACCGGAAGTGACGAGAGGGGCCGATGCAGGCGCATTCTGGGACAAGAAGACACAGAAGAGGACCGCGCCGGCTTCAGCTGCCCACAAGAGAGATGGAAACGCTGTGGAAGAAATTTTATAAGTAAGTATTTCTTCTAAAAGGTAAGTGCGAACCGGGACAGATCAGAGCCTAGCCATTGTGGAATGTGCTAGCCCTGACTGTCCCGGGGGTATGTTTAGTAAAAAATGACTCCTGTGCCCGGATCTCCGCTTTAAGTTTAGGAATAGGAATTGTCCCATTCTTGTCTAATACAGGCTTCTAATTGCTCAACTGGCTTAGGTCTTTGTCGCATCTTCCTCTTTATGATGCGCCAAATGTTTTCTATGGGTGAAAGATCTGGACTGCAGGGTGGCAATTTCAGTACCCGGATCCTTCTTCACAGCCATTATGTTGTAATTGATGCAGTATGTGGTCTGGCATTGTCATGTTGAAAAATGCAAGGTCTTCCCTGAAAGAGACGACGTCTGGATGGGAGCATATGTTCTAGAACTTGGATATACCTTTCAGCATTGATGGTGCCTTTCAAGCTTTGTAAGCTGGCCATGCCACACACACTCATGCAACCCCATACCATCAGAGATGCAGGCTTCTTAACTGAGTGCTGATAACCACTTAGGTTGTCCTTGTCCTCTTTAGTCCAGATGACATGGTGACCCAGTTTTCCAAAAATAACTTAAAATTTTGATTCGTCTGACCACAGAACAGTTTTCTTCTTTGCCACAGTCCATTTTAAATGAGCCTTGGCCCAGAGAAAATGCCTGCGCTTCTGGATCATGTTTAGATATGGCTTCTTTTTTGGCCTATAGAGTTTTAGCCGGCAATGGTGAATGGAATGGTGGATTGTGTTCATCGCCAATGTTTTCTGGAAGTATTCCTGAGCCCATGTTGGGATTTCCAGTACAGTAGCATCCCTGTATGTTATGCAGTGCCGTCTAAGGGCCTGAAGATCCCAGGCATCCAGTATGGTTTTCTGGCCTTGAACCTTGCGTACAGAGATTGTTCCAGGTTCTCTGAATCTTTTGGATATTATGCACTGTAGATGATAACTTCAAACTCTTTGCAATTTTTCTCTGAGAAACTCCTGATACTGCTCCACTATTTTTTGCCGCAGCATTGGGGGAATTGGTGATCCTCTGCCCATCTTGACTTCTGACTTGACTTTTCTGGCCTCTTATTGCTACCTGTCCTAACTTTTTTTTTTTTTTTTTTTTTTTTTTGTGTAGCTCTCATGAAATCCAATATTTGGCATGACATTTCAAAATGTCTTGATATATTATCTGTATTATATTGTGAATAAAATATAAGTTTAAAATTTGTAAATTGGTCTATTCCTTTTAAGAGCCGGTTCACACTACCGTGACCAGAAAGTCGCCCCATGAAGGAGCGACTTTAACGCGACTTTGAAGAGATGCCACTTTCTGTGGGGAATGCCTAGGTAATCTTTTTCTTCTTCCTGGAAAGTCTGATCACAGTCGCTTGAAAATGTATAAGGATCTGACTTGGAGGTGACTCCCATTAAAGTCTATGTGCACAAGTCTGATAGCGGTTGCCTTGTAGTACAGGAACTTTTTCTGAAGTCGGAGCGACTTCAGTAGTGCATATTAAGACGGCTCTCATTTACATTTAAATTGGTAATGACAAGCAACTTGGGGCGACTTGAGATCGCACAAGTCGCGTCCCAAGTCGCAGAAGTGTGACTAGGGTCGAACTCACAATTTGTACAGTTTCCCAACTTTTTTGGAATTGGGTTATATACGTTTATGACCAGCATTAGGGCACCACATTCTAAAATGTAAACAAATCAATCGTTTTATATAATGTAGCAATGTTTATACATGTAGGAACACAAAACAGTTGAGATTATTCTTCCAAAGCAAATATACCTATGCACACTGGTACACTGGTACTGACTAGTGTTCCAATTAGGGATGCACCGAAATTTCGGCCGATAATGGGTTAACATTGCCGAAAATAATAGCTGCCGTGGGGAAGGAGGAGGGCGCAGGGCAGGTTTTAAAAGTCCCGCCTCTGGCCGGCCGTCCGCCTCTCAATGACGTCCCTACTACGATCTCTGCATTAATGAAGGGACATACCAGGCGGGAGGGCGGGGCGAGCGGCCGCTATAGATAGAACTATGTGATCCTTCCCTGTTAGCTCAGCCGGACTATATGTGAATGAGAAGTGACCTGACACCGGGTGGGGGGCGGGGGGGAGAGGCCGCTATTAGCTGTAACTATGTGAGAGCTTCACTTCACTGTCAGGCATGTATCTCCGCTGACAAGGAAGTGAAGCGCTCACATAGTTACAGCTAATAGCGGCCGCTCGGTGTCAGGTCAGTTCTGTTCTCATTCACACATAGTTCGGCTGAGCTGACAGGGATGGATCACATAGTTATATCTATAGCGGCCTCCCGCCCGGTATGTCACTTCATTCAACACAGATCGTAGTAGTGACATCACCGGGAGGCAGTGCCGCCGGCCAGAGGCGGGACTTTTGAATGAAGGACACCCGAGGAGGGACGCTGAGCCAGAGGGGGGGAGGAGAGGAGATGGGGGAGAGCTGAGGCAGTGGGGAGGGTGGGTGGGAGATGGGGGGGGGTGCTGAGGCAGCTTACCAATGATGTAGATCAAAGGAGCAAGAGTTCAAAACACTAATACATGTAAAATCACTTACTCACCCAGCGCTAAAATACACTATATAAGAACAATTGAAATCAAAACCGTTAAGGTGAAAGCTGCTGCTATACAAGGGGAAAACTGAAATAAGGTGCAACAAATGCAGCTTGCATAAACCAATTTGTGACACTGGCAGCGCTAAAAAATATTTTTTAGCGCTGCTAGTGTCACAAATTGGTTTATGCAAGCTGCATTTGTTGCACCTTATTTCGGCTTACCAATGATATTTGTATTATGAAGCATGAGGGGTTAATGTATTGTCACTTCAGGTCACTTGATGCATTAGTGACCGACCAGTGGCAGGTAATTAACCCCTTTTGTGCTGCATTAGTGTGACCAGTATCAGTGTTAATTAACACTGGTTGCACTGACACTGGTTGCACTAATGCAGCATAAAGGGGTTAATAATCTGCCACTGGTCGGTCACTAATGCATCAGTGACAATACATTAACCCCCTCATGCTGCATAATACAAATACCATTGGTAATTAAATTAACCACTTGCCAACCCGTCACAGTACATATACTGTGACAGGGTGGCAGCGACAGGTGTACGTCGTCACGTATAGGGCAGGCTGTATTTTATTTCAGAGAACATGTTGGGTTGGCATTCAAAATGAATGGAAGTGCACCATTGCATGTAATGTCCGATTTGTATGGTGTGACAAGTGGCTCTAAGTGAGGAATTTCCATTTACCTAAAACATAAGTTCCGTGCTGTGTAATTTCCTTTTGCTCTTCTTCCTGTGATGCCAGTTGCATTCAGATATCAAAGGAAAGAATATAGTATTTTTCTCTTTCGTTCCCTGACACACGGTTTCAATTCTTCACACCATTGGGTATTGTACAGTCACTCTTCAGGCGAAGGACTGTGCGGAAATCTTTTTGGTTACGTCCCTGAGGGCATACCACCTCCTGCCATAGGACTTCCAGTTTTTTCTGCCTAGTCAGGAGTAAGGACCTGCCTCTCTGCTGGGATCTGTGGTCCTGTCGTTTTTTTTTTCCTATTTAACCACTTTAAAACCGAAGGATTTGCCCCATTCCTGACCAGACCCTATTTTGCGATTCGGCACTGCGTTAATTTAACGGACAATTACGCGGTCGTGCGACTCTCTACCCAAATCCAATTGATGTCCTTTTTTCCCTAATCGTCTTTCAGGACAGGCACCTTGAGAGAACCTGGCTCCTCCCTTCTCAGGAAACACCTGAAAGGTTATACCCCTTGGTAGGTATACTTCTGCCGGCCAGTCACCCTTCAATCTGCAAAGAATGTACGAGCACTCGGAAATACAACATCTAGACAGGTCTAGTCTTTCAGTATGTATTCAATCATGTATACATCATGACGACCGCTTATATACAATACAAAAGGGGATGTAACAGTTAGTTTTCCCAGACCACTAAAAATACGTTATAGGATTACTTCATCATACATAAAAAGCAGGAAAGGTGTTGACCTACAAAGAATGTTTACATTCAGGAAGCGGCTCAGGAAAGACAGATTTTAAAATAGTACGAACTAGGAACCAGAACAGGCTTCTCACAGTAAAACGCAATGGGAGGAAACTCGCGGTAAAACGCAATGGGAGGAAACTCGCGGTAAAACGCAATGGGAGAAAACTCATAGCTTTGAGAACCAGTATTCTATAGCAAAATTAAACTTTTTAAAACAGTTAGTTTAATAAAGGGGGACTCTGGATAATTTAATTAAGCATGACTATATTAAGATTAAATAATAACATTCCTCTCATTTGTCATGAAATGACAATTATAAGTCTCGTTTCCAAAATGCATCATCTTGTGTTGCCTTCTTATAAATACATTGGCCCATTTTTACAAGCAAAAATATAAAAAGAAGCAATAAACACATTAAAATTAACATTCCAGCTTGTCTGAACCATGGTAATACAGATCCAAAATTTCCCAAACCCTTAAAAGGATTCCACCCATCAACAATTTTTCTGGCTTCTGCCTGAAGTCCTGCTACCTCCTTTCGATGATCAATTACTTCATAATAACCAGGCACTTCCATGCTTGTATTATGAATCCATGTACAACACTCATAATTTTCTGTTACTTCACAGAGACCAGTGAGTGCAGCTCCCATAGACTCAATTGCCAGCTCATGTAACATTAACTGTTTCCGTAAGGCCCTTTGTTCGCAATTAAGCAGGGCAATGTCATCTGACGTTTTATTTAATACCTCATCCATTATAACTGAATACTTGTTTAAGTCCGGGCTTAGAGATATATTGAACTCTTGACTTCTGACACATTTTCCTCTCTCCTATTTGACTCATTTCCTAGTCTAAAACACCAGTTTGGGGAATAAATGAGTGAATATAGGAAAGGAAATTGATTAATTTCCCTGGACTCCTGATAGGTCTTTAAATGTAATGCGGGGGTGCCAATCAAAAAAGTGATGTTCACCGGCGCAGCCATTAAAGGAATCCTGATTGTACTAGAGTGTAATTAACTGCAAACCCAACATTTATCATACCCTGACTTTTGTGCATAGCTATATTTAAATTGTAACAACATCATCTTATCAGTTAGGGATATGGTATCTACTGATGTTAAGTCTCTTGCTGGTCGATAGTATTGTATTGCACAGCTCTTGGACAGAGAGGGAAGTCCTGTGGATGATAGTAACAGGTACTAATCACCCATACCGGCAAAAAAACTGTCATTAAGAGCCTATCAATAGGAAGAACCTCCAAGATGTCTGGGGATTGAGAATTGACATCTTGGCCAGTGTCTTCTGTTTCGTCTGCTTCAGAGACTTGTACACCTGCTTCACTCTCTTGTTCGTCTACTTCAGGGATTTCTACACCTACTTCACCCTCTTTGTCTGTGCCTTGTATCCCAGGATCCTCTGGGACCTTTTTCACCCTTGAAGCATGAATCCAGGCTTGAGAATCGGCCGTTAGGATTGCGGTTCTTGTTACAGCAATCACCACAGTTGGCTCCCCATACGGTGGATCTATAACCTTGTGCTCGTGGAGTGCTTTAACCACTACTCGATCTTCAGGTTTAAACGGATGTGTCGGTTCCTGTGAAGGAATAGGAAAACACACATCACCGTAGATGCCATTCAAAAGCCGCATAAGATTCACAACATATTCTTCCTGAATCGGCTGCAAATCACCTAGCATTAATACCATTGGACCTCTTGTCCAAGGTGTGGGAAAGGGTCTTCCCATCAAAAGGAGACATTTTAGTAGTTTTGTTAGGAGTCATCCTTATTTCTGCCAGTACTGCTGGCATGTATGCTTCCCACCTAACATAAGTTCCTCCTGTAGCTTTTCGCAATTTTTCTTTAATTGTATGGTTCATTCTTTCCACCACCCCCGAACTCTGAGGATGGTTTGGAATATGAAACGTCCAATTAATTACCATAATTTAGCAATATGTTGCAGAATTTTAGAAGTGAATGCAGGACCTTTGTCCGAATCAATGGTTAACGGACAACCCTACCTTGGGATTATTTCTTTACACAAAATTTTGGCTACTGTAAGTGCGTCCTCTTTATGAGTTTCAAAAGCCTCTGGCCATTTGCTAAATGTATCTACTATAACTAGCAGTAACTTTGTTTTATTTCTACTACCTTTAGGCATGTGTGTGAAATCAATCTGCAATTCTTGAAATGGACCTTGCGGTGGTGGCAAATTATCATTTTTTTTCCATGTTGAGCACCCTGGGTATTGTTCCTAATACATGTTATGCATCTACTCTACTGGTCCTGGACTCTGATATTTTTAATGCAAAACCTTTTCTTCAATTCTTGTATTGTTAACTGTTGTCCTATACCATGAAACTGTGCTATTATGATAGGTGCACTATGTTGAGGTATGCCTATGAATCCCCTCTTTTGTCATAAGACCATTTTGGTCTAATGACAACCCTTTCTTTTCCCGGTATTCTACATCTTCCTCAGTGGCTGTATACTGAAGTTCTTTCAACAATTGATGATCTGGAATCATGGGTGGCTCTAAAAGAACAAAGATGGGATTTCTTGGGGCAAGGGAACCTGCATGGGCAACTTCTTTGGCGATTAGATCAACCAATGCATTACCCAGGGCAACAGGATCATTAGAATTAGTATGTGCTAGGGCTGCAACTAACAATTTGTCTGTCTGACTAATCTATCGATTTATTTTTACGATTGGTCGACTAATCGAACGATTATTTTTATTTTATTTTTTTTTGCTTAATTGAGTGTTTTTTTGATTAGCTAATTAATCCTGTAATTAATTCAAACCCCTCAGTAAGCCCCCTTCCCTGCAGCCAGTCAGTAGGAAAGACCCTATATGTCTCGTATGTAGGACTGTGCCTACCCATCATGTCCCAGGAGCTGTGGGCACCCACTCATGTCCCAGGAGCTGTGCCCACCTACCCATCATGTCCCAGGAGCTGTGGGGACTGACTGCTGGTAACATAAAGAAAGCCATGTGCACTCACTTGTCGGGCCCCCTCATTGAACTCCTGCAGGCTGAAGTCCTGGTCCAGGAAGGTCCGGATAAGGAGGACGTAGACTCTTGTTCTCATCCAGATGAAGGGATTGGGGAGGCTGATCACCATCATCTTGGGTGCCGGCCGCTGACTGCTGTACTCCCGCCTGATACATCGTTGCTTCGCTGCAGCCGGGGGCAGGAATGGGAGCTGCACGGGCCGACATACCGAGCTCGGTCCCCTCAGACTCAACCAGGACACTCGGAGCGCCGTCCTCCACATCCTGTGCGGGGCTAAGCATGGCAGTGTGGACGGAGCCCAAGGAAGGGGATTTCACCCGGCCGGCAATGCTTCAAGCGGAGCTGCGGCCGGCCAGGGTGCGTGTGACGTCACGTGTTGACGCGTCGACGATTTTTTTGTGGTCGACTACGTCGACTCGTCGTGGCAGCCCTAGTATGTGCCTTACATTTTATCACTGCAACAGTATGGGGTTTGTGTATGGCTTCTAACAAATCATTCACCAATGAAGCATGTGAAATTCCCTTACCATCAGCTGCTACAAACCCTCTTCTTTGCCAGATTTTGGCAAAATCATGGACGACACTGAAAGCGTATTTAGAATCCGTGTAAATGTTTACATATTTTCCCTCAAATAACTGACATGCACGGGTTAAAGCAATCCTCTCTGCTGCTTGTGCTGAACAATGGCGAATGGCTTTGGTTTCCCACACGATGTCTGGGAGTTGTACTACAGAATACCCAGTTAAGTAGGTGTGGTCATTTGGTCTAGTACACGAGCCATCTACAAAAATGTCTATACTACCTGGTTGGGGATCTTGCATCATATCTGCTCTGGGTGTGGTATCCTCATGAATAACCTGTACACAGTCATGTTCTTCTGGTGGGGAATCTTCCTCACTCTTAACTCCCAGCATTCCATTAAGAATGGTTATGGGGCCTGAAGTTGGGGAAGCATATTTAATGGACAAGTTACTGGTTGAGGTCAAAATAACTTCATAACCAGATGCTCGTTGGGCTGTCATGTGTTGAGTAGTCAAATCCCTTAATACATGTAGTACGTGATGAGTAGTATGTAAAATAGTTTCATGTTCCAGCGTTACTGACATAGATGTTTCCACCCCCCATTGCGCAAACAGCAAGTGCGCGTAGACACGCCGGCATGCCTTGTGCCGATAGAGGAACTACTCTGGAAAAATAGGCTACAGGTCTCCTAGCCCCCCGTGTTCCTGGGCGACCACCACTGCCATGGTTGTACAATTATCTCGAGCATACACATGAAAAGGTGACGTATAACAAGGTAAGCCCAGCGCAGGAGAGGAAACTAAAGAGGACTTCAAGGTCTTAAAGGCATCTGTCAGCTCCTGGGTCCACTCAATTTGGTCGGGTGCCTCGACCTTGGTTGCTGCTCTGAGTATGTGATCATAGTAAGAACAGTCAGGTATCCATTGCCTGCAGTAGTTTATCATACCAAGAAAGGATAGCATGTCCTTAGTAGCTGGGCGGGGCAGACCCAGAATGGCTTGGATCCTAGATGGACTCACTTTGCGTGTGCCTTTTTGTTAACGTGAAACCCAGATACTGGACAGATTCCTGGCAATATTGCATTTTGTGTTTTGCCACCTTGTGTCCTTCATTACCCAGGTATTCTAACAGAGATCTACTATCCTGCCTACATGCCTCTCTGCTTGGGCTGCACAAAAGAATGTCGTACACATACTGGAGCAACACAACCATGGAGTGGAGACCAACCCTGTAAGGATGCACGAAGGGCCATGGAGTACACCGCAGGTGAGTCTATATAGCCTTGAGGCATTCGCCGCCAGGTAATCTGGCGGTCGTCAAAAGTGAAACTCGGTAGTAGTTGCGTCTCTTCGTCCACTGGGACAGAAAAAAATGCATTACACAAATCCAACACAGTGTAATACTGAGTGGTACAGGGAATAGAGATAATCAATGATGGTACATCTGGGACAATTGGTGCAACTGGGACTATCAAGTTATTAATAGTCCTAAGGTCTTGAGTAAATCTATAGGAGCCATTGGGCTTCTTCACTGGATTTATTGGTGTATTGTAGGGAGATATCACAAGCCTTAATACACCTGGTTTCAAAAAGGATTCAATTATTGGCCTTATTCCCTCTATTTTCTCTTGTGACAAAGGATATTGTTTTTGATACACAGGATTAGTGTAGGGCTTCAATGTAGCTTTATAAGGTGTGCATGGAATGAACCCTATGTGTAACTTGTCTTTTGCCCATACCTGTGGATTTATATCAAGTTCACCAGCTGCTAGGAAGCAATACGGTGATTCCATGTGTATGCCACCATTAGGGTCTACCTCTATTCTGCTCTTTAATTTGCCTAATGGGTCCCTTCCAAGTAAATTTACAGGGCATTCTGGGATAATTCTAAATGAATGGTGTAAAATGTTACCTTTTTACCATAAGGGTTGCTTACCTCAAGAGGTGGGGTCTCCCAGGTACGTGTCAATACCCCATTTATTCCCACAGAAGGTTCACACTCTGACAGGTACCCATCCTATAATTCTGATCGTATGCAGGATCGAGTCCCACCTGTGTCTACTAGAAAATGGAGAGCTACGCCGTTTACCATTAAAGGTATTGTTGGCCGATCAGAATATTGAAAGGATATCTGAGGGAGCATAAGGGGAATACCTTCCGGGCAACCCTATTGTTTTTCCTGCCATGGGTATTTAATGGTATGCTGCTCATCATTATTATCCTGAAGTTGCTGTCTTTGTTAGGGGTAGTTTCCCGAATTCTATCCTGAAGTGCCACACTTGGACAGTCGGCATTGGTTCCTCCAGTGTCCCAGTTCCCCACAATTGAAGCATTTCTCATTTCTTTCTCGTGCACCTCCTATTCTACTTCCTCTATATCCTCCCCTTCCTCTGTATCCCCCTCTATTGCTATATCGGGTATTATCATATTTCCCTAGGCTATGCTGAAGTCCCTGGAATTGTGTCTTTGATAAGGTTTTGGGAATATCAAAGCAACCTGCTGAATCCTTTAACATAACTTCCTTCTCAAATCCCTTTGTGTCCAGCTCGGGCCAGTTAGCAACTAGCTGCTTAATCAAAAGGGAAACTTCTAGTTTAAATGCCTGCATAATGGTTTGTGTGTATATCATGCCCATATCCCCTTCAGTGGTCATTCCCGCGTCTTCCTTCCACACCTTTTAACAAAATCAGTGACTCTTTAGGACCTTGCTTACAAGCTATGGCTGTGGAAATTGATTTCTTATCCTGCCATAATCTTTTCATTTCTGCCTCAACTTGCTTCCACATTTCTTCAACATCGCTATCTTTTAACAAAGGATAATTTGCTGCTCTGATGCCTGGTAGTACTAAGTCTAAGTCTAATTTATCTACATTATCCCAACTCCACCCTGATTCCATATCATAACCCAATATACCGTCTATAAGTAGCCTATAGTCTTCTATAGAACACTGCCTGCCCTTTGTAGCTCTCTTTAAATGGCTTATGGTAGCTGAAGGATTTTTTTTCTAGGATCTGGGGAATTCTTGATAATGGCCATGCAGTATTGCATGTCCATTGGTTTAACCATAACATCATTTCCAACTATGATATAAGGTGCTGTTAAATCTGCAGATGCGAAGCGGCATGCAATGGGGGGAAGAGGCACTAGGCCCAGCATTAGGAATGTAGGCACCGGACCTAATTAAGGTACCACTTCTCAGAGTACCAGGGGAGGTTAAAGGGAACTTGACTAACAAATCTCCCTTCTGTGCTAGCTGCCACTCCTCCTCCCTCCTCAGTAGAAGATGTTACTATACCTCCTTGGGCTCCCCCCCCCCCCCTTGTTCATCCCTCATCTTAGGCGCAGTGGCTCCTACAGAACTATCTGCCTGAACGGATTGCTGGGGAACCCCATCCTGCTGTACGGGCGGGGCCCTGGGATGTTGAGGCTGAGGACGATTTGCACGCAGTCTAAAAACTGCTGCATCCTCATCCTCTGATATTAATTGTGATGTTAGAGGTAATTGTGGGTATATCTGTGTATAATTTGGGGGCCCCAAGGATGGAGCAGCAGGCTCCATTGTATCTAAAAGGAAAGGATTATTCGATTTTTTTTTTTTATCTACCTGGGATGGTGCTGAAGGTACATATCCCGGGGCATATTTTAACCAGTTTAAACCTCCTGCCATCATACTTTTTATCCCATTTTGGATCAGGGTCAAACCATGGGAAAGCTTCCCTGTCTCCCAGGCACAGACCCTTCACCATATTCATATGAAACTCATTATTTGCGCCATCTCTGGGGAAAAGGGCTTGAACTATGCTTTAATTCAGTATAGCTTGACAGATTATCTACCCAAGGATTTACATAAGCCCACGGGGATGTCCATGCAACATACTCTTTACATGTTAAATTTTCAGGATTTGGCTTTGGAGCTGATTTTGGCATTTGAGCAAGTTTTTGCAACAATTTTATTTCTCTAAGAACCTTTCTAGGAGGCTTAGGTGTATCTGGGAGTTTCCCCCTACTTAGGGTTTTTCCCATCCTTTGGATTCAAAAAAGCGGTTATGCAAGCGGTTCCTAGTGTAGTGATAAACTGCCCGATACTCTTTGTGCTAAAGTAGCTGGCAACACTCGCGTAGAGCCTCTGCCAAAACTGATCAACAGCACATGCGCTTTTATGGCTTAAATCGGACAGAATTCAGTACACCCCTAACACTCCATCTCTTCCCCACTGGCTTTCACCTTTTCTGGGTCACAGCCGTTAAGCTAACCACAAAGATGGTGCATCTTGGGAAGATCAAGAGTACAAAAATTCTAACATTTTCATTCTAACAGCATAATAAGCAAAAAACATGCATAGCACTCTTAATGGGTTGAAGGGAGTATTCCTACCACTATTTAAATTTTGCCTAGGCTAATAATCTGTCTGTGAGCTACCTCAGCTCAAACAGACCTATTCTCCTGTGCTCCCACAGCACTAGGGTTCTTTGAAATGTATTCAATCATATACATCATGACGACAGCTTTATATACAGTACCAAAGGGGATGTAACAATTAGTTTTCCCAGACCACTAAAAAATACGTTGTAGGATTACTTCCATCATACATAAAAAGCAGGAAAGGTTTTCACAAAGACGCAAAGAATGTTTACATTCAGGAAGTGGCTCAGGAAAGACAGATTTTAAAATAGTACGAACTAGGAACCAGAACAGGCTTCTCACAGTAAAACACAATGGGAGGAAACTCACAGTAAAACACAATGGGAGGAAACTCATAGCTTTAAGAACCAGTATTCTATAGCAAAATTTAACTTTTAAAACAGTTAGTTTAATAAAGGGGGACTCTGGATAATTTAAGCATGACTATATTAATATTAAATAACAACACCGCCCCAGTTCTTTGGATTTAAGCCCCCTGCCAGCTTGCTGCCTCAGTTCTGGTGTTTCCTCCAGGGTGGAGACACCGTCCAGGAACCTAAGCTGAACAGCCAGGGGGCTGGGGCTACTACATTCAGGAGGGAGCCAGGCTCTCTCAAGCCGGCTGCAGTGCAGGGATCATGGGCCGGAGCATGGAGCCCACTCACCTGCTAGGCTGTGCATCGTCACCCCAGTCCAGCTCAGTGGAAGAAATTGCCCGCCTCCCGCTTTGTGGCAGGAATGGAGTGACCGGGTTGGACGGCGGGTGACGTCATGTCCAGCGGAGGCAGGCACTTCCGCCGTCAAAGGTCACGACTTCCTGTTCCGGGTCGCCTGAAAAGGAGAGCGGGACAGACTAATTCAGACTGGTGCATCGCAAGCTGGGGGACAGCTCTAGACAAATACGGCAAGCCACCCCAGGAAGATGTTGGATGCACAGGCCACAACGACCACTCCTGGGGAAGCCAGCACCAGCCTACCAAAGGTAAGGAACCCTGGGGTGGTGTTCCCTTACCTTTCCCTCCTATCTCCACGGTGCTTTCTCTGTCCCCTTGTGTGGCTCCAGGGGGTGGAAGCAGGGTTTATAGGGCGTACACTGGGGATCTTGGTGGTGGTCATCCCTAGTAACACTCCCTAAGGGGTTTTGTTTCAGCCGGGGGTCCGTGATATTTTACTTGTCCTTTCTGTATTGCAGAGTAAAACCTTGGAGAAATCTAGGTCACCTCCTGGCCCAAAGCGCTCTGCAAGGATTGTCTAGACAGCTTAGTCAGGGAGCACAAGGAAGAAAAGAATATGGATCTTGCTGCTTCAGCCAAAGCGCTCTCTAGCACTTTTCAATAGTAGGGAGGCACTGGGGGGGGGGGGGGTTCAGAAAGACAGGAAGAATGTGATGGTACCCCCGCATCACAGGGGGAGTCAGAAAAGGAAGAGTTGGATGGGGTATCCACCAAAGCTTCCAGATAACTCTTGAAGAGGTGGAAGGGCTTTTGGGGGCTATCCATACCACCTTAGGAATTCAGGAGGAGAAGAGGACTTTGTCTCTTCATGACCCAGATGTACCTGGGTTTGGGCGTAACAAAAGAAAAAGGTCTTCCCGGTACGTGAGGGTCAGAAAAGAATGGCAGGACCCAGAAAAAGCCCTTCTTTTCTAGAGCCCTAAAGAGGAGATATCCCTTTTCCGAGGATGACTCATCAGTTTGGAATAAATCGCCAAAACTAGATGCAGCCTTCTCGCAGGTATCTAGGAACACAGATCTGGCCTTTGAAGATATGGGTTCCTTTCCTGACCCTATGGATAAAAGAATGGATTCCCTCCTTAGGGAAACATGGGATTCCACCCTGGGTAATCTAAAACCTGCTATGGCCATCACAGTTGTCGCTCGCAACTTGGAATACTGGCTAACACAAATTAAAGCGCACATTGAGGCTGACACTCTCAAAGAGACAATTCTGTCTTCCTTTCCCATGCTGCTTCAGAGCGTAGCTTATATTGCGCACGCCTCAGCAGAGTCACTACGTATGTCTGCGAGGTCCTCAGCCTTAGCAAATTTGGCAAGAAGGGCTCTCTGGCTCAAAACGTGGCAGGGAGACATTGGATCCAAGGCTAAACTTTGTGGAATTCCTTTCACAGGGGATCTTTTGTTTGGCCCCGAGTTGGAGAAATGTTTAGACCGAACAGCGGATCGTAAGAAGTCCTTTCCGGTTAAACACAGGGCTGTGGAGTCGGTAGATAAATGTTCCGACGCCTCAGTTTTTTGGACTTCCGACTCCTCTGTATTAATATGCAATGTATTTTATACATTCCTTGAAGGAAAGAAAGGCAACATGCATTTCATTACCACAGGACTACTGGCTGGGAAGCCAACAGTCTACTGTAGTGAACAGTTTAAGCAAAAGACAAACGCAATGAAAACAGTCTTTTTTTTTTTTATTTATTTATATTTTTTTTTTCCCCCCACCCCTTATGTTTTACACTGCTTTGGGGCATTCCAATGATCTGAAGAATTGAAGCTGTGTCTGTCAGTGAACGAAAGAGAACTGGATTTTTGTCTTGCCGTAAAATCCTTTTCTCTCAGGTTCACTGACACACAGCACTTGCCCCTCTTTTTGGGGTTATTTGCTCTGACACTGCTTGTTACAAGATGGAAGTCCTGCGGTGGGAGGTGGTGGTATGCCCTCTGGGACTGCCCCAGGTGCGTAACCAAAAAAGGTTTCTGCCTAGTCCTGCTGTGACCGTATAATATTCAATGGTCTGAAGAATTGAAGCTGTTGTGTGAACCTCGGAGAAAAGGATTTTGCGGCAAGACAAAAATCCAGTGGGTTTTTTTTTTTTTTTTTTCTTTATACTTTTGACTATTTTCAGATAACTTGATGACACATGTAAGTAAGAAGTAGACTGGTAAATGGCTATGCCTGGATGGACGGGGTTGTCCTTGTTGGACTCATTCAGTTCTGTAATGTAGTTTGATCTCCTTGCTTTTCAGGTATATTTACAGCATTGCAACAAGTCGGCATTGTGTGAAAAGTAGCTGGTTATTTAAATATTCATATGCAGAGTTTTTATAATTGCTTTACCTAATTGGTATTAAACATATTTTTTGCAATTAAATCTATTCATTGTTGACTGGATCTGTTGCAAATTTCTTTATGCAGATTTGTTTTAGGATTTAGCAGAAATATTCCAAGAAAAAAAAGTGAAGTAGAAATCCCTCTCAAATTAAAGAACAAAAAAAAACCTTGTGCTCCCATCTGTTCCAAGCCACCCCGATACATTTTTGGGCTCTGCTCCTGCACCTCCGAACCCGTGAACGTCATGGCGGGAGGTGCTGAAAGGAGGGAAGAGACCAGCAAATGTCATCTCACCTAACTTGTAAGGACCCAGAAGCAGCATGCATTGAATCACTTCTGGATTCAGTTTCAGTTGTCACTTTCCCTTATCTGCTCTTAGCTTTAGTGTAGGGTGGGTTAAGCATAAAGTGCAATAGAATAGAAAACCTGTCAACAGGATTGTGTGACGTAGGTACCTTTTTGGTCCACTATGTGATATAAATTAATGTTTTAGGCTTGGTTTCCATATATGCAAATAGATGCTTTTTTTAACTGCTTTTTTCGCTTAATGTGAACTGGACCGGCTTGCAATGGAGCCGGCTCACACATTCGGGGTAACCACATTCCATTTTTGAAAAGGGTTCTATGCGATTTAAGTCCAGTTCAGTTGCGAATTAAAGTACAAATTTGTAACTGAAATGCACCTTAACTGATAAAGCTGCATCGGACTCTTTTTAAAAATGACTGCTAACTGCAGCCGAACATGCGTAAACCTAGCCTTAGTGTGTGAAAAAAAAAATAAATAAAAATGCCATACATTCAAACATCATAAACTGGATGTTACAAATAATATTGATCCCTGGGAGGGGTTTAAACAATGGCTTGTCTCTCGACGTACCTGACCTCCACGTGTCCTCGATGTTTCCTCCATCCGGTGTCTGAGATTTGACTTGTAGAGTTGTGTATTCAAGTTTCTTTTTAACATCTTGAATAGATCTTTTGACAATTAGACCAGTTGAGCATACGAAAGGTGTATGACCTTCAGAGACGCACTGGTCTCCATCTATTTAACTGATCCTGGAAGACAAAGGGACAATCCTTATATATAACGCGCAACATTCGGCTTTAGTTTACTAACCAAGGAGTCAGCAGGAAACGTTTGTTATCTAAGCCAAATTCTTGGTAGGTGACTAAAAGAATACTATACCAGATAAATAAGTGAGTGATACATATGCATATTCCCTTATATATTTATTAAAAGATTATCCCAGAACTGTATCTATCTACCTAAGGGATTTATCCCTTTCTAAATTATGTCTATGCACTGTAGTCTTTCTAACCTTTGGCGGCATTCAATTCCAAACTTCAGGGCCCTGGGTGTATAATACAGGATATATCTCCAGTCTATACACGTCATATTCTACACATAATAAAGATTGAATCATTCATAACAGGAAAAATTCCTTTACCATAAAATACCAGCAAGAGACCCTTTAAAATATGCCTTTACATAAAGAAAATAGATGAGTTTGCTTTCCTGTTGCATACACAAGAAACAGCTTTTCAGAATAGCAAAATATCTTGCAAAAAAAATGTTCTCAGATAACAATGGGAGGAAATTTACATCCTCAACAGCAAAAATGTGTAAGTTGCAAAGGGAGAGCTATTCAGAAAAATTTTAAAGAATCTTCAACATTCAATTAAGCATGACTATAGAATATTTAAATAAAGCATAGACCTAACCATTTCATCTCATTTGTCACAAAGTGATAACTATAAATCTTGCCTCCAATATGGGTCATCCTGCATTGCTTTCCTATAGATACATTGGCTATCTTTTATGAATATGTATAGAACAGTTTACTCATTGAATTAACATATAGCCAGTTAATACATAATTAGGTCATCTCAGCTTGTATCTCAATTGTATAGCAAATGTCCATCAAAAGATAAAAAAAAAAAAAAAAAAATAGTCTTAGTTAATAAAATGGACATTAGAGAGAGAGAGACTTTTTTTTTTTATATATTTCCTCTTGCATTGAGCTTTGCAAATTCCCATACGTTTTCCAGATTGTACAAAGTCCACATTTCACTCCTTGTTCCTTTTTCTATACTTCTATTGTATTTCTATACTTCTAAAATGCCTCCCAAGTATTCTGTACCTACCCATGCAGCCAGGAGAGATTCACTACCTCATAAAGACTCGCCTCTCAGTATGTACAGAACTTGGCATCCATAAACAGGCTGGAACTGATGTTGCAAAGAAATCATACTTTGGGTCTTCAGGCTGGAACCTCTTGTTTTCTTTCTTTCTTGTGGTATTCGCTGGAACTTTCAGGCCTTGGAGTTGGCATAATGGCTCTTCCTCTAGGCATTCCCAGGAACTTTTCCAACAGGAGTCTTTCAACCTTCAGCTTATGAAAAGGTAGAGCAGTGTCTCCAAAATGATGGCTTATTGAATCATTGCAGAACTTCCTGTATGGCTTTAAAACAAGGATTTCCATGCAGATTTAGTAATTTCTTCAAGTAGAACCGGCTAGAGGCATGAATGGGGGACAGATATGTCTCCAGTCAGCATGAATAACCACAGAATCATCTGAACTACTATATAAAGTCTTTCTTAACCATTGGAGGTGTTTAAAAATAATTTCTCTTCCATTTGACACAAACATACGCTCCATATTTTTCTACTTGGGTACACTGATCGGCTTCAGAAAGGTACCAGGGTACTCTGATGGGCTAGAGACTGGTACCCTGATGGTCTGCAGAAAGATACCCGGGTACTCTGATGGTCTGCAGACAGGTCCTCTTTATTGGGGGGGGGGGGGGGCGCGCAATCGGTGTGTTTTTAGTGTGCATTCAAATCGGTAACTAGCTGTTACCGCAATCTCCTGGACACAGCCGGTCACGTGGTAAAGAGCCAATTTCACACTCTATCCCCAATTGCCGCTCTGCATGACCCTGGGGGTGTGCACGAGTGGCATGCATGAGGACAGTTTGTATTGGACTCAGCCAGTCACATGGTAAAGACACTTTTTTTTTTTTTTTTTTTTTTTGTCTCTTTACACTGATCAGGGATAGGTGGTGTCCTGAGTAGGGATAGACCGATATGGTTTTTCCAGGGCCGATACCGATATTTTGGTCACTAAGTATCGGTATCGGCCGATATTCTACACATTCAATCACGCATCCAATGCAGAGTGACCAGTGCCCAGGGATTAGAGCGCCTCCTGATTACACAGAACAGGGTTCTTCTGCTTACCCGGCGTGGGTGCTGTCATACAAAGTCCTGCCTCCTGGGCCGGCTCCTAGCCAGCACACTGGTGACGTCTATCATATCATAGGGAAGAGGCGGGACTTTGTATGACAGTTCTTACACAGAACCCTGTTCTGTGTAATCAGGCGGCGCTCTAATCCCCAGCCCCCCCTCCGGAGGCAGAAATATCAGTCATATCGGCCAGGTTTGTGGCAGATACCAATACTTTCAAAAAAGTGAATATCGGCCAAACCGTTAATCGGTCCATCTCTAGTCATGAGGGACTCTCCTCATCCCCAAATGCCGCGCGGAAGAGCTGCGAGAACGGGCAGACATCCTATGACATCTGCCCGGAGGGACAGTGTGTTCCTGGCGGCGTAATTTCCCTATACCCCGGTAGGGAAGTGGTTAATGAAGGTCCTCGTAAGATGAGAGCCAGGAAATTTTACTACTATGCTTTCACTTTTTTTGCCTTGTGATAGGGGGGTTGTATTTGAAATTTGGCCTCCTATTCTAGCACTTTAACTTGCACTATTAAAATATGACTTGTCAGCTGCATCTCTGGCAAATCACTTCTCTGGGGATATTTAGAATACTTCTGCTTGAAAGTTATTTGTGAAATTGGCTGCATTTGCTAGGCAGAAGCAGCAGATGCACAATCAAGCTTTTGATGGTTACCAGGGAGACTCTTGTGCATACATGGTTTTTCAGTTTTAACTGGAATTTGGAAGTGTTTTAGGCAAAAGAAAATTGGTGTACAACTAACAATACCCAATTAAATGATAGGATTTTGTTACTATTTGAATAAATGCAGTGTTATAGATGGGGACCTGTGCGTTGTATTTACTTGGAAACTTTTGGTTTCTTGTAGATATGTTACAATGAGTGGAATGCAAATATAGACCAGACAGGTTTTGTTGGTATCCTTCAAGAAGACTTTTTTTTTTTCTTTTTTTTAAACTTGAAACTGACAAAATTGCCACCCGTCAATGTTCCATAATTGATAAACAGAATTTTGTTTCAAGATGGGTTTTTAAAAAATTAAACATATATTGCCTGGACAACAAATGATGCCTTTGGCCCCTTTCACACTTGTGCAACCTAAAAGTTGCACGATTTTGCCGCGATTGTGACCTGGACTTGAAGCCATGTCTATGGACCTCAAACGCATCGAAGTCGGACCAAAGTAGTGCAGGGACTACTGTTGAAGTCACCCAGATATGAACAGTACTCATTGGAAATCATGGATTAGGACTTGTCATGCAACTTTGCGGTCCCAAGTCGCAGGAAAAGTCGCACAAGTGTGAAAGGGGCTTTCTCCAGACAGCATGTTTCAACTCTTTTTTAATAGATGGTTCATTAAGTTTAAGACCCCTTTCACACTTGTACAACCTAAACCTTGTGCGATTTTTTTTTTTTTTTTTTTTTTTTTTTTTTTTTGACACGATTTTGCCTGGTCTTGAAGCAATGCCTGTCTCTGGACCTCAAAATGCATCAGTCGGACCAAGTAGTGCAGGGCCTACTTTGAAGTCGTTGCAACTAGAAGTTGCACAGATGAACAGTACTCATTAGAAATCATGGAGTTCAATTTGTCATGCAACTTTGCAGTCCCAGATTGCAGGACAAGTCGCACAAGTGTGAAAGGGGCCTTAGAGCGGTTATCATAGGCCACTATAGAGTAGTCAATGTTTTTGGTTTTAGGCATTATGTACTAGCTAGTGCCTGTGCAGTACAGGCCAGTAGTAGTGCTTCTGCTGTTTCCATCTCTGCCTGTGAGGAGAGAGCGGGGTCGGGGCTGAGTCTTGATTTTTGTGTAGACCCAGGCAGCGTGGCTTGGGATAGAGCCGGCAGGTGTGCTACTATAGGAAGCGGGTTCCTATAGTGGCACACTAAGAAGAGAATGAGCCAGGAGACCTGAGGAGAGGAGGATCGGGACCGCTATGTGCAAAAACCACTGCACAGAGCAGGTAAGTGTGACATTTAAAAAAAAAAAAAAAAAAAAACTTGATCACCTTTTTAATTTTTTGGTTCTTCTCTTGCAGTAGTGGAACATTTGTATGATCCACTACTTTAGCCTTCTCTCAATATTGGCAGTCTGAACACCAATGTTGTAGAAGGGTGTGTTCCAACAAGTCTTATCCCAGGGGACCAGCCATTTCTAGTTTTTATGTAATGTCAGGCACCAAGAATCATTTCATTTTTAAAGTAGCTTATAGAATATTCTATCATTCTTATTTTGATGTTTTGTCAGACCACCAAACACCTGGAGAAAGGCTGCATGCTTTATAATTAATAAAGTGGAAATTAAGGAGTCTATAAAACTTTTTTTCAACTAATGTGACAAGCAGAGATTCCGATACCCTTCTAGTGGCCAGAAGGCTGTATATTTTCTGATTGCTGCATTTTCGTAAATAATTACTATAATATTATGGCCATTAAAAGGAGCCGACGATCATAGGAAATCGCTGTATTAAGCAAAATACGGCTAGAAATTGTCAAGAATGGGCAAAAGTTAGTAACATGCACACAATTGTATATCTATATAGACCTATCGTGGAGTGTGTGAAATATCAACACGTCTTCAAAATATGTTTAGACCTTTTGTATTCCACTGAACTATGAGTAGTCTTTGTAGTACTGGATGCTTGTGTGGAAGCTTTGGTTGGGAACTGGCTCTGTCACCTTTTTGCTTCTATGGCAATGGCAGCAAATCTTTCTGGATGTACACTTATGTCCTTTCTGCTGTTTATACTGCTTTGTTTTTTTTTTTTTTTTTTTTTTTTTAATTCGTAGTTTGTGTGTTTTGTATTCTCAATTTGTTAAAGGGATTTAAATAAAATCTGAAATTCACACATGGAAATTTTATATTTACATTAAATAATCCTGCAACCTGTTAGCTTTAATTTAAAAATGTCAGGTTAACAGACTGTCGTTGATGATGTTGTTGGTCATTTCAGAATGACGATTATTTGTATTCATCATTTTTTTTTTTTTTTGACAGGCAAAATTAAATTTGACAAGAAAAAATCTTTAGGCTGGCAGAGACAAGTAAGGGATCCTTTTCATGTGTATGGCAACCACTACAGCAAGCTTGGAGTGACCACAACTTTCTCCATAGCTTGGCAGCTCTGCTGCCCTCTCGTATACAGATGAATGAAGACTCCATTTGGAAAGGCGGGCACTCAGCGATCAAGAGCTGATGCAGGTAAAACTAATTGTGTGTCCTAAATCAAAAACTTATATAAAGATAGTCTCCCTTATGCAGAAGTTTAGCTGTACTATACACAGTTTGGTTGAAAAGAAAGCAATTTCTGTTCTTAAGGGTGTTTGTATAGTTTTTTTTCCCCCTTTTTGTGTATCTTTTAAAGTTTATCAAGCTTTTTAAATCCAGATCCCTGCAATAGAATACTTCCCTTCTGTTCCAGTCCTGCTTCTGTCTCATTGAATTTCAACACTGCTGTTCCGTCTTATTACTATATCACTGCTGAGTCCTGAGAAATCTAACTTTATCTGGTTTACAGAGGGGCTGCTGAAGAAACCCTAATTTCTCTTACGTCCTCCGACAGTCGCCGCCTCTCCATATTCGTCACTATGGGGTTATTGACCTTTGCTCCATAGGAGTAGTTAGGCAACAGAATATGTCAATATTAAAGCTTTTAGCATATCCCACCCCCAGGGGGTGGTCCCCTCAGTCAATACCCTCCTGCTTCCTGTATCCATACCTCGGTTTCATTGTCTAGCTTTCAGGAGTTAGCTGGCTGTTTCTGTGCTGGGGCATTTTGTCTCAGCCTTTATCTTCTTTGATTTTATTTGAGTTTTTTTTTTTTTTTTTTTCTCTCTTTACTTAGCTGTTACTTTTGTCAGCATTAGTTAGTTCTTCTGATGAAGAGGATCATGCGGGCTGGGTCTCGGGCTGGCCCCCCCTGGTCACAGGTTGTGGGTCAGTGGCTTCCCAGCCTGCCATCGAGCGTTCAGTCAGGTATTTTTCCTGGCATATGTGAACGACCCATCCCTGTTCGCTGCAGGGATGCTGTGGTGAGGTGGCTACCTCACTGGACGCCATGCGGTTTCGCACCGCAGTTCTACTGCGTCCTGGCTGCGACTCTCCCTGTCCCATGTGCAGTGGCTTGATCGCTTGTGCGGGCTCCCCACGCCATTCGGAAGGTAAGTGTACTCTGTGTGGGGACCTGTCTGTGGGTGTCAGTCTGGGACTGTGTAACCCTGCATGTCTGTTCACACTATTGGGCTCCCTGTCTGGATGCTGCTGTGGGCTGCAAGGAGGGGGGCTGTTATACACTGTTCTGTGTTGCAAACTGTGTGCTTCTCTGTGTGACATGCTGTATGTTGTAGGGCATGCTGTGGTACATGTTTTGTGCAACATGCGGCCGCTGCTGCGGTCCGCCATTTTATTAATAGCTGCAAGCATATGAGGGCTTTTTCTGTATGCTGGGAGCGGCGTTTTTGGCGCCAAGCGCCGCCATTTTGGCGGCGATCGCTCCGGCCTCATGTTAGCACTGCATTTACTTCCTCCCCCGGCGGCCATTTTTTTGTAGCCTTCCATAGGCTTTATAGGAGCGGCTTCTATTGCATCACTTCCTTTTCCCTGGGCACACCGATCGATATAGCAGCAGCAGTGATCTCTCAAGGTTTTTACCCTCTTTATTCCTGTATTCCTTGCCTGAGTTTGTAATTTTCCCTGTGGGGGTCGGTTTGTGCTGGTGTGTGTGAGCGGTGGGCTGCGCTCGCCGCGCTTTTAAAGGGGCAGTTACCCTTTTTTCTCCTGCACACTTCTGGGGGCATGGATTCTCAGGAAAGCAAATTTCCTTCCACTTTGCTGGGAGGCCAAGGGGCTGCTGCTGTTCCCCCTGAAGGGGGCGATTTGGCCACCATTGTGGCTAACCTGGCTGCTCAGGTACAGATGCTTGTGGCTGCTCAATCCACTAAACGGCCCAGAGTTTCAATTTCCTCTGATTCAGAGGGCGATGGTGATGGGGCTGCTATGGCTGGGGTCCCCTTATCGGGGTCCCGTTCGTCCCTGGACTTTGCTGGGTCGGAAGGGGAGGCAGAGGTTGAAGGGGTTGATGATTCTCCCCCTGGCTCGTCTGAAGAGCTTGCAATCATGGATGAATTGGTTGCTTCTATCAAACAAACGCTGCATTTGCAGGATGAACCATGTCCTCCTGCCGTCCTGGCCTCTTATGGGACGCAGCGGAGACGCAAAATGTCACAGGTTTTCCCTTGCACTGAGTATTTTCAGCGCGCTGTTAGTGAACAATGGCGCAATCTAAAAAAGCCTTTTGCTGTGCCCAGTAGGTTTAAGCTGCGTTATCCTTTCACGCCTGCCACTGACGAACGCTGGTGTGTACCACCTCCGGTGGATCACGCGGTGTCGGTTTTAAATAAATCCACTGCGATTCCAGCAGAGGATACCCCGGTGTTCCGGGATCCTACGGACAGGAGGCTGGAGTCTCTTGCCCGCCATACTTACTCGGTTACTGGTTCCATGCTGAAAGTTATTTTTGCTTCCCTTATGGCAGCTCAGGCTGTCGCGGATTGACGCAGGTGCTCAGGCGCGTCCTGGTGGCTGATTCTGCCCCGCCGACGACGTTGGCTATGGTGGATCAGATTCATCAGGGTGTCATGTATTTGTGTGATGCGGAATTAGATGTAATTCCTTTGGCTGCACGTGTGCGCAGCGTGGCGGTGTTGACACGCCGTTTGATTTGGCTGAAATGTTGGTCTGTGGACCAATCTTCTCGCAAAACTTTATCTAATTTGCCATATACGGGATCTCGCCTTTTTGGCGACTCCATGGATTCACTGATAAAGGGTATTTCTGGGGGTAAGAGCACTCTTTTGCCCCAGATTTACAAGTCTAAGTTTGTTCGTGGTAAGAAGAATACCTCGTTTAGACCCTCTCAGGGGTCCTTTCGTGCCTTTCGGTCGCACTATAAGGGCAAGCCTTTCAAAGGACAAGGGCAGGTAAGCAGAAGTCTGGCCAGTCCGGGTCCGCTGCCCATAACAATGCGGCCTGAAAGGAAGCCCTCACCCAGTTCTGGGGTGGGGGGACGTTTGCTCGGTTTTCTTCAACCCTGGCTGGCCCGCGTTCGGGACAGGTGGGTTCAGGAGATCGTTCGGTCCGGGTACAAGATCGAGTTTCTATCTCGGCCGGCGAACAGGTTTTTTCCCTCAAACCTTCAGCTGTCTCCGGAGCGTTTGCGGGATCTGCACCTGGCGGTGCAGGACCTGCGGGCTCAGGGAGTGGTGGTTCCGGTGCCTCATCGGGACAGATTTCGGGGGTTTTATTCAAATCTGTTCACTGTGCCCAGAAAGGAGGGCAAGGTACGTCCAATTCTGGACTTAAAAGCTCTGAACCGCTTTGTGCGGGTTCGCAAGTTCCGCATGGAATCCCTGCGCTCGGTGGTGGCTGCTCTAGTTCTGGGAGAATTCATGGCCTCCATCGACTTGAAGGATGCGTACCTACACCTCCCCATTTTCGAGGGTCACCAGAGGTACCTTCGATTCGCCATTGCGGAGGGTCATTTCCAATTCGTGGCGTTACCCTTCGGTCTCGCTTCGGCTCTGCGGCTTCACCAAGGTGCTTGCACCGGTTCTGGCCTTACTGAGAGCCCAGGGTATCTCAATCCTGGGGTATCTGGACGACATTCTGGTTCGGTCTGCAACCAGTCAGGGTCTGGTGAAGGACCTGTCCGTCACGATGCAGACTCTGCGGGAGTTTGATTGGACGATAAACTTCCCAAAATCGACGCTGTGTCCGTTGGTTCGTCTTCCCTATCTGGGAATGATCCTGGACTCTGTTCAGGCGAAAGTTTTCCTACCGGAAGACAAGCTCAAGACACTTCAGGACGAAGTCAGGTTTGATGGTCTCGCCCTTCGAGGCGATTCCCTTTGCCCAGTTTCACACGAGGGGTCTCCAGGCGGAGATCCTGTCCAGGTGGGACGGGCGACCACTATCTCTGGATCTTCAGATCTCGTTGAGTCCTCGCACCAGAAGGGATCTTCTGTGGTGGCTACAGTCCCCGGCGGTGTCGGGGGGCAAGTCTTTTCGTCCGCTTTCATGGACGGTGATCACCACGGATGCCAGCCTGTCGGGCTGGGGTGGTTTTCTGGGCGTTCTGTCCGCCCAGGGAACTTGGTCGGAGGTGGAGTCCTCCCTTCCGATCAACATTCTGGAATTGCGGGCGATAAATCTCTGCCTTCGACGTTGGACGGACAAGCTTCAAGGCCGTCCAGTTCGGGTGCAGACGGACAATGCCACAGCGGTGGCCTACATCAACCACCAAGGGGGCACCAGGAGTGCCCGAGCGGCTTGGGAAGTAACCGACATTCTGTCTTGGGCCGAGACGCACGTCCCGGCGATAACGGCAGTTTACATTCCGGGGGTGGAAAACTGGCAGGCGGATTATCTGAGCCGCCAGACTCTGGACCAGGGGGAATGGTCGCTCCACCCGGATGTCTTCCAGATGTTGTGCGCGAAGTGGGGTCTTCCGGATGTGGACCTGTTCGCGTCTCGTCTGACAACAAGGTGGGAAGGTTCGTGGCAAGGACGCGCGATCCTCGGGCAGACGCGTCAGACGCGTTAGTGGCTCCGTGGCATCAGTATCGACTGATGTATGCATTCCCACCGATTCAGTTGCTATCCCGGTTCCTTCGCAGACTGTCCTCGGAACCAAAAACGGTGATTCTGGTGGCACCGGACTGGCCCCACCGGTCTTGGTACGCAGAACTCGTGAATCTGGCGGTCGACGCTCCGTGGTGTCTGCCTCTTCGAGAAGACCTTCTGTCTCAAGGACCGATATTCCATCCTGCTTTACAGTCGCTGGCTTTGACGGCCTGGCTGTTGAAACCGAGGTCCTGAAGGATAGGGGTCTCTCCCCGGAGGTCATTCATACTTTGTTCAATGCTAGAAAGGCCTCTTCGGGGAAGATATACTACCGTACTTGGAAGGCCTATTTTGCCTGGTGTGAGTCCAGGGGGTTTTCCCCTCGCTCATACTCGATGTCTAGGGTGTTGTCTTTCCTTCAAGCGGGTGTGGACCAGCGTTTGGCGTTGGCCACGATTAAGGGTCAGATTTCTGCGCTGGCCATTCTTTTTCAACGCCCTGTGGCGTCTAATTCTCTGGTTGGCACCTTTGTTCAAGGGGTGCGACACCTGGTCCCTCCTCGGAGGGAGCCTTTGCCTCCGTGGGACTTGAACCTCGTTCTGTCCGTGTTACAACATGCTCCTTTTGAAAAGATCAGGGAGATCTCGTTGCCTCTGTTGTCCAAGAAGGTCGCCTTTTTGGTGGCGATCACTTCGGCTCGCAGAGTATCGGAGCTGGCAGCTTTGTCCTGCAGGTCTCCATATCTGGTGCTCCACTTGGATAAGGTGGTCTTGCGACCTAATCCTTCTTTTCTTCCGAAAAGGATCTCGGAATTTCACCTCAATGAGGACATTGTCTTGCCTTCACTTTGCGCGAAGCCTAAGCATCCGAAGGAGGTGGCCTTACATTCCTTGGATGTTGTTCGGGCGATCAGGGTTTACCTGTCGGCGACTAAGTCTTTTCACAAGACGGATTCCCTCTTTGTCCTTCCTGAGGGGCCTCGGAAGGGCTTGGCAGTGTCGGCTTCTACCATCGCCAAATGGATCAGACAGACCATTGAACAGGCATATGCTTTGAAGGGTAAAGTTCCCCCTATGCCTGTGAAGGCGCACTCTACAAGATCTGAGTACGTCTTGGGCCTGTCATCATCGGGCTTCTGTGGCCCAGGTGTGTAAGGCGGCGACTTGGTCGTCCGTTCACACCTTCTCAAAGTTCTACAAAGTGGATGTTCAGGCATCGGCAGATGCTTCCTTTGGCCGCAAGGTTCTTAGTGCGGCAGTACCTTAGGGTCCCTTGTTTTTTTTTTTTTTTTTGGGCCCTTGGCTGTTTGGGATGTTTTTTATCACTAGGTTATTTGTTCTTCCTGGGTTGTTGCTCCTGTTGGGCAAAACTTTATTTTCGTGTTGCCCAGTTGGTTTCCTTCCTTTGGTAAGGTTCCTTTCTCTGATGTACGTCCTGCGCTGCCTTGGGCGCGGCTGGGTTTCCCACCCCTCATGTTTTGCACTGCTTTGGGACGTCCCCATAGTGACGAATATGGAGAGGCGGCGACTGTCGGAGGACGTAAGAGAAAACTGAATTTTTGTAAAATCTTACCTGTAAAATTCCTTTCTCTGAGTCCTCCGACAGTCGCCGCCCCCGCCCCTCTTTTGGGGTTTGTTTATGTACTCTACTGCTATTCTACTGAAACTGAGGTATGGATACAGGAAGCAGGAGGGTATTGACTGAGGGAAAAGGGTTTAAATACCAGCGCTATGGAGTTTTCAGTACTTTTTGGACTAAAAAATGGTGGTGTAAGCTGCCCCCAACCTACCACTGAGGTAGTAAAATGGTAAAAGGTGCAAGTGATGTTGGGACCGGCGCTACCACATAAATATTGTGTTTGTGCAATTTCATACACTGTGTAATTCATATAAAACATATAAAACATATAAAAGTGCATATAGTGCTTAAACCAAAGTGCTGCGTGCTGTAAACCTTTTATATATTCGCATGGGCTGTGCTCAGTGTACCATATAAACACATGTATACATATAAAGTGCTGAGTGCTATTGATAACCACGTGTGTGATTGCGTGCTAAACAAAGTTTGGCGCCAGTGGGTGTACCACAAATTGCACCGTTGCTTACCGCACTCTTAGGATGGTGGCTCAGCACTCCCTGGTCACTAGAACAGAAAACAAGCCTCCATTGCGTAGTATATCCTTGTTAGGGTAAAACAACGTAGCATCCACTCACATTTAGGGAGTTCACTATCAGCTTGAGGTGTTCGCCGGGTCGCTTCCGCGTTCCACCAGCTCAAACCACCGTTCCCGGAAGTGACGTACTGACGTACGCAAACCACGCCCTACGCGTTTCGTCATACGACGTCATCTGGAGCGTGCCATCTATCACTACTCCCGGTCTTTTTATAGGCTGGGTCGGCGCCATCTTAGTGTACTGATTTTGAGGCCGGACACGGCGGCCATCTTGGTGCACCCATACCGCAGCCTAAACAGCTTAATTCATCATGTGAACTCCCTATTTGTTACGTGTGCCGCATATATAAACATACATTTTATTTAAAACTTAAAATACGACTCCACATATTAAAACCTTGTAATATAATACATATATATTTTGTGCTATAATTGTGCGAACCAGTGATGTGTCTGATTTGATCGGGGTGAGCCGATAATCAGTGCTGCCGATAAAAATCATAAGTTATGTGAATCAATAGTAAAAAGTGATTCAGTGATGATGTTGACCTACATAGACCTCAATAAATATGTTAGAAAGCTAAACATCAAAAAACATTTCACATTAAAACAAAAGCAAACACAAAGATCCACGCACAGTGAATATAAACACACGACTTTGAAAAATCGCTCCACGTTTAACCCCAAAAATCCTCACAATGAGAATTTGGAGGTCTTTAAACGGATGGTGGAAGCAGATATTAGAGCATTAAAAATTCAGAACAGAAAAGAAAAAAACACATGGGAAACCATCAAAAAACTGGAAAAAAGAAAAGGAGTGGTAATAAGGCCAGCGGACAAAGGAGGAGGACTGGTGATTCTAAACAAAAAGGACTATGAGGAGGAAATGGAGAATCTTCTTAATACAAAAGACACCTACATTAAGCTGAAGGGAAATCCAAAACAAGCATTTGAGAAAACTCTACATGAATACGTGAAGAAGGGGAACGAGATGGGGATTTTAAACAAGAAGGAAGCCAAGTACATTTGCCTAGAGAAACCAAAGACCCCAGTCATATACTACATTCCAAAGATACACAAAAATGACAAGAAGCCACCAGGCCGCCCCATTGTAAGCGGAATTAATTCTGTACATTCAAGGTTAGGGGAATACCTTGACCAATTCCTGCAGCCTCTAGTGCCAGTGGGTAAATCCTACCTAAGGGACAGCAAGCAATTGCTCGCCGAGATCAAAGATTTGGAAATAGAGGAGAGTGACATCTTGGTGACAATAGATGTCAACTCCCTCTACACAAACATCAAGCAACAAGATGGCCTACAAGCAGTGGATTGGGCCCTTCATACCCACACGAATATGAAGGAAGCACAGATTGGATTCATATTAGAAGGATTAAAAACAGCAATGGAATCCAATTATTTTTGGTATAAGGGAAGTTATTTTGTACAGAAGAAAGGCGTAGCCATGGGGGCTAAGTATGCCCCCAGTGTGGCAAACGTTTTCATGCAAAAGTGGGAGGAGGAGCAGGTGTTCAGTATACCCAGGAATGAGTTGAAATACTACCGTCGATACATTGACGATATCATTATCGTTTGGAAGGGAAACGAGGATTCCTTACAAGAATTCTTCGACGAAATCAACACTAATATATATGGGATCACTTTTTCAGGAAATTTTCATCATGAACATATTGCGTTTCTGGACTTAGAACTAACCAAAAAAGATGGCAGACTCACCAGCAAAACATATTTTAAGAAAACCGACAGGAACGGGTACATTCCTAAAAATAGCTGCCACCATCCCAAGTGGTTAGGCAACATCCCCAAAGGGCAACTGATGAGGATTAGGAGAAATTGCAGTGACCCAACGGATTTTGAGACGCAAGCTGAGATATTAATTGATAGGTTTGTTGAGAAAGGATACAAACGCAGTGAACTCATCAATATCAAGAAGATAGTGGAAAAGATGGATAGGGAAGATCTGATAAAGGATACGCCAAATAGAGCAAATGAAAATAAGAACACCGAGTTTGCTTTCTTAACAGGATACAACACCCAACATAAGGCCCTAGAGAAAATTATAAGGAAACATTGGCCTATATTGAAAGCAGACACTACTTTAAGAGACATCCTCCCCACAAAACCCACCTTCATCTATAGAAAAGCACCGAACCTGAGAAATCGGTTAGTGCACAATGTCATTGACCCTCCAAAGAAAATACATCTTCCAACCAGTCTGAAAGGTTTCTTTAGATGCGGAAAATGCTTACCGTGTAGAACATCAAGGGAAAAGAAAAGAAAAACAACATCTTTTACGGCACAAAGTACAGGAAAAGTCTATGAGATTAAAGATACCATAACGTGCACAAGCACGCATGTAACCTACGTGGTGGAATGTCCATGTAGGTTACAATATGTAGGCCGCACCACCAGACCCCTTTTCGTCCGCATAAGGGAACATGTTAAAAATATCCGTAAGGGGTTTGATAAACACAGCTTGTCACGACATTTCAAAACTCACCATTCAAAGAACCCCACGGGAATGGTTTTTTATGCCATAGACAAAATAAAGAATAACTGGAGAGGAAGTAACAAGAGAATAGATGTATCTAAAAACGAAACGAAGTGGATATATCTGATGCAGACCCTTCAGCCTAAAGGCCTAAACATCGATATTGACCTAAACTGTTTCATCACCGATTTCTAAGGAAACCTCCCCGACCCACCTTCCTTAAGATACAGTTTTAATGGCCTTTTTTGAGAGTTTTTAATAATTTTTAGGAGCCTCCTTTGACCTTTTTAGATCTCCTTAATATATATAATTTTTGAATGTTTGAGAAATATTTTTAGCATCAACATACTCCTGTTTCATTGTCGGATTTTTTGATTGATTTTTTGATTTTTAATTTTGCAATTTTAGATGCGGTTTTAGTGCATTTTATGCAGGTTTTAACGCATCTAATTTCATCATCTTCCAAGATTTTTTTATGAAGAAAACCCCTTTTTTATGAAGTGAACCTTTTTTATCATATAGAATATTTATACCTTTAACTTCTCGCTGAAAATTCCTCATTTCAAGAAAGTTTCTTCCTCATGGGAATAACCAACTGCAAGTATCCTATTACCTTCAGTTTCACCAATCTGTTACGTTATCCTGTTTTTATCCTATTGGGTATCATCTTTCAGTCTTTTAATATTTTTTCGCCTGGAACTGCATTATTATTATTTTTTCCAAAAATTATGGGTTTTAACCCAGAAAATACAAAGTCACAAGCAACATGGACTTATATCTAAGATTGGACTTGTATGGAGAATTTCTTCTTATAAAGTTTTTATATATATATATAATTTTAGTAATAAAAAAAAAAAAAAAAAAATTTTTTTGTACGATTTTTATCTCACCGATATTATTGCTACATGTATGGGCACTTTTTATAATTTTTTTATAGTCTATTAATCGCACAGTCACTTGGGCCCAATATTAAATATGAAAAAGTCAACATCATCACTGAATCACTTTTTACTATTGATTCACATAACTTATGATTTTTATCGGCAGCACTGATTATCGGCTCACCCCGATCAAATCAGACACATCACTGGTTCGCACAATTATAGCACAAAATATATATGTATTATATTACAAGGTTTTAATATGTGGAGTCGTATTTTAAGTTTTAAATAAAATGTATGTTTATATATGCGGCACACGTAACAAATAGGGAGTTCACATGATGAATTAAGCTGTTTAGGCTGCGGTATGGGTGCACCAAGATGGCCGCCGTGTCCGGCCTCAAAATCAGTACACTAAGATGGCGCCGACCCAGCCTATAAAAAGACCGGGAGTAGTGATAGATGGCACGCTCCAGATGACGTCGTATGACGAAACGCGTAGGGCGTGGTTTGCGTACGTCAGTACGTCACTTCCGGGAACGGTGGTTTGAGCTGGTGGAACGCGGAAGCGACCCGGCGAACACCTCAAGCTGATAGTGAACTCCCTAAATGTGAGTGGATGCTACGTTGTTTTACCCTAACAAGGATATACTACGCAATGGAGGCTTGTTTTCTGTTCTAGTGACCAGGGAGTGCTGAGCCACCATCCTAAGAGTGCGGTAAGCAACGGTGCAATTTGTGGTACACCCACTGGCGCCAAACTTTGTTTAGCACGCAATCACACACGTGGTTATCAATAGCACTCAGCACTTTATATGTATACATGTGTTTATATGGTACACTGAGCACAGCCCATGCGAATATATAAAAGGTTTACAGCACGCAGCACTTTGGTTTAAGCACTATATGCACTTTTATATGTTTTATATGTTTTATATGAATTACACAGTGTATGAAATTGCACAAACACAATATTTATGTGGTAGCGCCGGTCCCAACATCACTTGCACCTTTTACTATTGACTGAGGGGACCACCCCCTGGGGTTGGGATATGCTAAAAGCTTTAATATTGACATATTCTGTTGCCTAGCTACTCCTACGGAGCAAAGGTCAATAACCCCATAGTGACGAATATGGAGAGGCGGCGACTGTCGGAGGACTCAGAGAAAGGAATTTTACAGGTAAGATTTTACAAAAATTCAGTTTTTGCAGCCTTTCCAGCTTATTCTCGAAATAGACATGGCACGAAGCCTTAATCTGTATCGTGGCAGTTCACACCACTGCGCTGCTGTGGTGTGCACTGAAAAGTATGACCGGATTATTTTATTTTTTTAAATTTTTTTTTTTTTTTTTCCTTGTTCTTTAGTGTAGCATGGCGAGACACAATCTACTGCATAGCACCCTGCTGCAACTAGTAGAGCTGATAAAGTTCTTTTAAAAAGGGGATAAAAACAATAATGCACTACTTCTTGTTCTCTTTGCTTTTTTTGTTTAAAATTGTATGTACAGTTAGGTCCATAAATATTAGGACATCGACACAATTCTAATCTTTTTGGCTCTAATACACCACCACAATGGATTTGAAATGAAACAAACAAGATGTGCTTTAACTGCAGACTTCCAGCTTTAATTTGAGGGTATTTACATCTAAATCAGGTGAAAGGCGTAGGAATTAACAGTTTGTATATATGCCTCCCACTTTTTAAGGGATCAAAAGTAATGGGACAATTGGCTGCTCAGCTGTTCCATGCAGGGCTGTGGAGTCGGAGGAAATTTTGGGTACCTGGAGTCGGCAAACAATACTCCGACTCCTACTAAATTTAGATTGGAATTAAAAAAAAAAAAAAAAGCTAGTTTAAATGTCCCAATTCACAAAAAGTTATAATTAATGACTTAGTATAATGAAACTTATAATTGAGGAGACCAAATGTAAAAAGGAAGAACTACAAAGTTCTGAAAGGACGTTTGTCTTCCTTAAATTGGATGCATGCACACGTCACAGAGTCAATTATTTTGCTATTTAATGTTAGATTTGTGGATGAAAATAACACGGACTCTCGGATTAAAGGACACTCAGGCACATGACACCAGTGATTACCTTCAGAAGTTAGTGGAGGATGTTCTAGAAGATTTTGAAATTGCAAAGGAACAGATTTTATGTGTTGTGACAGGTAACGCTTCTAACATGTTGAACACAATTGAGAAGATGAACGCAGATGAAGTTAACAAACAGATATTAGAGTTAGAGGAAGACAGCTCTGCAAGTATTATTATTATTATTATTATTATTATTATTTCCGGTTCTTGTATAGCGCTGTCAATTTTCGCAGCGCTTTACATATACATTGCAAATTCACATCAGTCCCTGCCCTCAAGGAGCTTACAATCTAAGGTCCCTAACTCACATACATACATACATACATACATACATACATACATACATACTATGGTAGGGCCAATTTTATACAGGATCCAATTAACCTACCAGCATGTCTTTGGAGTGTGGGAGGAAACCGGAGTACCCGGAGGAAACCCACGCAGGCACAGGGAGAACATGCAAACTCCAGGCAGGTAGTGTCGTGGTTGGGATTCGAACCGGCGACCCTCTTGCTGCTAGGTGAAAGTGCTAACCACTGTGCCGCCCATATTGGAGAAAGTTTAGAAACTGTAGAGAATGCTGACATTTTTTTAGACAACTTTGTTGAAGCATTGAAGCTTGCTACTATTCATCATATGCGATGTGCTGTTCATACACTGCAACTTGCCATAAGAGATGGATTAAAAGATCGCCATACAGCTACACTAATTGGCAAATTATGGCAAGTAACTGTTGCAGCCAGGGCCCCGAAAACAGATGCAATTTTGAAAAGACGTGCAGGAAAAGGAGCCATTTTGGATCAAACAACTTGCAGGGGAAGCACTTATTTAATGGTGAAGCATTTGCTTGAACTTAAAGACTTCATAGAAGAAATAAACAATAAAAATCTTGCATTAACTGAAAGCCAGTGGACACAAACAAAAGAGCTGGAGAACTTTCTTTCTCACCCCTTCACTGTCACCAAGAGGTTGCAATGTGACGATCTAACCCCGGGTAAATTCCTCTTGGAATGGAAGAGCCTGTTATATTGCCAGAACAAAAATGGAGGGTTAATAGCTGAGGGCATTGCATCTTCAATGATGAAAAGAGAGAGTGTTTTGCTGGAAAATGAAATCTTTAGTTGAAGAAGCCATCCTTGTTTATCCAGAGATTGTTAGTGATGTGGCCAGAATAGTTACTGCAATGCCACCCACCCAAGTTAGCGTCGAAAGATTAATGCATATTAATACAGAGGAGTCGGAAGTACAAAAAACTGAGGAGTCGGAACATTAAGCTACCGACTCCACAGCCCTGGTACCATGGTCAGGTGTGTTATTCCCTCATTATCCCATTTACAAGTAGCAGATTAACCACTTTACCACTAGAGCATTTTGCTGTCTTACGTCTGAGCCACTTTTTGCGATTCCACGCTGTGCGACTTTAACTGACAATTGCGCGGTCGTGCGATGCCATACCCAAACAAAATTTACGTCCTTTTTTTACCACAAACAGAGCTTTCTTTTGGTGGTATTTGATCACCTGTGCGATTTTTACTTTTTGCGCTATAAACAAAGAGCGTAAATTCCCCCCAAAAAAATGTAAAAATCAAAATTTTTTTTTAATTTTTGGCCAATTTGTTTTCTGCTACATATGTTTGGTAAAAAAATTCACAATAAGCGTATTTTGATTGGTTTGCGCAAAAGTTATTGCGTTTACTAACAAAGGGAAAGATTTCTGTAATTTTTGGTGTTTTTTTTGTTTGGTTTTTTTAACGAGTAATGGCGGCGATCTACTTTTTTTTTTTTTTTTTTTGCGGGACTGCGACATTGCGGCGGACAGATCGGACCCTTGACTGACATTTTTGACACTTTTGGGGGTACCAGTGACATTACTGCAGTAATCAGTGCTATATATATATATATGCACTGTTACTGTAAAAATGACACTGGCAGGGAAGGGGTTAATTTTATTGGAGAGGGAGGGGTTAATGTATGCCTGGTGCTTACTGACGTGTGGGGGGGGGGGGGTGACTGTGTGAGCCAGGGACAGATCGGAGTGTTCAGCTATGCTGAACACTCCGATATGTCACTTCCTGTCACTTGGGAGATCCGCCCGCTTGTGTTTACACAGGCGGGCGGATCTCCACACTAGATCCCCGACGATCGGGGCAGAGCAGCGGCGATCGCCGCTGCTCCTCCCCTGGCCCGACTCCCACTGTGACTGAATACAGCGGGAGCGAGCCTCCAGTGGCGCGCGAGCGCCGCCCACAAGGGGGAGTGTCTGACGACGTAGGTCTACGTCGTCAGACGATAACGAGCCACTTTGCCGCAGTAGTACTACGGTACTCAGTGGCAAAGTGGTTAAAGGTCTAGAGTTAATTTCAAGTGTGCTATTTGCAGTTGGAATCTGTTGCTGTCAACTCTCAATATGAGATCCAAAGAGCTGTCACTATCAGTGAAGCAAGCCATCATTAGGCTGAAAAAAACAAAACCCATCAGAGATGGCAAAAACATTAGGTGTGGCCAAATCAACTGTTTGGAACATCCTTAAAAAGAGAGAATGCACCGGTGAGCTCAGCAACACCAAAAGACTCGGAAGACCACAGAAAACAACTGTGGTGGATGACCAAAGAATTCTTTCCCTGGTGAAGAAAACACCCTTCACAACAGATGGCCAGATCAAGAACAGTCTCCAGGAGGTAGGTGTATGTGTGTCAAAGTAACAATCAACAGAAGACTTCACCAGAGTGAATACAGAGGGTTCACCACAAGATGTAAACCATTGGTGAGCCTCAAACAGGAAGGCCAGATTAGAGTTTGCCAAACATGTAAAAAGCCTTCACAGTTCTGGAACAACATCCTATGGACAGATGAGACCAAGATCAACTTGTACTAGAGTGATGAGAAGAGTATGGAGAAGGAAAGGAACTGCTCATGATCCAAAGCATACCACCTAATCAGTGAAGCATGGTGGTGGTAGTGTCATGGCGTGGGCATGTATGGCTGCCAATGGAACTGGTTCTCTTGTATTTATTGATGATGTGACTGCTGACAAAAGCAGCAGGATGAATTCTGAAGTGTTTCGGGCAATATCTGCTCATACTCAGCCAAATGCTTCAGAACTCATTGGACAGCGCTTCACAGTGCAGATGGGACAATGACCCGAAGCATACTGCGAAAGCAACCAAGGAGTTTAAGGGAAAGAAGTGGAATGTTTTATGCAATGGCCAAGTCAATCACCTGACCTGAATCCGATTGAGCATCCATTTCACTTGCTGAAGTCAAATCTGAAGGGAAAATGCCCCAAGAACAAGCAGGAACTGAAGACAGTTGCAGTAGAGGCCTGGCAGAGCATAATCGGGTATGAAACCTAGCGTCTGTGTTCCAGAATTCAGGCTGTAATTAACTGCAAAATATTTGCAACCAAGTATTAAAAAGTGAAAGTTTGATTTATGATTGTTAATCTATCCTATTACTTTTGGTCCCTTAAAAAGTGGGAGGCACATATACAAACTGTTGTAATTCCTACACCGTTCACCTGATTTGGATGTAAATACCCTCAAATTAAAGCTGAAAGTCTGCATTCAAAGCACATCTTGTTTGATTCATTTCAAATCAATTGTGGTGGTTTATAGAGCCAAAAAGATTAGAATTGTGTCGATGTCCCAATATTTATGCACCCGACTGTTTATGCATGCAAGTCTCACTTTAAGTTATGGATGGTGGTTTCTGTTTTTGATGCATCTATTTTTTTCTTTCTAGCACATGCGGGTGTCTCAGCAAATATGATGAAGAAAAGGACCTCTCACAAGTAAGTATGAGAAGGTATTTAAAAACCCTGAAATAGTAAGGCTACTCTGAAGGATGTGGATTATACAGTGCCTTGAAAAAGTATTGATTCCCCTTGAAAGTTTCCACATTTTATCTTATGTTACAACTAAAAAAAGTATTCACAAAAAGAAGAGATTGGGCGCCTATAACAGGGGACTTTTCAATTAGGGTTCTTCGGTAAATCACATCTAGAAGGTAAGAAATCGGAAAAGAATATAAAAAAAAAAGGGGTATATTTTATTATGAACGAAAATGACAATAAAAAATACTGTAATGAACAATTACAATATACAATGACAAATTGTGATATTAAAAACAGATGCAGTTTACAGCCATGTTCATTATCTATAATCTAGGTAAATGTAAGATCCTACACAGGGGTAAGTAGTGATGTACTGTATACCCATTTACCATCCAATCAGATGTCTGTCTGCAGGAAACAAACAGCCCACAAATATTAACCCGACATGTTTCACGGCACTGTAGCCGCTTCTTCAGGGGTATTTTTTTGGGGGTTTCACACTATATGTTTCAAATGAAAACACTAAGATAAAGAGGCAAAAGAAAATCTAAATACATCATACATAAATACACAAAGAATATAAACAGCATTCAATGTCAAGAGGTATCAAAACGTAAGGCATTGCATATTGGTTGAAAAGACATGGTATTAGTAATGTGTCCATGGATAAAGGCACCAAAGTAAACATATATACCGTACCGGTCTGGCATCAAAACAACTAAAAAAAGTAAATGTATCGGAATTTAATGCGATGGACCAACGCAAAGTGGCCCATAACTGTGAAGTGGAAGGAAAATGCTGTGGTGTTTTTTTTTTTTTTTTTTTATTTTTACAAATATCTGTGTTTGGCATGCATTTGAATTCAGCCCCCTTTACTCTGATACCCCTAACTAAAATCTAGTGGAACCAATTGCCTTCAGAAGTCACCTAATTAGTAAATGGTCCACTTGTGTGTAATTTAATCCTAGTGTATATATAAATACAGCTGCTCTGTAAAGCACTCGGAGGTTTAGTAGAGAACCTTAGTGTGAACAAACCACATCATGAAGGCCAAGAAACACACCATACAGGTCAGAGATAAAGTTGTGGAGACGTTTAAAGCAGGGTTAGGTTATATAAAGGTATCCCAAGCTTTGAACATTTCATGGAGCACTGTTCAATCCATCATATGAAAATGGGAGAGTATGGCAAAACTGCAAACCTACCATAACATGGCCATCCACCTAAACTGACTGGCTGGGCAAGGAGAACATTAATCAGAAGCAGCCAAGAGGCCCATGGTAGCCCTGGAGGCGCTGCAGAGGTCCACAGTTCAGGTGGGAGAATCTGGCCTTTATTGAAGAGTGACAAGAAGAGAGCCATAAGAAGTCCCGTTTGGGAGAAGCCATGTGGGGGACACGGCAAAGGTGGAAGAAGGTGCTCTGGTCAGATGAGGCCGAAATTGAAATTTGTGGTGGAAAACTAACACTGCACACCATCCCCACATGGTGGTGGCAACATCCTGCTGTGGGAATTGCAAGATGAATGGAGCCGAATACAGGGCAGTCTTAGAAGCAAGCCTGTTAGCCTGCAAAAGATGTGAGACTGGGGCAGAGGTTCACCTTCCAGCAGGACAATAACCCTAAACATACAGCCAACAATGGAATGGTTTAGATCAAAGCATATTCATGTGTTTAAAATGGTCCAGTCAAAGTCCAGGCCTAAATCCAATTGAGTCTGTGGCAAGAGTTGAGAATGGGCACTCTCTAGATATGCAAAGCTTGTAGAGACATACCCAAAACGACTTGCAGCTGTATTTGCAGGTAAAGGTGGTTCTACAAAGTATTCAGGTGGACTGAAAACAAATGCACTCCACTTTTTTCAGATATTTGTAAAAAAAAATTTGAAATCCCTTTTTATCATTTTCTTTCGACTTCACAATTATATGCCACTTTGTGTTGGGACTATCACATAAAATCACAATAAAATTTTACGTTTTTTAGTTGCAACGTGGCAAAATGTGGAAAATTTCAAGGGGTATGAATACTTTTGTCAAGGCACTGTAACCTGTGTCACTGCCCTCTACAGATGTTTACAGTTTTTAGAAAGATTAACTGCCTTTTTTAGGTTTGATTTGATGACAATTCAAGACAGACATATGGGAGGGATAAAATGCCTGGGACCAATTATGTTTCAACTGGAGCACAGCCAACCAACTTTTTTTTTTTTTTTTCCTCTAAGCTGTGTGTGAGCAAAATGTTGAAATTGCTATTCACAAAGGACACTCGTTGAGCGAACGTGTTTATTTCCCCCTCGGTATATACTATATTGCTACAGGTTAACTGAGAATTGCATCACATGCAGTTCTTGAAGGGAATCGTAACCGATTCTAAATTCGATTTTAAATATCGATTATTCTAAGAATCGATTCTAAATAGATACACACAGGATCAATGCAAATGGTAGTGAGAGCAAAATTTGTAACTAAACCTGTAACGACGTTGCCTTTTGTCGCCATTTCAAGGGCGTACGCAGTTTTAAAGCATGACCTGTTGGCTACTTTTCAGCATATCTTTTATTTTACCTTAAATTGTGCAGTGTGTTGTGTGTGTGTGTTTTTTTTTTTTTTTTTTTTTTTGGCGCTTAAATTAATTTGTGTGTGTGTGTATAATGATTATTATTTTCTGAAAATTTGCCCTTGATAAACAGCTGCACTAATATTGTGGAACATACACTTTTGCAACACCCAACATTTTATTCTCCAGGGACTTTGCTTTCAAAAACCATTGCTAGAAAAATTACTTGTAACCCCAAAACAAACAAATGCAGCTGATTTTTACTTGGACAGCTGTGGCCAAAAGTTTTGAGAATGACCTATTCCTTTTCACAAAGTCTTCTGCCACCGCTCTTACAATGGCAATTTGCTTATACTCCAGAATGTTATGAGTGATCAGATAAATTGCAATTTGTTGCAATGCCCCTCTTTGCCATGAAAATGAACTTCATCCCATAAACCTTTCCACTGCATTTGTGAAGGCTTCATGATGCCCTAGAAAGTCCAGCAATCGCCAGGACTGTCTCTTACAGTTCAGCTGTGGGATTGGGTCACCACCAGTGCAGAGCTTTCTCAGGAATGGCAGCAAGCAGGTGTGCGTGCATCTGCATGCACAGTAAGGTAAAGACTTTTGGAGGATGTCCTGATGAGACAAGAAGGGCAGCAAAGAAGCCACTTCTCTCCAGGAAAAACATCAGGGACAGACTAATATCCTGCAAAAGGTACAGGTATTGGACTCCTGAGGACTTGGGTAAAGTAATTTCTCTATCATTCATTGACGGGACACAGCCTTCTGATCTAAATGTCAGTAGGGTTATACTGCCCCCTACAGGAGTAGGACACTAAGCAGAAAAGTTCTGGTTACACCTATGGGGAGTCCCAGGGGGTATACCCTCTCTCCCTGCTATAGGATGTGAATTTTAATCTGCCTAGTCAGGAGTAAGGACCTAGTAGTTCCTTGCAAGGATCTATGGTCCTGGCAAAAATTGTATTTTATTTATTTTTTCTTCTAGTTGGCTTTTTCTCCAGATTTTTTTCCTGTGAGATCTACAAGCAACTATGTTGGATCTGGGCGACATGTAGATCCAGTGGTCACCCGAGCCAGCCTACCAGTTCGCGCAGATTTTAGCTCCACGCTGGGTCGGCCCCGCGAGTTAAACTTCTCGCCAGGTCGCATGCGACCCAATCTAGGCCCAAGTTGCAGCGTTCCTATTTGACCGACAGCCCCCCCACTTCGGCGGAGAGGGATTTGTCAGGAGATGGCACCCGCCTGTTCCTGGTATGGTGAGTAAATGTCCCCCCCCCCCCCCACCTGTTTCCTAGCAGGTTTTGGGGTGGATGCGGGCCCCTCTAGGACGGTCAGACCCTCACAACTTTGGGTTACCCTCTGTCCTGTCACGCACCCTCCACCTAACTGCCCACCTCACTACTAGGGGCTTTTGGGACGTTTATGACTAATCTTGGGGGCTAGGACCGAGCTTTAGGCTGCGCTGGGGGGGGGGGTTCTACCTGTCTCTCCAGGGCCCACCTTCCAATCAATCCTGTCGGAAGGCTGGGGGGTCCCCACGAGGGTCCTCAGTAGCTCTGCTGGCCATCATTTTCTTGTAGCCCATGTGCTCTGCATAAATCGGTGGCCATCTTGGTACACCCGGCACCATTTTTGCAATGGTTTTCTGATGGGAATCACTAAATGGGAGTTCCTGGAGGCGTTTTTCTGGGTGGAGCCCCTCCCTGTACCCTGATGCTTATCTTCAGATCTTACCTTCGGTATCGCTGCTGACACGTGCTGTGCAGACATTCTGGGCCTCCTGGTGCATCTTTGCTGTAGGTGGGGGGTCTCTCTCTCGCGCTCTCTTTTCAAGTGCGCTCTGCCTGACCTCTTCTTGGGGGTGCTGTAGAGCGGTGGGCGTTTTTTTAAGAAGAAGAAAATGTTGTTTTGACCCTGCAGAACATGTCTCCACCTGACCCCCCTCAAGGAGGCCGCAGGACCCTCCGGACACCAGCTGTCTGTCCATGGATGCACTTTCGGCGGTCCTGGAATCGTTTGTGTCCCAGGTGGAGGTGGCCTTTAAAGGGCTAGGTGCTAAAAAAAAATGCCCTTTGCCTACCCCTGCCTCATCTGATGTCTTAGGTTCCGTGTCTGACTCCGCCACTGCAGACGCGGGTCTTTCTGCCGAGTCTACTACCTTGTGCCCTGTCTCCTCTGACAGCGAGAATATTTCTACCTCCGCAATCGTGCAAGAAAAGGCGCTGGTGGACACACTGGTTGTATCTGTGCGTGAGACCCTAAATATGGAGGACGCAGCTACGACTGAGGTACAGGTTACATTTGCCACTTGCAAGCAATCCAGAGCGGCAAGGGTTTTTCCCTTTCCTGCGTTTTTTTGACAACATGCTCAAAAAGGAATGGGAATGTCCAAAGCGTTCCCCCTGGGGTGCCTAAGTGGATTGCTAGACACTATCCCTTTGAGGAGTACCTTATAAAGTAGTGGACTGTGCCACCGATGGACCCTCCGGTCTCAAGACTGAGTAAACCTACCATGATCCCAGTGGAGGATTCCCGATCCTTTAAGGATCCGGCGGATAGAAAGGTGGAGTCTGTTGCCCGCAATATGTACTCCCTGGCTGGGTCTGCACTCAGAGCGGTGTTTACGGTTGCCCTGGTCTCGTAAACATTGCGTGAATGGGCTAAGTTACTACACTGTGACATTGAGGGGAAGCATCTACCTTTAGCCTTTTGAGGAGCTGTTGGACCAGCTTGTGTAGGGGCTGCAATTTGTTTGCAATGCAGCGCTGGATACTGCTCCCATTTTGGGCTGACTGTCAGTTTCGGCCATGGTCCTCCAGCGTATACTTTGGCTAAAATGCTGGTCTGCGGATCAGACTTCAAAAAAGGCCTGGTCTGCGGATCAGACTTCAACAAAGGCCTGGTCTGCGGATCAGACTTCAAAAAAGGCCTTGACTGATCTACCTTTTCAAGGAGATCGCCTGTTTGGGGCTACCCTGGATGACCTTATCAAAGTTCTCACAGGGGTTAAGAGTACCTTTCTCCCACAGGCTAACAAGGGTAAGGACCCTCTTAGCAGACGGGGTCCCTCCTTTTCAGCACACAAGGTTTTTTTTTTTTTCGTCCCTCAGGGTCAGTCGATAAGGCAAAGCCCTTCAAGACTCCCTTAGATGGTTCCAGGTGACCCTGGGCTGGCAAACCAAAATCTGGTTTCTCCACACCTGAGGACAAGGCCACTTCAGCCTGAAGGTGCGCCCCGTATCTGGGGTGGGGGGATGTCTTTGCCGGTTCCCAGACCTGTAGCTATTTGGTTACAATACAAATGGGTTCAAGAGGTCATATGGTCTGGTTACAAGATCGGGTTTCAAACCGTCCCGCCGGTAAGGTTTTTCCCTTCCAATGTGCGGCTGTTCCCAGATTGCTTACAAGCTCTCTTTGGCGCAGTACACAATCTGGTACAACAGGGAGTAATAGTTCCAGTTCCATGTGCAGAACATTTTCGGGGCTTTTATTCAAACCTGTTCGCGGTCCCCAGGAAGGAAGGCAAGGTGCGTCCAATCCTGGACCTGACGGCATTGAATTGCTTCGTGCAGGTTCAAAAATTCAAGGTGGAATCAGTTCACACGGTGGTGGCTTCCCTACAGCAAGGGGATTTCCTGACCTCCATAGACAAAAATGCCTACCTTCACATCTCAATATGTGCAGGACACCCAACAGTTTCTCCATTTTGCCTTGGGAGAGGATCACCATCAGTTTGTGGCGTTAACCTTTGGTCTCGTCTCTGCTCCTCGGGCCTTCACAAAGGCGTTGGCTCCGGTCCTGGCGTTGTTGCGACAGCGGGGGGATATTGGTCCTTGGTTACCTGGACGATCTGCTTCTATATGCGGAGTCTCCTCCCACAGTGCTGGAAACAAATTTGGCAATCCCCATGAGGGGAACCTCCTATGATGTACAGCTTAAAGAGCGAAGGCGGAGTCGCGCCGTCATTCACCTTCGCCACGGCTTGCACTGCAAGCAACCGTGGCTCTACAAACAGAATTTGTGATCGTTTCATTCCTGTAAAGGCCCGTACACACGTACTGATCGTCGGCATACAAACGTCGGCGGACGAAAGATCTGCCGATTGTACGCTTGTTAGTATGGTGCCTCCGACAGCTGTCTGCGCACATTCTGCGGACAAGAGTCTTTCTTGCAAACATTAAAATTTTTGTATGCCGACACCAGAATGGACGATTGTTCGCCAGTCAGTACAGAATTCTGCCGACAGACCGCAGATTTGCAAGACTGGGCATGCTCAGAAAAGAGAAAACACAGGGAAAGTTAACCATTACATGACATCACTTCTGCAGTCGGCTGTAGTCGGCGGACAAAATTCTTGGGCAGTCTTTGCACTTTTCAACAGACACCGACATCCCGGGGAGAAAAGATGAACGTTTGTATGCCGACGATCGGTACGTGTGTACGGGGCTTTAGTGTACTTGCAATTTTTAATAAATATTTGTGGGGGATAATGCACTATTAGTCTCTCTTTCTTCATTTCATTCATGGTGAAACATACCTGGGATTGAGTTAAGAACCAGGAGCACTAGGAGTCCCTCATTCAGAATGATCTCCAGAGAGTCTGCATAATACAATGCCTGGAAATATTGGGATCTGGTAAGCAGCCCCCACCTCACGTGTGGGTGAATTCCAGCACAGCACTCCCTCTGGTACATCATAGAGGTTCTTGGACTGATCTTTGTGTTTATCTGCCCTTATTCACTTTCATCTGGTAATCAGTGAATTCATGAGGTGGTGGGAAACCTTCACATCATGATTGTCATCACTCTAGCAACACCCAGTTTATTTCTCAAGTTTAAGATTCCACCTGTTTGATATTCCTTTGGATTTCACTTTGAGGATATTGGACTGATTTACACATTGGATTGTTTTTGATTTTTAGGTGTGAATCACATCACGAATATAATAGACACCTGTTTTTTTAGAGAATTCAGTTGGCTTTATTTTTGCATATTGTCACCATAAAATAAGTTGTATGTGTACACTTGTTCTAATTTGTAGCGCACCAGACTTTTTTTTTATTTATACACTTGTCACCATATCTTTGGTTGCAGCACACATTTTTATTAGCGCACTTTTTTTATACATTCAATCACCATGAGAACTCTGGAGGAGTTTGGGTGGATTCTGAACTTTCAGAAGTCGTTCTTTGTCCCTTCCATGAGATCTGGGCCTGACTTTGGACTCGTCCTCACAGGGTGTTTTTTTTTTGGAAAAACTCCAAAAACTACAGACTGCGATTCAGCTGTTGCTGCCCAGCAAGTGATCATCCCTTCGGTCGGACCTGTATTGGAGTTCTGGGACTGATGGTGTCATCCTTTAAGGCAGCCCCCTTCGCTCAATTCCACACGGATAGCCTCCCAGAAGGAAATCCTCAAATGGAACAAGAATCCAAGTTCCCTGGACAATCAGATTCATCTGAGTCAGGTGACCAGGGAGTCCCTGATATGGTGGCTTTGGTCCCTGATGCTCAAGCAAGGGAAATCCTTCCTCCCTGTATATTGGACATTTGTCACCACGGATGCCAGTCTTATCTGGGTGGGGAGGGGTTCTCGGCAGGTTGTCTGTTCCCTAGAAGAATCTAGGTTACTGATCAATGTTCTGGAGCTGAGAGCGATCAGGCTTTGCCTAGTCCACTGGACCGAGCACCTGCAGGGTTGTCCAGTAAGCATTCAATCAGACCATGCCAAGGCTGTGGCTTATGTCAATCACCAAGGGGGCACCAAAATTGTCCTTGCGGCCTTGGAAGTGGCAGGCATCCTTCAATATGGGTGGAACGCTTTGTTCCAGCTCTCTGCTGTTTACATTTCAGGAGTGGATAATTGGCAGGCGGATTACCTCAGTCGACAGGCCTTGGATGCAGGGGAATGGTCTCTCCATCTGGAGGTATTCCAGCAGTTGTGTCTTCGTTGGGGCACTCCGGATGTAGATCTGTTGGCATCTCGGATCAACAGGAAAGTGCAGAGGTTTGTGCCCCGCTCCGGGGACCCTCTGGCAGATGCGCTGGTGGCCCCATGGGGTCAGTTTCAGCTGGTGTATGCCTTTCCTCCGCTCAAGTTGCTGGCAAGACTTCTTCGCAGGATCGAGGTGGAAGGAATTCCGGTCATACTTGTGGCTCCGGACTGACCTCGCCGAGCTTGGTATGTCGACCTGGTCAGGCTAGTCGCAGATGCTCATTGGCTAATTGGAGACTTCCTCTCAGGCAGGATTTACTGTCTCGGGCCAATCTTCCATCCTGCTTTATGGTCACTGGCTTTGACGGCTTGGCTGTTTGAAAGCCAGGTGGTGGAGGACAGGGGTTTGTCTGCTTCAGTAATTCCTTCTCTACTTAAAGCGAGGAACGCGACTTCTAGCAAGATCTATCATCGTACGTGGAAGTCGTATATTGCGTGGTGTGAGTCTCCTGGGGCTCCGCCCCACTCTTATTCTGTGGCTCAGATCTTGGCTTTCCTTCAACAGGGAGTTGGCCTTGTGTACGATCAAGGGTCAGGACCTGGCAATCATCTCCCAAAGGCCATTAGCCACCCATTCCCTGGTGTGTAACTTCATCCAAGAGGTGCGACACTTGGTACCTCCGGTGTGACCTCCGTTGCAACCTTGGGACCTCAATTTTGGTGCGGTCGGTTCTCCAGAAACCTCCTTTTCAAAGTATTCGGGAGATTCTCCTGCATACCTTTTTTATCCTAGAAGGTGGCCTTCTTGGTGGCTAATTCTGCGCGCAGGGTGTCGAAACTGGCGACATTGTTCTGTCATTCTCCTTATATGGTGGTTCAGAGGGATAACGTGGTACTTCGTCCGGATCAGTCTTTCCTTCCAAAGGTGGTTTCCAGTTTTAACTTTAAATGATGACATTGTGTTACCCTTTTTGTGTCCTAAGCCAAAACATCTTAAGGAATTTGCACTGCATACTTTGGATGTGGTCCGGGCAATTAGGGTGTACTTGGCGACTTGAGTCTTTTCGTAAGTCTGATTCTCTTTGTACTCACGGATGGCCCAGAGAAAGGGCTGCCTGCGTCTGCTGCGACTATTTCCAGATGGATCACAGTGGTGCAGGCTTATTCAATTAAGGGCCAGGTTCCTCCTTTATACTCAGGCGTTTAGTGCTTCCTGCGCTTTTCACCTTCAGGCACGTGTGCTTCATGTTTGAAAGGTGGCTACCTGGTCGTCTTTTTCATACCTTTTTATAAGATTACCTTTTATAAGATAACATTTTATAAGATGGATGTGCTGGCATCTGCAGATGCCTCTTTTGGCTGCAAAGTTTTGCAGGCTGCTGTTTTAAGGGGGTTTTTTCGTCACCCTTGAGAGTTTTACAGTTTTTTCAGATGGGTCTCATCTTGTTCTGATGAGTCCTATGTTGCCTGGTTGGCTATGGTTTAGTCTTGGGAGCTTATTTTTCTGCTATTCCAACCCTTCCATTTTATTGCACTGCTTTGGGACGTCCCTATTGATATGAAGATCAGAAGACTGCATTTGTCAATGAACGATAGAGAAAATTGGATTTTTGTCTTACTGGAAAATCCTTTTCTCTGAAGTTCATTGACAGACCCAGTACCCGCCCCTCTATTTTGAGTTGGTATTATTTTCTCTGACACTGCTTTTGATACAAAACTGACATCCTATAGCAGGGGGGAGAGAGGGTATACCCCCTGGGACTGCCCATAGGCATAGCCAGAACTTTTTTCTGCTAGTGTCCTACTCACTGGCGTGGCCCGGGTGGGCCCGGAGGTGGCACGGATGCACTAATTGGGCACAGATTAGACCTAGATGGGGCATGGTTGAGGCAGAGGAGGCGTGCAGCTGCAGTTTCTCTCCTCTCCTTGCACGCTGTACCGATTTGCTGTGTACAGCAGGAGAGGAGAGAAATGAACCGGACATGCGCCGGTTTAAGTGATCGCTCCGTCATTGGTAAAGGACCGCTCTCATTGGCCCTTTACCACAATCCGTGATGCGTCGGGTCTCCAGGCCCTCCCAGAACTAGACAACCACACTGCAGCCGTTTTCCGACCATGGGCCGGTCGGAAAGCTGTTAAAGCTAAGTGGCTACTGCTCCAGTCTACTCCACTGGGAGGTGATAGAGAACACTGTGCAAAAGCTAAAACCAGGCGCACATCCAACCTAGTGTATTATAGTTTTTATTAAAGGAAAATGAATCGATATGAAATGCACTCACATGGTACAGCAAGTACTGGGCATATGTAGGTTCCTCTCCGCTGTATGGCCTCTTCAAATCCGCACTATACCCACTCAGTGTCCCCTGGAACGTGAAGCTCCCTCAGGACGAGCGATCCGCTGCACCTCCGGCATCTCTGCCTAGTGTCCCCGCCATGAATCCCGCACATACGCACAAGGATCAAGGGAGAAGCCGATAACTATGGGGACGGAACAACCCTGGCACATGGTGGTGGAGGATGGAAACTATGGCCCAGCACTGGTTGGTATGACATGTTTCGGAGGCGTAGCCTCCCTCTTCAGGTCATAGCTTTGTCAGTGCCCCAGAACTATGTATGTGTGTGTGTGTGTGTGTGTGTGTGTGTGTGTGTGTGTGTGTGTGTGTGTGTGTGTGTGTGTGTGTGTGTGTGTGTGTGTGTATGTATACTGGCCCCTCCCCCACCCCTGGACTTAAAGCGGCCATACCAGGAGAGGCCTCACATGCTGGGAACACTGACAAGCATTTTCAAGAGTCCTATGATTACAATTAAAAGCAGCAGGGGACACTGAGTGGGTACAGTGCGGGATCTGAAGAGGCCATACAGCGGAGAGGAACCTACATGTACCCAGTACTTGCTGTACCATGTGAGTGCATTTCATATGGATTCATTTTCCTTTAATAAAAACTAGAATACACACTAGGTTGGATGTGCGCCTGGTTTTGTTTAGCTTTTATAATGCCAATGCAACTTTACTGTGCTTTGAGCATTTTTTGCTAGGAGGAATGGGGAAAATTGCAGTGTCTAGATGTGTAGTTGATACATACTATATGCACACAGAATTGGGGTGGTAAATGCTATTAAAGGTGCCTCTACAAAATAATAATTTGAAAGGGGTGTTTGTGTGTTTTCCATTGTAATTAACCACTTGCCGACCAGGCAGTAGTAATTTTACTGCTGGCCAGCAGCTCCCTGGGCACCGTACCTTACCCGTACACTGCTCCGTACTTCTGTTTTACAGGCGCGTGCGCCCCCTGCCTCACGTGCTGTGGTTGGACGCAAGTTGGTCAGCAGGCTTGCGGCCAATTATTTTGGCTGTGGCCAATCAGCACAGGTCTGTGTGTAAATAAACACCACACTGATCTGACTGGTGTTTTTTTTTTTTTTTTTTTTTTTTTTTATATCCTCCCTGATTTCACTTACCATTCAGAGATGAAATCGGGAAGAAAAGCAGGCCAGTCTGTGTGTGTAAAATCGGCACACATACACTACTTGGGCACACAGTTAACCCTTTGATTGCTCTCTTGATCACATCTTCAGAGTTCTGGCTGAGAAAACTGAATTTTTGTAAAATCTTACCGTAAAATTCCTAGCCAGTGCTATTAGTACAGCATTATCACTGTATTAATGTCACTATCGACAACAGATAGTGTCAGCATCCCTCCCAGCCAGTGTTTTAGTGCCAGTCCCTAAATGAATCCGGCACACTAGAAGCTGCTGATCACTCCCATTACTGGTATAGTGTTTGTCTGGGTCCATATGCTGGTCCATGGTGAGAACTATACTAGTGTCCCCAAAAACGTAGTGTTGGCCCGATCAGCCCAAGCACTGCCAGCACTTGGGACATGTAGCAGAATTCATTTTTTCCTAAAGTTATGAAGAAATTTTATTGGGTTTGTTATAACCAAGTAGAAAATAGTGTTTGGTTTTTTTCACGTTTTTTGGTCATTTAGTTTTTAGAATTAAAAAAATAATAAAATGGCCATATACCACCAAAAGAGAGCTTTTATTTGTTTGAATAAGAGGATATACATTTAATTTGCGTACAGTATTGCATGGGTCCAGCAATTGCCAGTTAAATTAGCACAGTGCTGAATAGCAGAAAATTTAAGTCCATTTTGCATAATTTTTTTTTTTAATTGAAAGATGGAATTGCTAAGGCTTAAAGGATACATTTTACCTTTTGTAACACGTTACACCTGTATTTAAGGTGTAACATGTTACTTTGGAGCAGCCAACCTTTCCTGTGACAGCAGGCTGGAGTTCTTCTCCCTGCACCTATTGTCACATTAACCACTTGCCTACTGGGCACTTTCACCCCCTTCCCATCCAGGCCAATTTTCAGCTTTGAATGACAATTGCACCGTCATGCTACACTGTACCCATATGACATTTTTATCATTTTTTTCACACAAATAGAGCTTTCTTTTGGTGGTATTTAATCATCTCTGGGTTTTTTATTTTTTACAAAAAAAAAAAGAAAAAAGACAAATTTTGAAAAAAAAAAAAGTTTTCTTTTCTGCGAGTAAATTTTGAAAATACATTTTTTTTTCTCCTTCACTGATGTGCGCTGATGAGGCGGCACTGATGATCACTGATAGGCTGAACTGATGGGCACTGATAAGGTGGCACTTCTGGGCACTGATGAGGTACTAATATGCCGCACTGATGAGTACTGAGAGGTGGCACTGCTGGGCACAGGTGGCACTGATGGGCAGCACCATCAGTGCCCACACTGTGCCCATAGTGCTGCCAGTCAGTGCTCAACAGTGCCTAGATGAGCAGGCACTGATGGGCACTGACTGGCAGCACTATGGGCACTGAGTGTGGGCACATTGTTTTTTTTTTTTTTCTTTACCTCTGTAGTAATCGGGGCACTGGTGATCAGTGCCCTGATTACATTCCACTGTGTCCCCGACAGCTGATCGGCTCTCCTCCTTCCTCACACTACAGTCTCTGTGTGAGGAAGGAGCGCTGACGATGAGAGATCTCATATGTTTACATATGAGATTATCTCTCATTGCATGGGCCGATCACGTGGTAAATGGCCGCTGTGATAGGCCATTTACCACGATCTGTGATTGGCTGTGTCCAAGGGACACAGCCAACACAGATTTTCCCCGATGCGCGCTCGCGGGAGCGCGCAGGGAGACTGTCTCTGGGAGGCCGTATAAAGACGGCCTCCTGGAAATTCGAGTCCGCGCTGTAGCCGTACTTCGGCTATAGCGCGTTTGGCAAGTTAAGAACTTCTGCCCTGCACAGTCATGTCGTTCATTCAGAGTTCTATGAATGAATGAATGAATGAATGAACTGCAAGTCCTGTCTGCCACTGCAGCAGACAACTTGTAGTTCTCAATGAACTGTGAGGGTGCTAGTGATCATCTTCGTAGTTTGTCGATTCTTCCTGCATTTCAGTAACTGCCAGTGAGTACAGGGTCTGCAGGAGCCTGACATTGCCCCTGTGATCAGTAAATCGCTTTACAGGCTGCAGTGTGTGTATTATTCGTTCATTGAGGGACACAACTCCTTATATTCATAACCATTGGGTTATACTGCCCCCTACAGGAGTAGGACATTAGGCAGAAAATAATTCTGGCTACACCTATGGGTAGTCCCAGGGGGTATACTCCCTCACTCTGCTATAGCCACTCTTTTTTTTTTTTTTTTTTTTTTTTCCTGCCTAGTCAGGAGTAAGGACCTATTTCCTTGCTGGGATCTTTGGTCCTGGCAGCATTTTTTTTAGACAGAATTTCTTTTTTTTTTTTGTTTACACACTAGGATTTTTTTCCTGTGAGATCGACAGAAGGTGGCCTTTAGTGGCTATCACCTGTGTGTGCAGGGTCTCGGAACTGACGGCGTTATCCTGTCGTTCACCTTACCTGGTGGTTCTTCGCCCCTGTCTGTTCCTTCAAAAGGTTTTTTGTGTTTTTTTTTTTTTTTTTTTTCTTTCTTTCTTTTAAATGAAGACAAGGTGTTGCCTTCCCTGTGTATCAGGCCTAAACAGCCAAAGGAAATTGCCTTGCATGCCTTGGATGTGTGTACGGGCAATTGGGGTGTACCTGGCAGCTACGGAGTCTTTTTTTCAGGAAGTCACTTTTTGTGCTCATGGATGGACCTCAAAGGGTTGTTCGCTATCTCTGCTACCGTTTCCAGATGGATGAGACAGATGGTGTTTTCAGGCCTATTCCATTACAGGTCAGGTTCCTCCTTTTCCAGTCAAGGCACACTCTACTTGGGCGCTTAGTGCCTCCTGGGCTTTCAGTCATCAGGTGTCAGTGATGCAGGTTTGCAAGATGGCCACCTGGTCGTCGGTGCACGCTTTTACAAAGTTTTATGAAGTGGATGTGTTTGCATCTGCGGATGCTTCTTTTGGCTGCAACGTTTTGCAGGCTGCTGTTTAGGAGGACCTGGTCCTCTTTGAGGGGGTGTTTTTTTTTTTTTTTTTTTTTTTTTTCAGGTGGGCTCCAGTTGTTTGAGCCTCCTGTTGGCTGTTTAGCCTTGAGGCATTTTTTTTTGTTCCCACCCCTCATGCTTAACACTGCGTTGGGATGTCCCAGTGGTTAAGAATTTTAGGAGCTGTGTCCATCGAATGAAAGAAAATGGGATTTTTGGCTTACCCTAAAATCCATTTCTCTGATGTTCATTGATGGACACAGCACCCACCCCTCTGAGGAGTTATAATTCTCTTTACACTGCTATAGCAGATGGGAGTATACCCCCCCCCCCCCTGGGACTGCCCATGGGTGTAGCCAGAGTTTTTCTGCCTAGTGTCCTACCCTGTAGGGGGGCAGTATAACCCAATAGTTATGAAGATCAGGAGCTGTGTCCATCAATGAACATCAAAGAAATGGATTTTACAGTAAGTGAAAATTAGCCTTTGAACTTTTACACTGCTGAATAAAAAGTCATGTGTTATGACAGCAAGTGGTTGAACACTTTATTAGGTACTGTACTATATATTAGGGATGTAACTATATCAAAATCTCACGGTACGATACAATTTCGATATTGACCTCACGGTACGATATTTATTGCGATATTGTGGAAAAGCTCATGGTATTGTTAAATAGCTCATGATAGTGTTTGTGATGATAATAGCAAAAAAATACCGACATTTATTCTGCTTTTGCCAGTCAACAGGCAATTTATTGTTGTATTTATGGATCCATGACAACCTAAAACACTGATCACATAGTGCTTTTTAAGTGCAAGTTGTAGTCAGGAACATCAATATTCTGTATAGTAATATTTGGTTGCATAACTGATTCTTCTGTGCAATGTTCAAGTTAAGAAGCAGCTAGAACAATTGTAAACAAACAATAGGCAATTCCCTTTAAGTGCAAACAAAGATCAAGTTACGTCAGGTTTAAATGTGCAAGGCAAATAAAGGCAGCCTTTTAAAACTGGTATTTAGGAACATAACTTAAACTTAAATAAAATAGTCAGTCAAAAAGCCTTTAAAAAAAACACTGACCTATCATTTAGCTTATGTTCAAAAAAACAGTAAAAAAAAAATCCTTAAACTCTGGTCTATGTAGTTAACAATGATTTGTTCCGCGGGACTGTGTTTATTCCTCTTGCTTTTTGACGGACACCTGTCCTTTTAATATTGTAACCCAACCACGACGATATCGAGACACGACCACGACTATATCGAGACACGACCACGACGATACGATATCGCGATATCTTCGATATCGTTACATCCCTACTATATATATATATATATATATATATATATATATATATATATATATATATATATATATATATATATATATATATATAAAAATATTGGGGTTCTTGGCACTGGTGGATAATGAAATTAAATGCTAATGTGCTTGTGAATGCTTACTGTATAATTTAGGTAAATTCTTCTTCCGCTTTCAGGAAACATCGCAATAACATGGGACCAAGCAAACCAATTTCCCAGCCAAGGCGAAACATCGTTGGTTGCAGAATACAGCACGGCTGGAAAGAGGGTAGTGGTCCTATAACTCAGTGGAAAGGAACTGTTCTAGATCAAGTACCAGTCAACCCTTCCCTTTATCTTATAAAGTATGATGGGTTTGATTGTGTTTATGGACTGGAACTTCACAAGGATGAAAGGGTATCTGCTCTTGAGGTTCTTCCAGACAGAGTTGGTGAGTACTCAAAGCCAATTTTAAAATCAGTGCTTGTATCCATGAGCTTCTGCACAAGTGTCTTAACAGCAGGTCTATTGTAATCTAGAAGAAAGTGAATTTGCACAATTGACTAGACTAAAGTGTTGAAGCTAGAGAAATGTGTACGATTGACAGGCTACTAGTATCAGAATTGAGCAATGTCCTCTTCCTTAATTCTTTCATGGCTGATATTCCTTGAAGCAGACTTGTTTTTTCTCAGCTGCATGGGACAAGATGTGTTGGCACTGGCAGTCATCACCATATGAATATAAAGGTGCTTACAAAATGTCAGAATTTACATGTTTGCCTAATGGGCCAGCATTTCCATCCATAAAGTGCTGGTAAGATGAAAGTAATAAAAATACAACCCAATACACAAACTATATACTGTGTTGAAACAGTATGTCTGGAGTGTGTGTTTTGTGTGTATTTTTATTTGTACCTTCTATACAGGATGCAGCCTGACTTTTTTATTGGCTATGTGTATTTGTGTGTGTAATTTGCAAATCATATTAACCCGTGTTTTAGTCAAAATGGGAAATGGATAACGTATCCACTGTTTAAACTGAGAAAATGAACCCTTTTTAAGAAATAAAATAAGGTAATTTTGAAATTGATGGCAGCAACAAGTCTCAAAGTTGGAACAGGGCAAATACAAAAAGCAGGCAAAGTGTTACTAACAAGGAAGAGCTGGAAGAACCTTTTGTTGCAACTAATTAGATTAATTGGCAGCAGGTCAGTAAGATGATTGGGTATAAACAGTATCTTAACCACTTACCCACTCGGCACTTTTGGCCGATTTTCAGCTTTTAGGTCTGTTGCGCTTTGAATGATAATTGCCTGGTCATGCAACACTATACGCACAATTTTTAATCACATTTTTTTTTTTCACACAAATCAAGCTTTCGTTTGGTTGTATTTAATGATTGGGTTTTTTATTTTTTGCTAAATAAACAGACCATTTTGGGGACCGCTTTTTCATAGTTTATGAAATTTTGTAAACGGGTTTTTTTTTTTTCTCCACTGATGTGCACTGATGGGGACACTGGTGAGGTGACACTGGTGGGCACACACTGGCAGCACCTGGTGGGCACGGTTTGGACTGCACTGATAATCAGTGCCCTGATAATCAGTGTACATGTCTCTTTTTAGAGAAGCCGGTTATCTTCTCTCCTCATGCATGTCAGCATGAGTAAAAGGGTGCCAATTTACTGACTTCTATTTACATCCGCGATCAGCTGGGATTGGACACAGCTGATCACATGGTAATAGTTTGGCTCTTTAACCTAATCTGTGGTCAGCAGTGTCCTCTGGGAGGCCGTCATATGACAGCCTCCCAGAACTAGCCATCCGCGCTGAAGCCGTCTTTTGGCTATAGCGCAGTCGGAAAGTGGTTAAAGAGTAAGTTTCTCAGAAGTATAGATCAGTGGTCTATAAAATATTTCTAAAGATTGTTGCACAATTTTCAGATTTACACTGAGGAACAATATTCTGAAAGTCTTTTTAACCACTTAACCACTTCCCGCCCGCCCTATTACAAAATGACGGCGGGAATGTGGTTGTGTTATCCTGACCGGACGTCATATGACGGCGGCAGGATAACACAGCTCTGGGCGCCCCCCGGGGGCGCGCAGATCGGCGATCGGTGATGCGAGGTGTCAGTCTGACACCCTGCATCTCCGATCTCGGTAAAGAGCCTCTGACGGAGGCTCTTTACCATGTGATCAGCCGTGTCCAATCACGGCTGGTCACATAGTAAATAGGAACAGCCGTTGATTGGCTTTCCTTAGTTCGTGCCTGACAGGCACGAGTAAAGGTGCGTCGATCTGCGGCTTCCCTGACGGGGGGGGGGGGGTCGGCACTGGTAATCAGATCATTGATTACCAGTGCAGACCCTCGGGGGGGGGGGGGGGGGCTGCCACTAGATCCACTAGGGATGCCCACTATGACCCCAGGGATGCCCACTATGACCCCAGGGATGCCCACTATGGCCACCAGGGATGGCAATCATTGCCCTCCCCATCAGTGCTGCCCACCAGTGCCCTCCCTATCAGTGCTGCCCACAAGTGCCCATCATTGCCATCCTTTAGTGTCGCCCACCAGTGCCCATTATTGCCCATTGGTGCCGTCTATCAGTGCCCATTAGTGCCGCCTATCAGTGCCGCCGATCAGTGCCACCGATCAGTGTCCATCAATGCCGCCTATCAGTGCCCACCAATGCTGCATATCAGTGCTACCTATCAGTGCCACCCCATCAGTGCCGCCTCATCAGTGCCTGTCAGTGCAGTCTCATCAGTGCTCATCAGTTCAGGAAAAAACTTATTTATTTACAAAAATTTATTTACAAAATTGTATAACATTTTTTTTTTTCAAACTTTTTTTATTTGTTTAGCAAAAAGGAAAAAACCCAGAGGTGATCAAATACCACCAAAAGAAAGCTCTATTTGTGGGGGGAAAATGACATACAGGGGCGTACCTAGAGCATTTGGCACCCGGGGCGGATCCTATATCTGGCACCCCCCCAGGCGACGAACATTGACGTGTCTTGTGTAAAATGTATGGAGACCCCCTTTTACATTACACAGAACCCTTACCCCTGGACCCCTTTACATTACACAGCCCCCTTACCCCTGGACCCCTTTACATTACACAGCCCCCGTACCCCTGGACCCCTTTACATTACACAGCCCCTGTACCCCTGGACCCCTTTACATTACACAGCCCCTGGACCCCTTTACATTACACTGCCCCCTTACCCCTGGACCCCTTTACATTACACTGCCCCCTTACCCCTGGACCCCTTTACATTACACTGCCCCCTTACCCCTGGACCCCTTTACATTACACTGCCCCCTTACCCCTGGACCCCTTTACATTACACTGCCCCCTTACCCCTGGACCCCTTTACATTACACTGCCCCCTTACCCCTGGACCCCTTTTCATTACACAGCCCCCCATTGGAACCCTTTACATTACACAGCCCCATCCCCCATACAACCCTTTACATTACACAGCCCCCCAATATAACCCATTTACAATACAAAGCCCCCACCAATAGAACCCCTCTACAATAAATCCCCCCATAGAACTCCTATACAATACAAAGCCCCCCCCCCATAGAACCCCTATACAATACAAAGCCACCCCCCAAAAAAAGAACCCCTTTACAATACAAAGCCCCCCCCCCTCAAAAAAAGAACCCAATTTACAATATAAAGCCCCCCCTACCTTTTTAGGAGGAGAGCGGAGGAGGAGGAACTGTTTAAAGCAGAGAGGATGTGATAGACTCACTGTCACTCCCGAGCCCTGAATACACAGCGATCGGCGCCTCGGCAGGAACTGCAGAAGTTACTATGCTGGTTAATGAGCAGGTGATTGGTTGATAGGCGGTCCTAGCAACCAATCGCCTTCTCATTAACCAGCATAGTAAACTGCGGCAGCGCCGATCGCTGTGTATTCAGGGCTCGGGAGTGACAGTGAGTCTCTCTCACATCCTCTCTGCTTTAAACAGTTCCTCCTCCTCCGCGGTGGAAGCAGTCTGGCGGCAGGCCCCAGGTGTCACCCTGATCTTCCCTGACACACTGACACCCCCCTAATGTGTGGCACCCGGGGCGGACCGCCCCCCCTATTGGTACGCCACTGATGACATAAATTTGGTGTAGGTACAGTGTTGCATGACCGCAATTGTCATTCAAAATGCAACAGCTCTAAAAGGGGAAAATTGGCCTGGGCGGGAAGGGAGGGAAGTGCCCTGTATTAAAGTGGTTAAGGACCAGAAGGTTATACCCCCCTTAATGTCAGGCCATTTTTTGCGATACGGTACTGCGTATTTTTAACTGACAATTGCGCGGTCGTGCGACGCTGTAGCCAAATAAAATTGGCCTTTCTCTATCGCTCATTGACAGACGTAGTCTTCTTGATTCTCAAGAGCTGGGTTATGTTGTCTCCGCAGGAGTAGGACTAGGCAGAATGACAAAACGTTCTGGCTCCACCCTAGGGGGCAGTCCCTGAGGGTATATCCTCCCTCTCTCTGCTACAGGGAATCAGTTTTTTTCTGTCTAGTCAGGAGTAAGGACCTAAGTTCCTTGCTGGGATCTTTTGGTCCTGGCAAGACTTTTTTTCTTTAAGAAAAAGACATTTTTTAGGTAGTTTTCTCCAGTGTTTTTTTCCTGTGAGATCTTCAAGCAAAAATGCCGGACTGGGCGACACTTGTGGTCACCCCAGCCGGCCTACGAGCGCGTGCAGACCAGGCATTGCGCTTGGTCGGCCGCGACATATTCAAGTAAGTATGCGGGGCTGGATGTGAGATCCAGTGGTCACCCCGGTTTCTGCCTAAAAGCGCGTGCAGACCAGTGCGCTGAGTCGGCCGCGACGGAGTCCCAGTAAAGGGACTGACTTTGCGAGTTAAAAGCTCGCTTGGACGCCAGGACCAGAGAGTCGAGGCGTCCACAAACCCCCACCTCGGTGGAGAGGGTATTATGAAGAGAGGGTGCCTGTCGGTTCGGTATGGTGAGTAAAACGTTCCCTTTTTTCCTCATTTATGAGGCAGTATATATTATGGGCCCCTCCATATATGGTCAGTATATATCTGACACTTACAAGTCCCCCTTGTAATACAGCATGTGTTTGTGGGAAGTGGACTTGGTTCAAGAGCTAACACTCTACCCAGCAGACTGTAACATTACAGCAAACATAGGAGGTATAATCCTACCTTATGTGCAGTGTATCTCTGTAGATCCATATGTCACCTCTCAGCAGAGTGCAGGTGGATGTGCTGGGAAGACGATATCGGCGGTCCGCCGCCATTTTGCCGTAGACCGAATGCATGTATGTCCTCAGGTCACGCCGGCCGCCATGTTTTTGGAGTCTTATGTCTCTTCTATGGGGGCGGCCATGTTTTGTGAGCCCAGCTTCCTCGTGGAGGGCTGGGAACGCCGGAAGGCGTACACAGGGGGCGGAGCCACGCCTTCTGCCCGGGAAAAAACAAACAGCTCCTTCCAGTCTGTGTAAGACAGACGCTGGCTGCAGTTTGTTGGAAACTGCACTGCATCGGTTGGTGAGCCTTGGGGGTCCCTCTCTCTCTCTCTGGGATCGAGAAGCAGGTACTCTGAGGGGCGCTATTGCGCTAGGGGGAGACACACAAAAAAAAAAAAAAAAAAAAAAAAAAGTTGTTTTGTTTATTGCTGGCAAAAGTGTCCTGTATTAACATGGACCCTGCCACTCATGTATCTCCTCCGGATCCCCTCGAGGGGTCTGCGGGATCCTCCAGCACCCCATGACAATTGAATCTTTGTCAGCCATTATGGAAACTTTTGTGTCCCGGGTGGAAGTGGCTTGTCAGGGACAGGGCGCAAGAAAGCGACCCCCGCCTAACCCCTTATTATCTGAAACCTCGGATTCAGACTCTGAGCCTATTTCTGCAGTTGCAGGTACTTCATCTGGTATTGGTGTCTCGGGTCCTGTCTCTTCAGACAGTGAGGAGGATGTTTCGGCATCTGCCATAGCCCGAGAGGAAGCGTTAGTAAACGCACTCATTGTATCTGTTCAAGAGACTTTAAGGTTACAGGGTATTCCATCAGAAATAGCTGAAACTGAGATCCCTTTTGGGACTAAAAAGCGCATCAAAGTGGCAAAGGTTTTTCCATTGCCCAAATGTTTTGGCAATCCAATCGATGAAGAATGGCGTCTGCCAAAACGCACTTTTAATATTTCCAAACGCATTGACAGGCGTTATCCGTTTGAGGAAACCCTTATTAAGAAATGGACAGAACCACCTGTGGTGGATTCACCAATTGCTAGATTGAATAAAGCCACGGTTATTCCTTTAGAAGACGCTCCGTCTTTTAAAGATCCAGTGGATCGCAAGATAGAAGCTATGTCTCGCACCATGTTTTCCTTGATTGGATCAGCTTTCAGGCCAATAATTGCTATTGGTCTGGTTTCGCAGGCTGTAACTGAATGGACCAAGTGGTTACGCCGGGACTTAGAAGAAGTCCCTCAGGCGGTATCAGATTTGTTGGAACAAATGATACAGGGGTTACAGTTTGTATGTGATGCGGCGTTAGACGCCACTCCATTAATGGCGCGAGCATCAGTCTCAGCAGTGGTTCTCAGGCGTACACTGTGGCTAAAAGGTTGGATAGCCGACCAAGGTTCCAAAAAAGCATTGGCTAATATCCCCTTTTCAGGAGAACGTCTATTTGGAGCCAACTTAGATGAGATCATTAAGGATCTCACCGGTGGAAAAAGCACCTTTTTACCGCAAAATTTTTAAAGGTAGAGGAACTCGTCAAAGACGAGGGCCTTCTTTTTCTGCTCACAAGAGGTTTTTTCGTCCAGCGGGTGAAAAAACTAAGTCCTCCAAGGTTCCTACAGGAGGCGTCAGGGGTCGTTGGTCGGGCAAGCAAAAGCCCGCCCCCTCCAGACCTGAAGATAAACCATCCAAAGCCTGAAGGTGCGCCCCCACCCATAACTGGGGTGGGGGGACGTCTTCGCCGGTTCCCGGATCCATGGCTTTCCAGAATCCCGGACAAATGGGTTTGCGAAGTCATAAAATCAGGGTACAAGATCGAGTTTCGATCTCTCCCACCGGCGCGATTCTTCCCTTCCAATATCCGACTATCTCCGGATCGTCTAGAAGATCTGCGGAGAGCAGTCACAGATCTACTACAACAAGGAGTGGTAGTCCACGTTCCTTGGACAGAACGGTTTCAAGGGTTTTATTCAAACCTGTTTACAATACCCAGGAAAGAGGGCAAAGTGCGTCCAATTCTGGACTTAAGAGCACTCAATTCTTTTCGTCAACATAAGAAGATTCAGAATGGAGTCCATTCGCACGGTAGCAGCCTTCCTGCATCCAGGGGATGTCCTAGCGTCCATAGACATCAAGGACGCCTATCTTCACATTCCCATTTTCGCAGGACATCAGCGTTTTCTACGCTTTTCCGTAGAGGAGAACCACTATCAGTTTGTGGCGTTACCTTTCGGTCTCGCCACGGCTCCGCGGGTCTTCACAAAAGTGTTGGCCCCAATGTTGGCACTTCTGCGCCAAAGAGGTATATCGATTCTAGGTTACCTAGACGATCTTCTGCTTCATGCAGAGTCTCCTCAGACCTTGCTACAAAACATAGAAATTACTATGATTTCTTTACAGGAATTCGGGTGGCTGGTGAACCAGCAAAAGTCCTTTCTGGTTCCCACCCAGAGGCTCGAATATCTGGGTCTAATTCTAGACACAGTCAGGACAAGAGTGTTTCTTCCGGTAGGGAAACTTCGAAAGATTCAATCAGCAGTCCAGTTGTTACTGTCCAACAGCTGGTCTTCCCTTCGGACTTGCATGAGGGTTCTGGGGTTGATGGTGGCTTCATTCGAAGCAGTCCCATTTGCCCAGTCCCATACCCGAATTCTTCAGCAAGAGATTCTCCTCAGATGGAATCGGAATCCGGAATCCCTGGACAATCAGATACGATTGAGCAAACAGACCAGAGAGTCTCTGGTTTGGTGGCTTCGGTCTCCAATGCTCAGCCAGGGAAAGTCATTTCTGCCAATATATTGGACGATAGTGACCACGGATGCCAGTCTATCCGGATGGGGAGGAATTCTCGGTCAATTATCTGCCCAGGGACTTTGGTCCCCGGAAGAATCCAGATTACCGATAAATGTATTGGAACTGAGAGCGATCAGACTTTGTCTGATTCACTGGACCGAGCAGCTCCAGGGCAGCCCGGTTCAGATCCAGTCGGACAATGCCACGGCCGTGGCTTATGTCAATCACCAGGGGGGCACCAAGAGTGTCCAAGCGGCCAAAGAAGTGGCTTGCATTCTTCGCTGGGCGGAACGATTTGTTCCAGCAATCTCTGCGGTGTTCATTCCGGGGGTGGAGAATTGGCAGGCAGATTATCTCAGCCGTCAGACCCTGGATCAGAGGGAATGGTCCCTCCATCCAGACGTTTTCCACCAGTTGTGCCTACGGTGGGGCACCCCGGATGTGGATCTGTTGGCATCACGATTCAACAGGAAAGTTCAGAGATTCGTGGCTCGCTCCCGCGATCCTCTAGCAGAAACCGCAGACGCACTGATCGCCCCGTGGGGGCAATACCAGCTAATATATGCCTTCCCTCCTCTCGCGTTACTGCCAAGACTTCTTTGCAGGGTAGAGGAGGAAGGAATCCCAGTAATCCTGGTAGCTCCGGACTGGCCTCGTCGAGCTTGGTACGCCGACATGGTCAGACTGGTGGCGGACGTCCCGTGGAGACTTCCTCTCAGAGAGGATCTACTGTCTCAGGGACCGATCTTCCATCCTGCTTTACGATCGCTGGCTTTAACGGCCTGGCTATTGAGACCCAGGTGCTGAAGGACAAAGGTTTGTCAGCTTCAGTTATTCCTACTCTAGTTGAAGCAAGGAAAGCGACTTCCAGAAAGATTTATCATCGCACATGGAAGTCCTACATTGCATGGTGTGAACCTTTGGGGTTCCGTCCTCGGTCTTATTCGATTAGTCGAATATTGGCTTTTCTGCAACAAGGGGTTGAGCAGAAACTGGCCTTGAGTACTATCAAGGGTCAGGTCTCAGCATTAGCCATCTTCTTTCAGAAGCCTTTGGCTACTCATTCCTTGGTGCGGAATTTCATCCAGGGGGTGCGACATCTGGCTCCGCCAGTGCACGCGCCGTTACCCCCCTGGGATCTTAATTTAGTGTTGTCGGTTCTTCAGAAACCTCCCTTTGAAGATATTAGGGAGATTCCTCTACCCACGTTGTCCCAGAAGGTGGCCTTCTTGGTGGCTATTACTTCTGCACGCAGGGTGTCAGAACTGGCCGCATTATCTTGTCGTTCACCATATCTGGTGGTTCATAGAGATAAGGTGGTTCTTCGTCCGAATCCATCCTTCCTACCAAAAGTAGTTTGAGAATTTCATCTGAATGAAGAAATTGTATTACCTTCCCTGTGTCCTAAGCCCAGTCATCCTCGGGAATTTGCTTTGCACTCCTTGGATGTGGTCCGGGCGATCAGGGTATACTTGAAAACGACAGACTCGTTTCGCAAGACGGATTCACTTTTTGTGATCCCAGATGGACCCAAAAAGGGGTTGCCTGCATCTGCCGCGACCATTTCCAGATGGATCAGACAGACGGTAGTGCAGGCTTATTCTATTAAGGGTCGGGAGCCCCCGTTCCCTGTTAAGGCGCACTCCACTCGGGCACTTAGTGCGTCATGGGCCTTTCGCCATCAGGCGTCAGTGGTCCAGGTGTGCAAGGCGGCTACCTGGTCGTCGGTGCATACCTTCTCTAAACATTATAAAGTTGATGTAATGGCATCGTCTGATGCCTCATTTGGCCGCAAGGTTTTGCAGGCCGCAATTTGAGGAGACCAGTGGTCTACCTCGAGGGTTTTTTCCGTTGGAAAATTTTTCTTTAGTCTCATTCTTTGTTTATAATGAGCCTTTAAAGCTTCTAGTTTGGCACCGGTTGGGCCTACTAGATTGGATTTGATTTTGTCAATCCCACCCCTCATTTGTGGCACTGCTTCTGGATGTCCCAGCTCTTGAGAATCAAGAAGACTACGTCTGTCAATGAGCGATAGAGAAAAATGGATTTTTGTAAGAACTTACCGTAAAATCCTTTTCTCTTAAGCTCATTGACAGACGTAGTACCCGCCCCTCTATCATTGAGTTGGGTTGGGTTAATTTCTCTGTACTGCTTTAAACAGAACTGATTCCCTGTAGCAGAGAGAGGGAGGATATACCCTCAGGGACTGCCCCCTAGGGTGGAGCCAGAACGTTTTGTCATTCTGCCTAGTCCTACTCCTGCGGAGACAACATAACCCAGCTCTTGAGAATCAAGAAGACTACGTCTGTCAATGAGCTTAAGAGAAAAGGATTTTACGGTAAGTTCTTACAAAAATCCATTTTTTCCCCACAAATGGCTTTCTTCTGGTGGCATTTGATCACTTCTGCGGTATTTATTTTGTGTGCTATAAACAAAGAGGGATAATTCTAGAAGAAAAAATGTTTTACTGTCTGCTATAAAACATTCCTAATTTAAAAAAAAAAATTAATCGATTTAGGCCAATATGTATTCTGCTACATATTTTTGGTAAAAATAAATTCCAGTAAGTGTATATTGATTGGTTTGTGCAAAAGTTATCGCGTCTCCAAACTAGGGGATATATATATATATATATATATATATATATATATATATATATATATATATATATATATATATATATATATATATATATATATATATATATATATATATATATATATATATAATTTACTAGTAATGGCAGCGGTCAGCTTTTCCCCTTTTTTTTGGGGGGACTGCGACATTGCAGGAGACAGATTGGACCCCTAACTGACACTTTTAAGGGGATCAGTGACATTACTTTAGTAATCGGTGCTAAAAATATGCACTGTTACTGTACTAATGACACTGACTGGGAAGGGGTTAACACCAGGGGCAATCAAAGGGTTAAATGTGAGCCGTGGGGAATTTACTCACTGGATGAACAGAGACCTGTGTTCCTAAATAGTTAAAAAAAATGGAGAACAAACAGTTTGCCTCATGGACCCCTATCAACTGATAGACAAATGCCAGCGTAAAATGGTAGAAATGTTAACTAACAAAACCTTAAAATATGCCAAAAGAAGTTGTAGGCATATCTGTGTACAGTTTTTAATAAGATATAAAAAGGACTGTAAAAAATCCAATGGGATAGTTGTCTAACAAAGCTAAATGACACTTGGCATGTTTTGGACTTGTTGAAAATATTGTCCTTCAGAGGTGACAACAAAGTTTGACAACGAATCTAAACCTAAATATTAAGAACTTTCACACATGGAGTCTATCGGACGGACTCCATTTTTATCAGCGTGGGATCGATCCCCCGCTGAGCAGGAGAGATGACAGCTGTTCTCCGTGCTGTGTGCGGAGACACAGCTGTCATGTCCCCATGCATCTCTATGGGGGAATCGGATGGGAACAGACCGTCTGTCCGTTCTCCGATCTGATCCGCTGGACAGATGGAAAATGGGGTTTCCATCCGTCCAGATTTATCGGATCGTATCAGATGTCAGCGGACATGTCTTCGCTGACATCCGATGCCCCATAGAGATGCATGGGGTGACTGTTCAGATCTGCCCAAAAAAAATGAGACAGATCTGAACAATGTCCACCTTTGTGAAAGGGGCCTAATGAATATAAGTACATACATTAAAATAGTACATATATACTGTACTGCTGGTGTCTTGTAACACAGCGCAGTACTTACATGCCCAAAATGGATTGATTCAGCGGTCCAATGATTCTCAAAAAACAAATGGATGTTGACTGCTGGGGCCTGTTGGTGAAGGAGCTCAATACTAGAAAGGCTGTGGCAGGTACGGTGTTAGACTGAAAAGCCAGCTATTGCTACACAAGTCTCAAGGATCCAGGGCTGGTAACAATTACCTATTAAAAGAAAAAGAATTGGCAGCACTCCAGGTTGAGTCAAAATCCAGGTTTATTGACTGGACATCCAAATATGACAATCGTGACAAGGTAGACGCGTTTCACACACTGACTGTGTGCTTAATCATTACTACCTATTGCCCTAATATAGTCAGCTGCTGCATCCAAAAACGCAATAACAAAACAATGAGTCAATCGTTTTGTATATATTGGATACAAAATTACTATAATGGAATAAAAAAAAAACAAAAGCTATATTGGGATGTGTGCTTTAGCAAACCAGAGACTGCCACTGATAAATCAGTCCCAATGATGCAAGCTAATTGATATTGAACAAATACTGACTCATAATTTTCTTGGACATGTCATTAAGGTTATTAAATATAGCAAAATCAACTTCTATCATGAGTTGTAGAACCCTATATTAAAAAAAGAGGGTTTCCCAAATGTATGATAGTATCTACATACCTCATCCCAGATGGAGGAGACTTGGAGAGCATGTTGCCCCGTAGCTATCCAGCATGGACTGGTTTATGTGTGTTAAGTGTCTACAAGTACTTGTGTGCATGGAGGCATAGGAATAGCAATCAATAAAGACGAGAAACAGCTGATGGTAGATACAGACCAAGTCGGGTGATTACCCAAACTAACAGTGATCGGCATCACGTCCCATTGCCGGCGTGTGATGTGTCGCGCACATACGTGGCAAGAGTGGAAGCTCAGAGATGGGGAATTGTCACGCAAATGCAGAAGTAGAGTCAGAGCATTTGCGGTGACTCCATGACAGACAAAGGCCCATCCGCCGAAATGATTCAACGGTGGGCCTTAATGCGCTGGGGACATGGGTAAACTGGCCTATATCATATCAAAATGCCAAACTAAAAAGTGTTAACCTATATAATGCAATGAGCTCCAGGGCATATACCATCAATCTCCAACATGAACAAAGTATCATCCATGGTTAAAACACAGTGACAATGAGTTTACGTCTTTGTTTGAAATGCAGTAAAAAAAAAAAGGGGGAAGACAGGAAGGAAAAGCAATAGGGTATGGTTATAAGTCAAATTCACAGGGCCCAGATTGGAAGCCCTGAAAAAAGGGTTTAAAATTGGTGGCCTCATTCAGGCCTGGTGGCTGGGTGGGTGGCCTGGAGGCAGAATATCCATTGTAGTTCTCTTTGCAGTAAAGTTTTTTTTTTTTTTTTTTTTTTTTTTTTTTTTTTTTATTAAGATCCCCCTCCTCTGGTGTTGGGATGAATGTAATCAAGAACTAAAACTTAATAGGGGGAGTTTCTTGATGTACCAAGGAACTGTGTCTGCCGAGTGGTAAATCAGGGTCTTTTGTGTTAATACAGGTAATATGTCTACTGATTCTTTTCTGAATTTGAGTTTTCTCTTACCGACATAAAAGCAATTGCAGGAGAGCAGGTATACTACACCCGCAGACCTGCAATTGACAAAGTGCCTTGCTTTAAATTGCTCCCCGTTAGGTAGAACAATTGATTTCCTTGTATCTAGAAATGTATTTGTGGTGAAGAATTTACAACTGTCTTTTCTGACGAGTCTAAATTCACTGTGAACCAGCTTGTTCTAAGTGAGGGAGCTCGTCTGAATGTTACAAGGGGTTGTGTGGGTACAAGATGGGCTAAGGAAGGGTCCATTTCCAAAAGATGCCTATATATTTTTTTTCTATTACGTCCTCCGACAATCGCCGCCCACTCATACAGTCTTCACCAATGGGGTATTGACTTCCTCTCCTTCGGAGTAGCTAGGCAAAATACTTGTTCAAACAAAAGCATAGACACACCCATGGGGGCTGTCCCACTGGTCCAATACCCCTCCTGCAATAGCCATCCAAACTCAGTTTGTCTTCTGCCTAGTTCAGGAGTAGTCAGGCTTCGCGGACATCGTTCACCTGGCCGTCGAGCCTCCTTGGCGACTGCCAATGCGGGAAGATCTGCTGTCTCAGGGTCCGATCTTCCGTCCTGCTTTACAGTCGCTGGCTTTAACGGCATGGCTGTTGAAAGCCAGGTCCTGAGAGACCGGGGTCTCTCCTCGGAGGTCATTCCTACCTTAATCAAGGCTAGAAAAGCCTTGTCTGGTAAGATTTATTACCGAACTTGGAAAGCTTATTTTTCCTGGTGTGAGTCCAAGGGTTTCTCTCCTCGTTCATACTCTGTGGCGGGAGTGTTGGCTTTCCTCCAATCTGGTGTGGACCAGCGCCTTGCGTTGGCTACAATTTAAGGGCCAGGTTTCTGCACTGGCTGTTCTTTTTTAGCGCCCTGTGGCGTCTAATTCTTTGATTCGCACCTTCATTCAAGGTGTGCGTCATTTGGCCCCTCCTAGGAGGGAGCCTCTGCCTCCATGGGACTTGAACTTGGTTCTGTCCGTGTTACAACGTTCCCCGTTTGAAAACATCAGGGAAATTTCATTACCTCCTGCTATCTAAAAAGGTTGCTTTTCTGGTGGCGATCACTTCTGCTCGCAGAGTGTCGGAGTTGGCGGCGTTGTCTTGCCGCTCCCCTTACCTGGTGGTTCATAGGGATAAGGTGGTCTTGCGACCTAACCCGTCATTTCTTCCAAAGGTGGTTTTGGATTTTCACCTCAATGAGGACATTGTCTTACCTTCACTCTGTGCAAATCCTAAGCATCCTAAGGAGATTGCCTTGCGTTCTTTGGATGTTGTCAGGGCGATCAGGGTTTACCTGTCGACTGAATCCTTTCAGAATTCGGATTCTCTTTTTGTCCTTCCTGAGTAGTAACACAGAGGATAGGACCCCCCCCTAGGTGGGACTATAGCGGGTAATGACTCCAAAATGTATCAAAAAAATATAAATTTTATTACAGAATAAAGGTACAATGAAAAAACATGTTCAAATACATAGCGTAACCTTAAAATAATGGCGACTAAACAAAGAGTTGATGTGACAATCTTGGCTTGGAAGAACCTTGAATTGGTCCAAAAGACCCTAAGCGTTTTGATAAAATGTATACAATCTCTTCCTCAGGGGTCTTAGACCATAGTTCCATTATACACAATCTATGATAAAAAACAAACTTGTTGACGAAACATTGTCGTTCTTTTGCTTTGCACCATTGTATAGGTTGCCACACATTCACATATCTTTTGAGACATAGATGTACATACCATAAGATCAGTCACATTCATTTTGAAAGGTCGCCTAGGATAAAAGCATTAACTGTCCAATCAGCCGAAAGGAGTGTGCCACAGATTGGCCCAACTGCCACACTGCCTGCCCCTCACCATGCACCCCAATAACAGAGGTGTCGATGTTCCAAGTGTGAGTGCGAGCAGAAAGAGGGGGGGCGTTAACACCAGGACTTCACATGGGGTCCAAAACGTGGTGAGAGATCCAGGCTCAAACTTGCAATTTCTTAAAGCTGAAATAATCAGGAAAGATGTGTATATATGTAAGAAAGGTTTTTTGCAAACAAACCAATAGCTGTTCCACACCTATAAGTGTCCTTTTTAGGTTCCTACTTTGATTTATAGGTATATATGACAAAATGTATGGTTTACTGATGGGTTCATAGTTATAGTAGTTTACAACTTCTGAACAGCTCATGGTTCGTTGCTATTTAAAAAAGAAAATGAAATGGCAACGAACCTTGAGCCGCTTCCCAGTCATTTTTCTATCATCCATCGACAAACGCAGCCTGATCTTCATCAGCTGGATGGGTTATGCTGCCCCCCTGTCTAGGCAGTACAAAAATGTTACATGTACACACCCACAGGGCTGTCCCCGCAGGCATAACCCACCCACTCAGCTCAGCAAAACAGTTTTTCTGCCTAGAGAAGGAGTAGGACCTAGGTTTCCTGCTGGGACTTCGGTCTCAGTAAAGAGAAATATAAAATAAAAATATTCTAAAAAGAATAAAAAACTCACTTGCTAGCTAGTGTCAGGGGATTTCTCCTGGTGATCTACAGGCCATGCCAGCTGGGGCTTTGCACTGGATAATCTAGATCCTTATGGCCCCCCCCCCCCCCCCAGCCTGGCCTACAAGCGTGAGCAGGTTATAGTCCCACACTAGGCCTGGCCACGACGGTGCCCCTTTCCGGATGGGGACGAGCCTGCGAACGGACGCGACGACCTGGAACGCCCTGAGTCGCAGCATGCCCCTAGGCTGGCAGCACCCCCACTTCGGGTGGGAGGAGATCTGCCTGCAGCGGAGCCCATCCGGTCCATGATATGGTGAGTAAATGTGACCCCCCCCCCTTGCCCCTGGTGGCCTTTGGGGGATGTGGGCCCTATCCTGGGGATAATGGGATCCGTGCCTCCTAAAAGATCCCCCTGGTCTGACCGGTCCCCCGGCCTGTGTGCCTATCTCCCTCTTTTTCCGTTCCCGCGGGGGGCTATGTGACTGGGGCGCCTGGCACCCTGAGGGGGTAGCATGGCACCTTGTGGCTTGCTGGGTCCTATTTTGGATCCTTTAGGCCTTCATGGTGTCAGTCCCTGGCTGCATTGCAAGCCGTGGGCGCCGCCATCTTAAGTGTGGGCAATAAACTGAATTCTCCCATTGACTTGTATGGAACAGCCATTTTCCCTGAGCTTCCTATTGCAATGTATTGGCAACCAGGTTTGTGTAGTTCTCTGTACTGCACTGAGCAGCGTGACCTTTTCCTTTTTGCTGCCTGTGCTTCTGCTTCCTGCTGCTGGCCGAGGTAATTTCCGGTCTCTTTTCCATGCTGCTGACGACAATCGGGAGGGTTTTTTCTCTGGAGGTGGTACAGTACTGGAGACTTTGCGGGCATATCCCTGCACACTCTGCTGTTTAAAGGTGGACTCTGCAAACCGTTGCGATCGGTGGTGGGAACCGTGATCAATGCTTCTTAAAGGGACAGTACTCCAATTTTTAAAAACTTTAAATATGGAGTCCCAGACTGAATTCACCCTCAGACCCACTCTGTGCTACTCCCGGACAGTCCGGATCGCAGTCGCTGGCCACGATTTCAGCAGCTCTGGAGAGCCTGGCAACCAAAGTTTTTTTTTTTTTTTTTTTTTTTTAAGCCATGAAAAAGGTTAATAGCCGGAAACAGCCGCTGCCTTCATCTTTGGTGTCCTCTGATTCAGAGGCTGATGTGGTTGCCCCGGACCCCCCTCCTTGAAGGGTCACTGTCCTTGCAGTCAGATGCTGAAGGGGACCTGTCTTCAGCTGCAGCACGGGATTGCGTTTTGGTGGAAGCCCTGATTATTTCAGTGCAGGAAACTTTAAAGTTGGCTAATGAGCCCACGCCGGCAGGGGTGGCTTTTGGCTACCGCAAATCTCAAAAATCTGGCAAGGCTTTCCCTTGTCCCGACACCTTTCATGATATTGTGAATGAGCAATAGTGCGTTAAGCACGTGTTAGTGGTGCCAGAAAACACTTTAAACGCAGTTCTCCTTTTGCTGATACGGTTTCCAACCGTTGGACAGTGCCACCTAAAGTGGACCACCCTGTTTCCAGATTGAATGAATAAATCTACTATTGTGCCTGTGGAAGATTCCCCGTTTTTTATGGATCAGGCGGACAGGCGGGTGGAAACACTTTCCCGCCATCTTCACGTGTTGGCGGGTTCCATTTTGAAACCGGTTTTCTCACCTCACCTTCCAGGACGGCCAACGCATTATGATAGGCTCCTCCCTACTGGAAACACAATCCATTTACAATTTGTTAAAAGGCCCCACCCTTCCCCTTGTCCCTCAGTTTAGATTGTGTTTCTTCCTACAGCGAAACGTTTTTTACTGACCTGAAGACATGGAAGTCTGACGGTCCCCCTGTAAGCCAGGTTCAGGAATGCCGGTGAGAGCTGCACTCTACCTGCCACCTCCTTAGGCTTCTCACAGGTCGCCTCCATTTTGCACAAGCTGTCGGTCACTAGGGTGCCCCTCTAGGCTTGTCTCCGGCTCCAGCAGGTCTCCTCCACGGCTAGGATTTTGAATAGCCCTCCAGACAGGCGTCTCAAGCCTCGCTCTGAAACCGGAACTTCCGTCAGGGTAGAGCATGCTCAGCGCCACACGGAAGAGAAGAAGCAGTGTGGAGGAGACGCCGGACCTGCTTGCTAGCAGGAAAGCAGACTCCCAGGCCCCAGCAGCCCGGAGAGCTGCAGGGGAAATGAAGCCCACCACAAACCACCTCCCAGAGAAGGAGGGAAGGCCGGTCCAGGTAACTGGAGCAAAACCAGGTCAGAACCGGGTAAGTGCTGACTGTCTCATTGCATTGTTAACGGCTGGTGTTAACAGGAACCCTGGAAGGACCTTTACCCTGACCCTAGTTGGACCCATATTCTGTCCTTTCTACGGTCTAGTTTTTTGTTATGGAAGAGTGATACCTTTGTCTTTTTTACTCTATCTTTTCTTCCAGAATCTCAGAGCGGTTCACAAGAAACCTCTACTATTGTACCCCCCTTGTCAACACACTGGTACCTCAACAAAGTGTGGTAATAGCAGGGACAGACTACCCAGCTCCCACACTAAGCCTTTCTGTTATAAATGTATCTATAAATTAGCTGGTAAAGAAGCTTCTGGATTAATGAAAGATTTTTTAAAATCCGTCCAGGAAGAAAGGCTGACTACAATTCAGTCAGTTCGTTCCTCAATTGTGCCACCCCAAATCATAGAGTCCAGTGAACCTTCCCTTTATAGAAGGGGTTTCCTCCCAAGAAAGCTCAGCTTCCAGGGCTGGGCCTTCAGGGTACTTGCCAGCATCCCAAAGCCTCCCCTCAGCACAGCCCAGGGAAGAAGCAAGGGTGACAATGGAGGTAAACCGCTCAAACTCCCAAAACAGTTCAGAAGGTGAGGGAGATAGGGACTCAGAAGAACCTGATCAAATAGGAATTTATTCGGGTTTGATTTATGCAGGGAATCCTTCAGGCTATTTAGGCCTCAGAAGAGATACCTGAACCCCCGAAGGAAACTTAGGCACAGGACAGAATGAATAAGGGTCTAGGAAAGAGCCCCTCTAGAGTTTGTACCTGTGCATCAGTCCCTGAAAGGGTTAATCCTTCAGCAGTGGCAGTTTCCAGAAAGGCTGGTCAAACCAAAGTCTTGGAAAAGGTTTCCCTTTAAGGAAAAGTAAGAAGGTTTCTAAAAGACCCCGATCTAGATGCCCCACTATCACAAGTAACAAAGAGGTCTAACCTCTCCTTTGTGGATACAGGCAATATTAAACATGCCGTGAACCGCAAGGCAGAGTCCTTACTAAAGGCCTGGGATGCCAACGCCTCGACAATGGTCCTAGCAGCTTCTTGTGTAGCAAGAAACCCTTTCTGTTGGGTGGATAGACTGAACAAACACCTCGGGTTAAAACCCAAGACCTACAGGGCTCCCTGTCAGTGATAGGAAAAGTGGTTGCCTACCTGGCGGATGCGGCAGTAGAATCAGTAATCGCTTCGGCAAAGGCAGGGGTTCTTCTGAATTCTGCCAGAAGGGCCATCTGGCTTAAAGAATGGGAAGGCGACTTCATTTCAAAGACCAAACTCTGTGGTTTGCCTTTTGAAGGGTCCTTTTCTCTTTGGGTCGGGCTTAGATGATGTGCTAACCCGATCCTCCGAAAAGGGAAAAAAGTTCCCTGCCAAACCCAAAAAGGATGGAGGCAGAACATTTTTTTCGTGGCCCCACAGGACAAAGGGAGCAGAGAACCAGAAAAGAACCCTCCAAAAAAAATGGGGCTTTGGGAAAGGGAGGCAAAGAAACCATTTGCTTTTCTCTTACGTCCTCCGACAGTCGCCGCCTCCTCTAAGTCATCACTATTGGGTATTGTCCACCTATCCGTAGGAATAGCTAGGCATATAGACTTAGTCAAAAGGCATTGGCATATACACACCCACGGGGGCTGTCCCATCTGGTCAATACCCCCCCTGCATCACCACTCCCAACTCAGTTTTAGTTTGCCTAGCTTAGGAATAGTCAGGCTACCTTGTGCTGGGGCTTCAGTCTCAGCCTTCCTAAATCTTTTATTTGATTTTGTTTTAAATGTCAGTTTTTTTTTTCTCTCACTTTTACTAGCTGTTTATTTTACCAGCTCTAGTGTTAGTTTATTCTTCGGATGAAGATGGATCATGCGGTGCTGTGATTTGTACTGGCCCGCCCTGGTTCTCCAGGGCACAGAGGGTCAGATGGACCCCCAGCCCGCCATCGAGCGTTCAGCTATGGTTCGCCCTGGCATTCAGAACGACCCATCCCTGTTCGCTGCAGGGATGCAGCCGTGAGGTAGCTACCTCACAGGACTTGTCTGCGATACTGCAGCGTCATGTCCCTGGCTCCTTTCTGTGTGGGGCCTCTGTCGGGGGTGGCAGTCTGTGTTGCTGTGTCCCCATGTCTGTGCCTGTGTGACTCCCTGTGCGATCCCTGCGGTGTTCGCTGTGTGCAGATCTGTATGTTTGCCGGGGGTCCCAGTCTCAGTGTCACCTTAGGTGCATGTTTGGGGGTATAGAATTGTGTGTTGTGCGGCGACCGCTGCGGGGGAAAAATCGCGCGGTCCGCCATGTTTTTTTATTATGCACAGCGTATAGCCCCTCTGGGGCGAGTATACAGCTCATTTTGGCGCCACCCGCCGCCATTTTGTGGGCGGTGGAACGATCGGTTCGGCCGCATGTTGGCGGCCATCTTGACGTAGCCTCCTATGCATCCCTATGGGGCAGCCATTTTCCCTGGGGTCTGGCTTATAGCCAGCCCCCTCCAGCAGCATTTCCTCTTCCTCTCAGACAGCACAGGTAGCAGCGGTCTGCGGGCTCTGCAGTGTATCTCTCTGTCTTTAAGGGGACAGTACATTACTTTTTTGCACTGTAGTTTTTTTTTTTTTTATTATCTTGAGCCATGGATTCTCAGGAAAGCAAGTTTCCTCCAGCTTTAGTGGGGGGCCCCAGTTCTCCTGTGGCCCCGCTGCGACCTGATCTGGCTGCTGTGGTTGCGACTTTAGTGGCAAATATGGAAATGCTGATGTCTGAACGGGCTGCAAGAAAACGGCCAAGGCTGTCTCTCTCTTCGGATTCAGATGGGGATATGGATGCTGCTGCAAGCGTGCCCTTTTCAGGGTCCCGCTCATCCTTGGACCTCCTGGGGTCTGAGGGGGAGGCTGAGGTGGAGGGTGTTGATACATCCTCCCCAGGGTCACCCGAAGAACGGGCGACCATGGATGAGTTGATTCTGTTAAGGAAACCTTACATTTAGAGGATGAGCCCTGTCCTCCGGGCGTTGTGTCCTCATTTGGGACGCACAGGACCTGCAAGTCTGCGCAGGTTTTTCCCTGCCCGGCGGAATTCCATTACACTGTTAATGAAATGTGGCGCATGTTAAAACGTCCATTCCTGGTACCTAGTTGGCTCAAATTGCTTTATCCTTTTGCGCCGGCTACGGAATCACGATGGTGTGTGCCTCCACAGGTAGATCACACTGTGGCCATGCTGAACAAGGCTACCTTGGTTCCTACTGAGGATACCCCGGTTTTCCGGGATCCCACGGACCGGCGGTTGAAGTCTCTAGCCTGCCATTCCTATACGGTGGCGGGTTCGTTGCTCAAACCCGTTTTTCGCGTCCGTTATGGTGGCTCAGGCGGTGGCTGATTGGATTAAGGTGCTTAGAAGCAACCTAGTGTCCGATGACGTGCCGCCTGCACGACTGGAAATGGTGGACCAGATCCATCAAGGAGTCATGTATCTGTGTGATGCAGCCCTAAATGAGGCCCCATTGGTGGCTCGCCTCTCGAGTGTCGCGGTACTTAACCGGCGACTGATATGGCTGAAGAGCTGGTCGGCCGACCAGTCCTCGCGGAAAACTGTTGCTGATTTTCCCTATGCTGGCTCTCGCCTTTTTGGCGAGGCGTTGGATACCCTGGTGAAGGGCGTCACGGGGGGTAAGAGCACTATGCTACCCCAGAACCCGAAGAACAAGTCTTTCCGTGGCAAACGGGGTTCTGCGCCTAGATCTACTCAGGGGTCCTTTCCTGCCTTTCGGAACCAATCCAAGGGCAAGCCCTTCAAGGCCCAGGGCAACCAGAAGAAACCCTGGGCGGGTAAGCAGAAGACCGGCAATGCCGGTTCGGCGGGACACTCCGCCTCTGCCTGAAGGGGCGCCCTCACCCATTTCTGGGGTGGGGGGGACGTTTGCGTGGTTTCCTCCTCCAACCTTGGTTGCTCCGGATCTCGGACAGGTGGGTCCAGGAAATCGTTCAATCAGGTTACAAGATCGAATTCCTTTCCAGGCCGGCGGACAGATTCTTTCCCTCCAATCTCCAGCTGCTTCCGGGGCGTCTGCAGGACATGCTTGCTCAGGGGGTGATTGTCCCGGTGCCTCATCGGGACAGGTTTCGGGGGTTTTATTCGAATCTGTTCACTGTGATCAGGAAGGAGGGCAAAGTGTGTCCTATTCTGGACCTAAAAGCGCTGAACCGCTTCGTCCGTGTTCGGAAGTTTCAAATGGAGTCTCTCTGTTCGGTTGTGGCCTCCTTGAGTCCAGGAGAATTCCTGGCTTCGATAGATCTGAAGGATGCGTACCTGCACATCCCCATTTTCGAGGGTCATCAGCGGTACCTTCGGTTCGCTATCGCGGAGGACCACTACCAGTTTGTGGCGTTACCGTTCGGTCTCGCTTCGGCACCCAAGGTGTTTACCAAGGTGTTGGCACTGGTTCTGGGCCTGCTGCGGGCCCAGGGCATTGCGGTCCTGGGGTACCTGGACGATCTGCTTCTGAGATTGCGTGCCAGTCAGGACCTTGTGCGCGATCTGTCCATCACGGTACAGACGCTCCAGGAGTTCGGGTGAACCATCAACGTTCAAAAATCAGCGTTGTCTCCGTCGCTTCGCCTTCCCTATCTGGGAATGGTTCTGCACTCTGCTCAGGCAAAGGTATTCTTGCCGGAGGACAAGCTCCGGACTTTGCGGGACGAAGTCCGGTCCCTCAGGGACAATCCGTCCTCGTCACTCAGGACCTGCATGCGGGGCCTGGGGTTGATGGTGTCGGCCTTCGAGGCATTTCCCTTTGCCCAGTTCCACACGCGGGCTCTCCAGACAGAGATCCTGGCCAGGTGGGACAGACTTCCTCAGTCCTTGGATCTGGAGGTCTCCTTGAGTCGCCGGACCAGATTGGCTCCAGTCCCCGTCGGTGGCGGAAGGCAAATCCTTCCGCCCGTCCGTGTGGACAGTGGTTACCACGGATGCCAGCCTGTCGGGCTGGGGTGGAGTCCTGGGCACCCTATCTTCCCAGGGCACTTGGTCGGAGGAGGAATCCTCCCTCCCGATAAATGTGCTGGAACTACGAGCGATAAACCGGTCTCTTCCAGTGGTCGGACCGTCTCCAGGGCCTGCCTGTTCGCTTACAGACGGACAATGCTACCGCGGTGGCTTACATCAACCACCAGGGGGCACCAGGAGTGCTCGAGCGGCCCGGGAGGTAACCGACATCCTGTCTTGGGCCGAGACTCATGTCCCGGCGATTTCGGCAGTTCACATTCCGGGTGTGGAGTATTGGCAGGCAGACTATCTGAGCCGCCAGACCCTGGACCAGGGGGAATGGTCCCTACACCCGGAGGTCTTTTCAGATGCTTTGTGCGAAGTGGGGATCCCCAGACGTGGATCTGTTCGCATCCCGGCTAAATCGAAAGGTGGTAAGGTTCGTGGCAAGAACGCGCGATCCATTGGCGGACGCCTCGGATGCGTTGGTGGCCCCTTGGCATCAGTATCGTCTGATGTACGCCTTTCCTCCGATTCAGTTACTATCCCGGGTTCCTTCGCAGATTGGTCTCGGAACCGCACATGGTGATTCTGGTGGCGCCGGACTGGCCTCGCCGGTCTTGGTACGCCAACGTTGTTCACCTGGCAGTGGCACCCCCGTGGCGTCTGCCTCTGCGGGAAGATCTCCTGTCTCAAGGTCCGATCTTCCATCCTGCTTTACAGTCGCTGGCTTTAACGGCCTGGCTGAGACCCAGGTCTTGAAGGACAAGGGTCTGTCTTCTGAGGTTATCCCTACCCCGATCAAGGCTAGGAAATCTTCCTCCGGTAAGATCTATTACCGTACCTGGAAAGCCTACTTCACCTGGTGTGAGTCCAGGGGGTTTTCCCCTCGTTCTTACTCGGTGTCGAATCTTGGCTTTCCTTCAGTCTGGAGTGGATCAGCGCCTGGCGCTGGCCACTATAAAGGGCCAGGTGTCAGCACTGGCGGTCCTTTTCCAACGCCCTGTGGCGTCTCATTCCTTGGTGCGCACGTTCATTCAAGGTGTGCGACATTTGGCTCCTCCTAGGAAGGAGCCTTTACCACCTCCATGGGACTTGAACTTAGTCCTGTCCGCGTTGCAGCGTGCTCCCTTTGAAAATATCAGGGAGATATCATTGCCTCTGCTGTCCAAAAGGGTTGCTTTTCTTGTGGCGATCACTTCGGCTCGCAGAGTGTCGTAGCTGGCGGCGTGGTCTTGCGGCTCCCCTTACTTGATAATTCACAAGGATAAGGTGGTGTTGAGAACACCCCCGTCCTTTCTTCCCAAGGTGATCCCTGAGTTCCACCTTAATGAGGAAATTGTCTTGCCTTCGCTTTGTACAAAGCCTAAGCATCCAAAGGAGATTGCTTTGCATTCCTTGGATGTTGTCAGGGCGATCAAGGTCTATCTGAAGTCTACGGAATCCTTTCGCCCAGGTGTGCAAGGCGGCGACTTGGTCGTCGGTGCACACTTTTTCCCAGTTCTACAAAGTAGACGTTCTGGCATCAGCTGATGCTTCGTTTGGCCGCAAAGTTCTCAGTGCGGCAGTGCCATGATGGACCCTTGAATTTTTTTTCTCTGGGTCCCTGGCTGTTGGCATTTGCTTTCCTGGGCTGTTGCTCCTGTTGAGCATTGTTTTTTTTTCTGTTGCCCAGTTGGTTCTTACGGTGCATGTAAGATTCCTTTCTCTGATGTGGGTACTGCGTTGCCTTTTCCACGGTTGCGTCTCCCACCCCTCATGTCTATACTGCTTTGGGACATCCCAATAGTGATGACTTGGAGGAGGCGGCGACTGTCGGAGGACGTAAGAGAAAACTGAATTTTTGTAAAATCTTACCTGTAAAATTCCTTTCTCTGAGTCCTCCGACAGTCGCCGCCCCCGCCCCTCTTCTGGGGTTCATATTACCTACTGCTATGCTACCAAACTGAGTTGGGAGTGGTGATGCAGGGGGGGTTTTGATCAGATGGGACAGCCCCCGTGAGTGTGTATATGCTAATGCCTTTTGTCTTTTGACTAAGTCTACATGCCTAGCTATTCCTACGGATAGGTGGACAATACCCAATAGTGATGACTTAGAGGAGGCGGCGACTGTCGGAGGACTCAGAGAACAGAAAGGAATTTTACAGGTAAGATTTTACAAAAATTCAGTTTTTTCCCCTCTTCTGGCACTAGAGATAAAGTTACGCCAGAATCAAAGTGGGGGGCAGACTAAGCCAATTCCTGTCCCAATGGGAAGAAATTGCAGTGTCCCCTTTTATCCACTCCCTCATAAAAGGTTATCGCCTACAATTTACAGCGATAGCCCCCCCCCCCCCGTAACAATAACCCTTACCCATCCCCCCCATGGAAATTCCAAAAAGGAAGCCCTGTTGCGAGAGATTCAAAAACTGGCAGATCAGTTACTAATAGTCCCTGTACCGGAAGATAAGCTCTTCCAAGGCTTTTACTCCCATGTGTTTGTGGTCCCCAAACCCTAAAGAAAACATTGCCTCATAATAAACTTAAAAAACTTGAACAAGTTTTTACCATACAAAAAGTTCAATGGAAACCATCTATTCAGTTCGAAAAAACCTATTGAAAGATGTTTTCATGACTACCCTGGATCGCAGAGATGCGTACCTGCATGTTCCTATTCATCGGGAACACCAGCCCTTTCTGAGATTTGCGGTAGTTACCAAAGAGGGAACAGCACACTGGCGGTTCAGGGCACTACCCTTTGACCATCTACACCTCCAAGGGATAGCCTTAATCCCCTATCTGGACGACCTGCTGATTTTTGGCAGGTTAGCAGTGCAGGTGAACCTAGACACCAGACAGGTGATAAGATTCCTACAAAAACTAGGCTGGCTAATCAGCCTAGAGACATCTTCCCTGGAACCAACCCAAATACAAACCTATCTGGGGTACCATGTAGACTCAAGGGTACAGAGGCTTTCTCCGGGTGAAAAAAAGTGGAAAAAATAGTCTCTTCAGTAGGAGCTCTCAAGGATGCACCCTCTTGTTCCAGGAGAGAAATCCTAAAGCCCCGTACACACGTACCGATCGTCGGCCGAACGTTCGGCCGTCTTTTGTCCAGGGCTGTCGGTGTCTGTTGAAAAGTGCAAAAGACTGCACAAGAATTTTGTCCGTCGACTACAGCCGACTGCAGAAGTGATGTCATGTAATGGTTAACTTTCCCTGTGTTTTTTCTTTTCTGAGCATGCCCAGTCTTGCAAATCTGCTGTCGGCCGAATTCTGTACTGACTGGCGAACAATCGGCTGCTCTGGTGTCGGCATACAAAAATTTTCATGCTTGCAAGACAGATTCTTTTCGGCCGAAAGTGCGCTGTCGGAAGCATCATACGAACAAGCCTACAATCGGCAGATCGGTCGTCGGCCGAAGCTTTTCGGCTGACGATCGGTACGTGTGTATGGGCCTTAAGAGTCCTAGGACTCATGTCTGCCAGCATCCCAGCGGTTGTTTGGGCTCAACTCTATGCAAGAAACCTTAAATTCTTCCACCTGTCCTCCTAGGACCGGAAGATGGTCACTAGACGAGACCGTCAACCTCAGGTCCAGGTATCACTGAAGGGGTATAACTAAAATATAGATGAAAATACTGGCTGAACACCGACCCAGGACACTCAGCAGAAATCCCAGAATGATATGACAAACAATATGATGCAGCGCAAATTCTAAAAATGATACATAAAGAAAAGAGTCCCAAAAGATAAATATAACAAGTCCTTAGGTCCAATTGGTGTTGAAAGAGGATATAGGAGACAGCGACTCCACACAGTGATCTCCCTCCACCAAAAAACACACACATGCCCTCACCTCATATTTTGACCCCTGTTAAACCAGAGGTCAAAAATCGCAGTGAAACTCCACATCAATCAGGAGTGTCACGCTGGAGTGTCACGCTGTGCGCGGGATCAGTCTGTACACAGTGTAGAGGTGGACCAGAAAAGTCGCGTTGGACGTAACGCCGCATACGGGAGGTGGGAGTCGCATCCGTTTGACGTCACCCGCTGCTGCTGTCTCGAGCGTATGCGGCTGGCTGCTGGTATGCAGAGCCCATAACGCTGATGTATTACACCGATGTGCCTGTTTTTGTCTTCTTGAATGTAAGTGCAATTCCACTCATTAAAAGATTTTAACAGTCTGCACTTAGAGGTCCTGTTTTCTCTTTATTTATATCCCTTGGAATCTCTGTGAATGCCATCTCCTGGGGCATTTGGTTTGAGTCCTGCCTGGTCCTTAGATAGTCAAGAAGTGCATGCGTGTGTACCTGAAGGCCAGATTGATGTGGAGTTTCACTGCGATTTTTGACCTCTGGTATAACGGGGGTCAAAATATGAGGAAAGGGCATATGTGTGCTTTTTGGTGGAGGGAGATTACTGTGTGGAGTCGCTGTCTCCTATATCCTCCAACACCGATTGGACCTAAGGACTTGTTATATTTATCTTTTGGGACTCTTTTCTTTTATGTATCATTATTTGTAGGATTTGCGCTGCATCATTTTGTCGTCATCACTGGAGTGGTGGTTGGACCGGAACAATCTGGGAAAAGGCAGGCCCTGGGGTCAGTGGAACCCTGTAAAGATCGCCACAGGCGCCAGCACATGGGGATGGGGGGGCTCACCTGGAAGGGGTCCAAGCTCAGGGGACCTGGGACAAACAAATAGCCCAGGCCTCATCCAACTTCAGGGAGTTGAAAGCAGTGGGAGAAGCTCTGAAAGCGTTTGAAAGCTCCATCTTAGGCAAGGAAGTTCAGATCTGTCCGACAATACCACAACTGTCTACCTAAATCGCCAAGGGGGTACCAGGTCAAATTCCCTCTTGGCACTGACCTAGGAAATTCTTGGTTGGGCCGAAGGGAAGATAATCTCCCTGATGGCCATTCACATAAGGGGGAATAACTGGCAAGCAGACTTTCTCAGTCGTCACCCCATAAGAGAGGAGAGTGGAAACTAAATCCCAAAATCTTCCAGTTAGTGGTCCAAAGGTTCAGGTACCCGGAGATGGATCTATTTGCCACCCTGTAAAACAGGAAGGTAAAAAGATTCTTCTCCCTTACACGGGAGAAAGGGATGTTGGGTTTGGACGTCCTAGCTCAACCATGGCAGTTCAACCTGGCTTATGCCTTTCCTCCCCTGGCTCGAATCCCCAGAATCCTACAGAAACGAATTCGGTCTCAGAGCCTGCGACTTATCCTAATTGCCCCTTGGCTGCCAAAGAGCATGGTGTGCAACTTTGAAAGCCATATCAATAGCTTCCCCATGGGAATGCCCAAATCTCCCAGACCTGCTGTCTCCGGGATCGGTTCTGTATCCAAAACCAGAATTCTTCCATCTGACAGCTTGGGTAGTGAGCGCCAGCTCCTAATAATGAAAGGTTGCTCAGATAGAGTAGTAGACACACTCTTACTGAGTAGAAAACCCGTCACTAGAAGTATATAGCTTAAAATTTGGAAAAACATTTTGTACCTGGCGTAGGCAAAGGAACTTCGCCTCCACCTCTATTCCTATGATTTTGGAATTTTTACAAGATGGAGTAGATAAGGGTGTGGCAACTAACACCCTTAGGGTACAAATAGCGGCTCTTCGGTATTTTTGGACACAAGTTTGGCAAAAGAGCAGTTTGTCAGAAGTTTTTTTGTTGGCTAGACAAACTGCTACCCCTATTGTTCGAAACGGGTTCCCTTCTTGGGACCTGATGAGGGTTCTAGAGGCGTTTATCTAGTGACCCTTTCGAACCTATAAGGTTTCCCTTAAGTTTCTATCACTTAGCCTTCCTGCTAGCCATCACAACAGCCAGAAGAGTAGGGATCTACAAGGTCTTTCTATAAAAGAACCTTTTATGTTAATTTTTCCAGACAGGAATGTCCTTAGCCAGATCCCTTGTATCTTCCCAAAGTAGCATCTCCATTTCACAGAGCACAGGAAATAAATCTACCACCCTTTTGTGATAATCCCAAAAATGGAAAGGAAATTTCACGGTCTGGATGAGAGAAGATGTCTTCCACAGACGCTCTGGTGGCTCCTTGCAGCCTATCTCGCCAGATTTATGCCTTCCCTCCACTCGTACTCCAGCCGAGGTTTCTTCGCCGGGTGGCAGTGTATCTTCGTACGTGGAAATCGTACATTTCATGGTGTGAATCGCTGCAGCTGAACCCTTGCTTGTTTTCTATAGCTAGGGTTTTTGCCTTTTTGCAAAAAGGGGCTGAGCAGCACTTGGCATTGGGCACTATCAAGAGTCAAGTGTCTGCCTTGGCCATTTACTTCAAACGTCCATTGGCTACCAATGGCTTGATTCACACTTTTATTCAAGGGATGCATCATCTGGCTCCTCCGAGGCGGTCTCGTTACCTCCGTGGGATCTCAATCTGGTGTTGTCTGTTCTTCAAAAGCCTCATTTTTAAAACGGGGAGATTTCTCTGCTTTCCTTGTCACAGAAGGTTGCCTTCTTAGTGGCTGTTACTTCTCCTCGAAGAGTATCGGAGTTGGCGGCGATGTCCTGTCATTCACCTTATTTGGTGGTCCACAGGAATAAAGTGGTCCTCCGACCTAATCCGTCTTTTCTCCCTAAGGTGGTGTCAGATTTTCACCTCAATGAAGACATTGTGTTGCCTACCTTTATGTCCTAGGCATCCCAAGGAAGTTGGTTGCCTTGCATTGCCTGGATGTGGTCCGGACGTCAAGAGTTTATCTGATGATTACTGAGTCCTTTAGAAAATCTGAGTCTTTGTTCTTACGGAAGGCCCTCGCAAAGGTTTGGCTGCGTCTGCTGCAACCATATCAAGATGGATCAGGCAGACTGTTGTTCAGGCTTATTCCATCAAGGGTCAGGTTCCTCCTTTCCCTGTGAAGGCGCATTCTACTAGAGCGCTGAGTGCCTCTTGGGCTTTTCGCCATCAGGCCTCTGTTCTACAAGTTTGTAAGGCAGTGACTTGGTCGTCTGTGCATACTTTTACTAAATTTTATAAGGTAGATTTGTTGGCATCTTCGGATGCCACAAGGTTTTGCAGGCTGCTGTTTCGTAAGAGAATGTTTTTTGTTTCTCTTAGGCATCTTTACCTGGAGCTCCTGTTATTTATTTGAGCCTCAATGTTTCCCAGTTGGCTAAGTTTAGCCTTTCGGAATTTAAGTTACTTTCCAGCTGCATTCTTCCCACTCATCAGGCCTACACTGCTTTGGGACGTCCCATTCAGCTGATGGTCAGGCTGCGTTTGTCGATGGGACGTTAGAGAAAATGCGATTTTTGTAAGATCTTACCGTAAAATATTTTTCTCTGAAGTCCATCGACCGACGCAGCACCCACCCCTCATATTTGGGGATGGTTTTTTCTTCACGGCTTGCAACTAAACTGGTTTGCTGAGATGTGTGGGTGGGTTATGCCTGCAGGGACAGCCCTGTGGGCGTGTACATGTAAAAATTTTTTACTGCCTAGACTACTCCTGCAGGGGGCAGCCTAACCCATTCAACTGATGATCAGGCTGCGTCTGTCGATGGACTTCAGAGAAAAAGATTTTACGGTAAGATCTTACAAAAATCGGATTGTTCTGCTTACCAGAGCTGTCTGTAGCGGCAAAAAATAATCCAAGCCTTTGCAGTGATGGGCAGGTAGTTGAGTGAGGGCAAGATGGCCCCCACTCGTCTCAATGCCCCTGGAGGTCCGGAGCAACATCAAACCTCCCTTCCGCCCAACGGCCTTAAAGTGACCCTTTCTTTTATCTTATTTTTTTGGAAAAAAATATTTTTTTAAGGGACAGTGTAAAAATAAAGCATATGGGGGAAAAAAAAAAAAAAAAACTTTTAAAGCTTTCTGTCCCTTAGAGCTAGTCACACAAGTCACGCCTACATATGTAAACGGTGTTTAAATCACACATGTGAGGTTTTGCACAAGACCTACACTGTAAAGCCCCGTACACACGCACCGATTGTTGGCCGTAAATTTTCGGTCAACGTCCGATCGGCCGATTGTCGGCTTGTTAGTATGATGCTTCCGACAACCGACTGCGACTTTTTTCGGCCTAACAAAATCTGGTGTGCATGCTATAAAATTTTTTGTTGGCCGTCACCAGAACGGCCAATTGTTCGTCAGTCAGTACAGATTTCGGCCGACAAAAGTCAGATGAGCAAGACTGGGCATGCTCAGAGAAGAAAAAACACACGGAAAGTAAACCAGAACATGACATCACTTCTGCAGTTGGTTGTTGTTGGCCGACAAAATTCGTGTGCAGTCTAGAGCACATTTCAACCAACACAACAACACTGGACAAAAGACGGCCGATCGGTCGGCCAACAATCGGTGCGTGTGTACGAGGCTTAACTCTAAACGGGTAAACTGTAAAAAAATTTTAAAGCGTCGCTTATGGAGATTAAGTTCCGTAGTTTGTTGCCATTCCATGTGTACGCAATTTTGAAGCATGACCTGTTGGGAATCAATTTACTCGGCGTAACATCTTTCACATTGTATAAAAAAATTGGGGCTAAGTTTACGTTCTTCTTTTATTTATTTTATTATTTTTTTAATTCAAAAGTGTATATTTTCTAAACTATTGGGTTTTGCTGCACGGAAGCAGGGGAGGAGGAGCAGCGGCGACTGGTGAGTATCTCCCTGCAGCTGTGTGACGTGCTTTGGGGACCTGTGACTGACGGACTGACAGACCATCCTGTGACTGACTGACCATAGGGATCTGTGACTGACTGACCATAGGGATCTGTGACTGACTGACCTTGCTTGCGACCGTCAACGACTGACAAGACTGTTCTGCGACTGACAAGACTGTTCTGCGACTGACAAGACTGTTCTGCGACTGACAAGACTGTTCTGCGACTGACAAGACTGTTCTGCGACTGACAAGACTGTTCTGCGACTGACAAGACTGTTCTGCGACTGACAAGACTGTTCTGCGACTGACAAGACTGTTCTGCGACTGACAAGACTGTTCTGCGACCGACAAGACTGTTCTGCGACCGACAAGACTGTTCTGCGACCGACAAGACTGTTCTGCGACCGACCGACGGCGCTCTTGACTGATCGACCGTGAGTATTTTAGAGACTGGTGAGTATCTTAGCGACTAGTGAGCATTTTGCGACTGGATAGCATCTTGCGAGGGTTAGCATCTTGCGACTGGTGAGTATATTTGCAACTGGTGTGTATCGGGTGAGTATCTTGCGACTGGTGAGTATCCTTGCGACTGGTGAGTATCCTTGCGACTGGTGAGTATCCTTGCGACTGGTGAGTATCTTTGCGACTGGTGAGTATCTTTGCGACTGGTGAGTATCTTGTGTCTGTTGGATCTTTGCGACTGGTGAGTATCGTTGCGGTTAGTGAGTATCGTTGCGACTGGTGAGTATCGTTGCGACTGGTGAGTATCTTTGCGTCTGTTGGATCTTTGCGACTGGTGAGTATCTTTGCGTCTGTTGGATCTTTGCGACTGGTGAGTATCTTGCGTCTGTTGGATCTTTGCGACTGGTGAGTATCTTAGCGACTGGTTAGTATATTAGAGACTGGTGAGTACCCCAGGTTTAGTACCAGGGAAGTTAGAGGTAGGGTAGGTAAGGAAGAGCAGGTCGTTAACATTATCCCCATAGAGTAGAGGGTAATAATGTCCGACAGGATTGCGGATGCCACTCAGTGCACTTCTTGCGGCATGTATGCGTTCCTTGATGAACCATTCGAGGGCGAATACTGCTGTGCAAGATGTGAGCAACTTGTTGCTCTGGTAGACCAGATCCTGGACCTACAGAACACAGTGGCAACACTGCGTGGCATCAACAACCTGGAAAGGAGCTTGGACATTACCTATCAGGCGCTGGTAGGGGCCAGCATAGAGGAGGGAGGAACAGAGGAGACGCAAGAAGCAGAGGTACGCAGCTGGGTGACTGTTAGGAAGGGTAGAGGGAGGAGAGCCAGGGAGGCCAATCCTGAGTTGGTACACCCTAACAAATCTGTCGAGTTGCAGGTTGAGGGGGATATCAGCTCAGGGGTGGCAGAGCTGGAGCATGCACCCTCCCCCAGCTGCCAGGGGAGGGACGGCTCCAGGAAGAAGGGGGGCCGTAACTCAGGAAAGGTTAGAAAGGTTGTGGTAGTTGGGGACTCAATTATCAAGAGGACAGAGAGGGAAATCTGTAAAAAAGATCTCGTGAACCGAACAGTTTGCTGTTTACCGGGCGCCCGAGTTCGGCACATCGCAGATCTGGCAGACAGATTGTTGTGCGGGGCTGGGGATGACCCAGCGGTCATGGTGCATGTGGGCACTAATGACAAAGTTAAAGGTAGGTGGAGGATCCTTAAGAACGATTTCAGGGACTTAGGTAATAGATTGAGGAAAAGGACCTCCAAGGTGGTTTTCTCTGAAATACTGCCTGTACCTCGAGCCACACAGGAGAGGCAGAAGGAGATTAGGGAACTTAACAAGTGGCTGAGGAATTGGTGTAGGAAGGAGGGGTTTGGGTTCCTGGAGAACTGGGCTGACTTCTCAGTCGGCTACCGGCTCTTTAGTAAGGATGGGCTGCACCTTAATGGGGACGGTACAGCTCTTTTGGGGAGAAAGATGGCCACCAAGTTGGAGGGGCTTTTAAACTAGGAGACGGGGGGGAGGGCTCAGAAGTAGAGTCAGTCAGGAGGAAGCAGAGGACTGAAGGCAGCTGTAGTGTCAGCAGCGACAGTAGGTCCACAAGGTCAATTGGCGGGTCTGTGCGGGAGAACCTCAGACCAAACAGGAATAAACATAACCGCCAATTGCGCTTAACTTCCTTAAAACTAAGAGGGGTATATGCTAATGCCAGGAGCCTAGCTAATAAAATGGATGAGTTGGAAATGTTAGTACATGAGGAGGACATAGACCTTGTGGGAATAACAGAGACTTGGTTCGACCCCTCACATGACTGGCTGGCCAATATCCAAGGGTATTCGGTGTACCGGAAGGACAGGGTAGGAAAAAGAGGGGGAGGGGTATGTCTCTATGTCAAGAACAATATAAAGGTGACAGAAAGGAGTGACATTACGGATGGGATGAGCATGGATTTAGAATCTGTGTGGGTTGAACTCCATAGGGAAGGAGAAAAGGGGAAAGTAATTGTGGGGGTTTGCTATAGGCCACCTAACCAAGGGGAGGAGGTAGAGCTGGAATTTTTAGCACTAATGGGTAAAGTGGCAAAATTGGGATCAGTCATCGTATTGGGGGACTTCAATTACCCCGACATTGACTGGGAAGAGGGGACTGCACACTCACAGAAGGCCCGCCTATTCACGGAAACCTTACTGGATAATTACATGTCACAGTTGGTGGATTCCCCCACCAGAGAAAACGCAGTCCTGGATCTATTGCTCACTAATGACCCAGACATAATCTCGGAGGTAGGAGTCCAGGACAACCTGGGCTCTAGCGATCACAGGATGATCACATTTAGTGTAAATAACAACATAACAAGACAAGTGGGGAACATAAGAACCCTAAACTTCAGAAGGGCAAACTTTCCAAAATTGTACTCAATGATGGAAAAGGTAAACTGGGACCAAACCCTGGGATCCCTGACCACAGAGGAAAAAGGGGAATGCTTTAGGAACATATTAGGCAAAGGCATCTTGCAGTGCATTCCTATGGGAAATAAATTTAGAAGAGACAAAGCCAAACCTGGCTGGCTAAACTGTAGCGTCATAAAACTTATTAGGGGGAAAAAATTGGCCTTCAAGAAGTATAAATCAGAGGGCACAGTATCGGCTTTCGAGCAATACAAGGAGGCAAATAAGAAAAGTAAACAAGAAATCAAGATGGCTAAAATCAACTTTGAGAGACAAATAGCGGAGGATAGTAAAAAAAACCCAAAGAAATTCTTTAAATATATCAACAGCAAAAAAACTAAGGCAGAGCATATTGCACACATAATTAACAATGATGGGAGGATGGTTACAGAGGACACTGAAAAAGCAACCGTGCTAAATGCTTTTTTCTCGTCAGTCTTTACACAGGAAAAGGAGGGGTACACTGACCATGACTGTATGGTTAGTAGTAATAAACAGGACTTGCCACCATGGCTAACAGAGGGGGAAATCAGGGAAAGGCTGGATAAACTTAACACAAACAAATCGCCAGGACCGGATGGCATACATCCGAGAGTACTCAAGGAACTCAGTAAAGTTATATCGAGACCACTGTTCCTGATCTTTGCTGACAGTATTAGGACAGGAGATGTACCAGGGGATTGGAAGAAAGCTAACGTGATTCCAATATTCAAAAAGGGCCAGAGGCATATCCCGGGAAATTATAGGCCTGTCAGTTTGACATCAGTAGTATGTAAACTTCTGGAGGGGATGATAAGGGACTATATTGTAGAGTTTGCTAAGGACAACAACATCATCAGCAGTAATCAGCACGGGTTTACAAATGGGCGTTCTTGTCAAACCAATCTCCTTACATTCTACGAGGAGGTGAGCTGTGAGCTAGATAGGGGGAGACCAGTGGATGTGGTGTACTTGGATTTCGCTAAGGCGTTTGATACAGTTCCCCACAAGCGCTTAATTTATAAAATAAGGTCTGCAGGTATCGATAGCAGGGTTTGCTCTTGGATACGGAACTGGCTAAAAAGGCGGGTCCAAAGGGTAGTAATAAACAGCGCATACTCAGACTGGTCTGAGGTGGTAAGCGGGGTCCCCCAAGGCTCAGTCCTGGGACCAACCTTGTTCAATTTATTCATAAACAACATTGAGGTCGGGATCAGTAGTTCGATATCAGTTTTTGCAGATGACACAAAATTGGGCAGGGCAATAACTTCACAACATGAAGCAGATATCCTGCAGAATGACCTGGACAAAATAACAGAGTGGGCAACGACATGGCAAATGAGGTTTAACGTGGAGAAGTGTAAGGTTTTGCACTTGGGGACTAAAAACATAAAATCACAATACACGTTAGGAGGGGAGCCCTTGGGGGAATCAAAAATGGAGAAGGATCTGGGAGTATTGGTTGATGATAGATTAGGAAACAGCATGCAATGTCAAGCGGCAGCTTCCAAAGCCAACAGAATATTAGCATGCATAAAGAAAGGGATGCATTCCAGAGATAAGACTATAATCCTTCCACTTTATAAAACTCTGGTCCGACCGCATCTGGAGTATTCCGTCCAGTTCTGGTCGCCAGTCCTCAGGAGGGATGTGTTGGAGCTGGAGAGAGTCCAGAGAAGGGCAACTAAACTAATTAGGGGATTGGAGGACCTTGACTATGAAGAGCGTCTACAATCGCTCGATTTATTCTCCCTGGAGAAGAGACGTCTGAGGGGGGACATGATAGCAATTTATAAATATCTTAATGGGGATCCCAGCTTAGAAAAAAAGCTGTTCATTCGAAGGGATTGCATGAGGACTCGAGGGCATACAATGCGATTAGAGGAGAAGCGTTTTAACCTCAGGCAACGCGGGGGGTTCTTTACTGTTAGGGCAACAAGATTGTGGAATTCTCTACCACAAGAGGTGGTTTCTGCGGGTAGTATGGTGGCTTTCAAAAGACTCTTAGACTTACATCTCAAGGATCAGAACATTCAGGGGTATGGGAGATGATTACAGCCACACATGCCTACACAGGTTGAACTGGATGGACTATTGTCTTTATTCAACCTCACCTACTATGTAACTATGTAACTAAAAAAATAGGCTGCGACAAAGTATTGCAATGATCTCCATTTTATTATCTAGGGTCTCTGCTAAAACAATAATCGTTTGGGGAGTTGTATGTCATTTTCTAGCATGCCATACTGATTTTTAACTTGTAAACAACAAATGTCATAAATCGGATTGGTCCTTTAAACACTTGTCAACCGCCCGCTGCAGTTTTACTTCACGAAATAGCATAGGGGTACAGCGTGCTCTCGCCCCCACTAGGCAGCGGGGATGCCGATCCACGAGACCGGCTGTCGCCGCTGGGCACCCATGATCGATCCCCGCTGAGAGGACGGTCAGCTTTTGTAAACACAGCTGACCATTGTTCTCTCGTAAAATAATCATAGAGACCTGAGAAGGATCACAGGCACTCTGATCATTTCAAAGTCCCTCCCCCCACAGATAGAAAACACTCCCCTAGGCTCACCATTAACTCTTTATTCACCCCTAGGTTAACCTCTTCCCTCCCAGTGACAGTAACAGTGCATATTTTTAGCACCGATTACTGTAGTAATATCGCTGGTCCCCCCCCCCCAAAAAAAAAATGTCACAGGTCCGATCTGTCTGCCACGATGTCGCAGTCCACCAAAAATCGCAGAGCGTCATTACTAGTAATAAAAAACAAATATTTTCCCTAGTTTGTAGGCGCGATAACTTTTGCGCAAACCAATCAAGATACACTTACTGCGATTTTTTTTTTTTTTTTTTTTTTTTTTGATTTTTTTTGAAAAAAAAAAAATGTAGCAGAATACAAATTGGCCTAAAAAAATGCATTTTGATTTTTACTTTTTTTTTTTTTTTTATATAGCGCAAAAAAAATCGCAGAGGTGATCAATTGCCACCAAAAGAAAGCTTTATTTGTGGGGAAAAAAGGACATATTTTAGTACGGTACAGTGTCGAACGACGGTGCAATTTTTCCGTTAAAGTAATGCAGTGCTGAATTGCAAAAAATGTCCAGAACTGGTTAAGGGTTTAAAAAAAAAAGCAGGATTCAGGGATGCGACATCGCTGCATGGGCTCAAGAATATGTCCAAAAATTTAGGTATATGGACACAGTGCCGTCCAAAAATGCAAGGTAAAGCTCTAACATGCAAAGAAGCCGTATCTAAACATGATCCAGAAACTCCACCGTCTTAAAGAGGTTGTAAACCCACTTCACAAACTTTTACCTATAGGTAAGCCTATATTAATGCTTACCTATAGGTGCTATAAATATCTCCTAAACATGCACCGTTTAGAAGATATTTAGAGTGCATACTGCCGATGTCATCGGCGCATGCGTTCTGAAGGAACGGCCACCCGTGCCGTTTCAGAGTCCTATGCCGTGAATGGCGGCTCCCGCGCGGGGAGTGATGTAATCGCGCCTCCGGCCAATCAGATGGCCGGAGGCCGGAAGCAGGATGGCCGGAGGCCGGAAGCAGGACAGCCGGACATGTCGGCTTTCCTGTCGCTGAGGGGGCGGCACGGCGGGGGCTTCATTTTAAGGTAAGTACTTCATAATGAGCTAGTATGCGATGCATACTAGCTCATTATGCCTTTCTCTTTACAGGGCTTTTTTTTTTCTCGTTTTTTTGAGTGACTTTACTTCCTCTTTAAGGCCAAAGCTCATTTAAAATGGTCTGTTGCAAAGTGGAAAACTGTTCTGTGGTCAGACCAATCAAAATTTGACATTCTTTTTGGCATTCATGGGCACCGCATCCTCCGGACTAAAGAGGAAAGGGATTTCCAGGCTTATCAGCACTCTGTTTAAAAGCTGCATCTCTGATGGCATGGGGATGCGTTGATACTTATGGAATGGGCAGCTTGCACATCCAGAAAGGCACCATCAATGCTAGAAAATATATTGATGTTTTAGAGCAGTATATGCTCCCAACCAGATGTCTTTTCAGTGATGGCCTTGCATATTTCAGCGGACAATGCTAAACTGCATACTACATCTAAGACAACAGCATGTATTCGGTGGAGGTCCTGATTGTGTCAGTGTGGGAACCTTTAAAGTTGGAGGACTCGGTTGCAGCTGCTGAGTCTGCGACGTCGATGCAGTTTGGCACCCGCAAATCTTCCAAGTTGACTAAGGTGTCTCCCTTTCCTCCCTATTTTAACAAGATTGTCGCTATTCCGCTATTCGGTGGGGTTCCCCGAAAATGGTTGGAATACCTAAAGTGTTTTGCTAGGAGATATCCCTTTTGAGGAGTCTCTTCTGAAGAACGAAATGTTCCACTGTCGGTGTATTCAGGTTTTCAGGCTAAATGAGGCCATGCTTTTGCCGTGGAGGATTCTCCATCTTTTAAGGACCCCCATGGAAAAAAAGCCATGGCTGGTTAAGTTTTTGAGACTGATGTTTGATATCACCTTGGTGTCCCAGACTTTAACGTAATGGGCTAAAATTTAATGCCAGGATCTATAGGGGAGTCACACCCTTCTGAGCTGGCAGATCAGTTTATTCAGGGGGTTACAGTATATTTGTGATGCATCCCTGGATGCTGCCCCTTTTGCCGGCAGGGTTTCGGTGACGGTGGTGGTCCTTCGCCACATGATCTGGATGAAGTACTGGTCGGCCGACCAGGCTTCTAAAAAGATGCTGACCTTCCCTTCGTAATTGACCCTCTGTTCGCTGCCTCTATGGAAGAGATTAAGGATCTTACGGGAGGCAAGAGTACATTGCTTCTGCAGGCTGCTAAGGGCAAGGAACCTTGCAGTAAGCTGGGTCCCTTCCTTTTGGCTTACAAGCGGCCCTTAAGGCCCCTTTCACACTATCCGTCCATCGGACGGATTCCATTTTTCTCAGCGGGGGATCGAGCCGCTGATCCCCCCCCCCCCCCCCCCCCCGCTGAGCAGGAGGATGACGGCTGTGTCTCCGCACTGCGTGTGGAGACACAGCTGTCAGTTCCCAATGCATCTCTATAGGGGAAATCGGATGGGAACGGACCGTCGGTCCGTTCTCATCCGATCCGCTGGATGGATGGAAAATAGTTTTTCCATCCAGATTTGACGGATCGGATGTCAGCGGACATGTCTCTGCTGACATCCGATCCCCCCATAGAGATGCATGTGGCGACCGTTCAGATCTGCCCAAAAAATGGACAGGCAGATCTGAACGGTCCGCCTGTGTGAAAGGGGCCTTAGTCAGTCTGGATCACAGGAAAAGGGCTCCAGATCCACCCGTAACTTTGCGGGAGACTCTGGTAAGTCCAACGCGGGCACTTCTGGTTCCGCAGACAAGCCTTCCACAGCCTGAAAGCTTGGGGTGGGTGGACATCAGCGTTTGGGGTGGGGGGACATCTTTGCTTCTTTCCGGTTCTGTGGACCTTGCTCATTCAGGACAAATGGGTACACGAACTGGTTCGGTTACAATATCTCGTTTCAGTCCTTGCCTCCGGCAAGGTGCTTTCCTTCCAACTTACGCCGGACTCGAGTGGATACAGGGCCTCTACGCAGCAGTGCAAGACCTGTTGGCACAAGGAGTTATTGTGCCGGTTCTAGAGTTGGACTGTAGCCAAGGTTTTTATTCAAATCTGTTTACAGTTCCCAGGGAGGAAGGCAAGGTTTGTCCGATCGTGGATCTCGAGGCTCTGGACCACTTGTGCGGGTTCAGAAATTTCGGAAGGAGTCTTATCAGTACAGTAGTAGCTTTCCTTCATAAAGGAGATCTGCTGATCTCTTATCTCAAGGACGCTTACCTTCATATTCCAATATGTCGGGCATCAGCATTTTCTTTGTTTTGCCATTGGCAAGGAGCAGTTTCAATTTGTGTGTTACCCTTTGGTCTCGCCTCAGGTGTTCGCAAAGGTTTTGGCCCCAGTGTTGGCCTTGTTACGGCAGAAGGGGATTGAGGTACTAGGTTACCTGAATGATCTGCTTCTGCTTTCAGAGTCTTCCTCGGCTCTAGAAGCTGACTTGGACGTTGCGGTGGGAACTCTGCAGGAGTTCGGGTGGACACTGAATTTTAAAAAATTGGCACGGTCTCCATCCACAAAGCTGGACTACTTGGGTCTGACGCTGAACTCGGCATCAGCACTGGTTTTCTTCCTTAGACAAAACTTCTGAAGTTACAGGATGCTTTTCGGGCTCCTGTTGTCCAACCATTGATCATCACTCAGGACTTGTATGCAAGTGTTGGGTCTGATGGTCTCCACCTTCGAGGCGGTTCTGTTTGTGCAATTCCACACCGACCCCTGCAAAGGGAGATTCTGATCAAATGGAACCAGGTTCCGCTGTCATTGAACAATCTGGTCCTGTTGAGTCTGGGTTTCAGGGAGTCTTTCCTATGGTGGCTCCGCTCCCCAGCAGTACGTCTGGGGAAAATCCTTTCTTCCCCCTGTATTGGACTGTAATCACCATGGATGCCAGTCTGTCCAGATGGGGAGGTGTTTTGGGAGTGTGTTCGGCCCAAGGTGTCTGAACTCGGGAGGAGTCCAGGTTGCTGATCAACATCCTGGAAATTCGGGCAATCTGACTGTCTCAATAGATAGATCGTCTGCAGGGACGACCTATGCGGATACAGTCGGAAAATGCTATGGCTGTGGCATATGTCAATTATCAAGGGGGCACAAAGAGTGCCCTGGTGGCCCGGTAAGTGGCCGGCATTTTATGTTCCAGCCCTCCCAGATGTGCACATTCCGGGGGTAGAGAATTGGCAAGCGGACTATCTCAGTCGGCAGGCGTTGGATCCAGAAGAATGGTCTCTTCACCTGATGGTATTTCATCAACTGTGTCTTTGGTGGGGGACCCACCGATGTGGACCTGCTTGCTTCCCGTCTCAACAGTAATGTGCAGAGGTTTGGTCAAGGTCTCAGGATCCTCTGGCCGACGCCGCAGATGCTCTGGTGGCCCCTTGGGGTCAGTATCGTCTGATTTATGCCTTTCCTCCAGTACAATTTCTGTCGAGACTACTAGGCAGAATCGCGGTAGAAGGAATTCCAGTCATTCTGGTGGCAACAGACTGGCCTCGCTGGTCTTGGTACACAGGCCTGGTAAGGCTGGTAGCAGATGTCCCTTGGAAACTTCCTCTCAGGGACCAATCTTCCATCCTGCTTTACGGTCGCTGGCGTTAACGGCGTGGCTATTGAAAGCCAGGTTTTGAAATAGAGGGCTGTCGGAGTCAGTGATTCTTACACTGTTGAAAGCTAGGAAATCTACCTCCCAGGAAGGTTTATATAGTTTGGAAGGCGTGCATTCCTTCGTGTGAGTCGCGATGGATTTCTCCCCCGCTCCTTTTTCTATGTCTTGCCTGTTGGAGTTTTTACAATTAGGTGTAGAGCAACGTTTGGCACTGGGCACCATCGAGGGCCAGATTTCTGCCTTGGCTATTTTTTTTCCAAAGGCTGCTGGCGGCGAAGTCCTTGGTTTACACTTTTGTGCAGAGAGTTTGCCATCTGGCTCCTCCGGTGCGATCCTTTGTAACAATTTGGTACCATCGGTGCTTCATACGCCTCCTTGAAAATATTCAAGAACTTTCTATGCTCACTTTGTTGCAGAAGGTGGCTTTCTTGGTAGCTATTCCGCATATCCCGTGTCGGCGTTGGCTGCCTTGTCCTCTGTCACCTTGCTTGGAGATTCATAGAGACAAGGTGGTGTTGCGAGCCTGTCAGGCATTCCTTCCTAAGGTTGTCTCAGGGACGGTAACACAATGTCTTCATTCAAATGAAAACCCTATGTCCTAAGCCGAAACATCCTAAGGAAATTGCCTTCCATTCCTTAGATGTGGTAAGGGCGATTCGGGTGTACCTGGCGGTGACTGAACCGATTCGAAAATCCAATTGTTCTTGCGGATGGATCTCGTAAGGGGCAGGCCAGGCTGCATCTGCTGCAACCATTTCCTAATGGATCAGGCAGACGGTGGTGCAGGCCTACTCCATTAAGAGTCAGGTTCCTCCTTTCCCTTTTAAAGCGCACTCTACGAGGGTGCTTGGTGCCTCCTGGGCCTTCCGTCATCAGGCGTCAGTGGTTCAGGTGTGCAAGGCGGCTATGTGGTTGTCTGTACACGCATTCACAAAATTTTATAAGGTGGATGTACTTGCATCTTCGGATGTCGCGTTTGGCTGCAAAGTTTTGCAGGCTGCAGTTAGAGGCTTCTGCTTCTTTTGGGTAAAAGTTTTTTTTTTTTTTTTTTCTGTTCGTGGTGGTGAGCTCCTGTTACCTGGTTGGCTATGTTAGACTTAAGCCTTGTTGGGAATTCTGCTGTGTCGTCGTTTCCTTCCAACGTGTGACTGTCCCCAGTCTGCTTACAGGCTCTCTTTGTGGCGGTGTAAGGCCTTTTACATCAAGGGGTGATTGTACCGGTTCTGACTTCGAAATGTTTTCAGGGGCTTTACGCAAACCTGTTCAGTCCCCAGAAAGAAGGGCAAGGTGCGTCCAATCCTGGACCTCAAGGTACTAAACTGCTTGTGCAGCTGCAGAAGTTCAGAATGGGGTCTGTTCGAATGGTGGTGGCTTGCCTCCATCGACATCAAGGACACTTACCTTCACATTCCAATATGTCGGTCTCCAGCGCTTCCTCTGCTTTGCCCTGGGAGAGGAGCATTATCTGTTTGTGGAGTTACCCTTTGGTCTCTCCCCGCTCCTCGGGTCTTCACAAAAGTGTTGGTCCCGGTGGTAGCATTGTGACGTCGGCAGGGAATCGCGGTCCTGGGCTACTTGCATGACCACCTTCTGCGAGCAGAGTCTCCTACTGCACTGGTGGAAAATCTGGAGATCTCCATACGGACCCTGAGGGTATTCGGCTGGATTCTGAATCATCAGAAGTCTGCCTTGGTTCCTTCCACTAAAGTAGACTATCTGGGTCTGACTCTGCTTTAGCCAGAGTACTCCTTCCTCTCGACAAACTCCAGAAAATGCAGGCTGCAATTAGCCTCCTGCTGTCCAGCAGCTGTTTAGAGGAATTGGTCCTCTTTGATGGCGTTTTGTTTTTTCCAGGTGGGCTCCAGTTGTTTTGTTTGCGCCCCTGTCGCCTGGTCGGCTACTGTTTTTAGCCTTGGGAATTTTTTGCTGTTCCCACCCCTCATGTCGAACACTGCTTTGGGATGTACTAATGGTTAGGAATATCAGAAGCTGTGTCAATGAAACGAAAGAGAAAATGAGATTTTTGACTTCCCGTAAAATCCACTTTTACTTCTGGTTGCCTCCTCCTTCAGTGCATTTGTGCTATTGTGCTATAAAGGAATATATAGTTACATAGTTAGTCGGGTTGAAAAAAGACACCAGTCCATCCGGTTCAACCAGAAAAAAAAAAACAGTATTGAAAACCCTATCATACAATCCTATACCCGAATAAATGTACTTCTTTTTTTTTTTTTCTTTTTGTACACCACCTTTCCTCCTAGACATCCTACCTGTCTGAAATTGCATGGCTGTTACCATGGAAACATAACCAAGTTACATTGTGGTAGTCTGGTATTCAGACTAGACTATCACTCGGCACATGCACTCATTAGACAAACTGCAATCCTAATCTCGTTATTGCAGACCTATGCAGGGACCTTAGCTGATAAAACTTTTGCTTTGATCATTTCTCACTCCAGCTCACCCTGGGTTCTTTAGTAATCATAATGAAGCTGGCCATACAATGCAAAATTTTCTCTGAACAAAAGAAATCTATCCATTCCTGCATCCACACTAAAGCCTAGTACACACGGTTCGAATCTCGGGCATCCGGTTAAAAAGTCTACATTAAGCCCGTGTATGGAAGCCGGTCCGACCGAAGCCAGACGGGCATGCTGGAAACCAAGCAGCTGAACGAAGTTTCTGCTCATTTGGATAAAAACAAACTTAGTGGTGTGTACTAGGCTTAAGCAGCGTAAATGGGGGAATCTCCCCCGCTGCCTATTGTATTTTGGCAGCTGGCACCCATGGGTGTCAGAATACTTACAGTGGCTGCATCTGACTGGATGCCATCCCTGTTTACCTGCCAGTTTTCTGCCAGCTCCTTTTTATTTTCATGTCAAAGAATGTTGAGCTGGAGGGTGCAAACAAGACTACCCACAGCTTAAATTTTGCTTGATGTATTTACCTAAACTACGTCCAATGCCACCTATTCTTTCAAATCCCCCAGTCGTCCTCTAAACATCTCTCCTTTTTTGCTGCATAAAAAAAAAAAGTTAGGTTTGTGCAGTTTGTCAGAATGTTTCTAATGCTCAGTGGCAGCTGAGCTTGTATGCCAGACTTTGTTGAGATGTATCCTTGCTGTGTTGTCATGGTAACTTCCAGACCTCATTGAGACACCAGAGGGCTAGAATAGATCCTCGGTGCTACACTTATATAAATACATCCAAACCTTGTTTAGAAGAGCCAAATCCTCCTTCCCTTCCATGCCTCCTGTGTGTGTGCAACAATCCTGTCTTTTTTTTTTTTTTTTTTTTTGGTTCTCGAGGCTTACTTTTTATGGTTTTTGGGTGAAGCCAAAAAGGTGTTCTCCATTAAGAGGATTATCTACCCCCCCCCCCCCCCCTTTCACTCCCAACAGCCATACTCCTAAATAAGGGTCCGTTATCTTTCCAATTACCAGACTGCCACACTGTTCACGAGAGATCTTGTGCAACCCGCTATGGAAACCCCTGTAGCTTCCCCCCCCCCCCACCATCATGCCACTACTATAACCTGTAATGCACAACTAAAGGCTCTCAAACAGAAAATGCATATAACCAAAACGTGACAGGCAAACTTTGTAGTAGAAAAAACCTTTAGATAGGGCTGGTTTACACCACAAAAAATGCACTCCAGATCTGTTCCGGATGTATTGCAGGGAAAAGAAAAACGCACTGGACTGCATGTGGTGTGAACAGGCCCTTAAAGTGGCTCCAATGTCAAGGGGGTTTGTTTTTGTTTTTTTGGTTTAATGCATTCTCTGTATTAAACTGTTGCAACCCCCCCCCCCCCCTTACCTAATAAAGATGTTTGGATCAAGTAGGCTTGATGACCGGAAGAGGTAAGCGACCACACTATATAGACTATTAACATACACTGAGCCCGGTTGTCATAAGTCTAGAGCCTTCTCTCAGCTGACCTGGAGAAGGCCTTCGACAGAGAAGCATGAGACAGCCTCATAGCAACACTCGCACATTAAATGCCTTTGGCCTAGGAAGATGGCAATGGTTTTCTTTTTACAGAAGAATGCAGCAAAGATGGCCCTCGCCACCACTACTTTTCATGTTGGCTTTAGAAAATAAGTGAAAATCCCATCTTTTTCATTTTCCAACCTCAAAACTTTATCCCATAACTTTGACGAGTTTGGATAAGTTTCTGGTCTGAATCTATTTCACCAAACTAGCACCCCAAAATGGTCCTTTACCCACTTCTGAAGTGCAGCATATTCATACATCATTTCCATTTTGGTGGCAAGTGATGGGTTTTACTCTCCCAACGTCAATGACTGCTTCTGCACGTACATTCTACCTTTCCAGAAGATCATTGCAAGTTGAGCACCTGGTTTGACTGTAAAGCCATTCTTAAAATGAATAAATTATCCTGCATCTCTGTACCTTCTTTCAGCCTCAATAAAAAAAAAAAAACCGCAGATCTATCAAAATTCAATTGGGAAAATTTAAAAAGGATTGAATAAAATTACCAGACTAAAATCTCAGGGATAAATGAGTCTCCGTGGCACTAAAACTATATTCAGAGGTCTATGACTACCCACCCCCCCCCCCCCCAAACTGGTTAGGCAGAGAAAATCTACATTCAAAATTTAGACAACCAAGAGTAAAGGGCTTTTCTCGATCGTTCATTGACGGACGCAGTCTCTGATCTTCATATCAGTAGGGTTATGCTGCCCCCTACAGAAGTAGGACACTAGGCAGAAAAAAGTTCTGCCTACGCCTATGGGCAGTCCCAGGGGGTATACCCTCTCTTCCGGCATAGGATGTCCATTTGATCTACAAGCAACTATGCCAGATCTGGGCGACGGGCTGGATGTATAGATTCAGTGGTCACCCCAGCCGGCCAACGAGTGCGCGCAGGCCGGCTGCGACATAGTCCCACTGGACGGGGACTGGCCCCGCGAGTTAAACGTCTTGCCAGGTCGCATACAACCGGGTCTAGGCCCAAGTCGCAGCATTCCTGTTTGGCTGACAGCATTTTACCCATGCATGCTCATGTGTGTGATTGTGTACACTTGTATTGCATTTGATACATTTGCATACACTATGTACACTTTATATTTCACATCATATATATACTTTTATATTTTCATTGGGAAACAGTTATATTTTGTTCAATTGTTCACATTCATATAAGATATCTATTTGTTTTCCCAATATTATTTTCCATCATTTATTGCTATTTAGATACAGGCATGTCTTGAGACCCAATATCTATGCGAGATAACAGAGGAAAGTTATGCAATATTATGTATTTATATAATGCATTTTCATTTTGATGTTTGTTTTGTTGTATATATATTTTCCTCTGTATTATGCCGAGATGGATTTTCCTCTTGCATTACATGATTTTATTATTATAGTTATCACTCATGTTGTACACCTTTTTATGTTGTTTACATTTATTGTCATGTTTGTGAAGCACTCCCATATGTATGTCTAAATATCCCAGGTGCTGAATCACGGATTTATCGGTCTCTCAATTGAGAAACATCAAGTTGATGACACAAACCTGCGATCAATCATCAAATTAGAATGTGTATATCAAACCGATTTCCGTGACCCATCACTACGGTTATGAGTAAGCGGCTGTATGTGCCGTGAAACGCGTTAACCTTGGATTGCCTGTTCCCCTGCACTGTCTGTTCATCTATGATTTGAAGAATAAAAAAGTATTATTTTTACTTTCATCTACCTGAGTGCGGTTCTACTACTTCTTCGCCGACAGCCAGCCCCCCCCCCCCCCACTTTGGCGGAGATTGATTCTGTCAGGAGATTGCGTCGTCCTGTTCCGGTATGGTGAGTAAATGTCCCCCCCCTTTCTTTTGGCGGATTTTAGGGTGGACGCGGGCCCCTCCCTGGGACGGTCAGACCCTCACCTGCTGGGGCTATTGGGACTACTCCCGGGGGCTGGGACCAAGCTTCAGGCCGGATGTGTGGGGGTGGTGTGGCGCCAGACGAGCGGGGGGGGGGGTCTCTGCCTGTTACTCCAGGGCCCAACTTTCAAACGATCCCTTTCTGGAGTCTGGGGGTCTCCACGAGTGTCCTCAATTGCTCTGCAGGCCGCGCGGGGCCGCCATTTTCTTGTAGCCTCGTGCCGCGATCGGTGGCAATCTTGGTACACCCAGCACAGCCATTTTGCGGTGGCTTTCTCTAAAATGAATCAGAATGGGAGTTCCTGGAGGCGTTTTTTGTGGGTTGAGCTGCTCCCTATACCCTGGGCTGTTCTTCAGATCCTCCCCTTTTGGATTGAGATTGCTGCTGACACGTACTGTGCAGACGTTCTGGGCCTCCTGGTACATCTTTGGTACAGGGTGGTGAGTCTGGGGGTTTCTCTCTCTCTCCCTGCTGGGGGTCTCCAGTGCGCTCTGCCTGACCTCTGGGAGGTGCTGTAGAGCGGTGGGACATTTTTAAAAACTTCAATTTTTGCCGACTGGTTCCCCTGGTGCAACATGCACCTTACAGATAATGTGTTCCCATCTGAACCCCTCAGGGAAGGCCGCAAAGGCCTTCCGGACACCAGCTGTCCATGGATGCAATTTCGGCGGTCCTGGAATTGTTTGTGTCCCGGGTGGAGGTGGCCTTTAAAGGACGAGGTGCTAAGAAACTCCCTCTGTCTCAGATTGAGTCTGACGCGGGACTCCCTGCTGGGTCTGCTACCTCGCTCCCGGTCTCCTCCGACTGTGAGGATGATGTTTCTACCTCTACTGCAGCGCAAGATAAGGCGCTGGTGGAAGCACTGGTTATATCTGTGCGTGAGGCCCTAAAAATGGAGGCTGCGACGGAGGCACAGGTTACGTTTGGCACTCACTGTGTCCCCCCACATGTCTTCTTGCAAACGAAACTGCTTATGGCTCTTTCAGCAATGACTTTCTTCTTGCCACTCTTCCATAAAGGCCAGATTTGTGAAGTGCAACTATCAGTAATAGTTGTCCTAAGGACAGATTCGCCCACCTGAGCTGTGCATCTCTGCAGCTCCTCCAGAGTTACCATGGGCCTCTTGGCTGCTTCTATGAATAATGCTCTCCTTGCCCGGCCTGTCCGTTTTAGGTGGACGGTCATGTCTTGGTAGGTTTGCAGTTGTGCTATAATCAATCCATCAGAAAATGGAAAGAACAGTGCTTCCCCCCCCCCCCCCCTAACCCTGCTTTAAACTTCAACTTTTTACTGACCTGTCTGGTGTTTTGCCTTTTTATGATGCGGTTTGTTCACCAAGATTCTCGAACAAACCTCTGAGGGCTTCACAGAAAAGCTGTATTTATACTATAAATTACAAACATTACTAATCCGGTGACTTCTGAATGCAATTGGTTTCACTAGATTTTAGTTAGCAGTTTAAGAGTAAAGGGGGCTGAATACAAATGCCTTTCACGCTTTTCAGATATTTTGTAAAAAAAACTTAAACCATTTATCATTTTCCTTCCACTTCACAATTCTATGCCACTTTGTGTTGGTCTATCACATAAAATCCCAATAAAATGTTTTTGGTTGTAACATCGTGGAAATCTTCAAGGCACTGTACAGTTTTCTAAGCTGTCTCTGGAAGATAGGTGAAAGACTACAGTTTTACCTACTTGCTAAGGAATAAAAATATTTTCCATGTTTACCAGAATATATGGAACATTACACAGAAGGTCTGGAGCTAGAATTGGCGCTCACTGACATTTTGCCATAATACCTCAAATGTGTGGTGTAATCAGTGTATGTATGCGTGTGAAACCTGCGTTCATGTTCGTATTTACGTAGAATGATGGCGGTGCTTACAAATTTTTTATATTTCTCTTTCGTTCACTGACGAAACACAGCTCCATGTCGTCTTGGTGCCGGTTCACACTTGTGCAGTTTTCAAGATCACATGTAATTCGGAGCGCACTGCTCCTTCGTTACATGCGATCTCATGTGCGGATGCGAGTTCAGCCATACACTTTGTACGGCTGAATTTGCAGCGCATCCACAGCAAACTCGCACATGAGGCTTTTTTTGAGCCACATCAGAATTGGATCGCACAGTGGTTCACACTTGTACGATCCGATTCTGTGCGAACTTGCAGATCGCACTGCGATATGCGATCGCAACTGGGGGTGTCAACTTTTAATTGACACCCCCTGCGTATCGCAGATGGCAGTGTGAACTGCCAGATGTGCGGATGAGATGCGGGAACACGCTGCATATTCGCAGTGTTCCCGCATCGCACAAGTGTGAACCGAGCCTTTAGACCCTTGGGCTTATGCTGCTCTCTCAGGAGGAGCACTAGGCGGAAACCATTTTGGCTACCCCTCTGAGGCAGTCCCAGGGGGTATACCATCACTTCCTGCTATAGGACTTATTTAGTTTTTTCTGCCTAATCAGGAGTTGGGATCTGCGGTCCTGGACTTTTTCCTTCTTTTTTTTTTTTTTTTTTTTTTTATGGAATTTTTTTTTTTATGGAATTTTTTCTTTAGTTCACACAGGAACAGAAAACAATTAACAGCCGAACTGGGTGACGCACTGGATATCGTAGATCCTTATGGCCTTCCCAGTCTGGCCTGCGAGCGCGACCCAACTATTAGCTCCATGCTAGGTTGGCCGTGACATAGCCCCACTGGCCGAGGGCTGGCCAGTGAGTGAAACTCCTTGCGGTGCCGCGTAGCCCTGGTCACGACAACGGCCATGACCAGAGTCGCAGCATACCTCTGGGCACAGTGGTCTGCCGGGAGTGGTGCCCATTAATTCCAAGGTGTGGTGAATAGTACTCTTATCTCTGGGAAATGCTGGGGTGGACTCGGGCCTTTCATTGGGATGGTAGGCCCCAGTGTCCATCCTCACCTCATGGTTCCCCCCCCCCCCCCCCTCCCTAGCAGGTTTTTTTTCCCCTGTAATGGTCGCCCTCACCTGCCCCATCCCCCTCCTTTAGTCCCCCTTTGGGGTGCATGGGTGTTTGAGTGGGAATGTTGGTTAGGTGCTGGGCTGGAGGGCGGTGGGTGTGTACTGCTGATGGCTCCTTTTTAGGGGTGCCTGCATTTATTACTGTGCAGGGGGGGTCCTCGTGGTGGACTAACAATTCCCTTGGGTCCCGCCATTTTGCCGTGGATGGTTGTATTCCGCCTCAGCGGCCATGTTTTTGGGGTTTCCCGTTGTAGTCTATGCAACGGCCATTTTTTTGAAGTCCAGTGCGATGACGTGCGGCGGGGGCCTCTAGTGACAGTGTCAGCACTTCCTCATCCTTTCTGATTACAGCATGGCAGGCTGTTTGGCACTCTGAATCCAGCTCTGTGTGCACTGTGGTGAGTCCCTGTGGGTATACAGTCCTTCCTCTGCTATAGACAGCACAGCGGGCTGCGCTGATCCTTTTGGTAGTGTACCTCAGCGGTAGTGGTGTGCAGGGTTTTTTTTTTTGTTTTTTTTTTTTTTCTGGGGGAAAAAAAAGAAACTTTTTATTTTTTTTCCTCTTGTGCCCAGTGCAGAGGTGGATTTGGCCACCGCAGACGCAAGTCAACCCACTGAATCTGCATCAACGCACCCTTAGTGCTCGAACAGTGAGGATGAATCCTCTTCCACTGCAGCCACTCATGAAAAGGTGCTGGTGGAGGCACTGATTTTCAGTGCGGGAAACTTTAAAGTTGGAGGACTCTGCTAATGCTGAGTCAGCGCTGCTGGTGCAATTTGGCGCCCGCAGATCTTCCATGGTGACTAAGGCGTTCCCCTTTCCTGCCTATTTTGACACGATTGCCACTAGGCAGTGGTGATCCCTGAAACGCATGGTTGGATTACCTAAGCGTTTCGCTATGAGATATCCCATTGAGGGGTCTCCTGAAGAAACTGACGGTTCCACCTTCAGACTCTCAGCTTTCCAGGTTAAATAAGGCCATACTTTTCCCGATGGAGCATTCTCCGTCCTTTAAGGATCCTGTGGACAAGAGAGCTGAGGCTCTGGTTCGATACCTTTTTCACCGTGACAGGCTCAATTTTGAGGCGGGTGTTTGCTATCATCTTGGTATCCTAGACCTTAACGTAATGGGGAAAAAAATTGAATTTTTGTAAGAGCTTACCATAAAATTATTTTCCGAGTCCTCTGACAGATGCAGATCTGGAAGTTTCTTCACTAATGGGTAATGTGTGCCCACTTTATGAGTAGCTAGGCAGTGGAAGCTTTCACTAGGTATGCCTTTAGTGGCCGTCCTATCCACATGACCCCAGGCACACCTGCTCATAGAATCGGTTTCATAGCAAAGCAGTGAAGGAGAACACAACCAACCCCAATATAGAGGGGCAGGAGCTGCGTCTGTCAGAGGACTCAGAAAATAATTTTACGGTACGTTATTACAAAAATTAAATTTTCTCTTACGTCCCCTGACAGACGCAGCTCTGGAAGTTTCTTCACTAATGGGACGTCCCATAGCAGTGTAGGCATGAGGGGAGGGAAGAATGCAACCAACAACTGTTAACGTTTCAACAAGGTTAAAAAACGTAGCCAACAGGGCAATGGAGGCTCAACCATTCCAGCAGGAACTTACCCCAAAACAAAAATTTACCCCTGAAAGAGAACACGTCAAACAGCAGCCTGCAAAACCTTGCGGCCAAAGGAAGCTTCCGAGGATGCCATCAAATCAATCTTGTCGAATTTTGTAATGGTGTGTATAGACCACCAGGTTGCCGCTTTACACACCTGAGCCACAGAAGCCTGATGGCAAAAAGCCCAAGAGGCACTCAGCGCTCAGTAGAATGCGCCCTCACAGGGAAAGGAGGAACCTGACCCTTCAATGAATAGGCCTGAAAAATACTCTGTCTGATCCATTTTGATATGGTTGCAGCAGACGCTGCCGAACCCTTACGAGATCCCTCAGGAAGGACAAACCGAGAATCAGACGTCCGGAAGGATTCCGTGGCCGACGGGTAAACCCTGATCGCCCGAAGCACATCCAGCGAATGCAGAGCAAATTCTCTAGGATGCTTGGGCTTCGCACAGAGCGAAGGCAACACAATATCCTCATTCAGGTGGAAAAAGATTAGTCACGTCTTAGAGCAACCTTATCCCTATGAACGACCAGATAAGGCAAACTGCAGGACAGAGCTGCCAATTCAGACACCCTGTGAGCAGAGTTAATAGCTACCAGAAAGGCAAATTTCTGAGACAACAAAGGCAGAGAAATTTCTCTAATATTTCCAAAGGGAGGTCGTTGTAGAACGGACAAAACCAAGTTCAGATCTCGCGGAGGTAAAGGGAACCTCCTTGGTGGAGCTAGATGACGCACCCCTTGAATAAAGGTGCGAATCAAGGAGTTGGTCGCCAAGGGACATTGGAAATAAATGGCTAAGGCCGACACCTGACGTTTAATCGTGCTTGGAGCCAAACGTTGCTCCACTCCTTTCTGTAAGAAAGCCAATACCCTCGCCACCGAAAAGGAACAAGGAGGCAACCCTTGCGACTCACACCAGGCAATATACATCTGCCAAGTACGATGATAAATTTTCCTGGAAGTATTCTTCCTAGCTCTAAACAAGGTAGAAATCACAGCATCAGAGAGACCTCTGTCTCTCAACACCTGGCCTTCAACCGCCAAGCCGTTAAAGCCAGCGACTATAAAGCAGGATGGAAGATCAGTCCCTGAGACAGCAGATATTCTGAGGCAGCAGCCATGGAGGCTCAGCTCGACTGCCATCCTCACCACGTCTGCGCACCAAGACCGGCGAGGCCAGTCTGGCGCTACTAGGATCACCTGCACAGCCTCCGTCGCCAACCTGCAGAGGAACCGAGACTACAGTTGTAGCGGAGGAAAGGCATAGATCAGCTAAAAGCTCCAAGGCACCACCAGTACATCCACGGCATTGGCCAGAGGATCTCCAGCCCTGGCCACCAACAGTTTCTGTTTAGACAAGATACGAACAGATCCACCTCCGGCGTTCCCCATCAGCCACACAGGATGCGAAAGACCCCTGGATGCAGGGACCATTCCCCCTGATCCAGAGTCTGACGGTAATTCGCCTGCCAGTTCTCCACCCCTGGGATGTGAACTGCGCGAAGAGCCGGAACGTGCGCCTTGGCCCAGGTCAGAATCTCGGCCACTTCCTTGGCCACCCGAGCATTCTTGGTGCCCCCTTGGTGATTGATGTAAGCCACAGTTGTGGCATTGCCGGTTTGAACTCGAAGCGGGGGACACTGTAACCGAGGCGCCCAATGGAACAGGCTGAGCTTGATCGCCCTGAGTTCCAGGACATTGATCGGTAGAGACGACTCTGCCGTCGACCACGTTCCTTGGACGCAAAGTGTGTCCAGTACTCCACCCCAGCCTGTCAGGCTGGCATCTGTGGTGATCATTGTCCACAACAGCAGCAGCAAGGACCTGCCCTGGCTCAGAGCAGGCGACGGAGCTACCATGAGAGCTCTGACCGCGTGAGACGGCTCAGACAAATCATCCTGTCCAAAGACTGCGGATCCTTGTTCCCATTGGCAAGAATCTCTGCTTGCAGAGGTCTTGTATGAAATTGGGCAAACGGGACCGCCTCGAAGGCCGACACCATCAGCCCCAGAGCCCTCGTACAGGTCCGCAGAGGAGAGATTGTTGTACTTCAGGATCCTGATCTCGCCCTGCAAGGTTCGGAGCTTTTCCTCCGGGGGGGGGGGGGGGGGGAGAAAGACCCTCACATGAGTCTAAGATCATACCCAGATAACTCAGTCGTACTGACGGAGTCAGCGCAGATTTCAGGAAGTTGATGGTCTACCTGAACTCCTGAAGAGTCTGAACCGTGGATGCCAGGTCCCCCGACTGGGTGACATAAGAGCTCGCCCTTTTTAGATCGTCCAGATAACCGAGGACCGCAATCCCTTTCTTGCGGAGCAAAGCAAACACCGGGGCCAAAACCTTTGGTGAAGACCCTGGGAGCGAAGGCTAGACCACAAATTGATAGTGCTCCGCCGCCTCTGCGAAACTGAGATACCGTTGGTGGCCTTCGTAAATGGGGATGTGCAGATACACATCTTTTAAATCGATGGAGGCCAGAAAGTCTCCTTGTTGCAAAGATGCCACCACCGACTGGATGGATTCCATTCGAAACTTCTGTACCCCCACAAAGTGGTTCAGCGATTTTTGAGGTCCAGAATTGGAAGCACCTTGTTCTCCTTCCTTGGCACCGTGAACAGGTTCGAGTAAAACCCCGAAACCTGTCCGGCTGAGGAACTGGGGCAATAACGCCCTGTGTAAGGAGATCCTGCACTGCCTCCCTGAGATCGACCAAACAATCTGGAGACAGACGGAGATTTGATGGGAAGAACCTGTCTGCTGGGCGAGACCGGAATTCGATCTTGTACCCTGTACAAATCAATTTGTGAGCTTATTTGTCTGGGATCAGAGACGTCCAGGGTTCTCAAATTACAGATGCCCCCCCCCCCCACCACCCCTGAATCGGATGAGGGCGTCCCTTCATGCAGAGGAGGGCTTGTCCCTTGAACCAGACTGGCCCTGGGCTTACCTGACCAAGACTTCTTGTTTCCTCCGGGGGGTTTGAATGGTTTCTTTTTCCTGCGCCCCCGAGGCACGAAAGCCCCCGGTAATCCTTGAAGGAAGGTCCTCGCTTACTGCGAGGCGCCTTAACTTTTTGAGGATTGTGGGTAGAAGAGTACTCTTGCCCCCTGCATGGCCCTTGATTAACTTCTTGCCAAATGGAAGTCGCGGGACAATCTGAACCTGTTGAGCCGGGTTACGAGTGGGTCTGCTCTCCGGCGCTTGACTGGGGAAGTCTTTTCTTCCCCTCTATTAGACAATGATTTTCAGATGCCAGTCCGGGTGGGGAGGTGTCTTGAGTATACTAGGCTCAAGGTGTTTGGATTCGAGTCCAGTCTGCTGAGCAACATCCTGGAGATTCGGGTTCGTCTCAGTGGACGGATCGTCTGCAGAGATGCCTGGTGAGGATAATGCTACGGCTGTTGCATATGTCAATCAAGGGGGCACAAGAAGTGCTCTGGTGGCCTGGGAAGTTGCCGGCATCCTGCGGTGGCCAGAAAGATATCTTCTGGCCCTCTCTGCTGTACACATTCCGGGGGTGGAGAATTGGCAAGCGGAGTAGCTGTCGGCAGACGTTGCTTCAGGGAGAATTGGCTCTTCATCCGGAGGGGTTTTATCAACTGTCTCTGGTGGGGGACTTCCAATGTGGACCCGTTGGCCTCCCGTCTCAACAGGAAGGTGCAGAGGTTTGTGTCAAGGTCTCAGGATGCTCTGGCTGCCCTGGTGGCCCCCTGGGGGTCAGTATCGTCTGATTTAAGCTTTTCTTCCAATACGTCTGTCGAGACTGCTTCGCAGAATCTAGGTAGAAAGGATTCCAGTCATTCTGGTAGCCTCACCAGTCTTGGTACGCAGGACTGGTAGCAGACGTTCCTTGTAAACTTCCTCTCAGGGAAGATCTGTCTCAGGGACAAATCTTCCATCCTGCTTTAGTCGCTAGCTTTAACGGCCTGGCTATTGAAAGCCAGGTGCCAAAGGACACAGGGCCTGTTGGAGTCAGTGATTTCTACACTGTTGAAAGCTAGGAAAGCTACTTCTAGGGAGGTTTATCATTGAGTTTGGAAGGCGTACATTACTTGGTATGAGTCTTGGGAGGTTCTACCTGCTCCTTTTCTGTGTGTCGCCTGTTGTAGTTTCTACAAGGTGTAGATCAATGTTTGGCTCTGGGCTCCATAAAAGGCCAGATTTCCGCCTTGGCCATATTTTTCCAAGGGCCATTGGCGGCGAAGTCCTTGGTTCACACTTTTGTGCAAGGGGTTTGCCATCTGGCTCCTCCAGTGCGATCCCTGGTACCTCCGTGGGATCTCAATTTGGTACGGTCGGTACTTCAAAAGCTTCCGTTTGAAAATATTTGAACTTCCTCTCCTCAATCTGTCGCGGAAGGTGGCCTTTTTTTAGTTGCTTTTACGTCTGTGCATAAGGTGTCGGAGTTGGCTGCGTTGTCCTGTCGGTCGCTTTACCTGGTGGTTAACAGGGACAAAGTGGTGTTGAGACCCTGTCAGGCGTTCCTTCCGAAGGTTGTCTTGGGGTTTCATTTGAAAGATATTGTGTTGCTGTCTTTATGTCCTAAGCCGAAAATTGCTCTACACTCCCTGGATGTAGTTTGGGCAATTTGGGTGTACCTGGCAGTGACTGAGTGGATTCGAAAATCTGATTTTGTTCTTTCGGATGGATCTCGTAAGGTGCAGTCCGCATTTGCTAAGACCATTTCCAGATGGATCAGGCAGACGGTGGTACAGGCCTATTCCATTAAGGATCAGGTTCCTCCTTTCCCTGTCAAGGCGCATACGAGGGTGCTCCAGTTGTTCCTGTTTAGAGCTCCTGTTTTACCTGGTTGGCTATGTTTTAGCCCTTGTTGGGAATTCTATGCATTACTGTTTTCCCACCCCTCCATATTGACACTGCTTTGGGACATCCCAAGGATCTAAAAAGACATGGAGCTGTGTCCCTGTGAAAAATGGATTTTTGTCCTACCATAAAATCCTTTTCTCTGAGGTTCATTGAGGGACACAGCACCCACCCCTCTGTTGGGTTGAGGTATGTATTCTGACACTGCTTGTTACAAATAGAAGCCCTTTAGCAGGAAGTAATGGTATACCCCTCTGGGAGTGTATCGGGGGCGTAGCCAAAATTGTTTCTGCCTAGTCCTACTCCTGAAGAGAGCAGCATAAGCCTGAGCTGTGTCTGTCGGTGAACCTCAGAGAAAAGGATTTACGGTGACAAAAATCCATTTTTTTTTTTTTTTTTTCTCTTTTGACCTGTGACTCAAAACTGCACCAAAAACTTAGCGGTGGTTTGTTTTTTTAAAGGCTGTTTGAGGCGGTTCCCATTCATTTCAATGGGGAGAAGTGTGTGGTCTTTTTTTTTTTTTTTTTTTCTCTGACCAAACCTTTTTTAAAATGTGGCAAGCAGGATTTTTTTTACACCACAGTGAAAGTGCATAGAATTTAAAGGTAAGCATTTTTTCTTGAGCTTTTTAGGTGCTTTTTTTTTTTTGCTCCGTGTGAAAGCAGCCTTGATGAGAGGCTTTACATGGCAGTAACTGCTTGTCGACAATAAATCGTAGATCACAATCTACGTTTTTAGTCTGGTACAACCGCTTCAACTTGATTAACGTAGGAGTACATCTTAAGAGCGTAAAGTGGTTAAGTAGACTTGAGGGACAAAAATGGCAGATATTGCTGCATTTAAAAGTTGATAACTTCCCCAAGAACTGAAAAACTTAATTGTAATGCACATAACTGAGTAACAAAATTGCTGTGAAAAAGGATATTTTAGGACACACATCTGATTGTATAATGTTAAATGGTGTTCATACTTCTCTTTTAGCTTCATCCCGAATTAGCGATGCCCATTTGGCCGACACAATGATTGGTAAAGCTGTGGAACACATGTTTGAAACAGAAGATGGCTCTAAAGATGAATGGCGAGGGATGGTTTTAGCAAGAGCACCAATCATGAATACATGGTTTTATATAACATATGAAAAGGACCCTGTCTTGTACATGTATCAGCTTTTAGATGACTATAAAGAAGGAGATCTTCGTATCATGCCAGACTCTAGTAAGTAATGATTTTCTGGAAAGCCAGTCCTCATGACTATTGCCTTTGCATTCTTCTTTTCACAGGAAGCAATATGTTTGGGCTTTCCCGTTTTGAGAGTTGGTTACTTGATAAGTAAAGATTACATTTATTATTTATGTTCTATTTTAAATGTATGCTTTCTAATTTGAGCAATTAGTATAAAATTGTATAGTTCATAAATCCTGATTTATTTCCCAGTTACATGACATCCTTCAGACCTGCACTTAAATATTCAAGTTACAGGACACATCCTTCAGACCTGCACTAAAATATTCAGGAAAATCCTTTTATTATTCCAGTTCTATAAGTTATTTTGTATTGCAAAATTTTTTGAGAAGTTTTGAGAACCGCCATCAATCCTTTTTCTTGGTACAGTATGGAACACAGGTTTTCTAGTCATTACTATTGAGTTATATGCAGCTATCTTAATGTGATTAGACAAAGGCAAATAAGGCTTCTGAGCAGCTCGCTCTCGCTCCCTCTCTCTCGTGCTCGCTCTCTTCCCCCCTTAGCCTTGGGGGTTCTTTTTGTTTTTCTTGCTAGTGTCTTTAGGTGATGGACCTCTTATTTCTACTGAAAACCTTTACTTTCTTTAGCTAGTTTTTCTTACTTTCTTTTGCTAGTTTTTCTTCTAACAATGATTTTCCTATCAAAATTACTGCTGTATCAATGCCATTACAGATTCTACTGCAGCTTTCAGATCTGTTGAATCTTTTTGACAGAGCCATGGAAGATTATACCCAGAATCTGTTGCTGTAGGCGCATTCAGCGGTTGTAGCTGATGTTCTGCGACTGGTACTACTGCAGAACCTCCTTGTGGCGTCTAGTATGGCAGAAGTTACTCATTTGAGTGTTACTGCAGTTGCGCACCCTGGCTCCTCTGAGCAAGCTTTCTAACCAGCAACCACTTTTTTTTTGTTTTTTGTTTTTTTTTTTTCTCTGGGTTTACAGCAGCTTACAAGTGCTTAGCATGAACGTCTTCCCCTCTCTCTCCCCAAAGCAGTAATGATGGTGAGCTCCTGTCTTGGGACAAAAAGTCACGAGTTTTTAGTTCTTGTGGGTAGATCCTGCTGTTTGCTGTCCTCCTGAGCCTTGTGAAGGACAATCCAAGTTTGGGGACCCTGTAAAAGATTAAAAAGATTTTTTAAAAGCGCTTTTCATTGGCAAGCCCTGCCATGCAATCTACAGATGCTTTTATGCCAATATGCTAAACCATTGCTGTTTATACTAAATGCATGGCTTGATCCCCTAGTTCAATCCTAAGGGATGTTTCAGCTCCTAGTTAATATTTTTTTTTTTTTTTTTCTTTAAATTCTTTTAATATGATAAAGCTTCTCAGATACAACATAGCAAATTATCACATTAAAAACAAGGTATACAGTGCTTGACACAGTGATCTCAATCTCAGCAAAAGCTTAAGATAAAGGTGAGTCCATACAAACTATGTAATTCCATAAATCACTTAGTAATGAACGTCCATATAGAAAAAAGGAGTCCAAGAGCAGTTCCTGCAGACCAGGTGGTAATTAAAGAGATAAAGCCTCCACCAAACACCAATAAGTGCGGCCTCTTACCAGAGTTAAATGATCCCCATTACAGGGATCTCAGCACGCCTTACAGGAAATCCTTATGACCCCCAATGGATACACAGATGAAAGGTTCTTCTCCAACAGGTTACAGCCTTAATGATCTTCAATTGATTGTGTTTCCGCTGAGATAAAAAATTAACAGCCTGGATGTCATAGAAATGAGAGAGGAAAAATCCTCATGGTGTAGTATGTTACACTATGTACTTTTATTAGGTATAGAGCAAAAAACACACTCACATTTTGAACAGACAATTCCGTGAGTCACTGTACACATTGTCTTGTCAAAATAAACTGCAGCAAATCAATGATCGTTCAGATTTATCTGTCAGATTTCCTGAACGAAGTATAAGTAGAGGATTACAAACAATCTGTATATAGGTTTGCGTGAACTACAGAACTTGAGACCGAAACATCAAGGGGGGGCTGGGCCCAAGAGGGGTCAAACCAAAATCTCACAGTGAATTAAGGATAAGTAAAACTAGAATCGATACGAAATATGAAAGAGAAAAAAACTAGTTTACAGAAATGACAGGTGTATACTGGCACATCATGCATTTATGAATTATTTGTTTATCGATTTAAATATTGTCGATCCTTTTTTCTCTTTTCTGTTATCTCACTCTTTCCTCTCACTAAGGTCTACCAGTAAGTGATATTCCAGAAAAGTTAGAAGTTGTTAAAAGGAAAATAGATGAGATAAGGGAAGAAAAAGGGTGGGGCAGACAAGTGCACTAACAGTGTCCTCTGGAGAAGAATGAAGTAAAGGGCCTGTCCTAATCATCAAGGCCCCACCTCATTCAGCTTAGTGTGGCTTCAGATCGCGCTACTTTCCGTAGATATGCTTCTGTAGACTTAACCCCTTGTCTCTAAATTGTTCTTCAAAATTATGGAGGGTAGCGATCAATTCCTCCATACGTTGGATATTGTTTTTTTAGAATACCACAGAACTCTGGTTGGCAGTCAGGTCTGCCTCCACAAAGCAGTGATGCAAGCCTTTGCTGCGTTGAGCAACCTCAAAGTAAGTGATTTTTTTCTTTTTTGTTTCCTGAGGGTCTTTGTCAGGTGGCGTAGGCATGCAGCTGGATTACCTTTCAGATCGACAGAGGTCGTGTTTTATGGTGGTCGCCACCTCCTCCCAAAAAGGACCCAGGGCAGGACCAAAAAGTATGCAGTATCGTACCAACTTCTGAAATGTACTGCCAGCACGTGTTGGATGACGCCGTCCATCCTATGGAGTATGAAATTAACTCTGTACCATCGTGAACAAATTTTGTACACTACTTCCTGGTATTGGTTCGCAATGGTAGATTTGTGAGCCAAAAGGAGAATTTTCTTGGTTTGTTTGGACGTAAATTGAATGTTTACTCGCCACTGGGAAGCTGACCTAAACGTCAGGGTCATTTCATCTATAGGATCAATTGAATAGCTATACAGCAAGGACAGTGTGTATCTGGAAGGTTCCCCCTTCCAACATAAGGCTTCAAATGGAGTAGAATTACGAGGAATGTAATGCGCTTTCTGAAAAGTCTCAAAAGGCAAGTTGGTTACCTGGGGGGGCATGACTTGACTATGGCGGAGTGAGGATGTGTTCCCGGAGGTCTGCACGTTATGGGTCCACCATATCTACCTACAGCCTGCATACAGCCCTGTCGCTAGCCTCTGAACTCATGCCAAGCACCTGGGGACTGGCACTGCCTACCGGAGAGTTGCGGAGCTCTGAAACTGCACATTACTTCCTCTGCCAACACCCGCCGTCTTCCTCCCCCCTGGTCTCCTCCAAGATGGTGCTGACATGAGCCAGCTCTGCTACACTGAAGAAGCAGACTCTGCAGCATCCAGGGACCTCCACAGCACAGCCCCAGTCGGCTTCACCGATTCAATCACCGGAGCTTCCACAGGTAATAACTCAGACTACCTCTGACTCTACCCCAGGCCTGGATCACTGCCAGGAGGGCATGTTCAGGGAACTAATAACCGACATCCCCACTAAACAGAACTTGCAGGCTATGGCCACCTCCATCAATAACACGCTCTCTAAGAAGCTACATGACATTCACCAACAAGAAGATACGGTGGAGGAGATGGTGACGGACTTGGAGGCTTCCTCCACATCCACAAAAACAATTCTATTGGCTTTAGAAGCTGACCAACAAGCTCTGCGCAGACACCTCATAGACGTTCAATTACGGCTAGATGATGGCGAAAATCGCAATCGCCAGAACTGGGAGATGATTTGCGCTCCACAGTGACTGCTATCCTGAACCAGTTCCTAGGGAAGCCACCTACTGGCGAGTTTGACCGTGCCCGCTGGATGCAGGGCCCACGCTCTTTTCCATAATCTCAGGCAGCACCCAGCTCTGCTACTTCTTCTCCTCGTGATTTTCTCTGTAGAGTCCACTTCACCATGGAGGAGATTGTACGTAAAGCATGGGCCAAGAGGGCCATTGACTTTGATGGAGCACTGATCCGGGTCTACCCCGATGTTTCCAGACAGACCAGGATCATGAGAGGGATGCTTCCACCTTTCTTGGCGGTGATAAGATCGGCAGAGCCCACTTATCAATGGGGTCATTCATTCCACTTGATCAAAACCAGGGATCAGAAATTTATCTATGCACCCCAGACTAGCTTCCTGCCCTATTTAGCTTCCTCGACAAACCTTTAGTGGAGGCCCCCAACTGGTTTGACTACCTGTTGCATCCTGAGGCTTTTAACCTCTCTGCACAAAGACCGCAACGGATCCATCGCCCACTATCTCGGACCCCCAGCCGGGGAACTCGTAGATCTACCCCAACTATGTCCGAGGACTGACCAGGTGAGCATCCTCTTGCCCCCCCCCCCACACACACACACACACACACACACACACACACTTTACCATGTTTGCTGACCCACCGGCTATGCTCATTGCTGTTTTCTCTTACGTCCTCCGACAGTCGCCGCCCCTTCATAATCTTCACCAATGGGTAATTGACCTTTGCTCCGTAGGAGTAGCTAGGCAACAAGATTTGTTAATATCAAAGCTTTTAGCATATCACACCCCTAGGGGGCGGTCCCCTCAGTCAATACCTCCCTGCTTCCAGCATTCTCAACTCAGTTTTCAATTGCCTAGCTTAGAAGTAGCTGGCTGTTCCTGTGCTGGGGCTTTCAGTCTCAGCCTTCTATCCTCTTTTTGATTTTATTTCAAGAATTTTTCTTTCTTTTACTTAGCTGTTTTTTTCTCAGCATTAGTTTAGTTTTCTTTGGATGAAGATGATCATGCGGAGCTGGGTCTCGGACTGGCCACCCTGGATCCCAGGGCTGAGAGCCAGGTGTTTCCCCAGCCTGCCATCGAGTGTTCAGCTCAGGTTTCCCTGGCATATTGAAGGACCCATCCCTGTTTGCTGCAGGGATGCTGCCTGTGAGGTGACTACCTCACCGGACGCCATTTGCGGTTTCGCACCGCAGTCCACTGCGTCCTGGCTGCGACACTCCCTGTCCTCAGTACAGCGGTTTGGTCGCTAGATAAAGGCTCCCCACGCCATCCGGAATGGTAAGTGTTTTTCTATGTGGGGACCTGTCTGTTTGGGTGTCAGTCTGTGACTGTGTGACCCGCATGTCTGTGTAAGTGCGGAGCTCCCTGTCAGATTCCTGTGATAGCTGCCTTTCTGTGGGCTGCGGGGGGGGGGGGGGGGGCTCTCCCGCTCTGCTGTGAGATGTATGGGGCAGACTGGGCTCAGACATGCTGTGCGGCGACCGCTGATGCGGCCCGCCATTTTTTTCGGCAAACTGTGGTGACCGGCCCTGTGTGGTACAGCGCGCTGTTTTGGCGCAAAACGCTGCCATTTTGGCGGCGATCGCTCATACAAGCACATGTCGGCGCCATTTTCTTATTGCCTAAATTCCCTCAGCCAAGCGGCCATGTTTGTGAAGCCTTCATAGGCTATATAGGGCGGTCAGTCATTGCATCACTTCCTTTTTCATTGGAACAGCGATCGGTGGCAGCAGCTGTGTGGTCTCTCCAGGTTTTTACCTTCCTTATCCTGTATTTCCTTGCTCAGTGCTCCTTATCCCTGCGGGGGTCGGTACATCCAGTAGTGTGCGGTGGGCTGCGCTCGCTGCGGTCTTAAAGGGGCAGTCCTTTATTTCAGTTGATACTGGGGCATGGATTCTCAGGATTGCAAGTTTCCTCCCACCCTTGTGGGGGGTCAAGGGGCTGCTGCATCCCCCGAGGGGGCTGATCTGGCTGCTGTTGTAGCGAACTTGGCTTCTCAGGTGCAGATGCTAATGGCTGATCGATCCGCAAAACGGCCCAGGTTATCTATTTCCTCTGATTCAGAGGGCGATGGGGCTGCTATGGCTGGAGTGCCCTTCTCAGGGTCTCGTTCATCTCTGGACCTTGTGGGGTCTGAGGGGGAGGCTGAGGTAGGAGTTGATTCTTCTCCCCCTGGCTCGCCTGAAGAGCTTGCACTCATGGATGAGTTGATTACTTCTATCAAGGAAACACTGCATCTGCAGGATGAACCAAGTCCTCCTGCTTTGATGTCCTCTTATGGGACGCAAAGGAAACGCAAGACAGCGCAGGTTTTTCCCTGCCCTGCGGAATTTCAGCGCGCTGTTGAGCAATGGCGCAATTTAAAGAAGCCCTTTACTGTGCCAAGTAAGTTCAAGCTGCGTTATCCATTTACACCCACCACTGATGAGCGTTGGTGTGTGCCGCCTCAGGTGGATCACGCGGTGGCAGTTTTGAATAAATCTACTGCGATTCCTGCTGAGGATACCCCGGTGTTCCAGGACCCTACGGACAGGAGATTGGAGTCTCTGGCCCGTCATGCTTATACGGTTGCTGGTTCTATGCTGAAGCCTATTTTTGCTTCCATTATGGCAGCCCAAGCTATTGCGGATTGGACGCAGGTGCTCAGGCGCACCCTGGTGGCTGACTCTGCTCCGCCGACAACATTGGCTATGGTAGATCAAATTCATCAGGGTGTCATGTATTTGTGCGATGCAGACTTGGATTTGGTCCCTTTGGCTGCACGCCTCTCCAGTGTAGCGGTGTTGAACCGTCGCCTTATATGGCTGAAATGTTGGTCGGTTGACCAATCCTCTCGCAAGACTCTAGCTAACCTTCCCTACGCGGGATCTCTCCTTTTTGGCGAGTCTTTGGATACTCTGATAAAGGGAATTTCCGGGGGTAAGGGCACTCTTACCCCACACTCACAAGAATAAGTCTGTTCGCGGTAAGAAGAATACCTCGTTTAGGCCCTCTCGGGTCCTTTTGTGCCTTTCGGTCGCAATACAAGGGCAAGTCCTTCAAGGGCCAAGGCTCCCAGAAGAAGCCGTGGGAGGGCCAAGGCTCCCAGAAGAAGCCGTGGGCGGGTAAGCGGAAGTCCGGCCAGTCCGGGTCCGCTGCCCATACCAATTCGGCCTGAAGGGGCGCCCTCACCCGGTTCTGGGGTGGGGGGAAGTTTGCTCGGTTTTCTTCAACACTGGCTGGCCCGCATTCGGGACAGGTGGGTTCAGGAAATCATTCGATCTGGATACAAGATCGAGTTTCTCTCTCGGCCGGCGCAGATTTTTCCCCTCAAATCTTCAGCTGTCTCCGGAGCGTTTGCAGGATCTGCACCTGGCGGTGCAGGACCTGCGGGCCCAGGGAGTGGTGGTTCCGGTGCCTCATTGGGACAGATTTTGGGGGTTCTACTCCAATCTGTTCACTGTGCCCAGAAAGGAGGGCAAGGTACGTCCAATTCTGGACTTGAAAGCTCTGAACCGCTTTGTGCGGGTTCGCAAGTTCCGCATGGAATCCCTGCGCTCGGTGGTGGCTGCCCTGGTTCAGGGGGAACTCATGGCCTCCATCGACTTGAAGGATGCGCACCTTCACATCCCCATTTTCGAGGGTCACCAGAGGTACCTTCGATTCGCCATTGCGGAGGATCATTACCAATTTGTGGCGTTACCCTTCGGTCTCGCTTCGGCTCCGCGGGTTTTCACCAAGGTGCTTGCGCCGGTCCTGGCTTTATTGAAAGCCCAGGGCATCTCTGTCTTGGGGTATCTGGACGATATCTTGTTTCGGTCTGCGACCAGTCAGGGCCTGGTGAACGACCTGTCCACCACGATGCAGACTCTGCAGGAGTTCGGTTGGACGATAAATTTTCCAAAATCAACGTTGTGTTCGTCGGTTCGTCTTTCCTACCTGGGGATGATCCTGGACTCTGTTCAAGCGAAGGTCTTCCTACCGGAAGACAAGCTCCGGACACTTCAGGACGAGGTCAGGTCCCTCAGGGACACTCAGTGCTCGTCCCTCCGGACATGTATGAGGTGTCTGGGATTGATGGCCTCGGCTTTCGAGGCGATTCCCTTCGCCCAGTTTCACACGCGGGGTCTTCAGGCGGAGATCCTGGCCAAGTGGGACGGGCGTCCGCAATCTCTGGATCTGTGGATTTCGTTGAGCCGCCACACCCGAAGGGGTCTTTTGTGGTGGCTCCAGTCCCCGGTGGTGTCGGGGGGGCAAGTCCTTTCGTCCTTTGTCGTGGATGGTGATCACCACGGATGCCAGCCTGTCGGGCTGGGGTGGTGTTCTGGGCGTTCTGTCCGCCCAGGGAACTTGGTCGGAGGAGGAATCCTCCCTTCCGATCAACATTCTGGAATTGCGAGCGATAAAACTTTGCCTTCTGCATTGGTCGGAACGGCTTCAGGGCCGTCCGGTTCGGGTTCAGACTGACAATGCCACAGCGGTGGCCTACATCAACCATCAAGGGGGCACCAGAAGTGCCCGTGCGGCTCGGGAAGTAAACGACATTCTGTCGCGGGCCGAGACGCACGTCCCAGCGATAACGGCTGTGCACATTCCGGGGGTGGAGAACTGGCAGGTGGACTATCTGAGTCGCCAGACCCTGGACCAGGGAGAGTGGTCCCTTCACCCGGATGTCTTCCAGAAGTTGTGCGCGAAGTGGGGTCTTCCGGATGTGGACCTGTTCGCGTCTCGTCTGAACAACAAGGTGGAAAGGTTCGTGGCAAGGACGCGCGATCCGCGGGCGGACGCCCCGGACGCGTTGGCGGCGCCCTGGCATCAGTATCGCCTGATGTATGCCTTCCCTCCGATTCAACTGTTGTCCAGGTTCCTTCGCAGGTTAACTTCGGAACCGCATACAGTGATTCTGGTGGCACCGGACTGGCCTCGCCGGTCTTGGTACGCAGACCTCGTAAATCTGGCAGTCGACGCTCCGTGGCGTCTGCCGCTTCGGGAAGACCTTCTGTCGCAGGGACCGATATTCCATCCTGCTTTACAGTCGCTGGCTTTGACGGCATGGCTGTTGAGAGCCAGGTCCTGAGGGATAGGGGTCTCTCCCCTGAGGTCGTCACTACTTTAAGGCTAGAAAAGCTTCTTCCGGTAACATATACTACCGTACTTGGAAAGCGCACTTCGCTTGGTGTGAGTCCAGGGGGTTTTCTCCGCGCTCATACTCGGTGTCGAGGGTGTTGGCTTTCCTCCAAACTGGAGTGGACCAGCGTTTGGCGCTGGCCACGATTAAGGGTCAGATTTCTGCGCTGGCCGTTCTTTTTCAGCGCCCAGTGGCGTCTAATTCGTTGATTCGCACTTTTGTTCAGGGGGTGCGACACTTGGCCCCTCCTAGGAGGGAGCCTTTGCCTCCATGGGACTTGAACCTTGTTCTGTCAGAGTTGCAACATGCTCCTTTTGAAAAGATCAGGGAGATCTCGTTGTCTCTGTTGTCCAAAAAGGTTGCCTTTTTGGTGGCTATAACTTCGGCTCGTAGGGTGTCGGAGCTGGCGGCTTTGTCGTGCAGCTCTCCCTACTTGGTGATTCACTTGGATAAGGTCGTCTTGCGACCTAACCCTTCCTTTCTTCCGAAGAGGATCTCGGAATTTCACCTGAATGAGGACATTGTCTTGCCTTCGATTTGCGCAAAGCCTAAGCATCCGAAGGAGGTGGCTTTGCATGCCTTGGATGTTGTTCGGGCGATCAGGGTTTACCTGTCATCGACTAAGTCCTTTCGCAAGTCGGATTCCCTATTCGTCCTTCCAGAGGGACCTCGGAAGGGCATGGCGGCGTCGGCTGCTACCATCGCCAAATGGATCAGACAGACAATTGTGCAAGCCTATGCTTTGAGGGGGAAGGTTCCTCCTTTCCCTGTGAAGGCGCACTCTACCAGATCTCTGAGTACGTCTTGGGCCTATCGTCATCAGGCTTCTGTGGCCCAGGTGTGTAAGGCGGCGACTTGGTCGTCCGTTCACACCTTCTCCAAATTTTACAAGGTGGATGTTCAGGCATCGGCAGATGCTTCCTTTGGCCGTAAAGTTCTTAGTGCGGCAGTGCCTTAGGGTCCCTTGTTTGGGCCCTTGGCTGTTGGGGTGTTTTTACCCCTGGGTTACTTGTTCTTCCTGGGTTGTTGCTCCTGTTGAGCACGTTTTCCTGTTGCCAGGTTGGTTCTCTTACTTTGGTAAGGTTCCTTTCTCTGATGTGGGTACTGCGTTGCTTTATGCACGGTTGCGTTTTTTTCCCACCCCTCATGTCTACACTGCTCTTGGACGTCCCATTGGTGAAGATTATGAAGGGGCGGCGACTGTCGGAGGACGTAAGAGAAAACGGAATTTTTGTAAAATCTTACCGTAAAATTCCTTTCTCCTGAGTCCTCCGACAGTCGCCGCCCCCGCCCCTCTTTTGGGGTTTGTTTATGTACTCTACTGCTATGCTACCAAACTGAGTTGAGAATGCTGGAAGCAGGGAGGTATTGACTGAGGGGACCGCCCCCTAGGGGTGTGATATGCTAAAAGCTTTGATATTAACAAATCTTGTTGCCTAGCTACTCCTACGGAGCAAAGGTCAATTACCCATTGGTGAAGATTATGAAGGGGCGGCGACTGTCGGAGGACTCAGAGAAAGGAATTTTACGGTAAGATTTTACAAAAATTCAGTTTTTTCACCTTGCCTGTGTCCTCCACTTTGATATGGTTTGTCTCTAAGCCTGCCAATGTTCTATTCTATTGATAGATCACTGGCCGCGGCACTTCTGGGTTCCTTAGGGATATCCCTTATGTATCTCCATGCTGTACCTTCCTAGGATTGCGGTGGCTACTGTTATGGACTGGTTTGTCCGCTTTCCCCCTCGGCCCCTGTGTGGGGCGGTTGTGGGCATCCGGAGCGGGCACTGGATGGGACCTTAGTGACTCTTTATAATCGGGAGGGGTCCTTTCGTGAGACCTGGAAGTCATGGCAACACTTCATCCTTACGGATGACTACCTTAACGAGATTCCACGACCTGGTTAATCCTTTCCAGGCGCGCACCATGTTCCTGGGTGAGACACAAATTTCTGCTCCCTTACTACTTTTCCATCTACATATCACTCATATTCTTTCCATGCTGATATTTTTTTTTTTCTCCACCTCTAACCTTCCTATTCCTCCCTCTGTTCACCCTTCTCCCCCCCCCCCCCCTTTCTCCTCTCCTTTCCCCGATGTATTTTACCGTATAATCCTGAATTTATCCCATCCATCTCTTTGGTACCAGGGCCACCTCTGACCCTGAGACAAATGGAAAAAATAATCAGCGCAAACCATAAAATTTTTAAAAAACACAAAAATATCCAAAAACCATATAAAATAGTATACACGAGGCTGCAAACAATCAGTGCTAAACACAAACACCAGTGACTAATTAATAAACAATATTGCTGCGCCAGGTGAAAAATTATATTCGTGTCTAAATTACTATCAGTCAAATATCGACTCCTACATAATAAATCCAAAAATAGTGATTTAAGTGATAATGGGAAAATAGTCCAAATATGAGGAACAAAAAATGAAACCAAAATAAATCAATCTTCATCTGTGTTCACACAAAAAAGTGCTGCATGCTCCACTCCAGTGCTCCCAGTGATAAGTGTAGGTAAGCAGCTCACCTTAGGACTAGACTCCTGAGAGCCAAACACGTTTAGGGATGCAAGGATAACAGCCGGGTGTCCCTTCTTTCACCGCCTCCAGCTAACACTCCATGCAGACAGGAACCCGGTGTATACAAAAAAAGGGAAAGATCTAATGCTCTCTGTTTTAAAGGCTATTTAATCCCTTATGAATAGAGGATATTGCACTTACATTTAAATGCACATAAGCGGTGCGGGCTTTCCACAGCTCTCTCAGCACTTCCAGGAAGACAACGTAATCCGAGCAGGCTCCTCCCCCGTACGTGTTACGTCAGACTTCTTCAGCGGGGTGGAGCCAATCGGGTCATTTCGCTCTATATAGTCCAGTTGCCGCCGCTTCCCGCCCAACTACTGGCAAGGATGCTGTACTGCGTGGTGCCATCTCCTTATTTTGCCAGCTCTCTCCATTTAGACAGGAAGTGCGGTTACTCATACACCTTGGGCAAACCTCCTTTATAATCAATCAAAAACAAGGTGTCCTTGCGCAACTGCCACTGACCCGCCCAACTCCTGGCACGGATACCGTGCTGTGCGCCACCATCACCTCATTATGCCAGCACTTTATTCTCCAGTCAAAATAGGGAGTGCGGTCATTTATTTAGCTTAAAAGCGCCTCTAAATAATCCAAAAAATGTATAACTTTACACAGGAGCCTGCTCGCATTGCGTTCCTGGAGGTTTCACATTAATAATTACATACCTTATAATCTATAAGCTTTAACATATATGCAATGTATATATAATACTCAGTATTGGCCCTCATCTATTGCAAAAACCTACAATAAACGATACTGAGTACCATCACCCATTCATAAAAACAAGTGCAATATTAATATAATAATCAATATAATTTAAGAACCATCACACTCATTAAATACTATTTATTGGCTTCATAACCAGTAAATATTTTTTTTAAATCAATTTTTATTAAACATATATTAATAAATCTAAAAGTGGAACTCAGGACGTAATCCCATTTTTTTAAAAACTACACATTCTACTTCCTAGCCCATAAATGAATGTAGCTAGCATGAATAGGTACTAATAAATCATCCCTGTATCAACACCTCTGACCCTGGTTCTTTTTGTTATATCCTAATGGTCTACGTGATTACGGTGGGCAATGTTGAGACTGGGACCCTGAAAGATTTATTTATACCTGTATCTCATTAGTACTGTCAACATAGGCCCGGTATGACAATCTTTTCTTTTATTAGTGACTGCCAAGTAGTTATTGGTATTCTATGTATCGTTAACATCTCTACGTGTTATTTTGCGTCACCATTGTTTTTGCCTTCTGTATTGCAATTTTATTGACCCAATAAACAGAATTACAAAAAGTTATCTAGGGTTGGATCCGAGAGACTGGAAATGTCTGAGAGGGAGAGAAATCCACCCTGTGGTCACACATCCATCAGGCAGGATTTCCCTTGTTGGTTTAGTCCCCTAATCTTGCCGCTAGTGAGCCAGGGAATGAAATCGGGGTTACTTATGAGCGTCATAGGGGAGGGTAATGGTGATAAAGCCGTGGTGCGGAAGATAGACCTAACCTCTGCCCTCCGCCAGTGTGACGTAGATCAGGGGGTGTTTCTGCATTTTCCCAGGGGATGGGGAGGTGAGCCATGGTGCTGCCAGTAGGGGGATGGAGGCATCCTCTATCTCCATAGTCACCCACTGCTTAGAACTCATGTTACTGTGCCAATCCACAACCCTTGAAAGATGCACTGCCCTATAATAAGTATGTCGGGGAGACCAATGCCAGCTTTCAACTTGGGCAGCGATAGATACTGCAGTTTTATTGTCGAAGATTTATGGGACCATATAAAGTCTCTAAAGATGGAACGGAGCTGTTTGAAGAAAGTTGAGGAAATGCGGATTGGCTTGGCTTGAAAAACTTTACAGTAATCTTGGGAGAACCGTCATTTTCCAAGCGTTGCATCGCCCAAACCATGTAGAAGTCAGGGAATGCCAGTGTTGGAGTTCGGATTTCAATACTTGAAGCATGCGCAGCAGGTTTGCAGATTACAGGTTTGCAAGGTCAAGAGTAATATTTTAAACCCAGGTATCTTATAGAATTTTCCTGTCCACTGAAACATGAAAAAAGACCAAAGGCTATGAACATCGGATTCCGGGATTGTTAAACTTGGCACTGAGGACTTCACCAAATTTATCTTAAAATGTGAGAATTCCCCAGACGCGAAGGACCTCAAGGATATTGGGAAGGGAGACATGTGGATTGGAGACAAAGATCAAGTCGTCTGCGTAAGCTGCTTTTTTTATGCCCAGAGGGCTTCTGTATGCCCACAATATTGGGGTTACCTCTGATGGAGCAGAGAAAGGGCTCCAGAGTCTAAACGAAAATAAGGGGCGAAGGGGGACAGCCCTGTCTCGTCCCATTTGCTATGTCAAAGTCAGAGCGCCATTCATTTACTAATATCGCTGCCGAAGGGGTGGAGTAGAATGACCAAATCAATTGTAGCATATTGGGACCCAGGCTGATGTGGGACAGAGTGGCCCGCATGAAGTGCCAGGCCTTTTCTGTGTCTGGGGAAAGCCAAACGAAAGGGGCGTCGCAAAGTTTGGGCCACATCGATTTCATTAAAAACCTGAGCTGTATTATCTCCCGAGATGGTGCGAAACCAGCCTGATCTAATTGTTTGAATTTTGTGATGTGTGGTAGGAGCCTGTTTGCTAATATTTTGGAAGAAAGTTTAAAATCTACATTTAGACAAGCTATTGGGTGGTAATTCCCGGAATGGGCCGGGTTCTTTGCTTTCCTTTATGTATGAGTGAAATATAAGCTCTCAATGAGTCTACTGGCTGTAAAAAAGTGAGGGGGCAGTTTAGTCAAAGCGTGGTAGTATGCCAGCGTGAATCCATCCGTCCCAGGTTCTTTTTTGTTTGGGCTAAAGCAAAGTTAGATTCCTCAGCCTTGATCTCAGATTCCCATGAGTTACTGATTTCATCCGATAGCGTGGGCATCTGGTGTGGATGGGCATTTGGTGGGGTCCCCCTGTGGGCCCGATTACCGCGATTTGCGGGGCCGCCATTTTGCTGTAGTCTCTGTCTGCTTCTATGGGAGCGGGCATATTGGTACACCTGTTTTCTCCAATTTTGCGGTAGAATTTTTGCTGTGGAGGCCGGTGGGAGTGCCTGGAGCATAGTGTGTCATGAGGTTGGTCTCTCCCTCTCTGTGGGGGTCTGTTAGCACGCGCCTGACCTCCGGGGGGCGCTGTGGGGACGCTTGACAAAAATTATTATTTTTTTTTTAAAGTTGCTGGCGGGTTCCACAGGTTCAGCATGGACCCTGCAGGCCATTTGTTCCCACCTGACACCTCCTCACGGAGGCCTCAGGGCCTCCCAGATCTCCACTGTCCGTCAATGCCTTTTCAGCAGTTCGGGAAGCATTTGGGCCCGGGTGAAGGTGGTAGGTGCACTGAAATGTTTCTCAACCTACCCCTGCCTCATCTGATGTCTCGCAGTCTGAGTCTGGCTCAGCCGCCGCAGACGTAGGGCCTCCCTGCTGGGTCTGTTATCTCTCACCCTTTCTCCTCGGATGAGGAAGATGACATTTCTACCTCCCCTGCCGCGACAGGTGCTGGTGGATGCACTGGCTGTTTCGGTGCTTGACACCCTGCGATTTGGGGGTCACAGCGGTGGCTGCGCCTGGGGCGCAGGTGGCTCACCTGCCATCTGGAGCTGTTCTTTTTGCTGGCTGCTCATGTACGAGGGGACCGTCCTGAGACGTTCCCCTGGGGTGTCTCAGCGGCCGTTAGACGTTGCCCTTTTGGGGAGTCTCTGGTACAGAGGACTGTTCCGCCTTTGGTGGACATACGGTCTCTAGCTGAATAGGACTACCATTGTTCCAGTGGAGGAATCCCCATCCTGTAAGGACTTGGGGGATAGGATGGAGCGGGCTGTGGCCTGCGATCTGTACTCCCTGGCGTAGTCTGCACTAGGAACAGTGTTTTTCCCTTGCCACGCAGACTCTGCCTGATGGGCGGAGTTCCACCGCCGTGACTTGGTGTAGGGCATGTCCCTCTTGCCCTGGGGGTGATGTTGGACCAGCTGGTGCAGGGGTTGCAATTTGTTTGCGCTGCTGCGCTGGTCGAGGCTCCCTTGTATGGGTCACCTTGTCGTTTTCGGCGGTGGTTGTCCAGCGTCTACTTGACCGTAGTGTTGGTCTGCGGATCAAACTTCTACAACGGTCTTTATGGATCTCCCTGTTTAGGGGGATCGCCTGTTTGGCGCTGCCCTGGATGACATTATATAAGGGTCTCATGGGGGAAGAGTGTTTTCATACACAGGCTAACAAGGTTAAGGGCCTTCGTCGCAGTCCGGGGTTCTTCCCTTTCAGCTCGCAACAGTTTTTTCATCCCTCGGACGGTCGATGTGGCAAAGTCCTTCCCGACTTCCGCGTGTGGTTCCAAATGACCCTGGTCTGGAGAACATGAGATTGTTTCTTTTCCAGACCTGCGGACTAGGCCTACTCGGCCTGAAGGTGCTTCCTCACCCATCTAGGGGGTGGGGGGGGAGGTCCTTGCCGGTCAAGGACCTGCGGCTGGACCGGATCCCAGGCTGCTGGGTTCAGGTCATGCGGTCCAGTTGCAAGATCGAGTCCCAATCCGTTTATTTCCAGTAAGGTTTTTTCCCTTCCAATGTATGGCTGTCCCCGGATCGCTTACTGGCGCTCTGTGGGGCAGTTCTGGCTCTGGTTCAACAAGCTGGACCAACTGGTCCTTTTTTTTTATGGTTCTGTGCAAATTAAAAATTCAATTTGGTAGCGGTTTACACTGCGGTGGCTTCCCTGCATCAGTGCGATTCCTGGCCTCCATGGACATCAAGCTGCCTACCTTCACATCCTGTTATGTTTGGGAAACCTACGGGTTCTCAGTATTTTTTTTTTACCGTGGGGAAGGATCTCGATCAGTTTGTGGCGTTGTCCTTGGGTCTTGCTTATGCTACTAGGGTCTTCCCAAAGGTGTGGCTGACAAACTGATTTGGAAGTCACCATGTGAAATCTGGAGGAGTTCAGGTGGGTTCTGAACGTTCAGAAGTCATCCATGGTCTCCTCCATGAGACTGGACTATCTGGGCCTGACTTTGGACTCGCCCTCAGTCAGGGTGTTTTCTCTCTCCCGGGGAAACGACTCTTGGAACTTCAGACTGCGGTTCATGTCCCACACATGGTCGGCACTTCGGACCTGTATGCAAGTTCTGGGACTGATGGTGCCGTCTTTCGAGACGGTGCCTTTCGCTCGATCCCTCTCGGGGATCCCCCAGAAGGCGGTCCTTCTCGAATGGGACTAGGATCCAAACTCTCTGTACTTTCGTATCCGGCTGTGCTGGCTGACCAGGGAGTCTTGAGCTGGAATCCTCCCTCCCCTTTTTTCCTGAACACTTATCACCGGGGATGCAAGCCTGTCTGAGTGGCAAGGAGTCCCTCGGCAGGTTCTTTGCTTCGGGAGTATGGTCCTTTGGAGGATACAGGTTACTGATCAATGTCCTGGGGCTGAGAGCGATCCGGCCTTGGCTTGCTCGGGCACCTGCAGCTGCCCAGTGCATGTTCAATTGACTATGCCACGACCGTGGCTTATGTCATTCACCAAGGGGGGCACCAAGGGTGTCCTTGCAGCCTTGGATGTGTCAATTCTTCGTTGGGCAGTGAACTTGGTTCCAGCTTTTCCGCTGTTCCCTTTTCAGGTGAGGAAACCTTGGCGGGCGGAGGCCTTGAATGCAGGGGAATGGTCCCGTCATCCGGAGGGGTTTTCTGCAGTTGTGCCTTCGTTGGGGGCACTCCAGATGTGGACCTGTTGGCGTCGCATCTACAGGATAGTGCTGCGGTTTGTGGCCCGCTCTCGGGACCTTCTGGCGGGTGCAATGGTGGCACCATGGGTTCTGTCATGGGCAAGAGCATGCGCAAGGTTTAACTTGAACAATGTAGTGGAGTTTAGCATGGTCATCTGCGCACGGCTGCCGCCGGCATGGTCGTGTGCGCGTGCTCACGGATAGGCAAAGGTCAGTCTCAGCTGCGGTCTGCCTTTCCTCCTCCCAAGTTGCTGGCAATAATTTTTCGCAGGTTAATGGTGGAAGGGATTCCAGTCTTTCTCGTGGCTCTGGACGGGCCTCGCAAAGCTTGGTATGCCGACCTGGTCAGGCTGGCCGCAGACACTCCTTGGAGAATTCCCCTCAGGGAGTAGTTATTGTCTCCAGGGCCCATCTCCCGTCCAACTTTGCGGTCGCTGACTTTGCCGACTTAGCTGTTGAATGCCAGGTGCTGAAGGACTGGGTTTGGCCGCTTCAGTGATTCCCACCCTGCTTGAAGCGCGGGAAAGCGACTTCTAGGGTCATTTTTGGTCATCATACGAGACAGTCGTATATTGCATTGGCTCCCCCTCGCTCTTACTCCGGTGGCCCAAATCTTGGTTGCTGTCACTCTGCGTGCAGGTGTTGGCACTGGCAACATTGTCCTGTCGTTCTCCCTATATGTTGATCATGGGGCCAAGTGGTAGTTCGTCCGGATCCGTTCTTCCCTACGAAGGTGGTTTCTGGTGTTCACTTGCATGGGGACATTGTATTCGCATCTTGTGTCCTGAGCCCTCACATCCTAAGGAATGTGCATTGCTTACTTAGAGTGCGGGCACTCCAGGTGTACTTGGTCTACTACTGAGTCTTTTCGTGAGTCAGGCTCGCTCTCTGTACTTACGGATGGTCCGTAAACAGGACTGCCTGTGTCTGCTGCGTCTATTCCCGGATGGATCAGACAGAAGGTGGTGCAGGTTTATTCAATTGGGGGTCAGGTCCTGCTTTTCCCTGTTTCGGCACGTTCTACTTGGGTGCTTAGTGCTTCCTGGGCTTTTCACCTTGTGGGCATCTGTGCTCCAGGATGCAAGTCGGCTACCTGGTAGTCTGTTCACACCTTTACCACGTTTTATGAGGTGGATGTGCTGGCATCTGCAGATGCCTCTTTTCGGCCGCAAGGTTTTTTGCTGGCTGCGGTTTGGAGGGCTTTTGGCCTTCCTTGAGGGTGTTTTACTGTTTTCAGGTGGGCCTCATCTTTTGTGCTGAGTCCTATGTTGCCTGGTCAGCTATGTTTGGCCTTGGGGACTTGTTCTTTTCTGCTGTTCCCACCCCTCATTTTATGGCACTGCTTTGGGACATCCCTACTGATATGAATCAGAGAACTGTGTCCATCAATGAACGCTAGAGAACTGGATTTTTTGACTTACCGTAAAACCCTTCTCTCTAGTTTATTGACGGACGCAGTACCCGCCCCTCGATTTTGAGTTGGGTTGGTGTTACTTTTCTGACACTGCTTTGATACAAAACTGGCATCCTATGCAGGAAGAGGGTGTACCCTCCGGGACTGCGTAGCCAGAACTTTTTTCTGCCTAGTGTCCTACTCCCTGTAGGGGGCAGTATTACCCTACTGATATGAATCAGAGAGAACTGCGTCTGTCAATGAACTTAAGAGAAAAGGATTTTACAGTAAGTCAAAAATCCATTTTTTTTTTTTTTTTTTTTTTTAAAGGTTGGTGTTGCTTTTGTATGGTGTTGCTTTTGTACATGACTGTGTACTGTATATGGGGCCTGCCATTGTTTCCTTCAAAAAAGGCCCATTGCAAGGCCATCCTGGTGTTCAAAAATGACAGGTTGGAGACAACTTCCGTATACCTATGCTGATCATTTGATCTGCTTTTTTCTTCTGTAAATTGGCATTTTCTCTTTCGTTCATTGAGGTACACAGTTCCATATCATCTTGACCGTTGGGTTATGCTGCCCCTTTCAGGAGTAGGACACTAGGTGGAAAAAAATGGACTACGCCTATAGGGCAGTCCTAAGGGGGTTTACTCCCACTTCCTGCTATAGGGACTTGAGTTTTTTTTTTTTTTTTTTTCCAACAGGAGTAAGGACCTAGCTCCCTGCTGGGATCTTTGGTCCTAGCATTTTTTCCCCTTTTTTTTTTTTTTTAAAGAGAACTTTTTTTTTTTTTTTTTTGCTATTTTCCTTCTACAGTCAAGTCTGTTCCAGTGAGAACTAAAATTGGCTGCCAGACTGGATGATGCACTGGATATCCTAGATCCTTTACGGTCTCCACAGTATGGTGAGCGTGTGCAGACCGCGCTAGGTCGGTCACGAGAGAGCCCCACTGGACAGGGGCTGGCTGGTGAGTTAAACGTCGTCTCACGGGGACGCTCACGACTTAGTCGCGGCCTGAGTCGCAGCCTACCTCTGGCCTGCAGCACCCCCCATTCCAAAATAGGGAGGTGATCTGCCTGGAGTGGTGCCTGCCCGTTTCCAAGGTGTGGTGAGTAATGTCCCCCCTCTCCTCTTGGGAAATTTTGGGGTGGATGTTGGCCCCTTCGAAGGTTGATAGCCCCACCATGTGTCCTTCCTACCCTAATGGTACTCGCCAGCGGGGTTCCCCCTTTTTTTTTGGGGGGGGGGGGGGTTGTACAGAATTTGCTGACGGTCCCCAGGTTACTATGGAGTCCTTGAAGCATGCGTCACCACCTGACCCCATTCTCAGTAGCTGAGGGTGCTTCTGGCTCTGTCCGCTCTGGTGGCCATGATGGTGGTCCTGCAGTCCTGCATCCTCAAGTTCTGAGGCTGATTTGGCCGCCGTGGACACGGCTTACCCCGCCAGTTCTGCGTCTATGCACTTGGGAGTGCTAACAGGGAGGATGAATCCTTTTCCACCACATCTGCGCAAGAAAAGGCACTTGAGGCACTGATTGGATCAGTGTGGGAAACTTTCATAATGGAGGACACAACTAATGCTGTTCCGGTGCAATTTGGTACCCACAGACTGTCCAAGGTGACTAAGGTGTTCCCTTTCCTGCTTATTTCGACATAATTGTTGCAAGTCCCCAAAATGCATGGTTGGTATACCAAAGTGTTTCGCTAGGAGGTATCCTTTTGAGGCGTCCCTCTTAAAGAAGCTGACTGTTCCAATCGGTGGCAGATTCTCAGGTTGCATCTCAGGTTACATAGTTCCATAGTGAGGTTGAAAAAGAAGTGTGTGTGTGTGTGTGTGTGTGTGTGTGTGTGTGTGTGTGTGTGTGGTGTTACCCATACATTGTATACCCCTGTATGTTGTGGTCTTTAAGGTGCCCATCTAATAGTTTTTTGAAACTTATCGATGCTCCCTGCTAAGTCACACTGCTACCAGTGGAGGATGCTCTGTCTTTTAAAGACCCAGTGGACAGGAAGGCTGAATCTCTGGTCTGCTACCTTTTTTTTACTGTGGCAGGTTCAATTTTAAGGCCCGTGTTTTTCCCAGACCTTGGCGGAATGGGCAAAGTTTCGCCAGGAAGTTGCGCCAGGATTTGGAAGGGGGTCAGCATCCTCCTGAGCTGGCGGATCATGTGATACAGGGGTTATAGTATATCTGTGACCCTTCGCCGCATCATTTGACTTAAATGCTGGTCTGTGTACCAGGCATGCAAAAAGGCACTGACGGATTTCCCCTTTGTGGGAGACCACTTTGAAGCTTCTGTGGAACAGATCATTAAAGGTCTCACGGGAGGTAAGAGCATCCATCTTCCGCAGGTTACTAAAAGCAGAGAGCCTCGCTGCAAACGTGGTCCTGTCTTCTCGGCCCACAAACAGCCCTTTCGTCCTGCGGGGTTGCAGGACAAGGGTTCAGATTTCTCCTGTACCTTCTCGAAAAGGTTCCAAGAGACCCTAGGTTGGGAAGTCAAAAGCGGGCTCTGCTGGTCCTGCAGACAAGTCCTCCTCTGCCTGAAGGGGCACCCTTACCCGTTCATGGGGTGGGGGGGACGTCTTCGCTTCTTTCCAGACCCATGGACCTCTTTTATTCAAGACAAATAGGTCCACAAGTTAATCCAGTCACAAGATCAAGTTTGGTCCTTGCCTTTGGCAAGGTGCTTTCCTTTCAACCTGCGCTGTCCCCAAATCGGCTGTAGGGCCTTCGTGGGGTGGTTCAGGATTTATGCTCCCAAGGAGTGATCGTACAAGCTCCAGAGTCTGAACTTTTTCAAGGGTTTTATTCAAACCTATTTACTGTCCCCAGGAAGGAGGGCAGAGTCCATCCAATCTTGGATCTCAAGGCCCTGAACCACTTTGTGCGGGTTCAGAAATTCAGAATGGGGTCCATTTGCAAGGTAGTGTCCTCCCTTCATCAAGGGGGTTTTCTGGCCTCTATCGATATCAAGAACGCATACCTTTATATCCCAATATATGTATCTGGTACCAGCGTTTTTTTCGCTTTGCTGTAGGAGCACTATCAATTTGTGACGTTACCCTTTGGTCTTGCCTCAGCTCCTCGGGTGTTCACAAAAGTGTTGACCCTGATGTTAGCCTTGCTCAGGCAGAGGTGGTTCAGCGGTACTGGAGTTCGGCTGGGCACTGAATTTTCAAAAATCAGCTCTCTACGTCCAACAAATTAAACTACCAGGGCCTGACTCTGGATTCAGCCTCGGCTCGGGTGTTTCTTCTGGAAACTGCTTAAGTTGCAGCATGCGATTCGGCTCCTGTTGTCCAACCGCCAGTCATCTCTCAGGACTTGCAAACAAGTGCTGGGTTTGATAATCTCCACTGTCAAGGTGGTTCTGTTTGCTCAGTTTCATACCAGACCTGCAAAAGGAGATTTTGGCCAAATGGGATAAGAACCCTTGGTCCCTGGACAATCTGATCCTGTTGAGCCGAGGTACGAGGGGATTCTTGCTGTGGTCGTTGTTTCCCGGCGCTTAGGCAGGGAAAGTCCTTTTTTCCCCTGTACTGGATGGTGGTTTGCACGGACGCCAGCCTGTCCGGGTGGGGAGGTGTCTTGGGCATGGAATCGGTGTCACGTCTGCTGGAATTTCTACAAAGAGGTGTAGACCAGCATTTGGCCCTGGGCACCATTAGAAGGGTCCAATTTTCAGATTTGGCAATATTTTTTCCAACTCGGCTGGCCACAATCTCCTTGGTTCACACCTTCCTGCAGGGGGTTCACCATTTAGCTCTTCCGGTAAGGTCCCCGGTGCTTCCACGGGATCTTAATCTGGTACTGTCGGTTCTTCAAAAACTGAAAATATTTGAACTTTCTCTGCTTACTGTCACAGCAGCTATTACTTCTGCGCGCAGGGTGTCGAAACTGGTTGCGTTGTCCTGTCGGTCACCTTACCTGGTGGTTCTCAGGGACAAAGTAGTGCGACGCCCCTGTCTGTTGTTCCTTCCCAAGGTCGTCTCAGGGTTCCAATTAAAAGAAGACCTTGTGTTGCCTTGCCCTAAGCCGAAACATCCTAAAGAAATTGCCCTACATTCTCTGGGTGTGGTTCGGGCCATCAGTGTGTATTTGGGGGCAACTTGAGTCCATTCGCAAGTCGGATTCTTTATTTGTTCTTACATAATGTTCCTGTAAGTGGCATGCTGCTTCCGCTGCAACCATTTTTCTGGATGAATAAGGCAGACGGTGGTGCAGGCCTATTCCATCAAGGGTCAGGTTCCTTCTTTCCCTGTTAAGGCGCATTCTACAAGGGCGCTTGGTGCCTCCTGGGCCTTCCGTCATCAGGAGTCAGTGGTCCAGGTTTGCAAGGCGGCCACCTGGTCATCTGTGCACAGTTTTTTACAAGGTGGATGTCCTTGCATCTGCGGATGCTGCTTTTGGCTGCAAAAGTTTTGCAGGCTGCTGTTGCAGAGGCTCATGCCTCTTGAGGGTGTATTTTTTTCCATGGTAGGTGAGCTCTATTTGTTCCTGGTTGAGCTCTTTGGTTACCTGGTTGGCTATGTTTAGCCCTTTGGAAATTCTGTTCATGGCCCTGTGTTTTCTCATTTCCCCACCCCTCATACTGTCACTGCTTTTGGGACATCCCAACGGTCAAGATATGGAGCGGTGTCCATCAATGAACAAAGAGAACTGGATTTTTGTCTGACCTTTTAAAATCCTATTCTCTGATAATTGACACACAGCACCCACCCCTCTGTGGATTGGGTTATGTATTCTTCTGAAACTTCTTGTTTAAAAACTGAAGTCCTATAAAAGGGAGTGGGAGTATACCCCCTTGGACTGCCCTATAGACGTGGTCAATTCTTTTTTTTTTTCGCCTAGTGTCCTACTCCTGTAGAGGGCAGCATAACCCAATGGTCAAGAAGATATGGAGCTGTGTCCGTCAATGAACATCAGAGAAGGATTTTACGGTAAGACAAAAATCCAGTTTTTTTGTTATCCATACACAGGTTGATATTCTTAGGCCAGCAATGGTAGCAACCATATTTACCTTTTTACAACTTTTTTCAAAATTTAAAGGCATTAGTATTTTATCTCCTATGCATGAGTACAGTACATCATTTTTGATTTGGATTCTAATTTTTTATTTTGTAATTCCATAGATGATTCTCCTCCAGCGGAGAGGGAGCCCGGAGAGGTTGTGGACAGCCTGGTAGGGAAACAGGTTGAATACGCCAAAGAAGATGGATCAAAAAGGACTGGCATGGTAATTCATCAAGTCGAAGCCAAACCCTCAGTTTACTTCATTAAGTTTGATGACGATTTCCATATTTATGTCTATGACTTGGTGAAGACCTCCTAAGTGACTTTTTGGACTTTTGCCAAGCTAATGGATCCGTCAAGTGTAAAATTTGTAGAAAAAAAAATGAATCCCGCTTTCGGATTACAGAAAATCTCAGATATTCCTGCAATCTCACACCTGTTTATTGGAGTAAAAAAAATGAGCATTTTTGGGAATAACGTGTTTCATTCTTCCTTACAAAGGAATAAACCACTTTTTGCAACGGACCCATTTTTGAAGCTGGGAACTTGCTTTAGGAAAAAAAACTCAAAGCAGTAGGTATTCGAGGGCAAAAGAAGAATGGAAGAGCCATGTGAATGCTTATGATTAAAAAAATAATGCATTTCATTAAGCACTCATTCCTACAAGGCACTGTTTGGTATATCAAACTTCTCTACCGTAGGTGTCTGTCCCTTATTTTAGCTTCCAGCATCCCTGTTGAAGGCACTATGGGTAAATTATACTTGTGCTAAAATCTAGCAAAACATTGCACTGTGAAGTCTTGCTGTGTGCCTCTATAACATTTCACTATCCTTTGTAAAGCTCAACACATACATTGGATGTCCATTGGCAGTAGATTGTTCTAAAGATCAGCATCCATGTCACTGCCCATGCAGATCTCTACATGAAAGCATATGTATTAATACAAATAGACATGGCTTTTTTTTTTTTTTTGGTTGGTATTAAGACATGATGTTGTAGGCTGTTGGGCAATTCTGTATTATGCAAAATGATGTGCTAAAAGTATTTCTCCAGTGTTAATTCTGTCTTACATTGTGCAAACTGTGTAGTGGTAACGCTTCACATGTTATCCCTTTGCCGCCTTTTTGTTTTTTTCTCTCTCCCCCCCCCCCCCCCCCATTTCTACCGCCTATTTTTAGTAAGTTTTTTTTTTTTTTTTTTTATATGTATGAAACCCTGTCAAGGTGTATTTAATAAAATGGTAAGCAAAGCTTGTAACTTGTTTTGAAGTCCACTATGATATACTTTTCCAAATAAAATGAGCAACTGCGAGAACTATTTTTTATCACGCTGTCTCAACATCTTATAGCACAACTTGAATTCCTCCATCCCCCCGCTCACCCCCCCCTTCCTCCCCGCTCGCCCACCTAAAGAAATGCATAACAAAACCAGTCCAAATTCAAAAGAGAAAAAAAATTAAATTTTCTCTGGTTTGTGCCGTATAGAACCCAGTTCCAAATCTGAAAAGAATACAACATGGAGTCAACTCTAGTGTTTTTTGCTGTACAGGTAGGGATAGAGGGTGCTGGAAGAACGACCATGTAACCGTTATAAAACATTAACAGTTGTCCTAGGCATTGTATTTTCTCTATCAGTAATATCTGATTTTTGTTTCCTATTGCATATACTGAATTGAAAATGCTACACATTGCCAAATCACACTGTTATTTTCCCATTCCCAAATACTAATAGTATATATTTATCTCTCACTGTAATGTTTTGGCAGCACAAGTAAAGCTTCGGTTTACCCTATGGCAGTTTGGAAGTTGTCAGCAAGGTGTAATGCAGTGGAGTCTGTTTGCTGAAGTTAAACTTGAGCTACAGTAGATTGTGGCTAATGAACCAGTAGTCAGCAGTTCATGGCGTGCAGGCTGATATTGTTTGTAACAGTCATCCTGCAGTACTGCATCTGAAAATGCATTAGTAGCTGGGGATTGTGAATTTGAGCAGCTATAGCATTATAGGTTTAGACACTAAAAAAAAAAAAACTTGTGCCAACATTTATTTCAGTACGAAGATAAGCTACAAAGTAAATGTCTGCAGCATATAAGATTTTGATAGAATTAGCCAGTCTCAGAGCCATGGCTTAAAAGGAGTAACTGTGTATGTAAATATTGCGGATACATAATCACATAACTTAAGTGGCATCTACCCCCTTATCCCACAATTTGATGATGTTTTAGGCTCTGTTCACACTGCTGCGCAGCGGCATAGTCATATGACTTTGCCTGCAACTGTGTCCTGCGACTTCCTTCCAGCTTGGATGCTTTCTAGAAGCATGTAAAATGGCTGAAATCACACCCAAGTCAGGCCAAAGTAGTGCAGGAACATTTTCTGAAGTCGGAGCGACTTGTGTAGCATCAGTTAAGACTTATCGGGAAACCTTTGAATTTGACATATAATCAGACTTCAAGTGTCACCAGTCGGATCCCATGTTGCAGCAGTGTGAACCGAGCCTTAGAGGAATCGGTTAGGGTTTGAGATATATTTGTCTCCTTTTTCCCTCTTTGATGGGCTTCTGAAATTAAGCATTTGCTTCCTGTTAATGCATGTGACTGCTGAACTGTTACATCCTTGGAAACACACATTTTGTAGCTTTTTCTGTTTTTAGTTGTTACTTTTGCCTTTTAAGGCACGTGCCTCTTTTAAGTTACCCATTAAGGATTATTGTAATAATTATAACCATTGCTGCCATTGCAGTTTAGTGCCCTCTGGTCCACCAAAGCTCTAATGTAGTCAGTAAACGGCTTATTGGGTACTTTTTTTTTTTTTTTTTTTTTTTTTTGTTACACACTAAGTTCTTAAAACACATAGCTTTCTTGTGCGTTGAACAAAGTGCATAGATTTGCAAGTGCTTCTATCCTGAAGATCTCTAAAATGAATTTTATTGACTCTGAAGAGTCCTGCATGTAAATCTCAAAGCAGAGCCTGGCTCCGTGAGCCCCCCTTCCCAGTCCTAGTTTGTAACACTTGATAAATGTGCATGTGTGCAATTGGGGGCACACAGTTTGTATAGTTAATTGGGCTACAGTGTATTTTCTGTTTGTTTTTGTTTTTTTGCTGTCTTTATATTGGCCTATATTTTATCCTTAAATGTAGAATAACTTGGTAACCAATCTGTTGTTTTTTTTTTTTGTTTTTTTTTATATTCACATTTTCTGTACTTTTTGTATGCATTTGTTATCTTTAATTCAACCTGCGTGCAGCTGATTTAAAAAATGAGGGAATTCATCTCTGGTGGGCTTTGTTAGGGCTCATGTTTCAGATCTGCATGCAGTGCTTTGCATACTGTTAATTTACAGTCGGCTTATGGGTGTAAGGGCCTATTGTCCATAAATATCACCAAACTGCAAGCGGTCTTTTGTACACTACGTTCCTTTTATATATTTTTTTTTTCTCCTGCTGTACAGTTGTATTTTGTGCGTGCTAACAGATTGCCATGTAATATTACATAAAATTATATATAAAGAATATAATTGACAAGACCATTCTTTTTGCATGCTTGGGTAGTATGTTAACTAACAAAATAAAGTTGCATGTTTAAATGGTTGGCTTTTTTCCATTTTTTTTTTTTTTTTTTTTGCATCTCCTTATTACATTTTTCATTCCTCCTCACTCCCTCTTCCTTCTTTTCTTTTTTTTTTTTTTTTTTTTTTTTTTTTTTTTTATGGGTGAATGTAGGAGTAACCCTGTAAACCAAAATCTTTGAAAACTGAAGGGATGGTACCTTCTTCACTAGGACATTTTTGCATTTCCCTGCCTTTGCTGCAAGCTGCATGAAGATTACAAAACTAAAATAAACATCCATGAACCTTTAGGCCTCATTCATACCATGTGCGGAGATGTGGGTTTTTATGCGCCTGTCTTTGCAAGGGCACAAAGCAAACCATTGTTTTCCATGTACTCCGTTCACACCGCAATGTTGGTATAATTTGCAGATTTTTATGCTCAAAAATATGCAACGTGCAGTTTTCTGCACAGAAAAAAAAACTCGCATTACACCAATATTATATGAACAAGAAATTGGAGAACCTTCACGTATTCTAATGTTTTATTATTCATTCTGAAACTTCTGGTCTGCCAAAAGAATCTGCAAAACAAGACCTTTTTTTAGGAACCTATTAAGCATAAAATGCAAGCTGGTTAATAAAAAATTAAAAACTTCAAATGCTTTGACACCCATTTTCAGTCAGGTGCGGTTTTAAATTTTTTTTTTTTTTTTTTCTTGTATTGTTGCAAAGCTAGATGTCTGGTAGTTAGAAGTGTTTGGTGTCCATGCGTAGTGTGACTTCTCAAAAAAACGAAGGTGTCCCAGCAAAGGTTATGAAGTGATTTCCTAGTGCCATCTGCTAAAGTTCTGGTCATGCTTGGTCCAAACTTATGTGTTTATAAACGAGGGTTGACAAATTAATATGGAACTCTGTATTTTTTCTAGCCTAGAGCTAACTTGAAGTACACAAGGAACACAAAATTCCATAGATGAAAAGTAACTTTAAAAAGCCAGTTTTGGCAAACCTGCTTTTCTGGGATTTGTCAAGCACAATATATTGGTATGCAGCAAAATGCTATGGTAAGTATCTGAAGGGTGTGAAAATTTGATAGTGGATTTGGGTATAAAAGCAGCTGTTTGAGAATTCTTGTACTTCAACACACATTTTCTACATTATGTCAAATGGTTACAAGTTTTCTCAAACCTGCTTTTGCCACAAAACTCACCTTAAAGATAAATGGGTACTGCAGGCCTGTATTTAACTTGACGGCCTTGGGTTTTCAGATTGGTGGACAACTAGCATCATTTAATCCACTTCCTTTGTGCTCAAACAGTCATTGATCAGCCCCCAAGCTGTGACCAGACAGTGGCTAGGTTAACATATATGCGATTGTGTTTGCACAGACACAGCAGCCCATTTATTTGAATAGGGTGCTGTACCTGTGGGAAACAGGAAATATCAATGCACCTTTTTAAAATCGCAGCTGCATGGAAACCGCATGGTGCTTTTGCACCATGCAGGTTTCCCTCGCCAGAAAACTTGCTGCATTTTTGTGTGATGGTTCTAGTAGAAATGAATGGCACCTCTGCGTGTCTGCCTAAAAGCAGCCTGTTTTTGCCTGTGTGTCTGTAAATGCATGCGATTTACATGCATTCCTGCACTCGCAGATTTGTGAACCTGAATTGGAGAAGTAGCAGGGAGTGAGTTCATGCCCCTGTGCCACTATACTATATAGGCACGTCAAAAGGCTTATAACAGTTCAAATTCAGGTACTTTCACTGCTTGCATTTAAATATATTTAATGTTGTATTTGTAAATCCAAAACTGCGTTGGTTTGTCTTGTATCTGCCTGGCCTCAAGCTTTGAGCGCGAGCATGTAATATAGTCATTTCCTGACTCATATAATATACTAGGTTTGGGGCAGTGAACTAGACCTAATCCCTGTAACAAATTGGCACCTGAATTAGGGGAATGACTGCATCCCTCATTGCATACATGCACAAACTTTAACCACTTGCCAACCGCCCCACGTGTGTGTATGTATGTTTGTGTGTGTGTGTGTGTATATGTATGTGTGTGTATATATATATATATATATATATATATGTGTGTATATTAGGGCTGCACGATATTGGGAAAAAAATCACATTGCGATATTTTTTCCCCAACGATGTATATTGCGATATTTATACCCGTCTCTTCCTGGTGTACATTGTACAGTCGCCTCCCCTCCGTATTTGGTACCTTCTTGGCAGCCTCGGCTCACGTGCGCTCCCTCCGCCTCTTCTGTTTGTCCCTTATGATCGGGCTGTGAAGTCGGTTCTCCCGGAGGGAAGTGGGAAACTCTCTGGCTGGGGGCAGACGGAAACGCGGAAAGTGGGGGTAACGCTGGGAGTTGTAGTCCTCTCCACCAGGCAGCTCCTTCGCACCGGAAGCACACTCCCAGTCCCCACAATACACTTCCGCCCCACAGCACAGCGAACCAATCACGTCGTGAGTAGCGGCATGGCGAACCAATCAGGTGTGTAGGCACGTGTGATTGGTTCCCTGTGCCGCTGCTCACCGCTCAGTCAGGAGAGCTGCAGGATGGATGTCGGGCTGTATTCTTCTACCTTCACTGAGAGTCCCCAATATCGCATGATCCGGCGATGTGACTATCGCCCATGCCCGCAGCACGATATTCGATGTTACATTGAATATCGTTCAGCCCTAGTGTGTGTGTGTGTGTGTGTGTGTGTGTGTGTGTGTGTGTGTGTGTATATATATATATATATATATATATATATATATATATATATATATATTCTCCTCAATCCAAAAAATGCTGCTGTTGAAAAATACTAATATTTTATAAAGAAAAAAAAGTGACACAGTGCAAAAAATGGGGTATGCCAAATAAAGTGACAGATGCTTGAATAATAAAGTGCAATAGTGCAACCTAAATTTTCAACCTCACCCCAACATGAATAGTTAAGTGAAGTGCTTCAATAGTGCAAATTGGATACAAATAATACTTGTAATAGATAATATATACATAATTAATCTATAAAACTTGCAATAGTGCATATATAAATTCATTACGTAAAGTCCAAAAAAATGTTCAGCTCTCTAAGCAGGTAGCCAGTGAAAGTGCAGTGTGCTTAGGTGGTGCTCCTTATGTAAATCGGTGACAATCCGTGCCAAAAAAAGTGCAATGATGTGAGGGTCCACTCCCTATGGATACTTCCACTTACCAGACTGCCAGGACCCCTTAGCAATATTGCATGTTGGTCAAACGCGCTTAGTCCGGTGTGGAATGGGATCTTTTCTTTTAGGGCTGGTCTGTTGGACTCCAGTAATCGATCTCTCCCTGGTGGGCCAATAAGTATGGGACCATAAGGAAGGAAGACTCAGACTAGTGTAATTCCGTTTTAGATAATTTATTGGATAAAGCATAAAATAACACTCACATTTTAGGAGTAGAAAAAAGCCTTGCAATAGTATAATCTCCTATGCAGAGACTTCTGGATTTGCGGCATCTGCACAGGCTGCGCTGGTCCTGGCTTGCTTTGCACCGTGACCGGAAGTGACGTGTACTTCAAGCGTAAACAGGAGATTGCGTACTTTTGGACTTTATTTATGTAATGAATTTATATATGCACTATTGCAAGTTTTTTTATTGATTTATAGATTATGTATGTATTTCAAGTATTATTTGTACCCGATTTGCACTATTGAAGCACTTCACTTAACTATTCATGTTGGGGTGAGGTTGAAAATTAGGTTGCACTATTGCACTTTTTTACTTTATTATTCAAGCATCTGTCACTTTATTTGGCATACCACATTTTTTGCGCTGTGTATCACTTTTTTGTCATAAGTCACTGATTGCCACCATTACTACTAAATAAATTACCGTAAAAAAATCCAAAAAATATCCCATAGTTGTAGACACTATAAATTTTTAAAAACCAATCTACGGTTATTGAGATTTTTTTTGTTTGCCAAAATCGTAGCAGAATACAGAATGGCCTAAACTGATGACAAAATCTTTTTTTTTTTTTTTTAATTTATTGCACAAAAAATAAAAACAGCGGTGATCAAATACCACCAAAGTTTTTATTTGTGGGGGAAAAAAGGCATCAATTTGTTTAGTGTTGCATGACCATGCAGTTGTCAGTTAAAATAACAGTGCTGTATCTCAAATGGGCTGGTCATGAGGGGGGGGGGGGGGCCTTTTGGCGCTGAAGAGGTGAATGAGGAGTTTAGACTTGCTAGTCTGTGGAAGCATTTAATGTCTTTTCACTTGGCTTGTAGTCATTCTCCTTGTTCCTGGCAAAGTGCTGCTTTTAGGCATGAAATGTGACAAGCCAAACTCTGGTTCCACAGTTCTGTCTGGTATTTTTACTACAATAAAGATCAGGATACAACACTTTGAAGTTGCTAAACAGACTAGACTCTGGGTCCTGTAGAGGTAGCAGTTTTTTTTTTCTGGGCATGTATTGGGGACAAAAGTGATTGCTGTTTTTCTATGTTCCTGCAGAAGAAAATGTGGTGCAATGAACACGTAGGCTGGTACTGCAACAAAATGACTTGAATATCAGACTTCCCACAGAAGTTATAATGCCAACACGCCTCAGTAAACTGTGGTTCAAATTTATTGGCATAGCAACGCATGTGACATGTGTTAGTGTAAGGGAGCCCTTAGTCTGCCATGTATCAAGGGGCTATTCTCCCAGGTATATTTGCTGTATTCTAATAGTTCTGAAGATTGATTCATCACTCTCTCATGAATGTGTTTCCCTTTTGCATAACATCAGTCATCTCTTTAACTACAGTATCCTAGCATGAAAAGAGTTGGTTTGATAGGGTGACTGGCATCACCCTCAAGCGGGGTTCTCTTGCAGATTTATAGGAAACACTTCAACATCCTGAAGAAGTAAAATATAAGGAAAATTTGTTTAATATCCACAGAATATATTCTCTGTGGGGGGGGGGGGGGGAGAATTCTTGCAGTGTCTCTTGCCAAAGTACTTTTAAACCTGTTACCTTCTGCCTTTTTTTTTTTTTTAAATTGCACAATCACATTGCCTATACAGAATTCTACCACTCAAGCAAATATGTAAAATATTTAACTACAGATTCCGTGAATAAATCTCATAAATTTTTATTTAATGTTCCAGTTCCTTGCAAGGACATTCTGGCTTGGCAAAACTAGGTGTTGAGCACCAGGATGTGTTAAGTTTCAAACCTATAGTATGACACAAAATTCTTTGAAATAATTTCAATTTGTGCACTATAGCTAGAAAGAATTACGGTGTACTGTTTTTGCCGCAATACTGTGTGCAGCTTTAAAAAAAATAATTTGAAAAAGAAAACCGTTTGTGTTTTAATCTTTAGAAATGTATTTTTCTCTTCATAACAGGGGTAAAATTCAGTTCTTTTGAAGGAAAAATGTGGTATGAGTGATGTGTGGCTCCCTTTTTATTTGTGTGCATTTTTCTTTAGTTCAGTTTGGGTGGAACTGTGTGCGTGCGCGTATCAAATGTGTTGTGTATGCTAACACCTAAAATCTATGCCTTCATCAAGGTTTTTTTTTTTTTTTTCTGTTTTACATTGTTACTGGCATTTAGAAGTATACCCCCATATGTTAATTATGTAAGTATTATTTTTTAATACAATTCTGGTGTAACTCTCCTGAAAATGTGTAAAATAAATTCTTTTATGTGCAACCTTTGTAGACGTTTTGTTTTTTATCTGTTTCTCAAACTTAGATATGCATGCTTTGTGTATTGGGAACTCAATGTATAAATGAACTCATCGCATTTCTGTGCACGTTCTAGCACAAAATTGACAAAATCGTTCTAAAAAGACACACAACACTTTATCCAAAAGTTTTTTTTATTTGCAGAGGACATAATTAAATCCTTACCCAAGGATCCCCACCTGTCAGATGTATGTGTGTGTATGTATGTATGTATGTAAACCACTATCGATCAATCGTCAACTAGTCTATTATAAAAATAGTTGTGAACTATTTTCATAATCGATTAGTTGGTCAGCCGATTAGTTGGCCTGCATACAGAATGCATTATTTGTTTACAAATCAGAAGACTGTGACACACACATACAGCCCAGTACACCATCCATACACGTCAGTGTCTGAGAACTGAATGTGTGAGGGGCAATGCCTCATGGCTCTAAAGGCAGATTTTTTTTTTGTTTTGTTTTTTTAACCTTGCTATAGGGGCACTCTGAAGGCAGGTGTAGCCAGAAGCATCAGGGGGACCCCAGAAAAGGCAAAACCATTACACAGTGCAGGTAAGTATAACAGTTTTGAGGGTTTTTTTCTGCCCAACAACAAATTGGCCAAAAAAGCATAAAAGCAAATCTCGTGCGCAAAAAGGTCTGCGGAAGCGGATAAAAAGCAAGCTGCAAAGGTGTAAAGCGAGCCTAATACTGGCCACACACGTATCGATTTTCGCACGAGAATATTTCTCGACCGTTCATTGAAGGAGGCAGTCCTCTGATGCATATCAGTAGGGTAATACCATCCACTACAGGAGTAGGACACTAGTCAGAATTTCTGGCTATGCCTATTGGCAGTCCCTGGGGGGATACCCTCACTCTTCCTGCATAGGATGTCCGTTTTAATCTGTCTAGTCAGGAGTAAAGGACCTAGTTCCTTGCTGGGATCTTTTTCCTGGCATAAAGTACTTTTCTCTTACGCCCAATGGTATTAGCCTTCACTAATGGGTAATGGCGCACTCTGCAGGAGCAGGCTAGGCAGATAATTGATTATCAGGTTAATACAAAAAAAACTTATACATTATCCAGAACCCAATCTGATATTACCTCAGTTTGAAGCTGCCTAGCATCGAGTAGGGCTACCTCTTCCCTGCTGAGACCTAGAATCTCCGTTTTCTTTGTTTTTTTTTTTCTGAATTTATGTATTTTTTCTTTACACAATAGATTATTTTCTCTCACTATCTCGTTAGCCAGGGATTCCTTTCCTGGAGGACCACAAGTGACTGCAGAGCTGGGCCTCGGACTGGGTATCCTAGATCCTTATGGAGTCCCAGCCTGCCATTGAGCGCCGCAGGTTACTGGTACGCCCAGGCCTCGCAACGACAGTGCCCCTCCATATGGGGACGAGCCTGCAAAGCTTCGCTGAGGATGTCTCAACCCGGATCGACCGCGTGTTGCCTGCATCCCTCCATGGCTGACGGCACCCCCACTTAGGATGGGAGGTCTCCCGTATCTGAGTGGTGCCCGCTTCTGGACTGGTGAGTACTGATACCCCCTTGTCCCTTGGGGGGTTGTGGGCCCACTCTTGGGATATAGCAGGGCTGGTGGTCTCTGTAGGATCCCCCTTCTGTCCGGGTTGTGGACTTTCCTTCCCTCCCTGCTCCCGCTGGGGGCGCTGTATGGGGTGCTGCCGGGGTCTCTCTGGGGTCCCTGATGTTGGCCAGAATGTGTTTGGACACATTTTGCCGCCGTTTGGGGCGGCCACCATGTTTTATGGTGGGCAGAATCTAAGCTCTGTGTAAGGACAGCAGCCATATTGGGTTTCTGCACAGGCTCCCGGTCGGGCGCCATCTTGGATGTGGGCAACATGCCTAGGGCATGGGCCATTTTCCCTGTGACTTTTGTTATTGACTTCAATAGGCACCTTTTGTCTGGGCTCAAGGACTGGACCTCTAGCAATGTGAGGTCTCTTCCTCATTCTCACTTTTCTCCTGTGTAAAAATGTGCTGATAGGCTGGGGATTTTTGCTAATCCTTCTGTAATTTTTCAACCAAAACGTTTTTTACTTGAGGCTAGTGTGTTTTCACGGGGGCTCTTTCTGTTACTACAGATTGGGGGGGGGGGGGGGGGGTATGGGTCAGTGGGAACCGCCAATTTAAAGGGTCGGCGGGAACCGCCGATTTAAAGGGCCAGCGTCCCTTTTTCATTTTAAGGCAAAAATGGACTCTCAGGATAATAAATCCCCTGCAGACTTGGTGGGGGGCTTCGGGTACACCTAAATCCTCTCCCATGGCCCCCATATCTGCTGCTCTGGCGACTTTGGCGTCCCAGGTGAATCTGTTGCTGTTGGCACGTTCCTTCATAAAAAAAAAAAGGCCTGTGTCCTCCCAGACTCAGAGCCCGAATTGGTTGCCACAGACGATGGTCCCCCTGAGGGGTCCCGGTCCTCCACTTTGAGACAGAAGAGGGGGATCTTCCTCCTCTGTAGCGCGGGAACACGCTACGATTGGATGCTTTCATTGCCGTCATAACAAACTCAATCTTAACAATGAGCCAGCTCAGTCAAGTAAGTGGTCCGTTTTGTTCGGGTTCTGCAGACCCCAGAAGTCGGGTCAGGCTTTTTTCCTGCCCAGGGGATTTTCACGAACTTGTGAATGGCCAGTGGCGGCGCATTTAGCACATGTTGGTGCCTAAGCGTTTCTCTTACGTCCTCCGACAGTCGCCACCTCCTCTAAGTCGTCACTGTTGGGTATTGACTTCCGCTCCGCAGGAGTAGCTAGGCATAAAGACTTAGTCAAAAGAACAAAGGCATTTGCATATACACACCCATAGGGGCTGTCCCATCTGGTCAATACCCCCCTGCAGTGACCACTCCCAACTCAGTTTTGATCTGCCTAGCGTCAGGAGTAGTTAAGCTTCCCTGTGCTGGGGCTACAGTCTCAGCGGCTATCTATCTTTTTTTATTTGATTTTCTTTTGAAAATGTCAGTTTTCTCTTACTTTACTAGCTGTTTATTTTGTCAGCTTTAGTTTTAGTTGTTTCTTCGGATGAAGATGGATCATGCGGTGCTGGGATTCGGACTGACCGCCCTGGTTCTCCAGGGCAGAGGGTCAGATGGACCCCCAGCCCACCATCGAGCGTTCAGCTATGGTTCGCCCTGGCACTATGAACGACCCATCCCTGTTCGCAGCAGGGATGCAGCCGTGAGGTGGCTACCTCACAGGACACATCTGCTATGCTGCAGTGTCATGTCCCTGGCAAATGGCACTCCCTGTCAGATGAGGACAGCGGCTTTCCGTTCATAGAGGCACCCCACGCCATCTGGTACAGGTAAGTACTTCTGTGTGGGGCCTCTGTCTGGGGTGGCAGTCCTGTGTTGCTGTGTCCCCCCCATGTCTGTGCCTGTGTGACTCCCTGATGCGGTCCCTGCGGGGATCGCTTGTGCATGCGCTGCGGTGCTGTATGTTTTTGGGGTTCCCTTCCCTGTGTCACTTCGGTGCTTGTTGGGGGTACATACTGTGTGGCGGCCGCAGCGGGGTGAATTCGCGCGGTCCGCCATTTTAGGTATGGGCAGGCATGTTTGGCTTCTCTATGGGCAATCTACATGCTGTTTTTGACGCCATCCGCCGCCATTTTGCGGTAGCCGACCGATCGTTCCGACGGCATGTCCGGCGGCCATTTTGGCGGAGCCTCCCATGGGGCAGCCATTTTCCCTGGGTCATGCGGCCTATAAGTTCAGCCTACTCTAGCAGCACTTCCTTTTCCTCTGAAGCAGGACACTCGGTGGCAACACTCTGCGGGGCTCTGCAGGTTATTGCTCTCAATATCTTTCTGTATTGTCATTTCTGGCTCAGTTTTGTTCTCTCCTGTTGGGGGGTCTTTGTCAATGTAGCTGAGGCGGTGGGCTGCGCACTCCGCGGCGCTCTTAAAGGGACAGTACTATCGTATTGCACTGTTGTTTTTTTTGTCACCTTGAGCAATGGATTCTCAGGACAGCAAATTCCCCCCAGCTCTGGTGGGGGTCCCAAGTTCTCCTGTGGCCCCTCTGAGACCTGATTTGGCTGCTGTAGGGGCGACCTTGGTGTCAAACATGGAAATGCTGATGGCTGAACGTGCTGCTAAAGAGGCCCAGATTGTCTCTCTCCTCTGATTCAGATGGTGATATGGCTGCTGCGAGCGTGCCCTTTTCAGGGTCTCGCTCAACCTTGGACCTGCTGGGGTCTGAGGGGGAGGCAGAGGTGGAAGGGGTTGATACCTCTTCCCCGGGGTCGCCTGAAGAGCGGGCGACCATGGATGAATTAATTGTTTCTGTTAGGGAAACACTACATTTGGAGGATGAGCCCAGTCCTCCGGGCATTGTGTCCTCATTTGGGACGCACAGGACCTGCAAGTCGGCGCAGGTTTTTCCCTGCCCACCTGAGTTTCATTACACTGTTAATGAAATGTGGCGCACATTAAAACGTCCATTCCTGGTACCTAGTCGGTTCAAATTGCTTTATCCTTTTGCACCGGCTACGGAATCGCAATGGTGTGTGCCTCCACAGGTAGATCACACTGTGGCCATGTTAAACGAGGCTACCTTGGTTCCTTCTGAGGATGCCCCGGTTTTCCGGGATCCCACGGACCGGGGGTTGGAGTCTCTAGCCCGTCATTCCTATACGGTGGCGGGCTCGTTGCTCAGACCCCTTTTCGCGTATGTTTTGGTGGCTCAGGCGGTGGCAGATTGGACTAAGGTGCTTAGGAGCAACCTCGTGTCTGATGATGTTCCGCCTGCCCGGCTGGAAATGGTGGATCAAATCCACCAGGGAATCATGCATCTGTGTGATGCGGCCTTGAATGAGGCCCCCTTAGTAGCATGCCTCTCTAGTGTCTCGGTACTTAACCGGCGACTGATATGGCTGAAGAGCTGGTCGGCTGACCAGTCCTCGCGGAAAACAGTTGCTGATTTTCCCTATGCTGGCTCTCACCTTTTTGGCGAGGCGTGGATACCCTGGTAAAAGGAGTCACGGGGGGCAAGAGCACCATGCTGCCCCAGAACCCGAAGAACAAGTCCTTTCAAGGCAAGCGGGGTTCTGCGCCTAGATCCACTCAGGGGTCCCTTCGTGCCTTTCGGAACCAATCCAAGGGCAAGCCCTTCAAGGCCCAGGGCAGTCAGAAGAAGCCCTGGGCGGGTAAGCAGAAGTCTGGCAATGCCGGCTCGGCGGGTCAATCCGCCTCTGCCTGAAGAGGCGCCCTCACCCATTTCAGGGGTGGGGGGACGTTTGCGCGGTTTCCTCCAACCTTGGCTGCTCCGGATATCGGACAGGTGGGTTCTGGAAATCGATTGGGATACAAGATCGAATTCCTTTCCCGGCCGGCGGACAGATTCTTTCCCTCAAATCTTCATTTGCCTCCGGGGCGTCTGCAGGACCTGCATCAAGCGGTGCAGGACCTTGCTCAGGGGGTGATTGTCCCGGTGCCTCATCGGGACAGGTTTCGGGGGTTTTATTCAAACAGTTCACTGTGCCCAGAAAGGAAGGCAAAGTGCGTCCTATTCTTGACCTGAAAGCGCTGAACCGCTTTGTGCGTGTTCGGAAGTTCCGTATGGAGTCTCTCCGTTCGGTGGTGGCCTCCTTGTGTCCAGGAGAATTCCTGGCCTCGATAGATCTGAAAGATGCGTACCTGCACATCCCCATTTTCGAGGGTCATCAGCGGTACCTTCGTTTTGCTATCACAGAGGATCACTACCAGTTTGTGGCGTTACCTTTCGGTCTCGCTTCGGCACCAAGGGTGTTTGCCAAAGTGTTGGCACCGGTTCTGGGCCTGCTGAGGGCTCAGGGCATTGCGGTCTTGGGTTACCTGGACAATCTACTTCTGAGATCACGTGCCAGCCAGGACCTAGTGCGCGATCTGTCCACCACGGTACAGACGCTCCAGGAGATCGGATGGACCATCAACGTTCAGAAATCGACGTCTCCATCGCTTCGTCTTCCCTACCTGGGAATGATTCTGGACTCTGCTCAGGCAAAGGCGTTCTTGCCAGAGGACAAGCTCTGGACTTTGCGGGACGAGATCAGGTCCCTCAGGGACAGCCCGTCCTCGTCACTCAGGGCCTGTATGCGGGGCCTGGGGTTGATGGTTTCGGCCTTCGAGGCGATACCCTTTGCTCAGTTTCACACGCGGGCTCTCCAAGCGGAGATCCTGGTCAGGTGGGACAGACTGCCTCAGTCCCTGGATCTGTGTGTCTCCTTGAGTCGTCAGACCAGATTGGCTCTTCTGTGGTGGCTCCAGTCCCCGTCGGTGGCGGAAGGCAAGTCCTTCCGTCCGTTGGTGTGGACGGTGATCATCACGGATGCCAGCCTGTCGGGCTGGGGTGGAGTCCTGGGCAACCTGTCTGCCCAAGGCACTTGGTCGGAGGAGGAGTCCTCCCTCCCGATAAATGTGCTGGAATTGCGAGCGATAAAACTGTCTCTTCCAGTGGTCGGACCGTCTTCGGGGCCGTCCTGTCCGGGTACAGACGGACAATGCTACTGCGGTGGCTTACTTCAACCACCAAGGGGGCACCAGGAGTGCCCGGGAGGTGACCGACATTCTGTCTTGGGCCGAGACTCCTGTCCCGGCGATCTCGGCAGTTCACATTCCGGAGGTCTTACAAATGCTATGTGCGAGGTGGGGATCCCCGGACGTGGATCTGTTCGCATCCCGGCTAAAACGGAAAGGTGGAAAAGGTTCGTGGCAAAGCGTGATCCGCTGGCGGACGCCTCGGATGTGTTGGTAGCCCCTTGGCATCAGTATCGTCTGATGTATGCCTTCCCCCCCCCGATTCAGTTGCTGTCCAGGTTCCTCCGCAGGTTAACCTCAGAACCGCACCTGGTGATTCTGGTGGCTCCGGACTGGCTGAGCCGGTCCTGGTACGCCGACGTTGTTCACCTGGCAGTGGCGCCTCCGTGGCGTCTGCCTCTGCGGGAAGATCTCCTGTCTCAGGGTCCGATCTTACATCCTGCTTTACAGTCGCTGGCTTTTACGGCCTGGCTGTTGAGACCCAGGTTCTCCCCTGGCTCCTACTCGGTGTCGAGTGTTGGCCTTCCTCCAGTCTGGTGGGGACCAGCGCCTGGCGCTGGCCACGATCAAGGGCCAGGTGTCTGCACTGGCTATTCTTTTCAAACGCCCTGTGGCGTCTCATTCCCTGGTTCGCACCTTCATTCAAGGTGTGCGAAATTTGGCTCCTCCCAGGAAGGAGCCCTTACCTCCATGGGACTTGAACTTGGTTCTGTCCGTGTTACAGCGTGCTCCCTTTGAAAACATTCGGGAAATATCGTTGCCTCTGCTGTCTAAGAAGGTTGCCTTTTTGGTGGCGATCACGTCGGCTCGCAGGGTGTCAGAACTGCCAGCGTTATCTTGCCGTTCTCCGTACTTGGTGATTCACCGGGATAAGGTGGTTTTGCGTCCGCATCCCTCCTTTCTTCCTAAGATGGTCTCTGAGTTCCACATTAATGAGGACATTGTCCTGCCTTCGCTTTGTACGAAGCCTAAGCATCCTAAGGAGGTTGCTCTGCATTCCTTGGATGTTGTCAGAGCGATCAGGGTTTACCTGTTGTCTACGGAATCTTTTCGAAAAACAGATTCCCTCTTTGGGGCATTGCGGTCCTCAGTTACCTGGATGACCTTGTTAAGGTCGAACTCGTGTGAGATCTTGGCGAATGATCTGGCCGTGGCGGTTCAGACACTTCAGGAATTTGGGTGAACCGTCATTTTTCAGAAGTCAACACTGACGCTCTCTACTCGTCTCCAGTACCTAGGGGTGGTCCTGGACTCTGCTCTCTCGGGTCTTCCTTCCGGAGGACAAACTCGGGACTCTGCTGGAGGAGATCAGAGCTCTCAGGAACGGCGATCTCTCCTCTTTGCGGACCTGCATGCGGGTTCTGGGCCTGATGGTCTCGGGCTTCGAAGCAGTTCCGTTTGCTTTAATTTCACACCAGGTCTCTGCAAGAGGAGATCCTGGACAGGTGGGACAAGGACACCTCAGTCCTTGGAAAGGAGTATTTCCTTAAGTCATCCGGTGCGGTCAGATCTCCTGTGGTGGTTCCGGCAGCAGTCCTTGACACAAGGTCAGTCCGTCCGACCTTTGTTATGGACGATTGTCACCACGGATGCCAGCCTGTCGAGCTGGGGAGGAATTCTGGGCACGCTTTGCGCCCAGGGGACGTGGTCGGCGGGGGAGACTTGGCTACCGATCAACGTCTTGGAGCTCCGAGCAATCAAGCTTTGTCTGTTCCGGTGGTCATCTCTGCTTCAGGGGTGTCCGGTGTGGGTACAGACGGGCAATGCCACGGCTGGGGCTTATGTCAATCACCAAGGGGGCACGAGGAGTGCCTGGGCAGCTAAGGGAGTGGCCGAGATTCTGTCCTGGGCCGAAGCATGTACCTGCGTTCTCAGACGTTCTCATTCTGGGTGTGGAACACTGGCAGGCGGACTATCTGAGTCGCCAGACTTTGGACCAAGGGGAATGGTCCCTATGTCCGGAGGTGGTTCACCTCCTGTGCGCCCGGTGGGGGACCCCAAGCGTGGATTTGTTTGCGTCCCGTCTCCACAAAGAGGTGATAAGGTTCGTGGCCAGAATTCGCTCCCGGGTACTGTATACTTTTTCTCCGATTCAACTGTTGTCCAGGTTCCTCCGCAGTTTGGCGTCGGAACGGATGTCAGTCTCAGTCGGATGTGGAAGAGGAGGATTCCTCTTCAGCATCAGCACGGGACCGCGCTGCAGTGTCCGCGCTTATTAGCTCTGTTAAAGAACCTTTAAATTTGGATGATGAGCCCCACCTGTCGGGTAAGCGGTCTCCCTTTGGGACCCGCAAAGCCCAAAAATCGGGTCAGGTTTTTCCCTGCCCCGCCGAGTTTCATGATACCGTGAATTAACAATGGCGCCATTTAAAAAGGAATTTTGTGGTGCTAAAGATTTCAGTACCGTTTATCCCTTTGCGGATCCGGTGGATTCTCGCTGGACTGCGACTCCTAAGGTGGACCACACTGTGTCCAGATTGAATAAGGCCACTTAAATGTCTGCAGAGGATTCTCCGATGTTTAAAGACCCGGCGGATAGGCGGGTGGAAACTCTTTCCCGCCACATCTATCTGGTAGCGGGTTCCTCGCTTTGGTGATGGTCTCTCAGGCTGTTGTGGAGTGGGCCAAGGAGCTTAAGCGCACTCTGATTGCTGACTCCACCTCTCCTGCGGCTCTGGAGATGGCGGATCAAATGGGTCAGGCTGTTTTATACCTGTGACGCGGCCTTAGATGAGGCCCCTTTAGTCGCATGTCTTTCAGCGGTCGCAGTTGCGATTTGTCGCATCGTTGGTTAAAAAGCTGGTCGGCCGACCAATCTTCCAAGAGGACAGTGTCTGACATCCCTTGTGCGGGGAGTCGTCTTTTTGGGGACTCTGGATGAACTGGTCAAGGGGATCACCGGGGGCAAGAGCACTCTGTTGCCCCAGGTGTCCAGGGGAAAATTGTTCTGCGGCAAGCGGGGTCCCTCCTTTAAACCTAACCAGGGGTCCTTTCGTGCCTTCAAGGCACAAGACAAAGGTAAGTCCTTCAAGGCCTCTAGTGGCCAGAAGAAGCCTTGGGTGGGCAAGTCAAAAGCTGCCCACACTGGCACAGCGGCTCAGTCCGCTTCGACCTGAAGGGGCGCCCTCACCCGTTTCAGGGGTGGGGGGACGTCTGCATTATTTTCCTGAACCTTGGCTGGCCAAGATTCAGGACAGGTGGGTTCAAGAACTAATTTGGTTAGGGTACAAGATTGAGTTTTGATCGCGCCCAGCAGACAGATTCTTCATTTAACCCCTGATGGTTTACGAGATCTCCATCAGGCGGTTCAGGATCTCCTCGCCCAAGGGGTGCTTGTCCCGGTTCCACAGCGGGACAGATTTCGGGGTTTTTACTCAAATCTGTTCACAGTGCCCAGAAAGGAGGGCAAGGTGCGTTTGATTCTGGACTTGAAGTTTCTAAACCGTTTTGTGCGGGTTCAGAAGTTCTGAATGGAGTCCCTCCAGTCGGTGGTGGCATCCCTGAGTCCAGGGGATTTCCTGGCTTCCATCGACCTCAAGGATGTGTATCTACACATCCCTATTTACGAGGGTCCTCAGAGGTACCTCCGATTCGCATTAGCGGAGGAGCACTATCAGTTTGTGGCGTTGCCTTTTGGCCTCGCTTCGGCTCCAAGGGTTTTTACCAAAGCTTCGGCTCCTGTTCTAGCCTTGTTGCGGGTGCAGGGGATTGCCATCCTCGGTTACCTGGATGATCTCCTATTAAGGTTGAGCTCCAGTGCCACTCTGTTGCGCGATCTGTCGATCACGGTTCAGACGTTCCAGGAGTGGACCATCAATTTTCCGAAGTCGACTTTGTCCCCTTCTGTTCGCCTCCCTAACCTGGGGATGATTCTGGACTGCGCCCAGGCGAAGGTCTTTCTTCCGGAAGACAAGCTCCGGATCCTGCAGGATGAGGTCAGGTCCCTCGGGGACAACTAGCTCTCCTCGCTTCGGACCTGCATGCGGTCCCTGGGTTTGATGGTGTCGGCTTTCGAGGCGATCCCATTTGCACAATTTCACACAAGATCTCTTCAAGTGGAGATTCTGGCCCGTTTGGACAGGCATCCTCAGTCCTTTGAAAGGAGAATTGCTCCCTGCCAATAAATGTCTTTTAACTGCAGGCAATCAGGCTCTGTTTGCTCCGTTGGTCGGATCGTCTTCGGGGCTTCCCAGTGCGTGTGCAAACGGACAACGCATCTGCTGTGCCTTACATCATAGTTACATAGTAGGTGAGGTTGAATAAAGACAATAGTTCATCCAGTTCAGCCTGTGTAGGTGTGTGTGGCTGTAATCATCTAACATAGCCCTTAATGTCCTGATCCTTGAGACATCAATCACCAAGGGGGCACCAGGAGTGCCCTGGCGGCCAAGGAAGTGGCCGAGATTCTGTCCTGGGCCGAGACTCGAGTCCTGGCAATTTCGGCAGTTCACATTCCAGGTGTGGAGAACTGGCAGGCGGACTATCGGAGTCGCCAGACCCTGGACCAAGGGGAGTGGTCCCTACACCCGGATGGGGTTTCAGATGCTGTGTGCGCGGTGGGGGTCCCCGGATGTGAATCTGTTTGTGTCTCGTCTCAACAACAAGGTGGGAAGGTTCGTGACACAAACACGCGACCCTCTGGCGGATGCCTCGGACGTGTTGGTGGTGCCTTGGAATCGATATCGGCTGATTTTTGCTTTTCCCCCCCGATTCAGTTGTCCAGATTCCTCCACAGGTTGGTCTCGGAACCGAGGTTGGTGATTCTGGTGGCCCCAGACTGGCCGCCTCGGTCTTGGTACGTGGACATCATGCAACTGGTTGTCGCCTCCCTGGTGGCTCCCGCTAAGAGACTATCTTCTGTCTCAAGGGCCGATTTTCCATCCTGCTTTACAGTCGATGGCTTGGACGGCGTGACTGTTGAAAGCCAGGTCTTGAGACAGAGGTCTCGTCGGCGGTCATTCCTACCTTGCTCAAGGCCAGGAAGGCCTTCTCAGGTAAGATTTATTATCGTACCTGGAAGGCTTATTTCGCCTGGTGCGTGTCGCAGGGGTTCCATCCACGCTCCTTTTTGGTGGCAAGAGTGTTGGCTTTCCTGCAAACTGGTGTGGAGCAGCGTCTTGCGCTGACCACTATTAAGGGCCAGTTGTCTGCGCTGGCCATTCTTTTTTGGCGCCCTTTGGTGTCAAATTCCTTAATCCGCACCTTTATTCAAGGGGTGCGTCATCTGGCTCCCCCTAGGAGGACACCCTTGCCTCCTTGGGACCTGAATTTGGTTCTGTCCGTTTTGCAACGTCCTCCCTTTGAGAACATCCGGGAGATTCCTCTGCTGGTGCTGTCACGGAAAGTTGTCTTTCTGGTGGCGATCACATCTGCTCGCAGAGTGTCGGAGTTGGCGGCCCTGTCTGGCTCCCCCTATCTGGTTGTTCATAGGGATAAAGTGGTCTTGCAACCTCATCAGTCCTTTCTTCCAAAAGTGTTTTCGGACTTCCATCTCAACGAGGACATTGTCTTGCCTTTGCTGTGTGCGAAGTCTAAGCATCCTAAGGAATTTGCCTTGCATTCCTTGGGTATGATACGGGCGATCAGGGTTTACCTGTCTACTGAATCCTTCAGAAAGTCAGATTGTCTCTTTGTCCTTCCTGAGGGTCCTCGGAAGGGTACGGCTGCGTCTGCGACAACCATTTCAAAATGGATCAGACAGACGATTGTACAGGCCTATTCAATTAGGGATCAGGTTCCTCCTTTCACTGTCACAGCGCACTCTACCAGAGCGATTAGTGCATCTTGGGCCTTCTGCCATCAGGCGTCGGTGACTCAGGTGTGCAAAGCGGCGACCTGGTCGTCTGTGCATACCTTTACAAAATGTTACAAACCTGATGTCTTGGCATCAGCGGATGCCTCTTTTGGCCGCAAAGTTTTGAGTGCGGCATTGCCTTAGGGGAGACAGGGTAGGTTTGGCCTGTCTCCTCCTGTTGGGGTTTCCCCCTTTTTTTTTTTTTTCTTTTTTTTTTTGTTTTCCTGGGTTTTCGCTCCTGTTGAGCTTTCTTGTTGCCCAGTGTTTACCTTTCTGGTTCAGAAAAGGTTCTTTTCTCTGACCTGGGTGCTGCTTTGCCTTTCTTGACGGTTACGTTTTCCCACCCCTCACATCTACACTGCTTTGGGATGTTCCAGACGTGCAGATTGTATGAGTGGGCGGGGACTGTCAAGAGGACGTAAGAGAAAATAGAATTTTTGTAAGCACTTACTGTAAAACTATTTTCTGAGTCCTCTGTCTAGTTTTTGGATCTGGGGGTTGTTGCCTTCCTGTACTGCTTGCTACATACTGAGGTAATATCAGATTGGGTTCTGCATAATGGCTGAGGGATGGCCCCCTAGTGGCGTGCTGAGGTATACGTTTTTTTTTTTTATTAACCTGTATAATAAAGTTCTTACAAAAATTCTATTTTTTTATGTAGAATTTTTTTTTTTTTCTACTGATTTTTTTTTTCCTGCCAGATCTTCAAGCAATTATGCCGGGCTGGGTGACGGGCAGGATCTCTACATCCAGTGGTCACCCCAGTCTGGCCAACGAGTGTGTGCAGACCTTAGCTCCGTGCTTGGTCGGCCGCGACATAGTCCCACTGAATGGGGACTGGCCCTGCGAGTTAAACGTCTCACCAGGATGCACACGACAGGGTCTAGGCTTATGTCGCAGCTTTCCTATTTGGCCGACAGCCCCCCACTTTGGTGGCATGGGGTCCTGTCAGGAGATGGTGCCCACCAGTGTTTCCTGGTATGGTGAGTAAACCCCCCCCCCTTCCTGGGCGGGTTTTGGGGTGGACGCGGGCCCTCTCCCTGGGCTGGTCGGACCCTCGCACTCCTGGGTTTCCATCTATCCTGTTGTGATCCCCCCCCCCCCACATGGGGGACTACTTGGGGCTGGGACCTCTTTTGCGGGCCACGGGAAGTGCGCCGTCCGCTACGCTCAACTGATTGTGCGGAGGGGGAGGGGCCTTGGAGGTTTTCTGCAGCTGGATGGTGTAGATGGGCTGTTGGGTCCCCCTAAGGGTCCTGATTCCTGCGCAGGGCTGCCATTTTGTTGTGGCTTCTGTCTGCTTCTATGGCGGCGGCCATCTTGGTACACCCGTTTTTGGCCATTTTGCAGTGTATTTCTTGCTGTGGGTGGGCCTGGAGGTGTTTTTGGTGAAAGGAGCCCCTCTCCACCCTGGGCAGTTTCCTGGCTCCCTTCCGTTTACTGGGCCGCCGCTGACACATGCAGACCTTCTTGATAGAGTGCTGCTATCTAGGGACAGTGAGTTCCTGGGGGCATATTCCTCTCTCTCTCTCTGTGGGGGTTCTTTAGTGTGTGCCTGACCGCTGGGGGGCGCTGTAGCGACACTTTTTTTTGGCAAAAAAAATAAAATTTTTCTGTCATTTTCTCAAAGTTTGCTGGCGGGTACTATTAGTGCAACATGGACCCCCTCAGACCATGTGTCCCCACCTAACCCCCTCACAAAGGCTGCAACTGTCCACCAATGTGATTTCAGCAGTCCTGGAAACTTGTCTCGGGTGAAGGTGGCCTTTAGAGGGCGGGGTGCGAAGAAACTACCCTCTCCTACCCCTGCCTCCTCTGTCTCAGATTCTGAGTCGGATTCAGCCACCGCAGACATAAGTACCCCAACCGGGGTTGTTACCCCACGCCATGCCTCCTCTGATAGTGAGGACGAGATCTCTACCTCTGCAGGATAAGGCACTGGTTTCTGTGCGTGAAACCCTGAAATTGGAGGATGCAGGTGTCGTCACTCCTGGAGCACAGATTGCCTTCGGCACCCATAAGCCTTCAAAGGTGGAATGTTTTTTTTTTTTTTTTTCCTCCTTTCCCCATTTTTTTGCTGGCCTACTCGCCAAAGAATGGGGTCGGCTGAAATGCTCCCCTGGGTTGTCTAGGCAGTTTACTTGACGCTACCCCTTTGAGGAGTCTCTGGTGAAGAAGTGGTCGTTGCCCCCTAAGGTAGATTCCCCGTTCTCCAGGCTTAACAAGGCTACCGTTATTCCGGTGGAAAATTCTCCGTCCTTTAAGGACCCAGAGGATAGAAAAGCGAAGGCTGTGGCCCGTAACATGTACGCTATGGTGGGGCTGCACTGAGGCCTGCTTTTGCTGCGGCCCTTGACACCCAAATGGTGACTAAATAGGCGAAGCTGCTATGCTGTGACGTGGAGGGCAAGCCTGTCCCTCCTGCCTTTTGGGGAGCTGTTGGACCAGATGGTGCAGGGGCTGCAATTTGCTTGTGATGCCACGCTGCGCACTGCTTCCCTGTTGGGCCGCCTGTTATTTTCGGTGGTGGTTGAGGCGTATGCTGTGTCTGAAGTGCTGATCTGTGGATCAGGCTTCTAAGAAGGCCTTGACAGAACTCCCCTTTCAGGGGGACTGTCTGTTTGGGGCTACCCTGGACGATATTGAGGGTCTTACAGGGAGGTAAGAGTACTTGCTCCCACAGGCTTCAAAGGGTGGGCGGGCTCCGTCCTTTTCGGCTGATAGAAAGTATTTTCGTTCCTCGGGGGCAGCCGATAAGGCAAAGCCTTTTAAGGCTCCCTCGGCTAGTTCCAAGCGTCCCTGGTCTAGGAAACAGAAGTCCGGTTCCGCAGGCCTGCAGACAAGGCCCACTCAGCCTGAAGGTGCGCCCTCACTCGTGACTGGGGTGGCGGGATGCCTTTGTCAGTTCTCGGACTTGTGGCTGGCCTGGATCCCAGAAAATTGGGTCTGGGAGGTGGTGCGGTCTGGATACAAAATGGTTTCAATTTGTTCCTCCAGTCAGGTAATCCGCCTATCCCCAGATCCCTTGAGAGCATTCTATGGGGCATTGCAGGACTTACTACAGCAAGGAGTGATGGTGTCTGTTCCCACGTGGAAAACTTTTACTGGTTTTATTCCAACCTGTTCACGGTTCCATTTTAACTTGTTCACGGTTCCCAAGAAGCAGGGCAAGATGCATCCAATCCTGGACCTAAAGGCACTGAATGTGTTCGTGCGCGCTCAAAAGTTCAAGATGGAAACAATTCGTACGGTGGTGGCCTCCCTACATCAGGGGGATTTCCTGGCTTCAATAAACATCAAGAATGCCTACCTGCACATTCCAATCTGTGCCGCTCACAAACGTTTTCTCCGTTTTGCCGGGGGAGGATCACTATCAGTCTGTGGCGTTACCCTTTGGTTTCGCCTCCTCTCCTTGGGTCTTCCCAAAGGTGTTGGCCCCGGTCCTGGTGCTGTTACGGCAGCAGGGGATATTGGTCCTGGGTTACCTGGACGATCTGATTCTCTGTGCGGAGTCCCCCGAGTTACTGACGGAAAACTTGGGGGTCACCATGAGTACTCTGGAGGAGTTCGGGTGGATCGTCAATCTTCAGAAGTCATCTCTGACCCCTTCCATGAGACTGGTTTATCTGGGCCTGACTTTGGACTCGTCCTCAGCCAGGGTGTTTTTTTCCTTTGGAAAAACTCCAGAAGCTCCAGTCAACGGTTCATCTGTTGATGTTCAACGACCAGCCGTCCCTTCGGACCTGTATGAGAGTACTGGGACTGATGGTGTCCTCCTTTGAGGCGGTCCCATTCGCTCAATTCCACACGAGGGTTCTTCCAAGGGAAGGGTCCCTGGAAGAATCTCGATTTGCCGATCAATTTCATGGAGCTGAGTGATTCGGCTTGGCCTGGCACACTGGACCAAAAATCTGGAGGGTTGTCCAGTGTGCATTCAATCACAGTGCCGTGGCTTATGTCAATCACCAAGGGGGCACCAAGAGTGTCCTTGCAGCCCTGGAAGTGACGGGCATTCTACGTTGTGCGGAGCACCATGTTCCAGCTCTTGCCAGTGTCCACATTTTGGGAGTGAAAAATTGGCAGGCAGATTACCTAAGCTGCCAGGCCTTAGATGCAGGAGAGTGGTCCCTGCATCCAGAGGTGTTTCAGCAGTTGTGCCTTCGCTGGGGCACTCTGGACGTGGATCTGTTGGCGTCTCGCATCAACAGGAAGGTACAGAGGTTTGTGGCCCGCTCTCGGTACCCTCTTGGCAGATGCGCTGGTGGCCCCCTGGGGACAGTATCGGCTCATGTATGCCTTTCCTCCTCTCAATTAGCTACCAAGACATCTTCGCAGGATAGAGGCGGAAGGGATTCTGGTCATTCTCGTGGCTCTGGCTCCGGACTGGCCTCGTCGCGCTTGGTACCCGCAGATGTCCTGTGGAGACTTCCTCTCAGGGAAGATCTACTGTCTCAGGGGCCAATCTTCCATCCTGCTTTACAGTTGCTGGCTTTGACGGCTTGGCTGGCTTTGATAGCCTTTGGGGAGTAACGTTCTTCTTTGCGTTTTCCCACCCCTCATAAAAATACTACTTTGGGACATCCCAATGGTCTAAGAAGATATGGAGCTGTGTCTGTCGATGAACAATAGAGAACTGGATTTTTGTACTTTACCGTAAAATCCTTTTCTCTGAAGTTCGAGTGTGTGGGTTTATGCCTGCAGGGACAGCCCCCATAGGCGTGGTAAAGATTTTTTCCTGCCTAGTGCCTTTTCCTGATTGGAGGAGCATAACCCAATGCTAAGAAGATATGGAGCTGCGTCTGTTGAACTTCAGAGGAAAGGATTTCAGGGTAAGTACAAAAAATCCATTTTTTTTTTTTTTTTTTTTTTTAAGGAAGACATTGTTTTTGTATAGCTAGCATAAGTGGCAACAGGCGCAGGTAGCTTTTATCAAGCCCCAGGCTATGAAGGGGAGTCTGTTATACTCTATTTTATAGTTCTGTCTGAAACAGCAAAACCGTCTTAATTTTTTTTTTTTTAATTAATAGTGTTATGTACCAGATTCAACCTCCTAATAGTATATACAGTATATCTCTTCTGTCTGTTCTCAGAGTGGATTGGAGATTTTGCTCCCTAACAATATACCGTATTTTTCGCCGTATAAGACGCACCCAATTTTAAAGGAGGAAAATCTAGAAAAAAAAAGATTCTGAACCAAATACTGTAGTAAAATATTTTATATCAACTGTATAAAGTTAACAGCAGTTTAACATATTAAGAACTACGGTCTCATTAACAATCAGTAAAGTCAACAGTAAAGTAAACAGTGAAAGTAACTTTTTTTATTCAAACCCCAAGAACTCCTCTTCTTCGCTGCTATCAGAAATGATGCAGGACAGATTCAAGCAGTCATTATCACTTTCTTCCTCACTGGTGTCAAATAAGACTTCGTCTTCTGTTCCATCCAAGGCATTACTAATGCCACACTTCTTGAAGGATTTTACAACAATGTCCTCCTTCACGGAGTCCCATGACCTTTTAACCCATTCACACACTTGTGTGATAGTGGGCCTCTTCATCCGCCCAGTAGACGTCAAATCATGGTTCCCAGCTGCCATCCAGGTGTTCCACTCCTCTCGCATCAGAACTTTGAACGGCTTGTTTATGGAGACGTCCAGAGGTTGCAGCTGGCTGGTAAGACCACCAGGAATCACAGCTATTTGGGTCTTAACTTCCTTAAAGTTCTTTTTAGTAGTTTCCGTAATGTGCGCTCTGAACTGGTCAAGCACCAACAAGGAAGATTTCTTCAGAAGCCCGCCAGGACGTTTGGACCACACTTTGTCAATCCACAGCCTCATGCCATTTTCGTCTATCCACCCTTTATCATGAACGTGCACGACGACTCCCCGTGGAATTATTTCTTTTGGGAAAGTTTTCCTTTTAAAGATCAACATCGGAGGCAGTTTGGTACCATCTGCACAGCAGGACAGCACAACCGTGTATAGTGGGTTTTCTCATGCCCTGAAGTTTTTACAGTTATGGTTTTGGCTCCTTTGTTATCTACGGTTCTGTTAGATGGCACATCAAACGTTAGTGGGACTTCGTCCATGTTCCCAATCTGGCTAATTTCAAAGTGATTCTTCTTCCTCGCATCAATAACAAACTTATGAAATGACAGAATCTTTGATTCGTATTCCTTTGGCATTTTTTGTGCAATTCTGGTTTTTGTGCGCATAGAAAGGCCAGATCTCTTCATGAATCAATAGCACCACGATGGTGATCCGGTGAAATCCCGAAGGCCTTTCTCCAAAGCAATGCGTTTGGCCTCAAAAATGATCATTTTAGTTGAGACAGAAAGTCCATTTTGCCGGTGACGTGTGATCCACTCGTTCACTTCTACCTCTAACTCTGGCCACTTTGCAGTTGGTCCACGTAAGGTGTGCTTGCTTTTATCCAACATTTGGAGCTGATCCTCCTGTTTCCTCCACTCTCTTTTCATTTTCTCTGTTGGAGGTGGCCCGAAGTGTCTCTCTGCTGCTCGGTTCCCATGCTCCTTAGCAAATTTGATTACTTCCAGCTTGAAAGCAACTTTATATGCCAGTCTCTTCTGCTTGGACATCTTGAAAAGGAGGTAACGGTAATTTTCTGCAAGAAATCCAGAAATGAAAGAACTGCCAATATTACCGTACCAATACCGGTATGTTCTTCATTTCCCCTCCCCCTTTATATTTCATCTGGTGCTCTCTTATGCAGTGACCAGCGTGCCCCCCCCCCATCAATGCAGTGACCAGCGTGCCATGCCCCCCATCAATGCAGTGACCAGTGTGCCGTGCCCCCCATCAATGCAGTGACCAGCGTGCCATGCCCCCCATCCATGCAGTGACCAGCGTGCCGTGCCCCCTTCAATGCAGTGACCAGCATGCCCCCCTATCAATTGACAATGTAGTGACCAGCATGCCCCCCTATCAATTGACAATGTAGTGACCAGCACCACCCATTCAGTGCCCTTAGATCTTATGCCTAGGTACGGTACCTGGGATTGTGGGGGCGCCACCCGCTGCTGCTGCTCACCGCGCTCGGCTCAGACAGTCACAGTCAGTCTGAGTCAGGAGAACTACCGGTAGTCGCTGCAGGGCACCTAATGTCATTTATGAGCGGGGCGGGGTGGCAAGGACTCCTTCACTGAACTTCTGGCTAGCCCTCTGGCTCCGCCACCAGGGATAGGCACGGACCAAGGCCGTGGTGGACATTTTCCAAAGTACCGTACAGACCTTAGTGAAGGACACCAAGGTACGGTACATTTCAAATTACGGTACCTAAAACCATCAAAAAACAAACAAACATTCTGTCTACTATCTGGCGGCCTAGTTCTACAATTACCGGTACAAATACGTTTAAAATAACATTTACCATACTGCTTGTGATATATTGTTATGCCGTAAATGGTTTAAAATATTTTCAAAATTCTTACCTTATATTATAGGGCAGGTCCCCCATAGATCCCCCTTTAGTGCAGGCCAGGGCAGGTCCCCTATAGATCCCCCTTTAGTACAGGCCAGGGCAGGTCCCCCATAGATCCCCCCCCCCTTTAGTGCAGGTCTCTTGCCATAGAGCCCCCTTTAGAGCAGGTCTCCTGCCATAGAGCCCCCTTTAGAGCAGGTCTCCTGCCATAGAGCCCCCTTTAGAGCAGGAAAGGGCAGGTCTCCCGTATATCCCCTCTAGTGAAGGACAGGGGAGGTCCCCCATAGATCCCCTTTAGTGAAGGACAGGGGAGGTCCCCCATAGATCCCCCTTTAGTGCAGTCCAGGGCAGGTCTCCCGTGGATCCCCCTTTAGTGCAGGCCCCCTGTAGATCTCCCCTCTAGCACAGGCAGGTCCCCCCATAGATCCCATTCCCCATTAGAGCAGGCCAGGGTCCCCTACCAATAGATCTTCCTTGGAGCAGGCCATGGTCCCCCTCCCTATAGATGCCCCTTAGAGCAGCTCTAAGGGGATCTACCGTATATGGGGACCCTGGTGGTCCTGGCCTGCTCTAGGAGGGATCTATATGGGGGGGACCCCTGGCCTGGTAACTGGTCCCAACTGACAGTCAGTTCCCCCAGGGAGGGCCAGGGGCCAGGGTGGACCCCCCCCCAGTGACAGTCAGTCCCCCCCAGGGTGGACCAGGGACCAGGGCGGATCCTCCCCAGTGACAGTCAGTCCCCCCCCCCCCCAGGGTGGACCAGGGCGGATCCCCCCCAGTGACAGTCAGTCCCCCCCCCAGGGTGGACCAGGGACCAGGGCGGATCCCCCCCAGTGACAGTCAGTCCCCCCCAGGGTGGACCAGGGCGGATCCCCCCCAGTGACAGTCAGTCCCCCCCCCCAGGGTGGACCAGGGTGGATATCCCCCAGTGACAGTCAGTCCTCCCCCCCAGGGTGCACCAGGGACGATCCCCCCCAGTGACAGTCAGTCCCCCCCCCCCCAGGGTGGACCAGGGACCAGGGTGGATCCCCCCCCCCAGTGACAATCATTCAAAACCCCCCCCCCCCCCTGACCAGGGTGGATTGGATCCCCCCACCCAAAAAACCCTTAAAAGAGGCCAGGGCAGGTCCCATCCCTTCCTGAGGTGGCCTACTGGCCCCCCTCCCCCATAGACTTCAGTTCAGTTTACCAATAATCTTAACCACTTGTACCTTGTGTCGCTGGCCCCGAGTCTCTGGACTTCAAGAAGACTTCCTGCCTGCTGCTGTGCTCTCTCCTCGGCTCCTTTTCGGCTGTGCGGTCGGGGACACCGGTCTCATCACAGACCAGCCAGCCAAGGTGACACTCCCTAGTCCCTCCTCCAGAGTGAGAGGGACAGTTCTCAGGACAAGTCCCGCCGCCGCGCCGATCCAACACTCTGTCCCCCAGCCAGCAGCAAGCTATTCGATTGGCAGCCCGCAGCCCGCTCAGAACAGGCAGGCGAGCCTTCATTTCAACCTGTGGGCGGTGCTGGGCATGAGACGGAACTGTCTCGCAGGGAGCGGCGGGCGGCGCTCGCTAATGACAGTCTGGCAGGCAAAAAAAAAATGTGTACATCTGCCATATAAGACGCACCAACTTTTCCCCCCCAGTTTTGGGGAAGAAAAAGTGCGTCTTATACGGCGAAAAATACGGTAGTTGGTTATTTACATTTACCACTGCATATAGATATTTAGGAATAAATTGCTTTTTCTCTATCGCTCATTGACAGATGCAGCACCATATTATTCATGACCATTGGGTTATTATGCCCCCTACAGGAGTAGGACACTAGGCAGGAAAAAAACTTTACCACGCCTATGGGGCAGTCCCTGCAGGCATACAGCCACACACTCTGCTATAGCCTTCAGTTTGTTTCTGCCTAGTTTAGGAGTAGGACCTAGTTCCTGGCTGGGACTCTGGTCTTGGATTGTTCTTGTAGTTTTAAAGGGAACCTTTTGTTAAAAAATTTATTTTATCTAGTTAAGTTCCTGAGAGAACTGCAGTCAACAGCTGGCCTGGGTTTCTGACTGGATATTCTAGATCCTTAAGGGCGCCCAGCCAGAGAGCGCGTGCGGGTTAAAGCCCAGCGCTAGGCCTCGCCACGACAGAGCCCCAATGGACGGAGGCTGGCCCGCAATTGAAACACCTTGCCACGATGCACACGACCTGGTTCGGCCTGAGTCGCAGCATACACTTTGGCCATCAGCACCCCCACCCAGTGTGGAGAGGCAGTGTGGCCGGAGTGGTGCCCACCCGATATCACTGGTATGGTGAGTAAGTTCCTCCCCCATAATTCTGGCCAGTCACATCCAGGCAAACCGCGGCCGGCCCTCCCCGCTGCCAGTGATTGGTGCACGATCATCTCCTCAGCTGCTGCTGGCCAGTGACCGACAGTAGGGCAAACTGCGGACCCGGAAGGACACCTACTGTACCAGTCCTATACGGGAATGTTAAAAAATAAATGTAAATAAATTTAAGCATCCAATCTTGAGTCACCTTTCTGTGAGAACTCTTTTCTGCCTGTTTGTGGGATTGTTAGGTTCGGCCTAAGAGTAGTTAACGCCGCAGTTTGTCCAGCTGCACCTTCATGACTGCCTGAACAGCTTTATTTCGGCAAGCAGGAGCACCACTGTTCTTTCTCCAAGAGTAAGTGCCGCATTTGTGCACCATCAGATCTGTGCCATCCATACCAGTCTGCCTGCACCTCATGACTGTGGCTTGGGCCTAAAAGATTACTGTGCTGCATTTTGTGCATCTCACTGTCTGACTGTGCCATCCATACCAGTCCGCCTCCATCTCATGACTGTGGCTTGGGCCTCTGACCACCTCCTGTATCATGTCCGCAGTCTCTGACCACCTCCTGTATCATGTCCGCAGTCTCTGACCACCTCCTGTATCATGTCCGCAGGCTCTGACCACTTCCTGTATCATGTCCGCAGGCTCTGACCACTTCCTGTATCATGTCCGCAGGCTCTGACCACTTCCTGTATCATGTCCGCAGGCTCTGACCACCTCCTGTATCATGTCCGCAGGCTCTGACCACCTCCTGTATCATGTCCGCAGGCTCTGACCACTTCCTGTATCATGTCCGCAGGCTCTGACCACTTCCTGTATCATGTCCGCAGGCTCTGACCACTTCCTGTATCATGTCCGCAGGCTCTGACCACTTCCTGTATCATGTCCGCAGGCTCTGACCACTTCCTGTATCATGTCCGCAGGCTCTGACCACTTCCTGTATCATGTCCTCAGGCTCTGACCACCTCCTGTATCATGTCCGCAGCCTCTGACCACCTCCTGTATCATGTCCGCAGTCTCTGACCACCTCCTGTATCATGTCCGCAGGCTCTGACCACTTCCTGTATCATGTCCGCAGGCTCTGACCACTTCCTGTATCATGTCCGCAGGCTCTGACCACTTCCTGTATCATGTCCGCAGGCTCTGACCACTTCCTGTATCATGTCCGCAGGCTCTGACCACCTCCTGTATCATGTCCGCAGGCTCTGACCACTTCCTGTATCATGTCCGCAGGCTCTGACCACTTCCTGTATCATGTCCTCAGGCTCTGACCACCTCCTGTATCATGTCCGCAGCCTCTGACCACCTCCTGTATCATGTCCGCAGGCTCTGACCACTTCCTGTATCATGTCCGCAGGCTCTGACCACTTCCTGTATCATGTCCGCAGGCTCTGACCACTTCCTGTATCATGTCCGCAGGCTCTGACCACCTCCTGTATCATGTCCGCAGCCTCTGACCACCTCCTGTATCATGTCCGCTGGCTCTGACCACCTCCTGTATCATGTCCGCAGGCTCTGACCACTTCCTGTATCATGTCCGCAGGCTCTGACCACCTCCTGTATCATGTCCGCAGGCTCTGACCACCTCCTGTATCATGTCCGCAGCCTCTGACCACCTCCTGTATCATGTCCGCAGCCTCTGACCACCTCCTGTATCATATCCGCAGCATCTGACCACCTCCTGTATCATGTCCGCAGCCTCTGACCACCTCCTGTATTATGTCCGCTAAATGTACAGTGTGTGTCGTAAAATGTTTGACATTTCGAACATGGGAGAGGGAGCGCTGTCTAGCCATGCTAAAGGTGCAAAGCATCAGTCTGCAGCTGCGTGCTTGACAGCTTCCAATCGGATCGCTGGCTTTTTCACCTGTGCGCCTGAAGTGACACTGGCTTCCAGCTGCGGCAGCGGTGCTTCCATCTCATCCACTGTAAAACAAGGGACCATTTTGTGTCACGCTGTATCCAGAAACAAAACCCTAACTGCAGAGGTACTGTACACTACAAAGATTGTCATTTATTTTAGTAAAAATTTGCTGGGTGTGACATAGATTTTCTTCTTATTTAACATGTATACATAGACATTTCATGAAACATTAGGTCATGAATATTTACGTGAAGTCATGGAAAAGTCATAGAATTTTATTGGTGAAAATGTGTATGAACACTGGATGTGATTATCAAAAATACCACTAGTAAAAAGCGCCCTATGCCCTCCCCTGTATCCTCAGATTCTGAGGTTGATATGGCCGCTGCGGATGCATGTCACCCAGAGAGATCTGCGTCATCGCACTCGGATGGTGAGGACGATATATCCTCGTCTACAGTCGCATGGGAAAGCATGCTGGTGGAGGCACTTAGTGTATGTGCGGAAAACTTTAAAAATGGCAGATGATTATGCAGCATCAGGGACGCAGGTATCTTTGGCACACGCAAATCCCAGAAGTAGGGCAAGGTTTTCCTTTGTCCAGGACCTTTTTGACAGAATTGTCAACGAACAGGGTGGGGGGGGGTTTGGGTCGCATCAAACAGATGTTAGTGGGGCCAAAGTGTTTTAAAAGGCGCTACCCCTTCGTGGACGCGGTGTCCGCATGCTGTACCGTACCACTGAAGGTGGACAATTTTGGTTTCCAGACTGAACAAATCTACTGTGGTCCCGGTCAGTCCCCAGTCTTTACAGACCCTGTGGATAGACGGATTGAGTCTTTGTCCCGCCACATACGCATGATAGCAGGCTCAATACTTAAAACCGATCACTTTGGTCTCCCAGACCATAACGGAATGGGCAAAGTTACTAAAAAGGGACTCCGAAATGGAACAGCTCTCTTCGGGTCTGACAAGGCTAACAAACCAAATGGTCCAAGCCCTATTATTTATATTTGATGCGTTGCTAGATGCGCCCCCCCCCCCCCCCCCGTAGTGTCCACAGTGGAGGTAGCTATTAGACGCATGGTGTGGCTAAAAAGCTGGTCTGCAGATCAGGCTTCAAAAAAGGCTCTATCAGATCTCCCCTTTTCAGGAGACCGTTTGTTTGGTTCCTCATTAGATGAGTTAATCAAAGGGCTCACAGGTGGGAAGAGTACTCTTCTTCCTCAAGCTGCCAAAGGCAAGTCACCGCATAATAGACAGGGGCCTTATTTCACAGCCCATGGGCGGCCCTTTCATGCCTCCGGCATGCAGGAGATCTAAGGATCTTAGCCAGTGGTTCTCAACTCCTGTCCTCTGGACCCACTAACTAAAGGCGTACCGATTGTCGGCCGAACGATCGGCCGATTTTCGGCTTGTTAGTATGATGCTTCCGACAGCCGACAGCGCACTTTCGGCCGGACAGAATCGTCGTACAAGCATTAAAATTTTTGTATGCCGACACCAGAACGGCCGATTGTTCGCCAGTCAGTACAGAATTCGGCCGACAGACAGCAGATTTGCAAGACTGGGCATGCTCAGAAAAGAAAAAAGACAAGGAAAGTTAACCATCACATGACATCACTTCTGCAGTCGGCTGTTGTTGGCCGACAAAATTCGTGTGCAGTCTTTTGCACTTTTCAACAGACAAGACAGCCCTCGGACAAAAGACGGCCGATCGTTCGCCCGACGATCGGTACGTGTGTACGGGGCTTTAGTATTACCTTTGTGAAGCAGACTAGAGTACTGCAATCACTGAGCAGCAAATTATATCACCTGGGATGTATTTCAGTTATCTTGCAAACCTGCAAGAAAGGAGAGAGCGGCGCCAGCTTAGTATAGTACAAGTTTATTTAACACTGTTAAAATTGGTGACTCACTGTCCGAGGTTGGGTGAGACCGGTACACAAAGACTGTTAGGGTCATCCATCTTCCTCTTCCAGGATAGTGGTCATAGGAGAAGGTGGTGAGGTTCCAGAGGTATAGCCGAGCCGCTGTGGGGCTGCTAGTTGTCACTGGCCGCGGCAGACCATGCACAACAGGGCTCCGGCTGCCGACTTCTGATCCCTGATGACATCACTTCCTGGCAGGAGAAAAATAGGGGTTGCACGCGTTCGGAGCATCCGTGCTCCTTCGTCAGGCGAACCTGGCCTGTTAGTGGGTCCTGAGGACCGGAGTTGAGAACCACTGATCTAAGCCATTTTGCTCTATGGCTCCAAGAAGACATGGTTGGGTAAGCTGAGAACAGGCCAATCCAGACCTGCAGACAATTCCCATCTGCATGAAAGGATGCCCTCACCATATCTGGGATGGGGGGGATTTCCTTCGCTTCTTTCCAGAACCATGGACTTCCTTGATTCAGGACAAATGGGTCCACAAACTGATCCGATTGGATTACAAGATTGAATTCTGGTCTCGACCGACGGACAGGTTCTTACTGCTCAATCTACGCCTATCTCCAGACCGGTTAAGGGATCTATGAGAGGCGGTACAAGATCTGCTGTTGCAAAGGGTGATTGTGCAGGTTCCTTCTCAGGAATGCTTTCAGGGGTTCTATTCAAACCTGTTCACTGTGCTCAGGAAAGAAGGCAAATTATGTCCAATCCTGGACCTCAAGACTCTGAACCGCTTTGTGCGGTTACAGAAGTTTTGAATGGAAACTATTCACACGTCTGACTTTTTGGCCTCCCTAGATATCAAGGACACTTATCTACTCATCCCTATTTACGCTGGACACCAGCGTTTTCTTTGCTTTGCTGTAGGAAAAGAGCATGATCAATTTGTGGCTTTACCCTTTGGTCTCACCTCTGCCCCCAGGGTCTTCACCAAAGTGTTGGCTCTGGGGTACCTGGACACTGGACAATCTCCTCTTAAGAGCAGACTCCCATTCAGCCTTTTTGGGCGACTTGACAATCACTGTACGGACTCTGCAAGAGTTCGGTTGGCACATCAATTTCTAAAAATCTACCCTGGTACCATCCTTAAAACTGGATTATCTGGGCCTGACTCTGGACTCCGCTTTAGCGAGGGTTTTTCTTCCCCTGGACAAACTGCAAAAGTTGCAGGGGGTGATTTGTCTGCTGTTATCCAGCAATCTGTCTTCTCTGTGGATTTGCATGCGGGCCTTGGGTCTGATGGTGTCGACCTTTTGAGGCGGTTCCGTTTGCTCAGTTCCACACGAGACCCTTACAAAGGGAGATTCTTGTCAAATGGAACAAAAATCCACAATCTTTGGACACTATGATTTGGTTAAGTTCCAACACAAAGACTGCTTTTCTATGGTGGCTTCACTCGTTAGCACTATGCCAGGACAAGTCCTTTCTCCCACTGTATTGGACTGTGGTAACCACCGACGCCAGCCTGTCCGGTTGGGGAGGAGTGCTGGGGAAGCTGTGTGTCCAGGGGTCCTGGACAGTAGAAGAGTCCAGACTTTTGATGAATATTTTGGAATTAAAGCTTTGCCTGAGTCAACTGGACAATTGTTTAGAAGTTTGTCCAGTCCGGATTTGTAGCCAGGTTGCGGGATCCTCTGGCTGACGCCACAGATGCACTGGTGGTTCCTTTGGGTTCAATATCGGCTGATCTATGCGTTCGTTCCGCTGAAACCCCTGCCGTGGCTTCTGCGCAGAATAGAGGTGGAAGGGATTCTGGTCATTCTGCTGGCCTCACGGGTCTTGGTATGCAGATAAGGTTGGTTGCCGATGCTCCTTGGAGACTTCCTCTCAGGGAAGATCTGCTGTCTCAAGGGCCGATCTTCCATCCTGCTTTAGTCGCTGGCTTTACGGGCTTGGCTGTTGAAAGCCAGGTGTTGAAGGATAGAGGTCTTTCTGACTCTGTGATTCCGACACCGTTGAAGGCCAGAAAGTCTACTTCTAGGAAGATCTATCATCGTATGTGGAAATCGTACATCTCATGGTGCATCCCCGCCTTTTTCTGGTAGCTAGGATAAAGGGGTCGAACAGTGGTTGACTTTGGGCAAAAGGCCTAGTTTCGGCTTTGCCTGTGTTTTTCCAACGACCTTTGGCTACGCATTCCTTGATTTGTACTTTTATACAAGCATTTCATTAATGTCTAAACTGCTGGCAACAAAAGTGAGTACACCCCTAAGTAAAAATGTCCAAATTGGGCCCAATTAGCCATTTTTCCTCCCCGGTGTCATGTGACTCGTTAGTGTTACAAGGTCTCAGGTGTGAATGGGGAGCAGGTGTGTTAAATTTGGCGTTATCGCTCTCACTCTCTCATACTGGTCACTGGAAGTTTAACATGGCACCTCTTCGCAAAGAACTCTCTGGGAATCTGAAAAAAAAAAATCATCCACCGGTTCAGTGATGTCATCATGGAGGAGTTCTAAGAGGACTCCAGTGGCAACCTGTGAAGCTCTGGTGATTTCCATGCCCAAGAGGGTTAAGGCAGTGCTGGAAAATAATGGCGGCCACACAAAATATTGACACTTTGGGCCCAATTTGGATTTTTTCACTTAGGGGTCTACTCACTTTTGTTGCCAGTGGTTTAGACATTAATGACTGTGTGTTGAGTTATTTTGAGGGGACAGCAAATTTACACTGTTATACAAGATGTACACTCACATAGTTAGTGAGGTTGAAAAAATACATCAGTCCATCCAGTTCAACCTATGATGTGTGTGTGTGTTTGCTTTTAACCGTACATTGTATACCCCTGTATGTTGTGGTCTCTAAGGTGCCCATCTAATAGTTTTTGAAACTATCAATGCTCCCCGCCGACACGACTGCTTGTGGAAGAGAATTCCACATCCTTACCGCTCTTACAGTGAAGAACCCCGTACGCATTTTAAGGTTAAACTGCCTTTCCTCTAGTTTTAGTGAGGGGCCACGTGTCTTATTGTATTCCCTTACTCCTGAATAGTTTGTTCCTTATGCTAGGGTCGCCAGTACAGTATTTGTAAATTGATATCATATCCCCCCTCAATCGTCTCTTCTCCAGAGAGAATAGGTTCAGTGCTTGTAGTCTTTCCTCATAGCTGATGTCCTCCATTCCCCTAATTATTTTTGTTGCCCTTCTCTGGACTCTTTCCAATTCCAGCACATCCTTCCTGAGGACCGGTGCCCAGAACTGGACAGCATACTCCAGGTGTGGCCGGACCAGAGTCTTATAGAGCGGGAGAATAATCTCTTTATTTCTGGAGTGAATCCCCTTTTTTATACATCCCAGTATTTTGTTGGCTTTGTTTGCAGCGACTTGGCATTGCATGCCACTGCCAAGCCTGTTGTGTACCAGAACCCCCAAGTCTTTTTCCATTTTTTTCCAGACTCACCCAGAGGTTCCCCCCCCCCCCCCCTAGTGAGTAGCTTGCTTTCTGGTTTCTGGCCCCCAAGTGCATTACTTTACATTTTTTAACATTAAACCTCATCTGCCATGTAGTTGCCCACCCCGTTATTTTGTTCAGGTCCGCTTGTAAGGTTTCCACATCCCGCATAGAAGATATTGGCATGCTTAGTTTAGTATCATCCGCAAATACTGAGATTGTACTAGATATCCCCTCCTCTAGATCATTTATGAATAAATTAAACAGGATTGGTCCCAGGACAAGAACCCTGGGGGACCCCACTTTCCACACCCGCCCAATCCGAGTACTCACCATTAATCATCACCCTCTGGACTCTCCCCTGGAGCCAGTTCTCTATCCAGGTACTCACCTTATGGTCCATACCTACCTTCCTTAGTTTGTACAGTAAGCGTTTGTGGGGAACGGTGTCAAAGGCCTTTGCAAAGTCCATATACACCACATCCACAGGCTTTCCTTTATCTAGGTGGCAGCTCACTTCATCATAGAAGGTAAGTAGATTGGTTTGGCAAGAACGATTTTTCATAAATCCATGCGGATTACTACGAATACTGTTTTCATTACTAAAGCCTTGTATGTGGTCCCTTAGCATCCCCTCCAAAATCTTACAGACTGCAGATGTTAGGCTGACTGGCCTATAGTTACCCGGGATACACCTCGGCCCCTTTTTAAATACCTTACATTGTAGCAGTGTAATTTCTTAAGTGTTGTCACATGAAAAGATATATACATAGGGCAACCATAACCGAGGTGTGTGTGCGCGCCTAGAAGACTCAGTGATTTTAACTTTATTTAAAACCTAAAAAAAATGATCTTGGTTGGGCTTATGTAATAATCTGAATGTCCAATCTTAAATTCTAATTGTGCAAGCCTACTGAAACATTTATATAATTCCTATTTATCTTTCCTTCTTATCTCAGTCTGAGGGGTTAAAGGTGATGGCTACTGTTATCTGTACTGCCTGATCTCACATACGATCTCCAACCTTCATAATCTTCATAACGGTTTTAAAATAACTTCCTTGGAAGTTTTTTACCTTCTTTTTTGTTATTGGGAAACTCTCAAACACTGCCACAGTGGGTTTGATTTACTAAAGTAGCATTGAATCAGGTAAATCTGCCAATTTATATGCTTGTAAAATATAAAATGCTTGAGGATAATCAGATGACTGAGGTAAACAGAGCTTCACTTTATTCAAGAATCTAAGTGAAAATTCCCAGTTCGTTTCCACCCATATGTGGAAAATCTGGAATTTTGGCAAGGTATTAGCGTCTAACCAATTACCCCCCCCCCTCCCAAGAGGAGTTGTACTAAAAGTGATCAGAGATGCATAAGGGCCCTAAAATAAATATTTCATAAGTTGGCTCTTGCCGCTGTCTCCCTTCATCACGGGCAGATTGATGTCAGTGGAAACCATTGGCTCCTGCTGCTGTCAAGCAAATGCTGTGCTGAGCAGAGGGTGGGGCCGAGCCACCTGCTCTGTGTCAATAGATGCAGACAGGGTGGCTCAGGAGCAAGCGTGCATGGACGCTCCCATTGAAAGCCGCTTTCCGTGGGGGCACTTGCCAAGAGGAGGAGCCTGGCGCGCCAGCGGGGCACCCTGGAAGTGGAGGATTGGGAGTGTGCTGTGCAAAATCATTGCACAGAGCAGGTATGTATAACAGTTTGTTTTAATAAAAATAAAGAGGAATAAAAAAGCTAAGCTTTAATGTCGCTTTAACACTGAATACTTAGATTACATATCTCCACACAAGGAAAGTTCTCTTTAACCATTTAAGCCCCAGAGGATTTGGCTGCTCAAAGACCAGGCCCTTTTTGCGATTCGGCACTGCGTGACTTTAACGGACAATTGCGCGGTCGTGCGATGCTGTACCTAAATGAAATTTATGGGTTTTTTTTCCCCACAAACAGAGCTTTCTTTTGGTGGTATTTGATCAACTGTGCGATTTTTTTTATTTTTTGCGCTATAAACAAAAAAAAAGAGCGACAATTTAGAAAAAAATAACAATATTTTTCACATTTTTTATATATGAAATTCTCAAAAAAAAATGTAAAAATCAAAATTTTTTAACATTTTAGGCCAATTTGTTTTCAGCTACATATTTTTGGTAAAAAAAAATCGCAATAAGTGTAATTGGTTTGTGCAAAAGTTATCGTGTCTACTAACTACAGGAAAGATTTGTCATTTTTATTTATTTTTTATTAATAATGATGGCGATCTGCGATTTTGCTGCGGACAGATCGGACCCCTGACCTACATTTTTGACACTTTTGGGAGTACCAGTGATATTACTACAGTAATTAGTGCTATGGATATGCACTGTTACTGTAAAAATGACACTGGCAGGGAAGGGGTTAACTTGGTGATCAGTGGGTTAAATGTATCCCTAGGGGTGTGATTCTAACTGTGGGGGGGCGTGGCTTGTGATGTAACCACAGAGACATACGATCCTACATAGCAGGATCGCATAGCCTCTGCCGTCTGCCTTTCTCCCTCTCCTGCGGGAGAATGCGAGTGGCCGGCGGACATCAGAGCCGCAGGTCACACGCGCGGGGATGCCTGTGAACGAGCAGGCGTGGGAGCGCGCCTCCAGCGGCGTGCGCTTGCCCCCTACAGGCTCCTGGGCGAGCGACGTAGTACTACGTCACTTTGCCCAGGAGTGGCTGACTGCGGCAGTAAATATACTTTCGGCAAGTGGTTAAAGCAGTTAATTGCTGTTTTAATCACCAGAGGCTGCACTTAACTATGACATCTAGCCATCAAAATATGCATTTTTTTTTAACCTTATTTTTGGAAAGAAATGTTTAATACCCCGTCTGTTGTGTATTTATTTTATTTTTGAGGTCTTGTCAGGGACTGATTTAAAAAAAAATTAATTTCCCATCATTTTCTGTATCTGAGACAATGCAGACAGCAATACAAACATGACATACCACCTCATCACATGACATACCACCTCATCAGAAGCATGGTGGTGGTAGTGTTGTGGCGTGGACATGTATGGTTGCCAATGGAACTGATTCTCTTGTATTTATTGATGTGACTGCTGACAAAAGCAGCAGGATGATTTCCCAGAAACCTTCCTTTGAAAATATTTGTGAGGTTCCCCTGCCTACATTGTCCCAAAAGTTGGCTTTTTGGTTGCTATTACTGCTGCGTGCAGGGTGTTGGAGCTGGCGCGGCGTTATCTTGTCGTTCACCTTGCCTGGTGGTTCACAGAGATAAAGTGGTCCTTCGTCCCTGTCCGTCGTTCCTTCCAAAGGTTGTTTCTGATTTCCATTTGAATGAAGACATTGTGTTGCCTTTCCTATGTCCCAGGCCTTAATATCCTAAGAAAATTGCCTTGCATTCCCTGGGTGTGGTTCAGGCAATCAGGGTGTACCTGGCAGCTAGGGAGTCTTTTAGGAATTTAGACTCTGTATTTGTACTTGCGGTTTGAACTCGGAAAGGGTTGGTCGCTTCTGCTGCGACCATTTCTAGATGGATCAGACAGACAGTGATTCAGGCCTATTCAATTAGGGGTCTGGTTCCTCTTTACCCTGTTATGGCGCACTCTACTTGGGCACTTAGTGCCTCCTGGGCCTTCTGTCATCTGGCGTCAGTGATACAGGTTTCAAAAGCGGCCACCTGGTCGTCTGTGCACACTTTCACAAAGTTTTATAAGGTGGATGTGTTGTCATCTGCGGATGCTTATTTTGGCCATATGGTTTTGCAGGCTGCTGTTTAGAGGACCTGGTCCTCTTGGGTGTATTGTTTTTTTTTCAGGTGAGCTCCATGTTACCTGGTTGGCTACGGTTTAGCCTTTGTAATTTTTTCTTGCAGTTCCTACCCCTCATGTTTGACACTGCTTTGGGACGTCCCAATGGTCAAGAAGATAAGGAGCTGTGTTCATCAATGAACGAAAGAGAAAATGGGATTTTTGACTTACGGTAAAATCCATTTCTCTGATGTTCAATGACGGACACAGCACCCACCCCTCGGTGGAGTTGACTTTCTTCTGACACTGCTTGTAACCAAACTGAGTGCCTATAGCTGAGAGTGGGAGTATTCCCCCTGGGACTGCCCCATAGGTGTAGTCAAGCCTTTTCCTGCCTAGTGTCCTGTATGGGGCAGTATAACCCAATGGTCAAGAAGATAAGGAGCTGTGTCTGTCAATAAACATCAGAGAAATGTATTTTATCGTAAGTCAAAAATCCAATTTTTTCAGCATCCCACCCTTTTTGTTTTTGGGCTAGTAAATTACCAAACGTATGCTGCCATGGAGTCTGTCGGGAAAACAGAAAATTTCCTGTCAAATACTTACAATAATTTTCCTTTCCTGATTGACTCCATGGCAGCAAGAGTTCCCTTCCAGTGGCATGAGTAGGCTAGTTACGGAACACGGCCTCTGGTCCAGCCTGAAAACTTATCGGAGTGGAGTCCTATAGGGTACTCATAAGGAGCAAGAGTGGAGCTACCTATAACATATGCTGTGATGGAATCCATCAGGAAAGGAAAACTACAGTAAGTATTTGATAGGAAATTTTCTGTTTCTATTTCCATTACATGCAGATGAGGAGATTGTTAGTTTAAAGAAGGAAGATAAAATGGCTTTCCGACAGCTCACAGGAAATCGTAAGGTCAATGTACCTCGCCAAGATCAATTGGTATTTTCTGTACTTTCTAAAAATGTTAGTCTAAGAGAATACAACTAATGCACCCACCTCCTCTAAGGTCTGGTTAATTGCAATATCAAATTTTTGATTATGGGTTTAACCACTTCAATACTGGGCACTTTAACCCCCTTCCTGACCAGACCAATTTTCAGCTTTCAGCGTTCTCACAATTTGAATGATAATTACACAGTCATGCAACACTGTACCCAATCACATTTTTTATCATTTTTTTTACACAAATAGAGCTTTCTTTTGGTGGTATTTAATCACCACTGGGTTTTTTATTTTTTGCGATACAAGTGAAAAAAGAGCGAACATTTTGAAAACAAAAAGCATTTTGTTTTCTATTATACAATTTTGCAAAAAGATAATTTTATTTATTTTTTTTTAGAAATTTGGGCCAAAATTCATACCGCTACATGTCTTTGGTAAAAATTAACCCAAATTAGTGGATATTATTTAGTCTGTGGGAAAGTTATAGAGTCTACAAGCTATGGTGCCAATCATTAAAAATTGATCATACCTAATTACACCTGATGTACTGACAGCCTATCCCATTTCTTGAGGTCCTGAAATGTCAGGACAGTGCAATTACACCCCAAAATACATTCTGCTACACTTTTGAAGGCTCTGGAGCACCAGGACAATGGAATTAAACACAAAATGACCCAATTTTAGAACGCAAACACCTCAACTTATATTCTATGAGGCGTAATGTGTCTTTTGAATGTGTCTTTTTTTTTTTTACACAAGTTTTCAGAAAATGTGGAAAGAAAATAAAAACCTATTTTTTTTTTTTTTTTACACAAAGTTGTCAATTTATAGGATATTTCTAACACATAGCATGTACATAGCAAAAACTACACCCTAAAATACATTCTGCTACTCCTAAGTATGGCAATACCACATATGTGAGACTTTTACACAGGCCACACACAGAGGGCTAACATGCAAAGAGCACCGTCAGGTTTTCTAGGAGCATAAATTACACATATCATTTCCTAACAACACTTTTGAAGGCCCTGGAGCACCAGGACAGTCGAATTACCCACAAAATGGCCCCATTTTGGAAAGCAAACACCCCAACGTACATTCTACGAGGCATAAGGAGTCTTTTGAACATGTCATTTTTTTTCACAAGTTTTTGGAAAATGTGGAAAGAAAATGAAAACTTATTTTATTTACACAAAGTTGTCAATTTATAAGATATTTCTACCACCTAGCATGTACATAGCAAAAATGACACCCCAAAATACATTCTGCTACTCCTCCTGAGTATGGCGATACCACATGTTTGAGCCTTTAGGCGTTTCACATCTAATTTCATTACAGCCTACAACACTTTTGTAGGCCCGGGAGCACCAGGACAATGAAAACGCCCACAAAATGACCCCATTTTAGAAAGCATACACCCCAACAAATAATCTAGGAGGCATGGGCTTCAGATAGGTACTCAGGTACTCTGAGCTGCAGATAGGTACTTGGGTACTTTGATGGGCTAGAGATAGGAACTCAGGTAATCTTATGGGCTGCAGATAGGTACTCAGGTAGTCCGGGCTGGAGACAGGTACTCGAGTACTCGAGGCTGGAGACAGGTACTCGGGTACTCTAGTGGTCTACAGATAGGTACTCTGATGGTCTGCAGAGAGGTACTTGGGTACTATGATGGGCTGCAGAGAGGTATTCAGGTACTCTGATACTTTTGAAAAGTTCGGTTCATTTCCCGAAAGTTTGGTTCGGATTCCCGAACCCCATTGAAATCAATGGGACCCCAACTTCGGGAATCAAAAAACACCATTTTGAAGCCCTAAAACCTAATAAATGCCCCTAAAAAGTGCCTAGGGTTCTGGGTCATGCCCCAGGGACTATGAATCAGGCAAAAAAAAGTTCTTAAAAATTGTCGTTTTTGCTAGAGAGCCAATTATTGGAAAAATTATTGAAAAAAAAAGAGATTTCTTTGGATTTAGTGTCTGGGGGGGGGGTCTAATAAGTTTACCTGTGAAGTTTCAGCTCTGTAGCATGTCCAGAACCAGAATTATAGCATGCCAAACCTTCAAAAATGAATTTTTTGCTTAACTGCGCCTTTCTTTTGCTCCTAATAAAGCAGATGTATGTGACGCCTTTTGCAGTGGACTTAACGCTTACAACAAGAATAGGCTTTAACTTGTCACTGAGGCTTTAAGTCCACTGCAAAAGGCTTTGCTACTCTGCGTCACACACATCTGCTTTATTTAGCGACAACTTTCGGTCGCATAGCAGTGTGCGTCTTGCAGGTGATTTTCACATCGCACAGTTGATAAAGCCTCAGTGACAACTATACATAAATTAAAATTCATCACAAAAACTGATTATTTTTCTTAGAATTTCAGTAGCGCAGGGATGGTGTTACCCATTTTTCAAAAAGTGCAAATAAATAAAGTGCATAAATAATCCAAAACATCCAACTAAGCAAGAACAGAGTCCTTCAAAAGTCTTTGTTTATGTAGTGCCAGAGCTGGTGGTGGTGGCATTGTACGGTGGTTCCTATAACTGACACCAATGACCCTGCATTAAAGGCACTGTGTATTGCTCTGGCACTACATAAACAAAGACTTTTGAAGGACTCTGTTCTTGCTTAGTTGGATGTTTTGGATTATTTATGCAATTTATGCACTTTATTTATTTGCACTTTTTGTGATGAATTTTAATTTATGTATAGTTGTCACTAAGGCTTTGGCAACTCTGCGCGGTGAAATTCACCTGCAAAACGCACACTGCTATGCGACCCAAAGTTGTCGCTAAATACAGCAGATGTGTGTATCGCTGAAATGTATTTTGCACAATAGCTGACTAGCAAGCACGTATACCTGCTGTAGATATTTCAGCAGTGCAACGTGCTCACTAGACGGAACCCTGACACTTAAAAGTATCCCTACAAAAACTAGATTATTGAATCTAACTATAGTGGTATATAGTACCCTAACTACACTGCATATCCCTTTCCTCACACTAAAAGAACAGCTCCATACAGCAGAAGATAATTTCTAACTGACACTGTCCCTTTAAATTTTTTTTTTTTTTTTTCTAACTCATTGCTGTATTTTTCTCACAATTGCTGTTTGCTGTATTTTTCTTACAATTGCTGTATTTCTAACTACACTGACAATCTTTCTGTAAGCTGACTGTTCTTCTGCTGATATGGAGCTTTACAAGAATCGGCTATGCAGCAACGTTGTTTAACACAGCAGGAGAAACACAAATGCTTCCACTCTTCCAAAGCCTCTGTATTACAGTGCTAGAGGTTAGGCGGGGCTATGTTATATACTGGGGGATGTATTCACTCCTGATTGGCCTCTGGTCCCCGTAGTCACTCCAATCACATTCCTAGCAGACTCCTGCCCCCTCATTGGCTTTTACTGACGTTTCTGGGCCAATCACAGGCTTTTAAAGCCCACTTCCTGTCCCATTGCATTTTGGGCGGTTCTGGTGCCCGAATTCCGAACTTTTACCGCAAAAAGTTTGGAATTCGGCTGAATTTCCAACACCCAATGTTTGGGTCTGATGGGTTGCAGATAGGTACTCGGGTAATCTGATGGGCTACAGATAGGTACTCGGGGCTGGAGATAGGTACTCGGGTACTCTGATGGACTACAGAGAGGTACTCTGGTACTCTGATGGGATTGTGATAGGTACTCGGGTATTCGGATGACAGGTACTCGGGTACTCCGAACACGGGTACTCTGGTGACAGGTACTCAAGTACTCCGATGACAGGTACTTGGGTACTCCGATGATAGGTACTCGGGTACTCTGATGGGCTGGTGACAGGTACTCAGGTACTCTGAGTACAGGTACTCAGAGTACCTGAGTACCTGTCATCAGAGTACCTGTCATCAGATTATCTGAGTACCTGTTACCAGCCCATCAGAGTACCCAAGTACCTGTCATCCGATTACCTGATGGGCTGGTGACAGGTACTCAGGTACTTTGAAGGGCTGGTGACAGGTACTTTGAAGGGCTAGTGACAGGTCCTCTTTATTGGGGGGGCAGGCAATCAGTGTGTTTGGTGTGCTCTGTAATTGGTAACTAGCTGTTACCGCAATCTCCTCCTCACACAGGATCGGTGTGTGAGGAGGAGAGCCCAGTAACATCTAGCTTTCGGGTTTGTTGATATTCTGTGACCAGCTGTGATTGGACACAACCGGTCACGTGGTAAAGAGCCAATTTCATTGAAAGATTCTTGGGTATTTTCTTTATCCAGATCGGGGATGGACTGTGTCAGAGTGACACTCTCCATCCCCAATCACTGCTCTGCGCGCCCCTGTGGGCGTGTACGAGCGGCGTGTACAGGGACAGTGCATGTGGCCAGCTGTGATTGGACACAGCCGGTCACATGGTTAAGAGCCATTTTTTTATTGGCTCTTTACACGGATCGGGGCTGGGCTGTGTCCGGAGGGACACGCCTCATCCCCAATCGCCACGCTGTGCACCCCGGGGTCTCGGGAGAACGTCCTTTTTTTCCCACAAACAGAGCTTTCTTTTGGTGGTATTTGATCACCTGTGCGATTTTTTGATCATGCGCTATAAACAAAAAAAGAGCGTCAATTTTGCAAAAATAACAATATTTTTCACATTTTTTTATATGAAATTCCCCCCCAAAAAAAAAAGTAAAAATCAAAATTTTTTAACATTTTCAGCCAATTTGTTTTATGCTACATATGTTTGGTAAAAAAAATCGCAAAAAGCGTATTTTGATTGATTTGCGCAAAAGTTATCGCGTTTACTAACAAAGGGAAAGATTTTTGTCATTTTTGTTGTTTTTTTTTTAACGCGTAATGGCGGCGATCTGCGATTTTTTTTTTTTTTGCGGTACTGCGACATTGGGGCGGACAGATCGTACCCTTGACTGACATTTTTGACACTTTTGGGGTTACCAGTGACATTTCTACAGTAATCAGTGCTATATATATGCACTGTTACTGTAAAATTACACTGGCAGTGAAGGGGTTAACTTTATTTGAGAGGGAGGGGCTGTGTGTGTCCCTAGGGGCGTGATTCTAACTGTGATTGGCTGTGGCTTGAGCTGTAGGAACAATGATCAACGGTCCTACATAGTAGAACCGTATGATCAGTGTTTCTACACAGGGGAGAATGACAGGCGGCTTGTTTACACTAGCCGCCTGCCTTTCTCCCTCTCCCCCCGACGATCGCAGAGTGACCGGCGGACATCGGGTCCGCTGGTCACACGCGGGGGGGGGGGTCCGTGACCGCGCGGGAGAGCTCCGCCGGCGGTACGCGCTCGCTCCCCAGAGCCTCACAGGCTAGTGACGTACCGATACGTCACTCTGCCTGTGAGGGGCTGACCGCCGCAGTATATGTACTTGCGGCGGTCGGCAAGCGGTTAAAGGAGATGTATGGGATTTAATGTTTACCCCCATTTCTTACCTAGGTGCATGCCGCATTGGATGCTGCATCTGTCCCCCGGTGCCTCTACACTGAGAACTGAGCAATCAAACACCGCCGATCGCTCGGTTCTGACAGCTCCTTGAGCAGAGAGCTGCTGACTGTCAGCACTCATTGGAGCATTGGGCTGTAGAGGAGGAGGGGGGGGGGGCGGCGGCGGCTCACTGAGAGGTTGAGTCGGATGTTGGTCCAGGCACCTTGTGGAATTTGACTCTGTGGTCGCGATGACGCGGTGCCTGGACTGTCATCTGTGATGTCAGCAGAGTGGACTTCAGACCGCTCTCTGCTGAAAACAGTCACAGGAGTGCAGAACGAACTGCACTCCTGTGATCCATAGGAGATGTACAGCCAAACGAGCTTTGGCTGTACATCTCCTTTAAATATCCTTAAAAGAAAACCTGCTGAAAGAAATACAAGGTCTGCCATTACTGAGCATTTGATAGCTACCTCGCTAGCTCTTGTTCCAATAGCTTTGAGTCCTGACATGAAATAAGCATGCACTCAGTGAAATCAAGTTTCAGACATTTATTGTTTTTTATTCATACATCCCAGCAGGCCAACAAATATTACAAAGTTAACATTTTTGTATAGATCACCTACAATGGCTTGAAAATTGCACATGTATGGGATTTTTGATGAGCATATCATCCCCAAAGGACCGTTGCTGAGTGCTAGAGGATTCCTGATTTAAAAATGGACATAGTGTTCTTCTCACATTGTGGCTTTTTATGGACGCTGGAAATACTGAACTATTCAATGATGTGAACATACTGTATATTGTGTTGCAGTGTAAATTCATTAGAAACTCTTTCAGACATCAGATCTGAAATGTGACCTTTTATAAATAAGTTGTGAGCCTTTAATCAATTTAAATAAATGACTGGTTTTTATAGGAGAAATTTCAAAATTTGCATAAAAGTCACACAACCTTTTTATGTAACCAATAGCTAAAAATAATGGATTAAGATTTTCGATTATACTGCTGACATAAACATTTCTCAGTGATCACATTCCTTTGAACTGCTCCATGATAGAAATCAACTGCTGATTGCGTTTTTCAATCATTTGCTGCTCTTCTTTTAACTTTTTATGTTGTAGAAGAATTTCCTCCTGAGTAGTAATTAGAAGACATTTGTGAGTTACACCATGCAGCAGATTCTTACAAATTTACATTAAACTGTTTTCTTTTAAAGTGTTCTAATTTGTTTGGCAGGACTGTTACAGACCAGAGTCACCGTCAAAGATGCAAACATCTCATTAAATTCAGGGAGTAGTACTAAAACGTACTTGTCTAAACCTAAAAACAAAAATGTAACATTGAAATTTACCAGTCTTGAAGACCAGGGTCAATGGATTTTTATTCACTTCAGGGGAAAAATCAGGGCAAGGGACATGACTTACCTTTATATTATATAAATTTTATAATGTGTCCTGGTTTAGCAGTGAATGACTGCTCTCATTATCTCCTGGCATGCTAGGAAAAGAAAGGTAAGTCATGTCCCTTTTTTTTTTTTTGTTAAACTTTGGTTTTAAAGTAATCTGCATGAGACTGCCCAATAGGCTCCAGACCGGGGTCCCTTAAAATGCCCAAACCTGCTTAGACCTTATCTGTACACTAGCTCTTAAGCTGGCCTAATGTTAAATTACATTTTTAACACATTAAAACATATGTGGATAAATAATGCAATGATATAAGGTAGTTACAGAATTTAAACCTATAGTAAGAAGTTATCACCTTACTACATTAGTCTTGATTGATGCCTCGAAATTTTAGAGCTGCTGTTGTCTGGGATTTCTATTTTTTTGTTGCCATGGCAACTATATTTTCTTCTGAGTAGACTATCTATTTTTCTCTACTGCTTTGTCTTCTTAAAACAGAAGGTATTCACATAAAATCATGTACATCATACAGCTGCAAGAAAAAGTATGTGAACCCTTTGGAATCATATGGATTTCTGCACAAATTGGTCATAAAATGTGATCTGATCATCATCATCTAAGTCACAACAATAGACAATCTCAGTCTGCTTAAACTAATAACACACAAAGAATGAAATGTTGCCATGTTTTTATTGAACACACCATGTAAACATTCACCGTGCAGGTGGAAAAAGTATAAGAACCCTTGGATTTAATAACTGGTTGAACCTCCTTTGGCAGCAATAACTTCAACCAAACGCTTCCTGTAGTTGCAGATCAGATGTGCACCACGGTCAGGAGTAATTCTTGACCATTCCTCTTTACAGAACTGTTTCAGTTCAGCAATATTCTTGGGATGTCTGGTGTGAATCGCTTTCTTGAGGTCATGCCACAGCATCTCAATCGGGCTGAGGTCAGGACTCTGACTGGGCCACTTCAGAAGGCGTATGTTCTTCTGTTTAAGACATTCTGTTGTTGATTTACTTCTATGCTTTGGGTCATTGTCCTGTTGCAACACCCATCTTCTGTTGAGCTTCAGCTGGTAGACAGATGGCCTTAAGTTCTCCTGCAAAATGTCTTGATAAACTTGGGAATTAATTTTTCCTTCAATGATAGCAATCCGTCCAGGCCCTGACGCAGCAAAGCAGCCCCAAACCATGATGCCCCCACCACCATACTTCACAGTTGGGATTAGGGTTTGATGTTGGTGTGCTGTGCCTCTTTTTCACCACACATAGTGTTGTGTGTTTCTTCCAAACAACTCAACTTTGTTTTCATCTGTCCACAGAATATTTTGCCAGTACTGCTGTGGAACATCCAGGTGCTCTTGTGCAAACTGTAAACGTGCAGCAATGTTTTGTTTGGACAGCAGTGGCTTCCTCTGTGGTATCCTCCCATGAAATCCATTCTTTATTGTAGATTCGCTAACAGGGATGTTAGCATTTGCCAGTGACTTTTGTAAGTCCTTAGCTTACACTCTAGGATTCTTCTTCACCTCATTGAGCAGTCTGCGCTGTGCTCTTGCAGTCATTTTTACAGGACGGCCACTCCTAGGGAGAGTAGCAGCAGTGCTGAAATTTTTCCATTCATAGACAATTTGTCTTACCGTGGACTGATGAACAGCAAGGCTTTTGGAGATATTTTTATAACCCTTTCCAGCAAGTCAACAATTCTTAATCGTAGGTCTTCTGAGAGCTCTTTTGTGCGAGGCATCATTCACATCAGGCAATGCTTCTTGTAAAAAGCAAACCCAGAACTGGTCTGTGTTTTTTATAGGGCAGCTGTAACCAACACCTCCAAACTCATCTTATTGATTGGACTCCAGTTGGCTGACATCTCACTCCAATTAGCTCTTGGAGATGTCATTAGTCTAGGGGTTCGTATACTTTTTCCACCTGCACTGTGAATGTTTACATGGTGTGTTCAATAAAAACATGGCAACATTTCATTCTTTGTGTGTTATTAGTTTAAGCAGACTGTGATTGTCTATTGTTGTGACTTAGATGATGATCAGATCACATTTTATGACCAATTTGTGCAGAAATCCATATCATTCCAAAGGGTTCACATAATTTTTCTTGCAGCCGTATGTCCAAAAAACAAGATATTCTTATTTTAGGATAGTGGATAGAGCAATGCAATTTTTTTTTTTTTTATTTGTCTTCAAGCATGCACCCAAGATAGTGATGTATAGTGTAACTTAATGTCATCATAGTGAAATGTTGGTGCCTTTTGGCTTAACTTGCAATACACTAAAACGCTTCTCCCCCTACACTCTGGTTTGTTAACTGTCCCTAAACATCCTCACATCCAATGCAGGGCTGCAAATTATCTTCTGTACTTGATGACGTCAAGCGACCTATAACCACATAGGGGGAGAAGAAGCTGCAGGTGGTTGTTCTACAGCCTGTAGAGGACCTACAAGGAGTGGGCCAGAAAAACAGCTTTTTCTGGTACTTTACTTTTTCCGCATTGCTGTTCAGATCACATGCGATGTCTGTGCGATGAGATTTCAGCCATACAAACTGGTGCAGGACCCTTTTTTTGGTTCGCACTAGAATCTGATCGCATGGGTGTTCACACCCATGCGATCCGATTCCTGCACCATTTCACAGTTCGCACTGCGATCTGCGAGCCAATCTGGGGGTGTCATTAACTGTACATTGATGCTCCCAGCGATTCGTAGATTTCAGTGTGAACCACTGTGCGATTCTGGTACGATGCGGGAATTGGCACTGAATCGCAGGGTTTCCCGCATCGCACCAGTGTGAACTGGGACTTAGACCTAATTGACGGAGGTTTTATGTTTTCCCTAGAGTTCAGGTTTTCTGATAGCAAAGGACTGATAGAATGAAAAGAAGGTGCTACTGATTTTTTAGGTGCCGTGATAATTGGACAAATGCATATCATAACTATATGTTTTCTAAAAATACATTAAAATCATTTTGGCGGGCACAAACACAGCAGAACTTACAAAATTCCTGCCAAATTCCTCACTAAATGTAATAGCTAAAATTGTATTTGTCATTAAAATAACACATTTTTGTAAATGTTAAATTGTTCTTTATTGCAAAACTGTTAAGCAAAGGTACAGAAAGCTTTAAAACAATATATAGGGGCTGGCATTCACCTATGTATTTGGCTAATGCCCAATTGCAGTGCCATGTAGGCCCCTGTACTGGTTTATGGTGGGTAAAATGACACAGACATAGATTCTTCTGCAACGCAGTGTATTACAATGTGGCAACAATGCAGTTTTTTTGTTGCATTATAGGCTTTACATGGTCACAAAGGGCTGTACGTCATCTGGTAGGAGCATATGTCTGTGCTTATGTAGCATCCTACAGGTAGGTGCTAGGTAAAGTATAGTGGGCCTTGGCTGCTTAACTGCAGGGCCATGATTTCAGCTGGACTATCATGTCTCCCAGGTGGGGTTACTGAGAGGGGAGTCTCCCCACTGGCTCTGTGAGAGGATTCTCATAGGGCAGTGGAGGAAACCCAATCAGTGGCTCAGTCAGACTTGTATCTACCCCAGAAGGCATATTCTGCTGCAGAGGATTCTGGGAGTGGGTATAAGTTTGAAGGGAACGCATGACACAGCGTCTTTCCTTGCGGGAAGCAGAGTTCCCAGGAGGGAGAGTACGGCTGTCTCTCCTCCTGTCATAGAAAAAAAGGTATCCTGGGTGGCGGCCTGCGAATCCAAAGAGTGTGAAGCCGAGCTGCAGAGGGGATCCCGTGTGCCGAGAACCAGCGGAGAAAGAGAGGGGTCCATTTTCAGGAAAGCCTACAAAGGTTGTGAGTACTGTGGACTGCCCCTGGGGGTCTGCCTAGAGTCAGAGGGGACCACTCTGGAGAAGGATGCAGCTGTGTCCCTGTGACTTTTGGGATCAGAAATGTGCTCTGTGTGTGAATTAGGCCTTGGCACTGTATTCATTAGGGCACTGTGGCCTGTGCAGCATTATGAGTGGTTTGCTTATGTGGCTGGAGCTACATGTAGACAGCCTATGTTACTCTATAGAGATGCAGTGGCTGTATGAACACAGCTGCAGGTTCTAATTTAACAGGCATATTGGTGTGGTTGTATGAGCCTGAATGCAGACAGTGCACAGCAGCTATGTCCCCATAGACCTAGCGTAACATAGGCTGCCTGCTCGTAGCTCCATGCAGCTTCAGCCATGTAAATACACAGCTCATCACACTGTGTGGGCGAGAGCACCCATTTAAATGAGCCCTTAGACCTGATTTACACAAGTATATCATAAGATACTCCCATGTATATTTGTGAAGGCAGTCCCATTTATGTCAATTGGGATGTAGTGGCTACACGGACACATCTATGTGGGTGCACAGCCAGTGTTTGTTCAGGGCCAACAGCAACCTGGCTGTCAAATTGGGAACAGCGGCTGTATCTGTGCACTGTATCCCATTTGACATTAATGGGATGCTTTCTTTCATGCTCCACGAATGACGGACTATTGGACATTTTGCATTACTACAGTCTTCTGCATAAAGCTACATCTACATTGCGGAAGGAACTTTTTACATTTTAAACGTGAACAGTCATACAAGTTAAGTGATTAATCTTTGGGCACTGCATATCTCTTCACCTTTCTATGGAAAATATAATATATTTATCGGCTCCCTTCCTCATCCAGAAATCGATACAACATGTACCCTGGCAGCAGCTGACAGCTGGAAGGGGGGGTGAGAAAGAGAAGCTGGCGGTGCTGCAGGGGAGAGGGGCACATGGAGATTGGTACTACAGGGGTTAAATAGGGGGCAATAAGTTGGATCAGAGGGGCAGGAGGGGTTTTAGCGAGGGGAAGGGAGATATCAGAGCAGTGGGAAAAAGGAAGGAGCAGCGACAGGGTCACATTTTAGATGAGTGGCTTCTCAGCCACTGATTACAACTATTGTTTTGTTCAGCAGAGTCTGCTGAACAATTCTACTGTAAATTCATGTTCACTGAAGTGACCATGAGTTTATAGCAGAGGGGGAAATTCAGTTGATATAAGGACGGATCTGGCCAGCTGGAAATGCTTCTGTAGATCTGTATACCTTATGTCCATGGCAGTAAAAGGGTTACATAAATCTTTTGACTTGGCTTCCTAGGTCACCCGCGCACCCAAAACAAGCCTGAATTGGTTAAATCTTGAATTTTGTTACCTAGTCTTGCTTGGTTCTAAGCAACAGCAGCCAGGACAAATTGATCGCTAAACATAATATCCTGATGACAAGACAAAACTGAGCAACCTATTCTGGTGTATCCATACTGTATACTTCTGTGGATACATGAAGCAACTTACCCGTAGCTTACTGATCTCTCGCCTTTCCTTATCATTTTCTTCTGCTCTTGCTTTGAGCCAAACTTCGTTTTGCATCTTATGTTTTTCTAACATTTCTTGGAGTTCCTAAACATGGGTCAATTAAATAAAAAGAAAAAGCAATATTTTAAATATCCTTCCAAAATTTTCACATCTTTAAGGCCCTGTTCACACCTCAGTGTATTTCAGCTCGTAAAACGCTTATCTCTGGATTCTCAAAACTCCCAACAAGCAAAATTCTATTCATTTCAATGGCCCCTGTTCACATCTGAGCATTTTGTCCCCTGAAGGAAAAAGCCTGAAGCTCAAAAAAAGTACATGAGCTACTTTTTTGGCAGATTACAAGCGTTTTTGTTAGATGTCAATGCCTGCCTCCAAACACCTGCAAAAAAATGCCCAAAAAACCTGAAAAAAGCCCCAAAAAAAAACCCGTCTGAAAACGATACGCTCAGGTGTGAATGGAGCCTCAAGCTTAGTAAACCAAACAGATATAAACCTGTTGTTGAATCTTGCATTGCCTTTGAAATTCTTCCTTTTCTTGATAGAATGTGGCCTTCTCCCGTGCAAAGTTAGCCTTTTCACTAAAGGTACAAAAAAAAAAAATACACATATATATAAAAAAACTGTATTTTGTGTTGTACGAAGAATAAAATATTGTATACTTAACAGCAACATCTGTGAAAATAAATTCAGTTTTGGAGAGCAAGTTTAGGCTAATGCAGGATTGAAAACTACTTATGAACTGTCATAAATAGGAAAAAAACTAATTGTTATGCTTGTTAGCTTGTTTTTCTAATTCAGGCACCCCAGCTTGACCCTGTTAAAGGTCCTACTGAATTTTCTCCAATACAGTCATAGCAATACAGCCTGGTGAACGTTTTTTTTTTATTGGATAATGAAGAAACAGCAGATCACTGTTGTCATCTATAAGCTCCCTCCTGCAATCAACAAGCTCCATTTATTTGGTACACAGCTCAGTGCCATGCAGTAAAGCCACTTTCTCTACCAGCTTGAACAGTGATTTTCACCGAATTACAGGAGGCTAGCTCAAAGACAGTTTGAAGTACTGTTTACAATACATCAAGTGTATCTATGGTCAACATTTAAAATCCTATATTAATTTCCACATTTCATCTAAATTATTTCTAGCCTACTACTTTTAATCTGAATGGTCAGGAAGTTTGTGAACGCTGTAACACATATTCACTATGCTCTGTGTAAATGCACTGCTGTATTACACATTTCAAAGCCTGCCTTCTGAACTACAGAGGTGCTGAAAGGGGGAGTTTCAGGAGGCGGAGTTAGCACAGGAATGACAGATTGCAGGCAAGGCACCATGGGATATGTTGTTCTTTGATTTTGAAAGTAAATCAAAGGAATGAGCAGAGAAGCTGCAAAGCATGCTCAGAATCTAGGAAGTTGGCGAAAGAGATGGCCAGTAGATCGGCAGCACTCACAATATATAAGGAGATTTAAGCAGGCTTATATTTGATTGTCAAATAACTAATGTTTGTATTGTTATTACAATGCAGGACATCCTAAATTTCACAACACTGCACTTCCTACCAACTGATCCGGGCCTTTCAAACTGTTCACACGCGCAGTGCGTCCTCTCCCAGGTCCAGCTTAGCTTAGTAATGGCCGCTCAAACTCTGCACGTGTGCTCGGCTAGAGAAGGCCGCTAGCTTTTCCCTTTTTTTTGGAGGTTTTTTTGTCCGTATAAAAACTTTATTCCTTTTTTTATTATTTTTGTTAGTTTTTTTTTGTGGCTCTACAAAAATGATCACAGTCAAAAAATAAAAATCTTAAGTTACAATCTATCTTAGTTAACAGACTGAAGAAAACAATGTGATTATTATAATGCAAGCACAGTATAAAGTTAATTAAAAATCAACATACTAGCAAGATTTTATAGTAACCTACAAATAGCAAAAATAAAATAAAAAGTATCCAATAAGTTACAGGTTAGTGTTTGTGAGGAAATATGGTATAGTCTGCAAGCAATATAAACAAACAATGGGTTGGGTAAAAGCTAATAATGATGACCAAAAAAAAAAGACTGTAGCCACTATCTGGGTGTTCGCAAAGCTATACCTTCTAAAGCTGGCCGTTTAAAGCCCTATAAAAACATCCACCTTTCTTACTAGTATTGTGTTTTTCTTGGGTGGGTGACCTTTTATTCTATTGCCTCCCATTGCTCCTGCTGGGATCCCCATCATATACTCACGTAAATGTATTATATATAGATGATTTTTACACTGTTTTCAGATATTTATTTATGCACTATAATTTGAATGCACTTTATTAAAGGAGAGTGCTTCACTTTTTTGTGACTATATATGTGCCAATATACCTCTGCATAAAGAGACCATCCCCCGGATCCAGAGGCGTAACTAGAACCTTCAGGGCCCAGGTGCAAGAAACCATGAAGGGACCCCTGGCCAGGGCCCTTCCCTTCAAGCCTGGGGCTCTTCCCATTGATCGTTGCTGGGCCCTTTATTACGGTCCCGCAGTGGGACCCTTTCACAAGTTCTGCAGTGGGGCCCCCTTCCTGCCATCTTGGGGACTCCCCACGGTGGTGGAATGCCGGGGCCCGGTCGCAAGTGTGACCTTACATACAGAGGAACTGATTTAGTATACAGAGGAACCAATCTCCTCCATTTTTCTCCTGCAGCTACAGGAGGAAAAAGGAGGACAGTGATTTCTCTACATGCTGCCCCCTTGCCCCCTCCTATCCAGGTGTACAGGGGAGCCGCACAGGCCCCCTGGAGCATGGGGCCCGGTTGCAATTGCAACCCCTATAGTTACGCCCCTGCCCGGATCCACACATTGACAGTTCAGATAATCTGCCTGCCAATTCCTGGGATGTCGATTGTGGACAGAGCAGAAACCATTTTCTGCCCAAAACAGTATGTGGTGAACCTCTATCACTGCTGATGCCATCCCTAATTTTTCACATGTGCCAACACCTTGGCACTGTCCCATTGTATCAGCACAGGATGACCCCCCTGAAAAATCTGTTGAGTAGAGAATAGACACCCGGATGGCTTGGAGTTCCAAAATATTGACTGGAAGGCAAGCCTCCTCCAAGTAACAACTGGTGCACACCTAAGAGTCCTATGAAGGAGAGTCAGATAGCGCAGGATATCTAGGCTTCCTTTTTTGGGTCAGCCATGTTACCTAAAGGTGACTCACAAGCTTCCTCAACCACAATTGCCACTAACTGACCTCTTGACAAGAGAAGGATACTTACCCAGACAGCCACTCAAGGAAGTGATCAGTAACAGGGGAAGAGGCTGCTATCCAAAACAATAGCCTGCACAGTACCAAAAATAGTTTTCAATGGTTTCAGCACTGCTGTTAAGGGGAAGAAATAACTGCTGCACAACTCCTTTAAAGGCTTTGGTTCAGACTGTGCATGCATGTTTAGTGTCCCAAATACAGGAAAGATACTGCAGATATGCAATAAAATAAACCAGCAACCTGTATTGACTAGTCAGATTTCTTATTCTTAAATTCAGATCAGTTAAGTGGTGATTTATGGTTGCTTTGGGCTACTAAACTCATTATACTGCATGTATATGAGTCTCTAGGATGCTCAGATTTCTTGACAAAAACATAGCAGAGAAAAAACTAGCCTAGAAAAAAGATTGACTAATAACTGAATGCATAAAATCACTTCAGAAAGTGCCCTCCAGAAAGGGCCATCAACTATTATTTGCAAATAATGTTTCAATATGAATTATACTTGGAAGAGTAGTAGGTAGTAAAATGAGTAGTTATGTAGTAGCCATTATATAAGTAAAACCATACATTATTAGAATACTTGCTGATTTCCTATGCTTTATGATACAAAGTAGCCAGATGGTGGCAGTAGAGGACCAGTTCCAACCTTAATGTCATATATAGTCATCAAGAGTTGGACTAGGACAATAAGGAGAACAGATTTTGGGTGAGCAAGCAAAGGAACAAAACTAGGTTTTAAAAAATATAAACATTAAAAACTATAGCCTGTACTTTTTAGTAATCAGCTTAACATTTCTAGAGGGCCTCAACTGTAGCCACTAACACAAAGAGGGCTGCACAATAACAGTGCCTTTTTGTATATTGAAGTGTCACATTAGGCAGCACTTTCAGAATGGGCTGTAGCACACACCATGCTATTTTGGTCCTACTGTATTTTTCTTTTTTTAATATTTTTTGCTATGCATCCCAAAGCAAACTGAAGAGAAAGTGTGAGTAAAATAAGCCCCATCCATGGTGTCAGTTGCAGTAATAGCAAACCCCAGCATTGGTGATAGTGGCTGCAATTAAAGCACTAGTGGCAGTGGAATTTGCAATAAAAGCGCTGGTGGCAGTGGAAGTTGAAATCAAAGCGCTGGTGGCAGTGGTAGTTGCAATCAAAGTGCTGGTGGCAGTGATAGTACTGTGACCACCCTCCCACTCCTGCACTGTTGCTTAGTTGTAGTGCTATGTACCCTCCCTTCACCTTTAGTGGTCATTGGCAGTGCCAAGGATAGGTTCACTTTAAAAAAACAAAAAAAACAAATAACAATAAATGCATTTTAGAAGCCTAAAAAGCATTGCACCAGTGATCAGCAGACCGCTGATGCCATGCAGGTCTCCTGCAGGCTGTCAGTGTAAGCTGTCTGCCCCGTGCATTGCACAGCCAGGCAGTTTTACAGGAAGACTCAATAAATTACCAAAGAGCTCAACAGCGCCATAATCAGTTCATTTAGAACTACAAGCCAACAGGTGCAAAGGATGCCGGGACTTGTAGTTCGATCATACAAAGAACTCGTTAAATGAATGACGTGGCCGTGTGAGTCCTGCACGACCATGCTATTTTCAAAAAGTGACAGTTAGTTTGGGGAACTTCTCCCCGTACTGCTGTCACAGAGAGAGTGGGCAGTGGCTGCAGCAGTGGGAACGTGTTACATGTTCCCAAAGGTGAACATATCCTTTATTTGTACTGCCAGGCATTGTGCTGCCTGACAGTAAAGTCTTTTTTATCAGTGCTGGGTGCTGGAACACAGACACCGCCGACACCCCATTGTCGCTCTGCTACACTCTAGTGGACCCAGCCCTGCATATTGATCTCCAGGGCCATAAAGTATAGATGATTATATCCTTGCATTCATCTATTTTTTTTTTTTCAGATAGATGAGGGGTTACTCTCAAACCTGAGTAGAGGAAAAAATAGAGATTGCTGGTGTGAACTTAAATATTTATTGTCCAGGCTCTATACATATTAGTCTCTGTATTTCTTTCAGCATAACACAATTTAAAGGGAACTTGTGCTTTGCCCATGCAAAAGATAGCAACCTGGTTGGTAATGCCCCAATACCATATACACACCTTTAATTTGCTTCTCTGCTACTCTGTTTAGCTGGAGCAGGTAAAGAAGAGATGTGTAAGCTCCAAATTGCCCTAGTAAGAGCTTACACTGTTGTTGAAACTCTCCCTCCTCTATATGGCAGCATTGGGCTAACCACCATTGCTGTAACATGAGTCACATAATACCTAGAAGTATCAGATATTTTTGTGCATCTGGTGGTTGAAGAAGCAGCAAAATAATAAAGGGAAAGTAAGTATTTGTTGCTGGGGAAAATACACTGCTCAAATAAAATTAAAGGAACACTTTGAAAACACATCAGATCTCTATGAGGAAAAATATCATGGTGGATTTCTATACTGATTTGGACTGGACAATATGTTAGGAACGAAAGGATGCCACATTGTTTGATGGAAATTAAAATGATTAAACTACAGAGGCCGGAATTTAAAGACCCCAAACATCAAAGTGAAAAAATGATGTAACAGGCTAGTCCATTTTGCTGAAATTTCATTGCAGCAACTCAAAATGGTACTCAGTAATTTCTATGGCCCCCACGTGTTTGTATGCATGCCTGACAACGTCGGGGCATGCTCCTAATGAGACGACGGATGGTGTCCTGGGCTATTTCCTCCCATGTCTGGACCAGGACATAACTGAGCTCCTTAACAGACTGAGGTGCAACCTGGTGGCGTTGGATGGACCAAAACATAATGTCCCAGAGGTGTTCTTTTGGATTTAGTTCAAGTGAGTGTGGGGGGCCATTTAATGGTATTAATTCCTTCATCCTTCAGGAACTGGCTGCATACTCTCACGGCATGAGGCCGGGGATTGTCATACACCAGAAGGAACCCAGGACCCACTGCACCAGCATAGGGTCTGAAAATGGGTCCAAGGATTTCGTCCCAATACCTAATGGCAGTCAGGGTGCCATTGTCTAGCCAGTAGAGATCTGTGCATCATTCCATGGATATGCCTCCCCAGACCATCACTGACCCACCACCAAACTGGTCATGCTGAACAATGTTACAGGCAGCATAACATTGATCAATGTATGACTAGCTTTAAAATTTAAAGTAATATTTGGTGAACATGTCTGTTTTTATTGTCAAAAATACAAGATAGGGTATCCTACGTAACATAATTACAATATAAAATGCACCTCAGATGCCCTGATCATCTCCTACATCATTTTGAAAGGATTGGATGACAATAACATAATCAATAGCAACCGAGTTCCTGGGCAAAGAACTTTCAACTGCTGGCTGTCCCTGGCTTTATCTGGAGGAAAGAAGTATACAGCCACTGATCTGTATACTTGTTCTTGGTATGTGACAGTGAAGGTCTTGAAGCCATTGAATAAGCATAACCAGCATTCAGTGGATATGTACATCTTTCGCTCAGCACAGGTTTGGCTATGTCTTTTTTTTTTTTTTTTTTGAGGGCAGACAGTTAGTATTACCATATTGTGCTTAAAATGTTGAGGTTGAGGGCAGAGGAATTGTTTTCTACTAATGGGATCATCTTTCAAATAAAAAATAAGAAGAAAAAAACTGAACACTATAACAATAGTTACATATTGTTAATTGATACATTTTCTGAACAAAGGTAACTAATAACATGGATTAGCGAGCATATTAAAGATTTAAAAGAAAATACTTACAGATCAAATTTTTCAAATTCAGAGTCTAGTAAGACGAAGGCTGATTTTATCTTTTCTATTGCTTGGCTACGTACAAACATGAAGCTGCTTTCTTTAACTTCCTGTTAGAAGAAATATATAATATACATGAAAAAGGGACCAACATAACATACTATACATTACTATACTACACAGTATTAGAATGTGAACTACAATAAATGGTTATACTTTTCTAAGATTGCAGCTTCCTTGGCTGCAAAAGATTTAAGCATTCCGTTTCACTTTAAAATGGCTGAAAGATTTTCTTTAAATACACTGCTCAAAAATATTAAAGGAAACACATCAGATTTCTATGGGAAAAATATCATGCTCGATATCTATACTGATATGGACTGGGTAATATGTTAGGAATGAAAGGATGCCACATTGTTTGATGGAAATTAAAATGATCAAACTAAACAGATGCCTGAATTCAAAGACACCCTGAAAATCAAAGTGAAAAAATGATGCCACAGGCTAGTCCATTTTGTCCATTTCATTGCAGCAACTCAAAATTGTACAGTTTGTATGGTCCCCACGTGCTTGTATGCATGCCTGACAACGTCGGGCATGCTCCTAATGAGAGGACGGATAGTGTTCTGGGGTATTTCCTCCCAGATCTGGACCAGGGCATCACTGAGCTCCTGAACAGACTGAGGTGCAACCTGGCGGCGTCGGATGGACCGAAACATAATGTCCCAGGTGTTCTATAGGATTTAGGTCAGGTGAGCGTGGGGTCCATTCAATGGTATCAATTCCTTCATCCTTCATGAACTGGCTGCATACTCTCGCCGCATGAGGCCTCGCATTGTCGTACACCAGAAGGAACCCAAGACCCACTGCACTAGCGTAGGGTCCAAGGATTTCATCCCGATACCGAATGGCAGTCAGGGTGCCATTGTCCAGCCTGTAGAGGTCTGTGTGTCCTCCCATGGATATGCCTCCCCAGACCATCACTGACCCACCACCAAACTGGTCATGCTGAACAATGTTACAGGCAGCATAACGTTGTCCATGGCTTCTTCAGACCTTTTCACGTCTGTCACATGTGTTCAGGGGGAACCTGTTCTCATCTGTGAAAAGCACAGGGCACCAGTGGCAGACCTACCAATTCTGGTGTTTAATGGCAAATGCCAATTGAGCTCCACAGTGCTGGGTAGTGAGCACAGGGCCCTCTATAGGGGGTCCAGCCATCAGGCGACCCTCATAAAATCTGTTTCTGATTGTTTGGTCAGAGACATTCACACCAGTAGTCTGCTGAAAGTTATTTTGTAGGGCCCTAGCAGTGTTTGTCCTGTTCCTTCTTGCACAAAGGAGCAGATACCGGTCTTGCTGATGGGTTAAGGACCTTCTACTGCCCTGTCCAGCTCTCCTAGTGTAACTGTCTGTCTCCTAGAATCTCCTCTGTGCTCTTGAGCCTGTGCTGGGAGACACAGCAAACCTTTTGGCAATGGCAGGTATTGATGTGCCATCCTGGTGGAGTTGGACTGCCTGTGCAACCTCTATAGGGTCCAGATATTGCCTGATGCTACCAATAGTGACACTGACCCTAGCCAAATGCAAATCTAGTGAAAAACAGTCAGAAAACATGAGCAGGGAAAAAAAATTACAGTGGCCTCCACCTGTAAAACCATTCCTGTTTTGGAGGTTGTCTCATTGTTGTCGATCTAGTGCACCTGTTGTTAATTTCATTAACACCAAAGCAGCTGAAATTGATTAACAATCCCCTCTGCTACTTAACTGACCAGATCAATATCCCAGGAGTTTGACTTGATGCTATACTCTGTGACTACGTGATTGGAGTGCATGTGGTTTCGGCAGCGCGCGCCATGGTAGGAGAAAGGCGGTGATCACCGCCTTCCTCTCTCGATTGTCCAGGAAATGGAGAGAAGACCCGCTTGCTTGTGTAAACAAAGCAGGCGGATCTTCTCTCAGACAGGCAGGGACTGAACAGCAGTTTCAGCTAAGATGAAAATGCGATCTGTCTGTGCCTGTCACAGAACCCCACACACAGTCAGTAAGCACAGAGGCATACATTTAACCCCTTTGATCACCCCCAGTATTAACCCCTTCCCTGCCAGTGTCATTTATACAGTAACAGTGCATATTATTTAGCACTGATTACTGTATTAGTGTCACTGGTCCCCAAAAAACCATAGTTACATAAAGTGTCAAAAATATCAGTTAGGGGTCCGATTTGTCCGCCGCAATGCCACAGTCCTGCTAAAAATCGCAGATCGCCGCCATTACTAATAAAAAAAATAAATAAATAAAAAAGTCCAAAAATCTATCCCGTAGTTTGTAAATGCTATAACTTTTGCGCAAACCAATTAAAATACGCTTTTTGGGATTTTTTTTTTTACCAGAAATATGTAGCAGAATACAAATTGGCCTACACTGATAAAAAAATAAAATTTTTAAAAATTTTTTTATTGGGAATGTTTTATAGCATAAAGTAAATAATATGGCGTTTTTTTCAAAATTGTCGCTCTTTTTCTGTTTATAGCGCAAAATCTAAAAACCGCAGAGGTGATCAAATACCACCAAAAGAAAGCTCTATTTGTGGGAAAAAAGGACATCAAATTTATTTGGGTACAGCGTTGCACGACCACGCAATTATCCATTAACGTAAGGCAGTGCCGAATCGCAAAAAATGGCCTGGTCGTTAAGGGGGCAAATCCTTCAGGGGCTGAAGTGGATATGGTTCGATATGGTGCAAAATACATGACCATTTATCCACCCTACATATAGCTTCATGGTTTGTTAGCCCTGCTCAATGCAAGTAATGGGTAGGGCAGAAGGAGCAATAAAACAGAATAATTAACTACCAGGATTGTGGTGATCTTGTGTACAAATATTTTTATTGTCTTCAGAATCACATATCTTATGTTTTACTATATGTCCCCTAATCTTTTGCAAACAACTTTAATTTCACATACTGATGAGCTGCCAGATTTAAAGGGAAAACAATAGTTAATCTTTTTTTGTTTTCTTACAATATTAAGCAAACATAAATGGCATGTACAAGAACTATTTACCCACTGGCAGTTTTGTTTGTTCCTTGGAATACAAGCCTCGCCTTTGGGAAAACAGCAAGTCATTCACAGGACCCATAGCATAGAGATATCCTGTGGTTCTGCATTGGCAGTGATAACATTATAGAGGTTATTGGCAGCATTTCCTAACACTGATCACCTATTCCTAACTAAACCATGTCCATTTCCATTATTTGGTAATGGGGTACCACATGCCATATACCCCAAAACACATACAGTAATGTAGAAGATACCCACATGGTATCAGGAACACATACTGCTAGTCTGCCTGTACTCCGTTAATATTGATTCATAAGAAAATTATTAAAATATAAGTACACAAGCTGAATTGTGTGAGCTGGCAAGATCTGTTGCCTGAGTTTAACCTAGTTATTTCATACAGAAAATATAGATGGTAACAAGTAGACAGTTTATGTCAAAACTAAACTTTAAACAAAAACACGCAACAGCACAATTCTACATACAAAGCACTTGTTTTGGTTCATATATATATATATATATAAAAATGAATATAACTGGTTACAACTTACAGGAATCGGCTGGGGAGCAGAGAAACTTGGTAGCTGTAGCGCACTTAACTGATACTTCACATTTGGAATTTTAGTTGGTGTATATCTGTATAAGCAAAATTATTTTAACAGTAACTTAGCATCACAATTACAATAAATATGGCTATCAGAATTGAATGGGGTAAATTGCTGGAATATCTTTCCTTTCATTGATTGAAACCCTTATGACAACATGACCCATAAAGATGATTGCCCAGAGGTAAGGAAACATCCATTGTCCATCAAGTTGGTATTATAGACAGTGGATACAGATATTGTACACAAAAACTATTTACTGTATGTTATTCCCAGAAGTGATAAAGTCAGTTTTCATGTCGTTGGAGTTTAAAGCAGTGTAGGCTGTACTATTTCCTTTGGATCAGTTAAGAAGCCAAGATAAAGAGACATAATAACAAAAAAAAGAAGCAATATGTATAAAAATAACATCAAAGTCCATTTTTATTTGGCTGCACTGGGTTACTCACTTTGTTATAGCCTTACTAAATAAACCTAAATGTGTTTGCACTCTAGCTCTGCCACTTGCCAACAAATGCTACTTTATTGGAAGCTCGGTCAGCTTTGCATCACATAAGTGCACAGATTTCCTGTCTCCAAAGTACATACCCATTGCTTATGCCTTGAATTCCACATTCTAATAAAATGTCCTTCATTACTATAAGGAAACATACAATAGGCAATTATAAACAAAATATATTTATAGACATTGTAATTACTTTCTCATTAAAACTCAGTCATGCATACCCAAGTTATAATACATAAACATTTGTTATATCCCCCACACTTTACTTTTTTTTAAGTAAATAAATAGTAAATCCAGAAACAGGTATCATATTGATATACATTTAAAATTATTTTACATTTGCATTAATAATCAATTTGATTAATTTTGTACAATAGGCAACTCACTGGGCTGTCTGTCTGATGGGTTTATGAGTCTCATAGCCATGACATCATTGAAGTCATTTTCTTTATTCCTTCCACCAAATATGTAAAGCTTTAAAATAAAAGTTAACGTAAGAGCAGCATTTGATACTAATTAAAAGAGCAACATGTAGCATCTTTGATTGGCAATCATCTTTTTCAGCAGTGATCAAAGATGATATGTAAGATCCAATATGCTAAGATAGTTGAGTTTTTTTTTTGAACTCCACGTGTTATCTTACCTCATGATAAAAAAAATGAAAAACCAGTTCAGTTGAGGAAATTGTAAACAGTAAAAGTTAAGAAGTACAGAAAAAAAATTTAAATCGTTTTTTTTCAGGCTATTACATGCCATTCTGAATAAGCGCATAAAGGGATTAGAGTGGTAATACATAGATGACTGCAAAAGCTTAAGCTGAGCTGGCCAAATACAGATAATTTATAGTGTTCCAAAAAAGAATACAAAATATTAAGAACAGGGTTCTGTTATAATTTTAAATCCATAAATGTTGAGTATTTTTGGTGGCACTATAGCTTCAGTAGAACTTTTTTTTTGTTATCTTTACTATCCAGTTGTTTCAAGAGGTTTCAAAGGCACGTAAAACATAAAATGTTGCTGGTTTAAGGCAGAACACTTAAAAATGTATAAGTACACAGAGGAACAGGCAAGCTTGATAACAGGACACTGAGTTCTCAGATAATAAGCATGAGAATATTTTTGTAAAACCCACAGAGAAGAAGAGCTCAACTCATATTAAACATTTTCAGAGTGTGAAGGCAACAGTGCAAAAAAAAGAATTACCACTTCTCTATTGGGGCAATTTCTAAAAATTTTCAGACTCATGTTAAAATTTGTATTTGTTGCTGGCTTACCTAAAACCACCACTTATATATTTTTTTAAAGCAGTGGTGCAGTAAAATAAAAATTGCAGTAATTGAAATTTGTTATGATGCACAATATTTGTGTAACCCTTTATCAAATCCTTATCTTCATAGAAAAATGCAATAACATTAATTTTAGTGCCCAACATCATAATACAATACCCACATTTGTGGTAAAATATAAAAGATAGGGTTGCATCACATGAATTAACACCAAATATGTCCAGTCTTAGAATTGTGAATTGTGAACACGTTAAATGGCAAAAAATGATGGTACCCTAATGGGTCATATGCAACACTTAAAAAAAAAAAAAAAAAAGCCTTTACAAGTTATTTTAGAGTTAACAGGGAGTGATGGCCTTAGAATTGTTTTTCTTTTTTCATTAGCACACTTTTGGGCAAAAGGGTTGACTGACGTTACACACTGAACCAACCCACTACCTCTATTACTATGGAACCCTTTCAGATTGCAGGCAGCCATTATCTTTATCACTTTTACTTTCAAAGTAAACATTTTATTTGAAAAACAAAATCACTATTTATCACTTCTCCCTCATAAACTGTTCAATCTTTTCTATTATTATTTTGAACATGCAAACTTTATGTCAGGCTGAAACTAAGGGGGGGGGGGGGTGTTAAACTGCATTTTATCCCTTTATTTATTTATTTTTTTACAATAAGTATAGGATGTAAGAGCTCATTGAACAAAGGAAAACAAAAAGAGAATAAAAGAATCAAAAAAGAAAAAAAGGAATACAACAGTACCCAGCTTTAAAGTCCAAATGGTCTACTGTAAGGAATCATGCAGCATAGCTGAATCTTTACGATAGATCTTTATGATAGATACATTTAAAAAAGGAGCATTAAATAAAAAATAATGTCCTGTGTATCTGACTCCATAAACTGCATGCATTTACTTACATGGCTTTGCAGAACAAAGGAAGTATGCTTATATCTGCATGCTGGTGGAATCCCAAAATAGAGTGGTGTTTTCCATTTCATCTTTGCTGCAAAAAAATACATTTTTTCCTATGTATTCAAAAAGTATAATATTCTAACCATAGGGGAAATCAAATTATGCACAATACATATATATATTCTGAACAATTATATGCCAATCTTCCTGTTTATGGGGACAAACAATTGCATTTGGGGGGCCTTGGGAGGTACTATTGCTCTAATAACACAGTCCTTTGCTAGCTTTAATCATAACTTAGTAATACTGTACAGTAGGCAATCACTTTTGTACAGGGAACCCAGTCCATCATAAATGTTGTTATATTATGTGGCCTTATTAACCATGTCCTTCTTGATAGTTTTATGTCAAACAGAAATGCATACTGTATCTAAAATAAAAATAGGGGAACTCTTTTAACAGCCAAATGTTTTCTAATTTTGTCTAGCTAGTCCTGAGATTTATACAGGTCTGCCAGCAAGGTTGGTGACTTTACTCTTCTCTTCTGTAGTTAGGCAATTAACATTTTAGACAAGCCCCAATCCCCAGCCTCTGACTGAACCATCTTGTGGAGGGGTGTGATGTTGCATCTGATATATAGTATAGCTAAATTCCCCCTTTAACCAGGTTGCACAAATGTAACAACCACAGCCGCCATTAGCTCCATGCCGTCTGGGCTGACCCTAAAGAGTGGGGATTAGATACCTTACCTACAGGATATATGCGTTACCTGAGAAAATCAGTAATGCAGCACAGCTGGTCGCTAGTGTGGTGGAGGGGCCTGTCATCTTAGCAACAAACTGCCTCCACCAAGGGTCCCTCGGTGAAGTGGCGCGCGGCGCTGGCCCGCCCCTGGGGAGTGGAGCGACGTCCCGTGTCATCACGCCACCGGATACATAATGGATGAACCACATTGAGCAAGCAGCATTACAATAGAATGGTTTTATACTTTATCTATGGTGTTTAATTGCATCATAAGAATGGACAAACAGAAAGACTAGAGAATGGAAAAATATGTCTAATCATATTTTTAGAGGTCCAATTCACAAGAACCTGATTGAAAACCAGGTAGATATGGTTTGAAGTTGAAAACTTCATTCAAACTGAGGGGCGATGTGGCCTTAGGATAAAATATACATCTGAGCTCACTCTGTAGTAGGATTTTATTTAGATCACTACCTCTCAGGTTTGAATGAATGTGATAGAGAGCCAAAACTTTCACCCTTGGTATAGAGTCCCTATGGACTAGAGCACTGTGTCTATGAAGAGGAAGCTCAGGGTCCTTTTTGTTGATGCTTACCAAATGTCGATAGATTCCAGAATCAAGTTTAGTTTGCCTGGCGTAATAGCACCTGCACTCACAAATGAGCATGTACACCAACCTGGGGGTTTTGCAATTCACATAATGTTTAGGCCTAAACTTATTGCCATTGGGCAAGGTAATGCAGGCCCTTGTATCCATGTATATAAAGAATTTCTGATCTTAACAAAAAAATTGATATTTTGAATAGTCAAATGACTCATCTAAAAACACACACATTTACAGAGTAAGAAAGTAAACTTAAAACCATCTTGAAAAATTCAACAAAGAGGTACTAACTAAACAAGACAAAAAATTATTGGGGGACAAAAAAAAAGCGTTCCAAGATGAACTAGCTTATAAATGGTATGATACTCACCAATTCAATAGAAAAATTAACAAATAGGCAGGAACTTTGAGACATGATGACAATAACTTTGAAATGTCTAAATATTCATCTATGTCATCTATTTGTTCCCAGTCAGCTCCTGTACAACATCGTGGATGAAGGCGTCAAAAACACAATCGCTATGGCAACATATATCAGGAGAACACATCAGATATGGAGGACGTTCCCTCCTCTCCTATCCAAGGACACGGTAACAAAAAACCTAATAGTCACATCTCTAATATTAACACCACAAATCCACATAATCCTGGTATCTCTTCATCAACCCCAAATTGCCAAACCTTGGCCAAAGGTTATTTTTTAGACAAGGCAAGGGGGAAATCACAAATGCACCAAGGAAGTATCAAAACATTCACACAGAAAACTCACAAATCTTCCCTACCCAAACCACACTAAATGTCATTTATTTCTCTTCTTATGATCATACTCAACATGAAAGACATGTATTAGCCAAAGGCCTTGCTTTTTGCCCTGTTTGACAAATGAATATATTTGAGGTGAACAAAGACACACATTTGTTTATATGCAATCTGTTATTAAAAAGTAATAGTAATCTACTATTACATTTTTGCATGTATCTATACACAAAAAACTCAGAGGGCCAACTTTATAGCAAACTATTTAGAAAACCTACGTCTAGCAATAAAACCTTGGAAGCTTCTAGCTTTCAGTCCCGGTTCACACTTATGCGATGCGGGAACCCTGCAAATCTACTGCAGGTTCCCGCATCGCATTCCCAGCACAGGCAGTTCACACTGCCATATGGGAATCTTTGGGGGTGTCAATTCAAAGTTAACGACACCCCCAGATCAGTTCACATATCGCAGTGCGATCTGACATTCGGACATGAAACGGATAACATAGGTGTGAACCACCATGCGATCCGATTCTGTTGCGGACACAAAAAAGGGTCCTTGCGTGTTTGTGCCGAATCAAATGCAAATTCAGCCATACTATCTGTATGGCTGAATTTGCATCGCACAGACATCGCATGTGATTTCAGAGCAGTGCGTTTAGAATGACATGCGATGTCTGCCATCGCAGATGTGCGAACCGAGCCTCACCCCAAACCTCTTCTAGCATCAATTCCTTATGGATAGTATATCAGAGCAAGACACAATTGCTCCAATGATACCCTCTTTGAACAGGATGCAGAAAGATTAAGATCCAGGTTACTCGAACTAGACTATTCAAAAACCTTTTGAAAAAGGCTTACAAAAAAGCCAAGGGTAGATCCCGTAATGATTTATTATTTTAACAAAAAAAAAAAATTAAAAGACAACTAGAATTATTACTCAATACTCTATACAACATGAAAAAATCAAGCATATTTTTGGAAAGTACTGGCATCTACTTAGTATGGATCCATCCCTGGACCCATTTGTACCCAAACAATCTATGATTACATAAGAGCTTTCTCTTTGAGAGATAAACTGGTCCACAGCGAGTTTATAAATAGAAAGAAGGGATAGATGCAGAACTGTAGGTACTTTTATATGCGGCAGTTGTAGTTATTATTAATATATGGACACAAGGACCTGCATTACCTTGCCCAATGGCAATACGTTTAGGCCTAAACATTATGTGAATTGCAAAACCCCCGACGTGGTGTGCCTGCTCATTTGTGAGTGCGGGTGCTACTACGTCGGGCAAACTAAACTCGAATTCTGGAGAAGAATCTATTGACATTTGGTAAGCATCAACAAAAGGGACCCTGAACTTCCCCTTGGTAGACACAGTGCTCTAGTCCATATGGACTCTATACAAGGGTGAAATGTTTGGCTCTGGATCACATTATCACATTGATTCAAACCCGAGAGGTGGTG